>NC_086446.1:477028623-477728623 GCF_028390025.1 Pseudophryne corroboree
CCTGACACGGCAGCCCTAAAGGATCCTGGGGATCGTAGTCGGGAAAATACATTGAAATCCATTTATGTCACCACGGGTACGCTACTCAGACCAGCCATTGCATCTGCGTGGGTGAGTAGTGCTATCGAAAAATGGGCAGATAACTTGTCATCTGAAATGGATACCTTGGATAGGGATAGCATTCTTTTGACACTAGGTCATATCGGGGACGCTGCAGTCTACCTAAAGGAAGCTGTGAGCGATATTGGCCTCTTGGGATCACGGGCCAATGCCATGGCAGTCTCAGCTAGGAGAGCATTGTGGATTCATCAATGGAATGCTGATGCTGACTCTAAGAAAGCTATGGAGTCTCTACCATATAAAGGTGGTGTGTTGTTTGATGATGGCCTCGCTGATTTGGTATCTACGGCTACCGCGGGTAAGTCATCATTTTTACCTTATGTGCCTGCACCACAAAAGAAAGCACACCACTATCAGATGCAGTCCTTTCGGCCGAATAAATACAGAAAGGGCTGAGGGTCTTCCTTCCTTGCTACGAGAGGAAAGGGAAAAGGTAAACGATCACCGGCTGTGGCCGGTTCTCAGGAGCAGAAGTCCTCCCCGGCTTCTGCCAAGTCCACTGCATGACGCTGGGGCTCCTCTGCGGAAGTCCGCACCAGTGGGGGGCACGTCTCAGGCTCTTCAGTCCGTTCTGGGCTCGTTCGGCCCTGGACCCATGGGTTTTAGAAATAGTGTCCCATGGGTACAAACTGGAGTTTCAAGACGTGCACCCTCACCGATTTTTCAAATCAGTCTTACCAGCTTCTCTTCCAGACAGGGAGGTGGTATGCGCCGCAATACAAAAATATTGTCACAATCAAGTAATTGTCAGGGTTCCCCCGTCACAACAGGGAGAAGGCTTTTATTTGAGCCTGTTCGTGGTCCCGAAGCCGGACGGCTCAGTCAGACCAATCCTGAACCTCAAATCCCTCAATTTCTACCTAAAAAAATTCAAATTCAAGATGGAATCTCTCCGGGCAGTTATCTCCAGTCTGGAGGAGGGGGATTTTATGGTGTCGGTAGACATAAAGGATGCCTACTTACATGTTCCCATTTATCCCCCATATCAGGCTTACCTGAGGTATGCAGTTCGGGATTGTCATTACCAATTTCAGACGTTGCCGTTTGGTCTGTCCACGGCTCCGAGGGTTTTCACCAAAGTAATGGCCGAAATGATGGTTCTCCTACGCAAGCAAGGAGACACGATTATCCCGTACTTGGACGATCTCCTGATAAAGGCGAGATCCAGGGACCAATTAATGCAGAACATTACGCTCTCCCTGACAATTCTGCAGCAACATGGTTGGCTCCTAAACTTGCCAAAATCACAGTTGGTTCCGACGAGACGGCTGTCATTTTTGGGAAGGATTCTGGACACAGGATTACAGAGAGTCTTTCTTCCATGGGAAAAGGATATGGAAATTCAGAACCTGGTCAAACAAATGCTGAAACAAGCAAGAGTACCGATCCATCAATGCACTCGGTTGCTGGGAAAGATGGTGGCGGCCTACGAGGCCATTCAGTTTGGCAGATTCCATGCCAGAGTGTTTCAGTGGGACCTGTTGGACAAGTGGTCCGGGTCCCATCTGCACATGCACCGAAGGATAACCCTGTCTTCCAAGACCAGAATCTCACTCCTGTGGTGGCTGCACAGCTCTCACCTCCTAGAGGGACGCAGGTTCGGGATCCAGGACTGGATCTTAGTGACCACGGATGCGAGTCTCCGAGGCTTGGGAGCAGTCACGCAGGGGGAAAGCTTCCAGAAAAGATGGTCAAGCCAGGAAATGTGTCTCCACATAAACGTTCTGGAGTTAAGGGCCATTCACAATGGCCTTCTGCAAGCGGAACATCTTCTTCGCAATTGGCCTATCTTGATTCAGCCGGACAGCATAACAGCAGAAGCGTACATGAACCGCCAGGGCGGAACAAAGAGCAGAGCGGCAATGGCAGAGGCCACAAAGGTGCTCCGTTGGGCGGAAAGGCATACAAGCGCTCTGTCAGCGATCTTCTTCATTCCAGGAGTGGACAACCTGGAAGCAAACTTCCTCAGCAGACAAGATCTCCATCCAGGAGAGTGAGGTCTTTGCAGAAGTGACAAGTCTTTGGGGAATTCCTCAAATAGACATGATGGCGTCTCTCCTCAACAAGAAACTTCAGAGATATTGTTCCAGGTCGAGAGACCCTCAAACAATAGCAGTGGACGCCCTAGTGACACCGTGGGTGTTTCAGTCGGTGTACGTGTTTCCTCCGCTTCCACTCATTCCAAAAGTGATAAAGATCGTAAAAAGAACAAAGATTCAAGCGATCCTCATTGTTCCAGACTGGCCAAGAAGGGCTTGGTATCCAGACCTTCAGGAATTACTCATAGGAGATTCCTGGCCTCTTCCTCTGAGGGAGGATCTGTTACAGCAGGGGCCGTGCGTGTTCCAAGACTTACCGCGACTTTGTTTGACGGGTTGGAGGTTGAACGCCGGATCCTAGCCCGAAAGGGTATTCCCAAGGAAGTCATCCCCACTCTTATTCAGGCCAGGAAAATAGTAACGTCTAAACATTACCACCGTATTTGGAGAAAATACGTGTTTTGGTGTGAATCCAAGAAGGCTCCTACGGAAGAATTTCAGTTAGGACGTTTTTCTCCATTTTCTACAAGCCGGTGTGGATGCGGGCCTAAAGTTGGGCTCAATTAAAGTTCAAATTTCAGCTTTATCGGTTTTCTTCCAAAAACAATTGGCCTCCCTTCCAGAAGTTCAGACCTTCGTGAAAGGCATGTTGCACATCCAACCTCCCTTTGTGCCCCCTGTGGCACCATGGGATCTTAACGTGGTGTTGCAATTCCTTCAATCTCATTGGTTTGAACCTTTACAGAAGGTAGAGTTGAAATTCCTTACTTGGAAAGTGGTCATGCTGTTGGCCTTGGCATCCGCAAGACGGGTTTCTGAATTGGCGGCCTTGTCTCACAAGAGCCCTTATTTGATCTTCCATGAAGATAGAGCAGAGTTGAGGACTCGTCAGCAGTTTCTGCCGAAAGTGGTTTCATCGTTCCACTTGAACCAACCTATTGTGGTGCCAGTGGCTACTGACGCCTTGCTGAAATCGAAGTTTCTCGATGTAGTAAGAGCTTTGAAAATTTATGTCGCCAGAACGGCTCAGTTTAGGAAAACAGAGGCTCTGTTTGTCCTGTATGCTCACAATAAAATTGGGGCTCGTGCTTCCAAGCAGACTATTGCGCGCTGTATCTGTCATACGATTCAGCAGGCTCATTCTACGGCTGGATTGCCGTTACCGAAATCTGTGAAGGCCCATTCTACCAGAACGGTGAGCTCGTCCTGGGCGGCTGCCCGGGGGGTCTTGGCATTACAACTTTGCCGAGCAGCTACTTGGTCGAGTTCAAACACCTTTGCGAAGTTCTACAAGTTTGATACCCTGGCTAATGAGGACCTCATGTTTGGTCCATCGGTGCTGCAGAGTCATCCGCACTCTCCCGTCCATTCTAGAGCTTTGGTATAACCCCATGGTTCTTGATGTGACCCCAGCATCCTCTAGGACGTATGAGAAAATAGGTTTTTAATACCTGACGGTAAATCCTGTTCTCTAACGTCCTAAGTGGATGCTGGGGACTCCGTAAGGACCATGGGGGAATAGCGGCTCCGCAGGAGACTGGGCACATCTAAAGAAAGCTTTAGGACTATGTGGTGTGCACTGGCTCCTCCCCCTATGACCCTCCTCCAAGCCTCAGTTAGATCTCTGTGCCCGAACGAGAAGGGTGCACACTAGGGGCTCTCCTGACTTTCTTAGTGAAAGTTTTAGTTTAGGTTTTTTATTTTCAGTGAGACCTGCTGGCAACAGGCTCACTGCATCGAGGGACTAAGGGGAGAAGAAGCGAACTCACCTGCGTGCAGAGTGGATTGGGCTTCTTAGGCTACTGGACATTAGCTCCAGAGGGACGATCGCAGGCCCAGCCTGGATGGGTCCCAGAGCCGCGCCGCCGGCCCCCTTACAGAGCCAGAAGGCAGAAGAGGTCCGGAAAATCGGCGGCAGAAGACGTCCTGTCTTCAACAAGGTAGCGCACAGCACTGCAGCTGTGCGCGATTGCTCTCAGCACACTTCACACTCCGGTCACTGAGGGTGCAGGGCGCTGGGGGGGAGTGCCCTGAGACGCAATAATAAACACCTTGGATGGCAAAAGAATGCATCACGTATAGCTCCTGGGCTATATGGATGCATTTAACCCCTGCCAAAATACATAGAAAAACGGGAGATAAGGCCGCCGATAAGGGGGCGGAGCCTATCTCCTCAGCACACTGGCGCCATTTTCCCTCACAGCTCCGTTGGAGGGAAGCTCCCTGTCTCTCCCCTGCAGTCACTACACTACAGAAAGGGTTATAAAAGAGAGGGGGGGGGGGCACTAATTAAGCGCAGTATTAAAGATACAGCATGCTATAAGGGGAAAAACACTTATATAAGGTTATCCCTGTATATATATATATAGCGCTCTGGTGTGTGCTGGCAAACTCTCCCTCTGTCTCCCCAAAGGGCTAGTGGGGTCCTGTCCTCTATCAGAGCATTCCCTGTGTGTGTGCGCTGTATGTCGGTACATTTGTGTCGACATGTATGAGGAGAAAAATGATGTGGAGACGGAGCAGATTGCCTGTAATAGTGATGTCACCCCCTAGGGGGTCGACACCTGAGTGGATGAACTGTTGGAAGGAATTACATGACAGTGTCAGCTCTGTATAAAAAACAGTGGTTGACATGAGACAGCCGGCTACTCAGCTTGTGCCTGTCCAGACGTCTCATAGGCCGTCAGGGGCTCTAAAGCGCCCGTTACCTCAGATGGCAGTTATAGACGCCGACACGGATACTGACTCCAGTGTCGACGGTGAAGAGACAAATGTGACTTCCAGTAGGGCCACACGTTACATGATTGAGGCAATGAAAAAAATGTTATTACACATTTCTGATAATACGAGTACCACCAAAAAGGGGTATTATGTTCGGTGAGGAAAAACTACCTGTAGTTTTCCTGAATCTGAGAAATTAAATGAGGTGTGTGATGATGCGTGGTTTTCCCCCGATAACAACTGATAATTTCTAAAATGTTATTGGCATTATATCCTTTCCCGCCAGAGGTTAGGGTGCGTTGGGAAACACACCCTAGGGGGGATAAAGCGCTCACACGCTTGTAAGGGCTCTACCCTCTCCTGAGATGGCCGCCCTTAAGGATCCTACTGATAGAAAGCAGGAGGGTATCCTAAAATGTATTTACACACATACTGGTGTTATACTGCGACCAGCAATCGCCTCAGCCTGGATGTGCAGTGCTGGGTTGGCGTGGTCGGATTCCCTGACTGAAAATATTGATACCCTAGATAGGGACAGTATATTATTGCCTATAGAGCATTTAGAAGATGCATTTCTATATATGCGTGATGCACAGCGGAATATTTGCCGACTGGCATCAAGTCTAAGTGCGTTGTCCATTTCTACCAGTAGAGGGTTATGGACACGTCAGTGGTCAGGTGATGCGTACTCCAAACGGCATTTGGAAGTATTGCCTTATTAAAGGGAGGAGTTATTTGGGGTCGGTCTTTCAGACCTGGTGGCCACGGCAACAGCTGGGAAATCCACGTTTGTACCCCAGGTCGCGTCTCAACATGAGAAGACGCCGTATTATCAGGTGCAGTCTTTTCGTGGACAAGCGGGCAAAAGATTCCTCATTTCTGCCCCGTGACAGAGGGAGAGGAAAAAGGCTGCAGAAATCAGCCAGTTCCCAGGAACAGAAACCCTCTCCCGCCTCTGCCAAGCCCTCAGTATGACGCTGGGGCTTTACAAGCAGAATCGGGCACGGTGGGGGACCCGTCTCAATGAATTTCAGCGCGCAGTGGGCTCACTCGCAAGTAGACCCCTGGATCCTTCAGGTGATATCTCAGGGGTACAAATTAGAATTCGAGACGTCTTCCCCTCGCCGTTTCCTAAAGTCGGCTTTACCAATGTCTCCTTCTGACAGGGAGACTGTTTTGGAAGCCATTCACAAGCTGTATTCCCAGCAGGTGATAACAAGGTACCCCTCCTGCAACAGGGAACGGGGTATTATTCCACACTGTTGTGGTACCGAAGCCAGACGGCTCGGTGAGACCGATTCTAAATCTAAAATCTTTGAACACTTACATACAGAGGTTCAAATTCAAGATTGAGTCACTCAGAGCAGTGATTACGAACCTGGAAGAAGGGGACTACATGATGTCTCGGGACATCAAGGATGCTTACCTTCATGTCAAAATTTACCCTTCTCATCAAGGGTACCTCAGGTTTATGGTACAGAACTGTCACTATCAGTTCAGACGCTGCCGTATGGATGGTCCACGGCACCCCGGGTCTTTACCAAGGTAATGGCCGAAATGATGATATTCCTTCGAAGGAAGGGAATTTTAGTTATCCTTTACTTGGACGATTCCCTGATAAGGGTAAGATCCAGGGAACAGTTGGAGGTCGGTGTAGCACTATTTCAGGTAGTGTTGCGGCAGCACGATTGGATTCTCAATATTCCAAAATCGCAGCTGGTTCCGACGACTTGTCTTCTGTTCCTAGGGATGATCCTGGACACAGTCCAGAAAAAGGCTTTTCTCCCGGAGGAGAAAGCCAGGGAGTTATCCGAGTTAGTCAGGAACCTCCTAAAACCGAGCCAAGTCTCAGTGCATCAATGCACAAGGGTTCTGGGTAAAATGGTGGCTTCCTACGAAGCAATCCCATTCGGCAGATTCCACGCAAGAACTTTCCAGTGGGACCTGCTGGACAAATGGTCCGGGTCGCATCTTCAGATGCATCAGCGGATAACCCTGTCACCAAGGACAAGGGTGTCTCTCCTGTGGTGGTTGCAGAGTGCTCATCTTCTAGAGGGCCGCAGATTCGGCATTCAGGACTGGGTCCTGGTGACCACGGATGCCAGCCTGCGAGGCTGGGGAGCAGTCACACAGGGAAGGAATATCCAGGGCTTATGGTCAAGTCTGGAGACATCACTTCACATAAATATCCTGAAGCTAAGGGCCATTTACAATGCTCTAAGCTTAGCAAGACCTCTGCTTCAAGGTCAGCCGGTGTTGATCCAGTCGGACAACATCACGGCAGTCACCCACGTAAGCAGACAGGGTGGCACAAGAAGCAGGAGGGCAATGGCAGAAGCTGCAAGGATTCTTCGCTGGGCGGAAAATCATGTGATAGCACTGTCAGCAGTATTCATTCCGGGAGTGGACAACTGGGAAGCAGACTTCCTCAGCACGACCTCCACCCGGGAGAGTGGGGACTTCACCCAGAAGTCTTCCACATGATTATAAACCGTTGGGAAAAACTCGACAGGTATTGCGCCAGGTCAAGGGACCCTCAGGCAATAGCTGTAGACGTTCTGGTAACACCGTGGGTGTACCAGTCAGTGTATGTGTTCCCTCCTCTGCCTCTCATACCCAAGGTACTGAGATTGATAAGATGGAGAGGAGTAAGCACTATATTTGTGGCTCCGGATTGGCCAAGAAGGACTTGGTAACCGGAACTTCAAGAGATGCTCACGGAGGATCCGTGGCCTCTACCTCTAAGAAGGGACCTGCTCCAGCAAGGACCCTGTCTGTTCCAAGACTTACCGCGGCTGCGTTTGACGGCATGGCGGTTGAACGCCGGATCCTGAAAAGGCATTCCGGATGAAGTCATCCCTATCCTGATCAAAGCCAGGAAGGATGTAACCGCAAAACATTATCACCGCATTTGGCGAAAATATGTGCGTGGTGCGAGGCCAGTAAGGCCCGACGGAGGAAATTCAACTGGGTCGTTTCCTACATTTCCTGCAAACAGGAGTGTCTATGGGCCTGAAATTGGGGTCCATTAAGGTTCAAATTTCGGCCCTGTCAATTTTCTCCCAAAAAAGAACTAGCTTCAGTTCCTGAAGTTCAAACGTTTGTAAAAGGGGTACTGCATATACAGCCTCCTTTTGTGCCTTCAGTGGCACTTGGGATCTCAATGTAGTTTTTGGGTTCCAAAAGTCACATGGGTTTGAACCACTTAAATCTGTGGAGTTAAAATATCTCACATGGAATGTGGTCATGCTGTTGGCCCTGGCCTGGGCCAGGCGCGTGTCAGAATTGGCGGCTTTATCCTGTAAAAGCCCTTATCTGATTTTCCATTCGGACAGGGCGGAATTGAGGACTCGTCCTCAGTTTCTCCCTAAGGTGGTTTCAGCGTTTCACCTGAACCAACCTATTGTGGTGCCTGCGGCTACTAGGGACTTGGAGGACTCCAAGTTGCTAGACGTTGTCAGGGCCCTGAAAATATGTTTCCAGGACGGCTGGAGTCAGGAAAACTGACTCGCTGTTTATCCTGTATGCACCCAACAAGCTGGGTGCTCCTGCTTCTAAGCAGACTATTGCTCGTTGGATTTGTTGTACAATTCAGCTTGCACTTTCGGTGGCAGGCCTGCCACAGCCAAAAATCTGTAAATGCCCACTCCACAAGGAAGGTGGGCTCATCTTGGGCGGCTGCCCGAGGGGTCTCGGCTTTACAACTTTGCCGAGCAGCTACTTGGTCAGGAGCAAATACGTTTGTAAAATTCTACTAATTTGATACCCTGGCTGAGGAGGACCGGGAGTTCTCTCATTTGGTACTGCAGAGTCATCCGCACTCTCCCGCCCGTTTGGGAGCTTTGGTATAATCCCCATGGTCCTTACGGAGTCCCCAGCATCCACTTAGGACGTTAGAGAAAATAAGAATTTACTTACCGATAATTCTATTTCTCGTAGTCCGTAGTGGATGCTGGGCGCCCATCCCAAGTGCGGATTGTCTGCAATACTGGTACATAGTTATTGTTACCAAAAAATCGGGTTATTGCTGTAGTGAGCCATCTTTTCTAGAGGCTCCTCTGTTATCATGCTGTTAACTGGGTTCAGATCACAAGTTGTACGGTGTGATTGGTGTGGCTGGTATGAGTCTTACCCGGGATTCAAAATCCTTCCTTATTGTGTACGCTCGTCCGGGCACAGTATCCTAACTGAGGCTTGGAGAAGGGTCATAGGGGGAGGAGCCAGTGCACACCACATAGTCCTAAAGCTTTCTTTAGATGTGCCCAGTCTCCTGCGGAGCCGCTATTCCCCCATGGTCCTTACGGAGTCCCCAGCATCCACTACGGACTACGAGAAATAGAATTATCGGTAAGTAAATTCTTATTTTCTCTTAGTCCGTAGAGGATGCTGGGCGCCCGTCCCAGTGCGTGCTGTATCTGCAGTTATTAGTTGTGGTTACACACATGTTGTGTTACGTTTATAGTCAGCCGGTTGCTGCTGATGTTCATGCCGTTGACCTGCGTTGTGTTAAATGCCATGTTGTACAGCGTGCTTGAGGTGTGAGCTGGTATGAATCTCACCTTAGTTTAAGAAAAAACAATCTGGAACAGCGCTTGGCATTTAATAAAAACTTTTTTTATTTTATTGTCTATAAAATTAAATAAAAAATAAAAGATAATAAATCAAAAATAATAATATATATATGAAATTGCGGGAATTATGCAATTATACAGTTACCGGCCGGATTTCTTATAATATACATTCAATCCATAAAACAATTAATATGTATATAATACACAACTGTTGCACACAGCAAGAAATTTTAAAATAATTATATATTTAGGCACAACAGAATAAACTCCACTAATAGGAATGACTTTTTATGTTGACAGATATAACTTAGCAGGCGTCCCTGCGCTGTATAGTGCCACTTGTATTATCCGTTTAATTTGTTTGGACAAAACTTGTATAATTTATCCTTCCTTTAAGAAGCAAAAATGAAGCAACAGTCTCTGTGTGGAATATACGGCAATTCTGATGTAAAACTGTCCATGTATCAGCACAGCGGCATGATAAGAAAACTGTTATATGAACGTGGTAATTTGAGACTCCCTTTAACACCAGATAACGCACCAACCTCTATATAATGATGTTGTATAGCTCAGATGAAGGAGAGTCCTCCTTATTCCCCCTTAGCACTGGGGTCCGGAAAACCGGGTACTGAGATGTGCGGTGTTTAAGAGGCAGTCAGCGTCTCCTGGAGTGAATGAATAAGCCGGCCGGCTGTAGCTCACTTGTCATCACATACGCGTTTCTCCGCCTTCATGTAACCTCGGCGGCTTCCTCAGTGCCATGTTGTACAGCGTGCTTGAGGTGTGAGCTGGTATGAATCTCACCTTAGTTTAACAATAAATCCTTTTTCCTCTAAATGTCCGTCTCCCTGGGCACAGTTCCTATAATTGGAGTCTGGAGGAGGGGCATAGAGGGAGGAGCCTATTCACACCCCTTTGAAAGTCTTAAAGTGCCCATGTCTCCTGTGGATCCCGTCTATAACCCATTGTTCTTGATGTGACCCCAGCATCCTCTACGGACTAAAGGTGCATACACACGGAGAGATTTTGGCTATGAGAGATTTTGACTAACTTTTCCCTTGAACTGGCAGTAGGAGATTTTGACTAACTTTACCAGAGATTTTGTTTAACTATGCAAGAGATTTTGGCTATGGGAGATTTTGGCTATGGGAGATTTTGACTATCTCATTTAAATAAGGGGATGAGTGTCATATATAGGACGATTTTACAGGGTGGCTGGTATTTAAATAGCTGAAAGTTAAAAAAATTTTTTGCGTGGGGTCCCCCCTCCTATGTAAAACCAGCCTCGGGCTCTTTGAGCCAGTCCTGGTTGTTAAAATACAGAGGAAAAAATTAGTAGGGTTCCCCCATATTTAGACAACCAGCACCGGGCTCTGCGTCCGGTCCTGGTTTAAAAAATACGGGGGACAAAAGACATAGGGGTCCCCCGTATTTTCCAAACCAGCACCGGGCTCCACTAGCCAGGGAGATAATGCCACAGCCGGGGGACACTTTTATATTGGTCCCTGCGGCCGTGCCATTACCCCCCCAACTAGTCACCCCTGGCCGGGGTACACTGGAGGAGTGAGGACCCCTTAAATCAAGGGGTCCCCCCCTCCAGCCACCCAAGGGCCAGGGGTGAAGCCCGAGGCTGTCCCCCCCATCCGTGGCCCGGTGGATGGGAGGCTGATAGCCTTTCAATAGTAATATTGTTCTTTACAGGAGGCCTACAGGTCCCAGCAAGCCTGCCCCAGCATGTTGGCACTTGGAGAACCACAAGTGCCAGCATGCCCGGACATAAAGGGCTCGCTGGCACCTGTAGTCCACCTGTAAAGAAAATATAAAAAAAAAAACACAACACATTCTTTTAAAAATCCTTTATTAAACTGGGTCTTCACCTGGGGGCGGCGGCCTTTAAGCTCTTTTGCATGGCCGCCGCCTTCCCAGGGCTTCCGGCGTCTTCACCTGGGGGGGCGCCACCTCCCCAGGGCTTCTGGGGTCTTGCTCCGGCGTCTTCACCTAGTGGGCGGCGGCTGCTAAGCTCTTTTGCATAGCCGCCGCCCATCCAGGACTTCCACGGCGTCTTCAGGAGCTCTTCTCCGCTCCTCCTCCGCCGTCGGACTGACAGCCGCTGCCTCGCGCTGACTTATATAAGTCAGCGGGAGGGGGCGGGGCGATGACGCGGCGAGCCGTGATTGGCTCGCGGCGGCCATCTTGAATTTCAAAAATGACGCTGAGGCGCCATTTTTGAAACTGGTACCGCTCCGCTGCCAAACTCTGCAATAGAAAGGTAAATTTCCCCCGCCCGCACCGCTGCCGCAACCCGCCGCCGCCCGCACCGCCGCCGCCCACACCGCCGCCGCAACCCACCGCCGCCCACACCGCCGCCGCAACCCGCCGTCGCCCACACCGCCGCCGCAACCCGCCGTCGCCCGCACCGCCACCGCAACCCGCCGCCGCCACAACCCGCCGCCACAACCCGCCGCCGCCCGCACCACCGCCGCCTGCACATCGCTATCGCTGGGAAAAATCGCTGGCCTCTTAAAGTGTTAGCGATTTTGACTAACTTTTGCAGCGACATAGCCAAAATTGACTTGCCTGCACTGACTATTTTTCCCAGCGATAGCGACCTAGCGGGGACGCGCATCGCTATCGCTGGCTGTGTACACACGGAGCGATCTGCACTAACTTTCTGAGCGATTTTGACTATATAGTCAAAATCGCTCAGTTATATCGCTCCGTGTGTATGCACCTTAAGAGAAAAGGATTTACCGGTAGGTATTAAGATCCTATTATTGATGAGTCTCTTGTTAAGTAATGAATCAGCTCGACCTTTAACCTGGGATGTTCCCTGTTTAATATTTCCCATTATACTCCCTGTATCAAACATATACAAGGCCAGATCTTTATTTTATAACACTATTGTGGGAAGTGTAAACTACTGTTATTTCTCTTTCCTATGTATTTAAAAATATTATTTCAGTGACTATTACAAAGAGGTCATATGTTAAACATGCAAGGTTGCATAGTTTTTCTATCAAATAATTTGAAACAATATGTAGAAATGTTTCAAATGGATAATATTGGTGCACATGTAAGCAGAATGTTCACTAGATGACACAGTATGCTGAGACTTATAGTTCTTCAATAACTGAGGCACAAGTGGTATGATCTCCTTTAAGCAATTCTCATTTTTTTAATACCCAGATTATTAAATTTGCTGGAAACCTGAGCTGTCCTATTGATGTCCATGATCAAAATCGCTGTTTTCCTTGATGGCTTGGTGTAATGGCAGTTGGTTGTTTTGTAACCACATATTATCTAACTTGGTGGCAGATGTATTAAGCCTGGAGAAGGCATAAGGAAGTAATAAAGGCACCAGCCAGTCAGCTCCTGTCAATTTACATATTGGAGCTGATTGGCTGGTGCATTTATCACCTTGCAGTTATCACTGGTTTATCACTTCCTTATGCCTTCTCTAGGTTAATACATCTGCCCCTCGGTTCTTTCTGTTGTCTATGGAATATGTATGTACTAAGGGCCTGATTCAGAGATGGATGCTATAGTGCAGCCGCTGCGTCTTTGCTAAAATATGCAAAAGACACAGGAGACGTCTTGAGTTAACACTCCCACTGCAGGCTCTGTGATACAACTGCTGAAGCCGAGGACGCAGCATCTAATTAACTGCGTGACCATTGGACATCTGAGTAACCCTCAGGTTACTCAGGATGTACACTTAAATCTCACAACCAGGGTCAGTGAAGCCAAGGGCACAATCACTGGCTTCGACGCGCCCCCATTTTCTGTGACCCGTCCTGTTGCTGCCCCCGAATGCCAGAAGCATGTCAATCATGCTGTGTCATTTGGGGCACTGCGAGCAATACGCAGTCCCAGATCTGCAGGTGCGCAGTGCAGTTTAAGTGCAGACCTAAAGACCTAATTAATGTGTAAACATAGGGTTTACGTACCTCATTGATTTTAGGCCCGAAGACACTATTGAGCCAGCAAGCAGAACTCTCTAATGATTTATCTCTGTTTCGTGAGTGCAAATGTGGTGTAGGTCCTATCCGCTTAACAGTCCTTTGCAATTCTTTTGCTTTCGGTTTATTGAAAACCTATCACAAACAGTGGATAGGAAACCATAACCTCATATATGGCGTGTAGCAGTTAAACGTAATGGATTAAACGGGTGCACTGCCCGCTTCAATAGACTTTGTTTATGCATGTTTTGTCTTTAAAAGGATGTCCTATTCTGATGTTGGCTATAGAGGTGTGCTGAACCTGAAGTGGTGGCGTTGCTTCGTGAGGGCCGTGTGTTAGTGTCCTGTGATTCCTTGCAACAGTTATTCCTTCCCGCAACAGTTTGCCTAAATGTTTCTGGCTTTTATGTCACAGTGGAAAATAATGGCTGTATACTGAGTTATTGTGGGATGCAAGTGCCCCATATTTGAGCTGATCTCAAAATGAATAGATCTCATCTAGATCATTATTAGACTTGTCTGAAAATGTTGTCTGGTGATGACTACTGTCTATTTCATTTACGCACCCAACATTGGGACTGATTTGTTTTGGGCATCTAAAAATCCCATCTAAGGGGGGTATTCAATTATCTCAGAATTTTCCGACAGTCGGAAAATCTGCACTTTTTGCCCATTTGTAGGGCGAATGTAATTCGCCCTATTCAGTGCACGTGCCGATTTTTCGACTGGTCGAAAAATTTGTCACTGGTGAAAACCGCGTAGATCGGCACCGCCGACACACGTGTTATGTCGAATTTGCAGGCGTTTTCACCCATTTTTGTGTACGTTTCCGCCCATGTCGATTTGACAAAAAAAGTGAAAAGGTACGTACAAAAATAGATTAAAAAAAGGGCGAAAACGCTCACTATTGAATACGCTTGGTCGAATTAGTGCAGTTTTTTCAACCAGACGATAAAAATGACACTTAATTGAATACCCCCCATAACGGGACATTTTAGACGCCCAAACAATTGTCACAATTCAATTGCGTTTGGGTACCCAAACACAAATAGCGCGTGTTGCTCCCAAACAAACCAGGTTTAGCCATCTAAAATGGCTAAACCCGTTTAAACTCCCATTGAGAAAAAATGTGTCCTCCACAGTAATTGATCGCTTTCTGGTGGTGGCCGTGTAAACTTTTTTTTCTAAGGTCCTAGTGGATGCTGGGGACTCCGTAAGGACCATGGGGAATAGACGGGCTCCGCAGGAGACTGGGCACTCTAAAGAAAGATTTAGTACTACTGGTGTGCACTGGCTCCTCCCTCTATGCCCCTCCTCCAGACCTCAGTTAGAATCTGTGCCCGGCCAGCGCTGGGTGCTTTTAGTGGGCTCTCCTGAGCTTGCTAAGAAGAAAGTATTTTAGTTAGGTTTTTTATTTTCAGAGCGCTTCTGCTGGCAACAGACTCTCTGCTACGAGGGACTGAGGGGAGAGAAGCAAACCTACTAACTGCGGCTAGGTTGCGCTTCTTAGGCTACTGGACACCATTAGCTCCAGAGGGATCGAACACAGGTACCTAACCTTGATCGTCCGTTCCCGGAGCCGCGCCGCCGTCCCCCTCGCAGAGCCAGAAGTACAGAAGCCGGCAGAAGCAAGAAGACATCGAAATCTCCTGTCTTCACTTAAGGTAGCGCACAGCACTGCAGCTGTGCGCCATTGCTCCCACAGCACATCCGCACACTCCGGTCACTGTAGGGTGCAGGGCGCAGGGGGGGGCGCCCTGGGCAGCAATTAGAGTACCTTTGGCAAAATAACACATATATACAGCCAGGCACTGTATATATGTGCGAGCCCCTGCCATTTTTTACACATAGAAGCGGGACAGAAGCCCGCCGCTGAGGGGGCGGGGCCTTCTTCCTCAGCACACCAGCGCCATTTTCTCTCCACAGCTCCGCTGGAAAGAAGCTCCCCAGGCTCTCCCCTGCCGTATCAAGGTAGAAAAAGGGTGAAAAAGAGGGCGGGCACATAAATTTAGGCGCATTTTATATAAAACAGCAGCTACTGGGTAAACACTAAGGTACTGTGTAATCCCTGGGTTATATAGCGCTGGGGTGTGTGCTGGCATACTCTCTCTCTGATTCCCCAAAAGCCTTTGTGGGGTCCTGTCCTCAGTCAGAGCATTCCCTGTGTGTGTGCGGTGTGTCGGTACGTCAGTGTCGACATGTTTGATGAGGAAGGATACGTGGAGGCAGAACAAGTGCAGGTGAATGTGGTGTCGCCGCCGACGGTGCCGACACCTGATTGGATGGATATGTGGAGGGAGTTAAATGATAATGTAAGCTCCTTGCATAAAAGGTTGGATAAAGCTGACGTATTGGGACAGTCAGGGTCTCAACCCATGTCGGATCCCACAGCTCAGAGGCCCTCAGGGTCTCATAAGCGCCCACTATCCCAGATGGTTGACACAGATGCCGACACGGAGTCTGACTCCAGTGTCGATGACGATGATGCAAAGTTGCAGCCTAAAATGACTAAAGCCATCCGCTACATGATTATAGCAATGAAGGATGTATTGCACATATCAGAGGAAAACCCTGTCCCTGACAAGAGGGTTTATATGTATGGGGAGAAAAAGCAAGAAGTGACTTTTCCCCCTTCACATTAATTAAATGAATTATGTGAAAAAGCGTGGGATTCCCCTGATAGGAAAGTAGTAATTTCCAAGAGATTACTGATGGCGTATCCTTTCCCGCCAACGTATAGGTTACGCTGGGAATCCTCCCCTAGGGTAGACAAGGCGTTGACACGCTTATCTAAGAGGGTGGATCTGCCGTCTCAGGATACGGCCGCCCTGAAGGATCCTGCGGATAGAAAGCAGGAAGCTATCCTGAAGTCTGTATATACACATTCTGGTACTCTACTGAGGCCAGCAATTGCTTCGGCCTGGATGTGTAGTACGGTAGCAGCATGGACTGATAATCTCTCGGAGGAGATAGATACCCTGGACAGGGAAACTGTTCTACTGACCCTGGGACATATCAAAGACGCTGTCCTATATATGCGGGATGCCCAGAGGGACATTTGCCTGCTGGGCTCTAGAATAAACGCAATGTCCATTTCGGCCAGAAGGGTTTTATGGACTCGGCAATGGACAGGGGATGCCGACTCTAAAAAACACATGGAGGTTTTGCCTTATAAGGGTGAGGAATTGTTTGGGGACGGTCTCTCGGACCTAGTTTCCACAGCTACAGCTGGGAAGTCAAATTTCTTGCCATATATTCCTTCTCAACCGAAGAAAGCACCGTATTACCAAATGCAGTCCTTTCGTTCACAAAAAAGCAAGAGAGTTAGAGGTGCATCCTTTCTTGCCAGAGGCAGGGGTAGAGGGAAAAAGCTACACCATACAGCTAGTTCCCAGGAACCAAAATCCTCCCCGGCTTCCACTAAATCCACCGCATGACGCTGGGGCTCCACAGGCGGAGCCAGGTGCGGTGGGGGCGCGTCTCCGAAATTTCAGCCACCAGTGGGTTCTCTCACGGGTGGATCCTTGGGCTATACAAATTGTGTCTCAGGGATACAAGCTGGAATTCGAGGTGACGCCCCCTCACCGTTTCCTAAAATCGGCATTACCAGTTTCCCCCATAGAAAGGGAGGTAGTATTGGCGGCCATTCACAAACTATATCTCCAGCAAGTGGTGGTAAAGGTTCCCCTCATACAACAGGGAAGGGGTTACTATTCCACTATGTTTGTGGTACCGAAACCGGACGGTTCGGTCAGGCCCATCTTGAATTTAAAATCCCTGAACTTTTATCTGAAGATATTCAAGTTCAAAATGGAATCGCTCAGAGCGGTCATTGCAACCCTGGAAGAGGGGGATTTCATGGTGTCGCTGGACATCAAGGATGCTTACTTGCATGTCCCCATTTATCCGCCTCATCAAGAGTACCTCAGGTTTGTGGTACAGGACTGTCATTACCAATTCCAGACGCTGCCATTTGGCCTGTCCACGGCACCGAGAATATTTACCAAGGTGATGGCAATTATCCCATACTTGGACGATCTCCTCATAAAGGCGAGGTCCAGGGAGCAGTTACTGATCAGCGTAGCACACTCTCAGGAAGTGTTGCAGCAGCACGGCTGGATTCTGAATATTCCAAAGTCGCAGCTGATCCCTACGACGCGTCTACCCTTCCTGGGCATGATTCTGGTAACAGACCAGAAGAAGGTATTTCTCCCGGAGGAGAAGGCTCAGGAGCTTGTGACTTTAGTCAGGGACCTCCTGAAACCAAAACAGGTGTCGGTGCATTACTGCACGCGAGTCCTGGGAAAGATGGTGGCGTCATACGAAGCCATTCCCTTCGGCAGGTTCCATGCCAGGATCTTTCAGTGGGATCTGTTGGACAAGTGGTCCGGATCGCATCTTCAGATGCATCGGCTGATCACCCTGTCCCCCAGGGCCAGGGTGTCTCTTCTGTGGTGGCTGCAGAGTGCTCACCTCCTCGAGGGCCGCAGGTTCGGCATACAGGACTGGGTCCTGGTGACCACGGATGCAAGCCTCTGAGGATGGGGAGCAGTCACTCGGAAGAAACTTCCAAGGGTTGTGGTCAAGTAAGGAGACTTGTCTGCACATTAATATCCTAGAACTAAGGGCCATATACAACGCCCTAAGCCAAGCGGAGCCTCTGCTTCGAGACCAACCAGTGCTGATTCAGTCAGACAACATCACTGCAGTGGCCCATGTCAACTGGCAGGGCGGCACAAGAAGCAGGGTGGCGATGGCAGAAGCCACCAGGATTCTTCGGTGGGCGGAGAATCACGTGCAAGCACTGTCAGCAGTGTTCATTCCGGGGGTGGACAACTGGGAAGCAGACTTCCTCAGCAGACACGACCTCCACCCGGGAGAGTGGGGACTTCATCAAGAAGTCTTCACGCTGCTGGCAAATCGATGGGACCTCCCACAGGTGGACATGATGGCGTCACGCCTCAACAAAAAGCTAAACAGGTATTGCGCCAGGTCAAGGAACCCTCAGGCGATAGCTGTGGACGCACTAGTAACACCATGGGTGTTCCAGTCGGTTTATGTGTTTCCTCCTCTTCCTCTCATACCAAAGGTGCTGAGAATTGTAAGAAAAAGAAGAGTGAGAACAATATTCATCGCTCCGAATTGGCCAAGAAGGACTTGGTACCTGGAATTGCAAGAAATGTTCACAGAGGATCCATGGCCTCTGCCTCTCAGATGGGACCTGTTACAACAAGGGCCCTGGCTGTTCCAAGACTTACCGCGGCTGCGTTTGACGGCATGGCGGTTGAACGCCGGATCCTAGCGGAAAAGGGCATTCCGGATGAAGTTATTCCTACGCTGATAAAGGCTAGGAAAGACGTGACAGCAAAGCATTATCACCGTATATGGCGAAAATATGTTGCTTGGTGTGAGGCCAGGAAGGCCCCTACAGAGGAATTCCAGCTGGGTCGATTCCTGCACTTCCTACAGTCAGGGGTGACTATAGGCCTAAAATTAAGATCCATAAAGGTCCAGATTTCGACCCTATCTATTTTCTTTCAAAAGGAACTGGCTTCACTGCCTGAGGTTCAGACTTTTGTTAAGGGAGTGCTGCATATTCAGCCCCCTTTTGTGCCACCAGTGGCACCTTGGGATCTCAACGTGGTGTTGGGTTTCCTGAAATCCCACTGGTTTGAGCCACTTAAGACCGTGGAGCTAAAGTATCTCACGTGGAAAGTGGTCATGCTGTTGGCCTTAGCTTCAGCTAGGCGAGTGTCAGAATTGGCGGCTTTGTCATGTAAAAGCCCCTATCTGGTTTTCCATATGGACAGGGCAGAATTGCGGACTCGTCCGCAATTTCTACCAAAGGTTGTGTCTTCGTTTCATTTGAACCAACCTATTGTGGTGCCTGCGGATACTCGTGACTTGGAGGATTCCAAGTTGCTGGACGTGGTCCAGGCTTTGAAGATTTATGTTAACAGAACGGCTGGAGTCAGGAAGACTGATTCGCTGTTTATCCTGTATGCATCCAACAAGCTGGGTGCTCCTTCAAAGCAAACTATTGCGCGCTGGATCTGTAACACGATTCAGCAGGCTCATTCTGCGGCAGGATTGGCGCATCCAAAATCAGTGAAAGCCCACTCCACAAGGAAGGTGGGCTCTTCTTGGGCGGCTGCCCGAGGGGTCTCGGCATTACAGCTTTGCCGAGCTGCTACTTGGTCGGGTTCAAACACATTTGCAAAATTCTACAAGTTTGATACCCTGGCTGAGGAGGACCTTGTGTTTGCCCATTCGGCGCTGCAGAGTCATCCGCACTCTCCCGCCCGTTTGGAGGCTTTGGTATAATCCCCATGGTCCTTACGGAGTCCCCAGCATCCACTAGGACGTTAGAGAAAATAAGATTTTACTCACCGGTAAATCTATTTCTCGTAGTCCGTAGTGGATGCTGGGCGCCCGTCCCAAGTGCGGACTTTCTGCAATACGTGTATATAGTTATTGCTTAGTAAAGGGTTATGTTATGTTGGCATCCATTGGTTGATGCTCAGTTGTTGTTCATACTGTTAACTGGGTATGTTTATCACAAGTTGTACGGTGTGATTGTTGTGGCTGGTATGAGTCTTACCCTGGATTCCAAAATCCTTTCCTTGTCATGTCAGCTCTTCCGGGCACAGTTTCCTTAACTGAGGTCTGGAGGAGGGGCATAGAGGGAGGAGCCAGTGCACACCAGTAGTACTAAATCTTTCTTAGAGTGCCCAGTCTCCTGCGGAGCCCGTCTATTCCCCATGGTCCTTACGGAGTCCCCAGCATCCACTACGGACTACGAGAAATAGATTTACCTGTGAGTAAAATCTTATTTCTCTGACGTCCTAGTGGATGCTCGGGACTCCGTAAGGACCATGGGGAATAGACGGCTCCGCAGGAGACTGGGCACATCTAAAGAAAGATTTAGGACTATCTGGTGTGCACTGGCTCCTCCCCCTATGACCCTCCTCCAAGCCTCAGTTAGATTTCTGTGCCCGGCTGAGCTGGATGCACACTAGGGGCTCTCCTGAGCTCCTAGAAGAAAGTATAGTTTAGGTTTTTTATTTTCAGTGAGACCTGCTGGCAACAGGCTCACTGCAACGAGGGACTAAGGGGAGAAGAAGCGAACCTACCTAAGTGGTGGTAGCTTGGGCTTCTTAGGCTACTGGACACCATTAGCTCCAGAGGGATCGAACACAGGACCCGACCTCGTCGTCCGTTCCCGGAGCCGCGCCGCCGTCCCCCTTACAGAGCCAGAAACAAGAAGGCGGTCCGGAAAATCGGCGGCTGAAGACTTCTGTCTTCTCCAAGGTAGCGCACAGCACTGCAGCTGTGCGCCATTGCTCCTCATGCACACCACACACTGCGGTCACTGATGGGTGCAGGGCGCTGGGGGGGGGCGCCCTGAGCAGCAATAATAACACCTTGGCTGGCAAAACTAACACCATATATAGCCCCAGAGGCTATATAGGTGTATATTAACCCCTGCCAGAAACGATAAAATAGCGGGAGAAAGCCCGCCGAAAAAGGGGCGGGGCCAACTCCCTCAGCACACTGGCGCCATTATTCCCTCACAGCTTTGCTGGAAGGAAGCTCCCTGGCTCTCCCCTGCAGTCCTGCACTACAGAAAGGGTAAAAAAGAGAGGGGGGGCACAATTTAGGCGCAGAGAATCATGTGTTAGCACTGACGGCAGTGTTCATTCCGGGAGTGGACAACTGGGAAGCAGATTTCCTCAGCAGGCACGACCTCCACTCGGGAGAATGGGGAATTCATCCAGAAGTCTTCCAAATGCTGGTCAACCGGTGGGAAAAACCACAGGTAGACATGATGGCGTCCCGCCTCAACAAGAAGTTGAAAAGATATTGCGCCCGGTCAAGAGACCCTCAGGCGATAGCGGTGGACGCTCTAGTGACACCATGGGTGTACCAGTCGGTTTATGTGTTTCCTCCTCTACCTCTCATACCCAAGGTACTGAGAATAATAAGAAGGCGTGGAGTGAAAACCATACTCGTGGTTCCGGATTGGCCAAGAAGAGCTTGGTACCCCGAACTTCAAGAGATGCTTACAGAGGACCCTTGGCCTCTGCCGCTCAGACAAGACCTGCTGCAGCAGGGACCCTGTCTGTTCCAAGACTTACCGCGGCTGCGTTTGACGGCATGGCGGTTGAACACCGGATCCTGAAGGAAAAGGGTATTCCGGAGGAAGTCATCCCTACCCTGATCAAAGCCAGGAAGGATGTCACCGCAAGACATTATCACCGCATTTGGCGAAAATATGTTGCTTGGTGTGAGGCCATGAAGGCCCCGACGGAGGAATTTCAACTGGGTCGATTCCTGCACTTACTGCAAGCAGGGGTGACGTTGGGCCTCAAATTGGGGTCCATAAAGGTCCAGATTTCGGCTCTGTCGATTTTCTTCCAAAAAGAACTGGCTTCACTGCCCGAAGTTCAGACTTTTGTCAAAGGAGTACTGCATATTCAGCCTCCTTTTGTGCCCCCAGTGGCACCTTGGGATCTCAATGTGGTTTTGGCATTCCTGAAATCACATTGGTTCGAACCACTTAAGACTGTGGATTTAAAATATCTCACGTGGAAAGTGGTCATGCTGTTGGCCTTGGCGTCGGCCAGGCGGGTTTCAGAATTGGCGGCTTTGTCTTGTAAAAGCCCTTATCTGATTTTCCATATGGATAGGGCAGAATTGAGGACTCGTCCTTAGTTTCTCCCAAAGGTGGTCTCTGCTTTTCACTTGAACCAACCTATTGTGGTGCCTGCGGCTACTAGGGACTTGGAGGATTCCAAGTTGCTGGACGTAGTCAGGGCCCTAAAAATTTATATTTCCAGGACGGCTGGAGTCAGAAAGACTGACTCGCTGTTTATCCTGTATGCACCCACCAAGCTGGGTGCTCCTGCTTCTAAGCAGTCTATTGCGCGCTGTATTTGTAGCACTATTCAGCTGGCGCATTCTGCGGTAGGCTTACCGCAGCCTAAATCTGTAAAAGCCCATTCCACACGGAAGGTGGGCTCATCTTGGGCGGCTGCCCGAGGGGTCTCGGCTTTACAACTTTGCCGAGCAGCTACTTGGTCGGGGGCAAACACGTTTGCAAAATTCTACAAATTTGATACCCTGGCTGAGGAGGACCTGGAATTCTCTCATTCGGTGCTGCAGAGTCATCCGCACTCTCCCGCCCGTTTGGGAGCTTTGGTATAATCCCCATGGTCCTTACGGAATCCCCAGCATCCACTAGGACGTCAGAGAAAATAAGAATTTACTCACCGGTAATTCTATTTCTCGTAGTCCGTAGTGGATGCTGGGCGCCCATCCCAAGTGCGGATTGTCTGCAATACCTGTACATAGTTATTGTTACAAAAATCGGGTTTTGTTGTGAGCCATCTCTTCAGAGGCTCCATTTGTTATCATACTGTTAACCGGGGTTCCTATCACGTGTTATATGGTGTGGCTGGTATGAGTCTTACCCGGGATTCAAAAATCCTTCCTTATTGTGTCAGCTCTTTCGGGCACAGTTCCTAACTGAGGCTTGGAGGAGGGTCATAGGGGGAGGAGCCAGTGCACACCAGATAGTCCTAAATCTTTCTTTAGATGTGCCCAGTCTCCTGTGTAGCCGTCTATTCCCCATGGTCCTTACGGAGTCCCCAGCATCCACTACGGACTACGAGAAATAGAATTACCGGTGAGTAAATTCTTATTTATTTTTAATCTGCCCCGTTGAGGTCTGAATGCCAACCCTGGAACCCATTTGTGTAGTGACATTGAAAATGTATATCCTCATTCATATTACATTGATTAACAGTTAGTGCAAGTAAAAGTGTACAGTTTCTTTACCGGTTTTCTTGATCAATTGACTGCTCAGAGATTTTTGTCTCCTGTACTTAATACAGTCATATGTATGTCTATGTAGATATAAGGTGAAACCCACCCCCCCAAAAAAAAACCAAACAAACAGAAACAAGCTTTCATTTAGTCACTGTCCCTTATTTCAAAATAGGCCTCCTCCAAATGTATGTAAAATGAGAGAATATTTGTGCTACACACAGCTTTTACGTTTATATCACACTACAGCTCCGTTATTTAAATACACTGGAGACAACTTGAGACATTTCTGAAAACTAGAAAATCAGGATCCCTTTAGTTTGCCGGCGGTCAGGATACCGACGCCAGAATCCCGCCAGCCGGCAATGCTGCCAGCTGGATTACCGGCGGTACAGGGCTATTCCCACTCGTGGGTGTCCACGACACCCATAGAGTGAGAATTGAACCTGTGGCAAGCGCAGCAAGCCACTGAGCCTGCAGCGTGGTGAGCGGGGTCTCTTTGTGCTCGCCCCGCTGCCGGCATACTGGCGGCCGGTATATCATACTGAATCCGATAAATCTGCTGTTGTCCGAACACCCAGATTTTAGCTTTCATTTTCATATCTGTGCTAGAAAAATGATATAATGTGATTATTTGTTGTGGGCAACATCTCCTTTATGCACCATAACCTGCAAAATAGGTTTAGAGGTCTGTATTCTAAACTCCAAGCAGTTGGTGTAATGGTTAGCATTACTACCTTACAGCACTAACCTTAACATATATTTGGCCCGTGCAACAGCCATGATGGCATGTACAAGTTTGTAAAATGAAAATCAAAACAAAACATTTAGCTCTCATCTGCAAGGTCAAAATGAATACACCTCAACTTGCATGCCCCACATCATTTAACCCATTTATGAACTTTTTAATGAAAATCCCCCGAAAACTGGTGTTTAAATAATTTTATCATTGGGAGGGGTGTACCAGAGGTTCTGCCGGGTGTAGTATGGTATGCCGGTGCCGGACTCCTGGCGGCCAGCATACCTGCGCCGGAATCCCGACCGCTGGCATACCGACAGCTGGGCGAGCGCAAATGAGCCCCTTGCGGGCTTGCTGCGCTCTCCACGCTGAGGGTACGGCACGCTATCTATTCTACCTCCAGGAGGGTCGTGGACCCCAAAGAGGGAAAAAAAGGTGTTGGTATGCTGGGTGTATACTAGTGTTTCTTCTAGGCTGTTTCAGCAGGGTGCTGCACCCTGCCCATTTTTGAAATGTGAAAAAGCACCCTGCCCTTTTTCAGTGCACCCTGCAGGACCATAAATCATCCCCTTGTATACAGAATGCAACAGTCAGAGTGCATGTTCCAGTGTTATTGTCTACACCCTGCCCACCTCTGAGATTAGAACACAATTTCTATCCTTAGCAAACTGGATGTCAGAGGAGGGACTGTAAATGGCATCACTGCTGTGGCTGCCTGCATAACACAGCACTCTGATAAAGAGGGAAAGAACAGGGTAAGCAGTGAGCATGTACTGCCTACAGTATTTCCGGTTGAGGTATGAATGGTCGACCATGTTATGGTCGACAGTCATTAGGTCGACCACTATTGGTCGACATTGACATGGTCGACATGGACACATGAAAGGTCGACACATGAAAAGGTCGACATGAGTTTTTAAACTTTTTTTTGTCGTTTTTTACGTAAAGTGACTGCGAACCCCAATTAGTGCACAGCGTCCCCTCGCATGGCTCGCTTCGCTCGCCATGCTTCGGGCATGGTGCCTTCGCTCGGCACAGATTACCGTTCCAATCGTAGTCCACGTGGATCGTAAAGTATGGAAAAGTTCCCCAAAAGAAAAAAAAGTAAAAAAAATCATGTCGACCTTTTCATGTGTCGACCATTTTCATGTGTCGACCATGTGTCCATGTCGACCAGGTCAATGTCGACCAATAGTGGTCGACCTAATGACTGTCGACCATAACATGGTCGACCATGTGAACGGATACCAGTATTTCCATAGTAGAACAGCCTTTTTTTTTTTTTTTTTTACCTTTTTATATTTTAACCCTCTGCTTAACTTTTCTGTTTTATAACACATACGGATTATAACCACTTCAGCACTGGAGGAGACATTTATAATTATCTACTTATGTATATGCTAAAGCCAATCTTTCAAGAACACTGAACACATACAGTATGTTTCTCAGTACAGATGTTGGGTGTTACATGGGTGTCCTATATGTATATAGGGGTATATGATATACTATGGGGAAAATGTATGTAGATAAACTATAAACATATGCACTATGCTTTGTGCGCAAAGTGTCACATCAGAAATGTGCCCTTCAAAATAAAAATGTGCCCTCCTCAATGATCAGCACCCTGCCCTTAAAAAATCCTAGAGTGAACACTATATAATGTGCGCCGGGATCCCAACAGCCGGCAAACTGAAGACCACCCATTTTGCCAGTGTCCTAACGTATAAAGACTTTCTCTACCTTTTCCCTGCTCGTGGTGGTGATGGGTTTGAGAAAGAAAAATCGATTTTTCTCTGAGAATTGTCGGGGAGATGAGTCTTACCCACAATTTCACTTTGCATAGCCAAATTGATGTTGAATTGATTAGGCCCCACAATGTCATATACTGTAGATCTGCTTCAGAGCTTGAATAAAAACTCATCTTCAGAGAAAGGAGTGTTGGTATGTAAGGCTACGTCAGGTTTGTAATAGTAATAATAGAGAACATAAACAATTTTCCCCACACATTTTTGTATAGGGGGCAATTTAAATTCTCTGCTGTGTGCCGCTGCAGTATTCAGCAGCGCACATTACCACTTATTATAAGCCATTTTAGTTCAATTACCTATATATTTGTGTGCAATTTGAACCATGTCGACATTGTAGTGTCGACATGAATGTCTACATGGTTATTGTCAACCATGTAACCGGGGTATTATTTCAGGATTTCTCCAGGTATCCTGTGTGTATGTAGTACATGGAGTATGTAGGGATCAGAGGTCCTATGCTGCAAATGGAGCTGAAAAACAGCGCTTGTGGCTTTTGTTAGGCCGTAGGTGTAGCATCACAACTTTTGTATTACACAAGGTAAATATGGTACAGTATTTGCATCAGCATTTATGTATTTTTGAAATTTGTTTGACACTATGTGTTTTTATAAGTCAGGCTGGAAAAATGAATGTGCTGCTGCTATATAAATTGTTACTTAGCCATTTATATGGCAAACACCATCGGGCATATCTATATAAGGGATTTATGTCGACATGCACTAGGTCGACATGTACTAGGTTGACAGGTGAAAAGGTCGACATGAGTTTTTGGACTCTCTTTGTTGTCATTTTCTACGTAAAGTGACTGGGAACCCCAGTTAGTGAACCGTGTCCCCTCACATGGCTCGCTTCACTCTCCATGCTTATGGCAAGGCGCCTCACTTCGCTCGGCACAGGTTACCATTCCAATCGTAGTCCACGTGGATCGTCAAGTATGGAAACATAAAAAAATGTATTAAAAAAAAAACCCCCATGTCGACCTTTTGACCTGTTGATCTAAGCTGTATCGACCTAAAGACCGTATCCCCTATATAATGTGCAATTCAATAACCAAGGATGTGTATGTATTGTATTTTTGTTTTTCTTTTTATAAAACATCAGCACAAATGAGACTCAATAATTAGGCACTTGTAGTTAATTCTTCGTCTTCTTCTTCAGTTTGCCCTACATAGGAGAATGTAGTCTTGTGTTTAATGCATCCTTGAGATTTAATAGTTTACTAGCATTTGTTTACCTCAATCCGTGTTCACTTTGTCTTTGATCTGCTTGTTTTAATTACGGTCTATTTGGCTTTGCAAAAGACAAGCATCATGTATAATTCATCTTGCTATATGTACTATAGAAGAAAGCCATGCCCAGCATTTATAGTAGTTTACAGACCAATTAGGAGCATGTTTGCTGCAACGTCTTTATTAAGCTTTTTGCATTTGCTGCTTTCTTTTTTTCAAATTCTGGTGTTGACTGTCAGAGCAAACCAGCACAATATCTTTTAAAAAGCTTTTCATATGTACAATATTTGAAGTGCTAAATCAATATAATGTGCAGGTAATGTTATCTGTGCCCAGGTGTATGACGAGCAATATGCTGCTAATATATAGAAGCAGTGCAAGGACTACTTTCCAGACAGCATTGTACAGTAACAATGTTCATATCGTCCAATAAAGCCATAACAACCATGGACTGTCAGCGTCCACAATGTGGTTTCATTGTAAAATTAATTTGAGATGAACCACCTATTTCTAATTAAAAGCTTCCCATCATGATAGTTTAAACATATCTTCAGATAAGCCTTTTCTAAATGCTGTATGGATATGTACATTATCAGTTTCAAATGTAGCTTTCAATTAAATATACTGCAATATAAACGTTTTGCATGCTCATTTGGCACGCCCCACACAAAGGTTAGCTCCAATAAGAGGGTTGTAGATTGTGTTGTTATTTAGCTTCTTGAGCGAGATTCAGTTGTTTTATTGTCCCCAGTCTACTGTCTAAAGTGACCAGCAATGATATTCAATTTTTTTTGTTGTTGTTTTATCGAGCACTTCGCACCCAAACAGACCAGGTTTAGCTGTGTAAAGCTGCTAAACTCGACTAAACTAATGGGCGTGACTTGAAAAGTGCCATTTGGGCACCAAACATGGTCACACTTCACACATTTCAGCCCGCCACCCCGGGGTGTGTGAGCTGAAATGCCGGCAGCTGTTCACACTTGACCAGAGCTGCAATTGAATTGCTCTGTCGTGCGCATGGCAGCGGTCAGTGCTGCGGTACACGATTGACTCTCACCCTTCTAAAGTGAAAGGGAATTTCTCTATCGTCCTAAGTGGATGCTGGGGTTCCTGAAAGGACCATGGGGAATAGCGGCTCCGCAGGAGACAGGGCACAAAAAAGTAAAGCTTTACTAGGTCAGGTGGTGTGCACTGGCTCCTCCCCCTATGACCCTCCTCCAGACTCCAGTTAGATTTTGTGCCCGAACGAGAAGGGTGCAATCTAGGTGGCTCTCCTAAAGAGCTGCTTAGAGAAAGTTTAGTTTAGGTTTTTTTCTTTACAGTGAGTCCTGCTGGCAACAGGATCACTGCAACGTGGGACTTAGGGGGAAAGTAGTAAACTCACCTGCATGCAGAGTGGATTTGCTGCTTGGCTACTGGACACCATTAGCTCCAGAGGGATCGAACACAGGCCCAGCCGTGGAGTCCGGTCCCGGAGCCGCGCCGCCGACCCCCTTGCAGATGCTGAAGCGTGAAGAGGTCCGGAAACCGGCGGCTGAAGACTCCTCAGTCTTCATAAGGTAGCGCACAGCACTGCAGCTGTGCGCCATTTTCCTCTCAGCACACTTCACTGGGCAGTCACTGAGGGTGCAGAGCGCTGGGGGGGGGCGCTCTGAGAGGCAAATATAAACCTTATACAAGGCTAAAAATACCTCACATATAGCCCATAGGGGCTATATGGAGATATTTAACCCCTGCCTGACTGGAAAAATAGCGGGAGAAGAACCCGCCGAAAAAGGGGCGGGGCCTATCTCCTCAGCACACGGCGCCATTTTCTGTCACAGCTCCGCTGGTCAGAACGGCTCCCAGGTCTCTCCCCTGCACTGCACTACAGAAACAGGGTAAAACAGAGAGGGGGGGCACATTAATGGCTATATATATATATATATTAAAGCAGCTATAAGGGAGCACTTAATATAAGGATATCCCTTGTATATATAGCGCTTTGTGGTGTGTGCTGGCAGACTCTCCCTCTGTCT
This sequence comes from Pseudophryne corroboree, assembly GCF_028390025.1. Classification (NCBI taxonomy): domain Eukaryota; kingdom Metazoa; phylum Chordata; class Amphibia; order Anura; family Myobatrachidae; genus Pseudophryne; species Pseudophryne corroboree. The sequence continues at coordinate 477,057,656 of NC_086446.1, forward strand.
CCCCAAAAGGGCTAGTGGGTCCTGTCTTCATTAGAGCATTCCCTGTGAGTTTGCGGTGTGTGTCGGTACGTGGTGTCGACATGTATGAGGACGATATTGGTGTGGAGGCGGAGCAATTGCCAAATATGCAGATGTCACCCCCCAGGGGGTCGACACCAGAATGGATGCCTTTATTTGTGGAATTACGTGATGGTTTATCTTCCCTTAAACAGTCAGTTGAGGACATGAGGCGGCCGGACAATCAATTAATGCCTGTCCAGGCGCCTCAAACACCGTCAGGGGCTGTAAAACGCCCTTTGCCTCAGTCGGTCGACACAGACCCAGACACGGGCACTGATTCCAGTGACGACGGTAGAAATTCAAACGTATTTTCCAGTAGGGCCACACGTTATATGATTTTGGCAATGAAGGAGACGTTACATTTAGCTGATACTACAGATACCGTAAAACAGGGTATTATGTATGGTGTGAAAAAACTACAAACAGTTTTTCCTGAATCAGAAGAATTAAATGACGTGTGTGATGAAGCGTGGGTTGCTCCTGATAAAAAGTTGATAATTTCAAAAAAGTTATTGGCATTATACCCTTTCCCGCCAGAGGTTAGGGCGCGCTGGGAAACACCCCCTAAGGTGGACAAGGCGCTCACACGCTTATCCAAACAAGTGGCGTTACCCTCTCCTGAGACGGCCGCACTTAAGGATCCATCAGATAGAAAGATGGAAGTTATTCAAAAGAATATATACACACATGCAGGTGTTATACTACGACCAGCTATAGCAACTGCCTGGATGTGCAGTGCTGGAGTAGTTTGGTCAGAATCCCTGATTGAAAATATTGATACCCTAGATAGGGACAATGTTTTACTGTCGTTAGAACAAATAAAGGATGCATTTATCTATATGCGTGATGCACAGAGGGATATTTGCACACTGGCATCTCGGGTGAGTGCTATGTCCATTTCAGCCAGAAGAGCCTTATGGACACGACAGTGGACAGGCGATGCGGATTCAAAACGTCACATGGAGGTTTTGCCGTATAAAGGGGAGGAGTTATTTGGAGTTGGTCTATCAGACTTGGTGGCCACGGCTACTGCCGGGAAATCCACTTTTTTACCTCAAGTCACTCCCCAACAGAGAAAGGCACCGACCTTTCAACCGCAGCCTTTTCGCTCCTACAAAAATAAGAGAGCAAAGGGCTTGTCGTACCTGCCACGAGGCAGAGGAAGAGGGAAGAGACACCAACAGGCAGCTCCTTCCCAGGAACAGAAGCCCTCCCCGGCTCCTGCAAAAACCTCAGCATGACGCTGGGGCCTCTCAAGCGGACTCGGGGACAGTGGGGGGCCGTCTCAAAAATTACAGCGCGCAGTGGGCTCACTCGCAGGTAGACCCCTGGATCCTGCAGATAATATCTCAGGGGTACAGGTTGGAATTAGAGACGGATCCTCCTCATCGTTTCCTGAAGTCTGCCTTACCAACCGTCTCTTCCGAAAGGGAGAGGGTGTTGGAAGCCATTCACAAGCTGTACGCTCAGCAGGTGATAGTCAAAGTACCCCTATTACAACAAGGAAAGGGGTATTATTCCACTCTATTTGTGGTACCGAAGCCGGATGGCTCGGTAAGGCCTATTCTAAATCTGAAGTCCTTGAACCTCTACATAAAAAAGTTCAAGTTCAAGATGGAGTCACTCAGAGCAGTGATAGCGAACCTGGAAGAAGGGGACTTTATGGTATCCTTGGACATCAAGGATGCGTATCTACACGTTCCGATTTACCCCGCACACCAGGGGTACCTCAGGTTCATTGTTCAAAACTGTCACTATCAGTTTCAGACGCTGCCGTTCGGATTGTCCACGGCGCCTCGGGTCTTTACCAAGGTAATGGCCGAGATGATGATTCTTCTTCGAAGAAAAGGCGTATTAGTTATCCCATACTTGGACGATCTCCTAATAAGGGCAAGGTCCAGAGAACAGCTGGAGACAGCTTTAGCACTATCTCAAGAGGTGCTAAGACAACACGGGTGGATTCTGAATATTCCAAAATCCCATTTAATCCCGACAACTCGTCTGCTGTTCCTAGGAATGATTCTGGACACGGTTCAGAAAAAGGTTTTCCTTCCAGAGGAAAAAGCCAAGGAGTTATCCGATCTGGTCAGGAACCTCCTAAAACCAGGAAAAGTGTCAGTACATCAATGCACAAGAGTCCTGGGAAAAATGGTGGCTTCTTACGAAGCAATTCCATTCGGCAGATTCCATGCAAGAATATTCCAAAGGGATCTGTTGGACAAATGGTCAGGGTCGCATCTGCAGATGCACCTGCGAATAACCCTGTCACCAAAGACAAGGGTGTCACTTCTGTGGTGGTTGCAGAAGGCTCACCTATTAGAAGGCCGCAGATTCGGCATTCAGGATTGGATCCTGGTGACCACGGACGCCAGCCTGAGAGGCTGGGGAGCAGTCACACAAGGAAGAAACTTCCAGGGAGTATGGACGAGTCTGGAAAAGTCTCTTCACATAAACATTCTGGAACTAAGAGCAATCTACAATGCTCTAAGCCAGGCGGAACTTCTCCTGCAAGGAAAGCCGGTGTTGATTCAGTCGGACAACATCACGGCGGTCGCCCATGTAAACAGGCAGGGCGGCACAAGAAGCAGGAGTGCAATGGCAGAAGCTGCCAAGATTCTTCGCTGGGCGGAGAATCACGTGATAGCACTGTCAGCAGTGTTCATCCCGGGCGTGGACAACTGGGAAGCAGACTTCCTCAGCAGACACGATCTTCATCCGGGAGAGTGGGGTCTACATCCAGAAGTCTTCAACATGTTAATAGACCGTTGGGAAAGACCAATTGTAGACATGATGGCGTCTCGCCTCAACAAGAAACTGGACAAATATTGCGCCAGGTCAAGAGATCCACAGGCAATAGCTGTGGACGCACTGGTAACTCCTTGGGTGTACCAGTCAGTGTATGTGTTTCCTCCTCTGCCGCTCATACCAAAGGTATTGAAGATCATACGGCAAAGAAGAGTAAGAACAATACTAGTGGTTCCGGATTGGCCGAGAAGGACTTGGTATCCGGAACTTCAAGAGATGCTCACGGACGAACCGTGGCCTCTACCTCTGAGAAGGGACCTGCTACAGCAGGGTCCCTGTCTTTTTCAAGACTTACCGCGGCTGCGTTTGACGGCATGGCGGTTGAACGCCAGATCCTAAAAGGGAAAGGCATTCCAGAAGAAGTCATTCCTACCTTGATTAAGGCACGGAAGGAAGTCACCGTGAAACATTATCACCGCATTTGGCGAAAATATGTAGCGTGGTGCGAGGATCGGAGGGTTCCGACGGAGGAATTCCAACTGGGTCGTTTCCTACATTTCCTGCAATCAGGATTATCTATGGGTCTCAAATTGGGATCCATTAAGGTTCAAATTTCGGCCCTGTCAATATTCTTCCAAAAAGAATTGGCCTCTGTCCCTGAGGTCCAGACTTTTGTCAAGGGAGTACTGCATATACAGCCTCCTGTGGTGCCTCCGGTGGCACCGTGGGATCTAAATGTAGTTTTAGATTTCCTCAAATCCCATTGGTTTGAACCATTGAAAAAGGTGGATTTGAAATATCTCACATTGAAAGTGACTATGTTACTAGCCCTGGCCTCTGCCAGGAGAGTATCTGAATTGGCGGCTTTATCTTATAAAAGTCCTTATCTAATCTTCCATTCGGATAGGGCAGAACTGCGGACTCGTCCGCATTTTCTCCCTAAAGTGGTATCAGCATTTCATCTGAACCAACCTATTGTGGTGCCTGCGGCCACTAGCGACTTGGAGGACTCCAAGTTGTTGGACGTTGTCAGAGCCTTAAAAATATACATTGCAAGGACGGCTGGAGTCAGAAAATCTGACTCGCTGTTTATATTGTATGCACCCAACAAGTTGGGCGCACCTGCTTCTAAGCAGTCGATTGCTCGTTGGATTTGTAACACAATTCAACTTGCACATTCTGTGGCAGGCCTGCCACAGCCTAAAACTGTAAAAGCCCACTCCACAAGGAAGGTGGGCTCATCTTGGGCGGCTGCCCGAGGGGTCTCGGCATTACAACTCTGCCGAGCAGCTACGTGGTCGGGGGAGAACACGTTTGTAAAATTTTACAAATTTGATACCCTGGCAAAGGAGGACCTGGAGTTCTCTCATTCGGTGCTGCAGAGTCATCCGCACTCTCCCGCCCGTTTGGGAGCTTTGGTATAATCCCCATGGTCCTTTCAGGAACCCCAGCATCCACTTAGGACGATAGAGAAAATAAGAATTTACTTACCGATAATTCTATTTCTCGGAGTCCGTAGTGGATGCTGGGCGCCCATCCCAAGTGCGGATTATCTGCAATACTTGTACATAGTTATTGTTAACTAATTCGGGTTATTGTTAAGGAGCCATCTTTAAGAGGCCCTTTCTGTTGTCATACTGTTAACTGGGTTTAGATCACAAGTTGTACGGTGTGATTGGTGTGGCTGGTATGAGTCTTACCCGGGATTCAAAATGCCTCCCTTATTGTGTATGCTCGTCCGGGCACAGTACCTAACTGGAGTCTGGAGGAGGGTCATAGGGGGAGGAGCCAGTGCACACCACCTGACCTAGTAAAGCTTTACTTTTTTGTGCCCTGTCTCCTGCGGAGCCGCTATTCCCCATGGTCCTTTCAGGAACCCCAGCATCCACTACGGACTCCGAGAAATAGAATTATCGGTAAGTAAATTCTTATTTTAAGTTTTCTAGAGTCACGATAGCGCAGTTCTAGTGAATATCCGGTAGAGCGCTTCATTTGGAAGGCTCACAGTCCTGCTCATTCTAATAGGATTGCTTTGTGCCACATTCATCATTCGGTTGTTCATGTTCTCTTTTGCACCTCATATACTTTGAGATGAGAGGAGACTTCTATGTACAACTTGTCTTTCTTCTGTAATGCATTTCCCTGATCTTTGATCATCTGCTGAATTTCTCATCACATAATTCGTTTTTCTCACTGTATAAATTCATTTACTTTTCCTGTTTAATATAATTATGTTTTGTAAGGAACAGAACATGCCCACACAGAGCTTTAAGCCCATTCAGTGCTAATTACATTTTGTAATATTTTGCACACATCTTTTGAAAAGTACAAACTCCTTCTTTTCCCAAATCTTTGTGGCATGAAATGCAATAGTCCTTCCTTTGGTATCCAAGCCATTTGAGAGATTCTTACCTCTTCCTCCAAGCATATCCTGTTGTTGAGTACAAGTTGTGGCATCCGTTCTCTCCGCTACAATTTGTACTTATTTGTGAGGACTGCCTTTATAGAGGACAGTAGGATTACTCCCATAAGTTAGCTGCTAGTGTTAGTTGAATTTGTTTGCAATTGTTTGGCTTGGAGTCTGGGCTTTGTATAATGACCTTTTTATACCCCTTTCAGACTGACCGAGCCGGGTCACACCCAAGAATGTGTTCCGGGACGTATCCCGGGATTGACCCCTTTCAAACTGCACTTAGACCTGGGATCGACCCGGGACAGTCCCATTCACACTGATCCCGGGAAATCCCTGCAAATGCATATGTATGTTATTAGAAATGGACATTTCTCTGACGTCCTAGTGGATGCTGGGACTCCGTAAGGACCATGGGGATATAGCGGCTCCGCAGGAGACAGGGCACAAAATAAAAGCTTAAGGATCAGGTGGTGTGCACTGGCTCCTCCCCCTATGACCCTCCTCCAAGCCTCAGTTAGATTTTTGTGCCCGGCCGAGAAGGGTGCAATCTAGGTGGCTCTCCTGAGCTGCTTAGAATAAAAGTTTAGTTAGGTTTTTTTATTTTCAGTGAGTCCTGCTGGCAACAGGCTCACTGCATCGTGGGACCTAAGGGGAGAAGAAACGGACTCACCTGAGTGCAGAGTGGATCGGGTTTCTTAGGCTACTGGACACTAGCTCCAGAGGGACGATCACAGGTTCAGCCTGGATGGGTCACCGGAGCCGCGCCGCCGTCCCCCTTACAGAGCCAGAAGAGACGAAGAGGTCCGGTGAAATCGGCGGCAGAAGACATCCTGTCTTCAGACTAAGGTAGCGCACAGCACCGCAGCTGTGCGCCATTGCTCTCAGCACACTTCACACTCCGGTCACTGAGGGTGCAGGGCGCTGGGGGGGGAGCGCCCTGAGACGCAATATAACAGAATACCTTAGGTGGCAAAACAGAATACATCACATATAGCTCCTGGGCTATATGGATGTATTTTAATCCCCTGCCATTTTACACAAAAAAGCGGGAGATAAGGACGTCGTGAAGGGGCGGAGCCTATCTCCTCAGCACACAAGCGCCATTTTCCCTCACAGCTCCGCTGGAAGGACGGCTCCCTGACTCTCCCCTGCAGTCCTGCTTCAGAATCAGGGTAAAAAAGAGAAGGGGGGGCATTGTTGGCAGCAAATAACAATAATTAACAGCAGCTATAAGGGAATAACACTTATATAAGGTTATCCCTGTATATATATATATATAGCGCTGGGTGTGTGCTGGCAGACTCTCCCTCTGTCTCTCCAAAGGGCTAAGTGGGTCCTGTCCTCTATCAGAGCATTCCCGGTGTGTGTGTGCTGTGTGTCGGTACGCGTGTGTCGACATGTATGAGGAGGAAAATTATGTGGAGGCGGAGCAGTTGCCTGCGTTGGTGATGTCACCCCCTAGGGAGTCGACACCTGACTGGATGATTGTATTTAAACAATTAAGTGATAATGTCAGCAATTTGCAAAAAACTGTTGACGACATGAGACAGCCGGCAAATCAGTTAGTGCCTGTCCAGGCGTCTCAGACACCGTCAGGGGCGCTAAAACGCCCGTTACCTCAGTGGGTCGACACAGACCCTGACACAGATACTGAGTCTAGTGTCGACGGTGACGAGACAAACGTAATGTCCAGTAGGGCCACACGTTACATGATCACGGCAATGAAAGAGGCATTGAACCTTTCTGACACTACAAGTACCACAAAGAAGGGTATTATGTGGGGTGAGAAAAAACTACCAATATTTTTTCCTGAGTCAGAGGAAATAAATGAGGTGTGTGAAAAAGCGTGGGTTTCTCCCGATAAAAAACAGCTAATTTCTAAAAAATTATTAGCATTATATCCTTTCCCGCCAGAGGTTAGGGCGCGTTGGGAAACACCCCCTAGGGTAGATAAGGCGCTCACACGTTTATCTAAACAAGTAGCGTTACCGTCTCCTGATACGGCTACCCTCAAAGAACCAGCTGATAGAAGGCTGGAAAATATCCTAAAAAGTATATACGCACATACTGGTGTTATACTGCGACCAGCAATCGCCTCAGCCTGGATGTGCAGTGCTGGAGTCGCATGGTCGGATTCCCTGACTGAGAATATTGATACCCTGGATAGGGACAATATTTTGTTAACTATAGAACATTTAAAGGATGCATTATTATATATGCGTGATGCACAGAGGGATATTTGCACCCTGGCATCAAGAGTAAGTGCTATGTCCATCTCTGCCAGAAGAGCGTTGTGGACGCGACAGTGGTCAGGGGATGCGGATTCCAAACGGCACATGGAAGTATTGCCGTATAAAGGGGAGGAGTTATTTGGGGCTAGTCTATCGGACCTGGTGGCCACGGCAACGGCTGGAAAATCCACCTTTTTACCCCAGGTCACTCCACATCAGCAGAAAAAGACACCGTCTTTTCAATCTCAGTCCTTTCGTTCCCATAAGTACAAGCGAGCAAAAGGCCACTCCTTTCTGCCCCGGGGCAGAGGAAGAGGAAAAAGACTGCACCATGCAGCCGCTTCCCAAGAGCAGATGCCCTCCCCTGCTTCTGCCAAGTCTTCAGCATGACGCTGGGGCTTTACAAGCAGACTCAGATATGGTGGGGGCCCGTCTCAAAAATTTCAACGCGCAGTGGGCTCACTCGCAAGTGGATCCCTGGATTCTACAGGTAGTATCTCAGGGGTACAAATTGGAATTCGAGACGTCTCCCCCTCGCCGGTTCCTGAAGTCTGCTTTACCAACGTCTCCCCCCGACAGGGAGGCGGTATTGGAAGCCATTCACAAGCTGTATTCCCAGCAAGTGATAATCAAGGTACCCCTCCTACAACAGGGAAAGGGGTATTATTCCACGCTGTTTGTGGTACCGAAGCCGGACGGCTCGGTGACACCCATTTTAAATCTGAAATCCTTGAACACTTACATAAAAAGGTTCAAATTCAAGATGGAGTCACTCAGAGCAGTGATAGCGAACCTGGAAGAAGGGGACTATATGGTGTCTCTGGACATCAAAGATGCTTATCTCCACGTCCCGATATACCCTTCTCACCAAGGGTACCTCAGGTTTGTAGTACAAAACTGTCATTATCAGTTTCAGACGCTGCCGTTTGGATTGTCCACGGCACCTCGGGTCTTTACCAAGGTAATGGCCGAAATGATGATTCTTCTACGAAGAAAAGGCATTTCAATTATCCCTTACTTGGACGATCTCCTGATAAGGGCAAGATCCAGGGAACAGTTAGAAGTCGGAGTAGCACTATCTCAGGTAGTGTTACGTCAGCACGGGTGGATTCTAAATATTCCAAAATCGCAGCTGATTCCAACGACACGTCTACTGTTCCTAGGAATGATTCTGGACACAGTCCAGAAGAAGGTGTTTCTCCCGGAGGAGAAGGCCAGGGAGTTATCCGAGCTAGTCAGGAACCTCCTAAAACCAGGACAGGTCTCAGTGCATCAGTGCACGAGGGTCCTGGGGAAAATGGTGGCTTCTTACGAAGCGATTCCATTCGGAAGATTCCATGCAAGAACATTTCAGTGGGATCTACTGGACAAATGGTCCGGATCGCATCTGCAGATGCATCAGCGGATAACCCTGTCGCCAAGGACAAGGGTGTCTCTCCTGTGGTGGCTGCAGAGTGCTCATCTACTAGAGGGCCGCAGATTTGGCATTCAGGATTGGATCCTGGTAACCACGGATGCCAGCCTGAGAGGCTGGGGAGCAGTCACACAGGGAAGGAATTTCCAGGGCCTGTGGTCAAGCTTGGAAACGTCTCTTCATATAAACATTCTGGAACTAAGGGCCATTTACAATGCCCTAAGTCAAGCAAAACCTCTGCTTCAGGGTCAGGCGGTGTTGATCCAATCGGACAACATCACGTCAGTCGCCCACGTAAACAGACAGGGCGGCACGAGAAGCAGGAGGGCAATGGCAGAAGCTGCAAGGATTCTTCGCTGGGCGGAAAATCATGTGATAGCACTGTCAGCAGTATTCATTCCGGGAGTGGACAACTGGGAAGCAGACTTCCTCAGCAGACACGACCTTCACCCGGGAGAGTGGGGACTTCACCCAGAAGTCTTCCACCTGATTGTAAACCGTTGGGAAAAACCAAAGGTGGACATGATGGCGTCACGTCTAAACAAAAAACTGGACAGATATTGCGCCAGGTCAAGGGACCCTCAGGCAATAGCAGTGGACGCTCTGGTAACGCCGTGGGTGTACCAGTCAGTGTATGTGTTCCCTCCTCTGCCTCTCATACCAAAAGTACTGAGAATCATAAGAAGGAGAGGAGTAAGAACTATACTCGTGGTTCCGGATTGACCAAGACGGACTTGGTACCCGGAACTTCAAGAGATGCTCACGGACGAACCGTGGCCTCTACCTCTAAGAAAGGACCTGCTACTGCAGGGGCCTTGTCTGTTCCAAGACTTACCGCGGCTGCGTTTGACGGCATGGCGGTTGAACGCCGGATCCTGAGGGAAAAAAGGCATTCCAGAAGAAGTCATCCCTACTCTGGTCAAAGCCAGGAAGGACGTAACCGCAAAACATTATCACCGCATTTGGCGTAAATATGTTGCGTGGTGTGAGGCCAAGAAGGCCCCTACAGAGGAATTTCAACTGGGTCGTTTCCTTCATTTCCTGCAAACAGGACTGTCTATGGGCCTAAAATTAGGGTCCATTAAGGTTCAAATTTCGGCCCTGTCGATTTTCTTCCAGAAAGAACTGGCTTCAGTACCTGAAGTTCAGACATTTGTAAAAGGGGTGCTGCACATACAGCCTCCTTTTGTGCCTCCAGTGGCACCTTGGGATCTCAATGTGGTGTTTAGTTTTCTAAAGTCACATTGGTTTGAACCACTTTCCACTGTGGACTTAAAATATCTCACATGGAAGGTGTCGATGCTGTTAGCCTTGGCTTCAGCCAGGCGTGTGTCAGAATTGGCGGCTTTATCATATAAAAGCCCTTACTTGATATTTCATTCTGACAGGGCGGAATTGAGGACTCGTCCTCAATTTCTACCTAAGGTGGTTTCTGCATTTCACATGAACCAACCTATTGTGGTACCTGCGGCTACCAGGGACTTAGAGGACTCTAAGTTGCTTGACGTTGTCAGGGCCTTGAAAATATATGTTTCCAGGACGGCTGGAGTCAGAAAATCTGACTCGCTGTTTATCCTGTATGCACCCAACAAGCTGGGTGCTCCTGCTTCTAAGCAGACGATTGCTCGTTGGATTTGTAGTACAATTCAGCTTGCACATTCTGTGGCAGGATTGCCACAGCCAAAATCAGTAAAAGCCCATTCCACAAGGAAGGTGGGCTCATCTTGGGCGGCTGCCCGAGGGGTCTCGGCTTTACAACTTTGCCGAGCAGCTACTTGGTCAGGGGCAAACACGTTTGCTAAATTCTACAAATTTGATACCCTGGCTGAGGAGGACCTGGAGTTCTCTCATTCGGTGCTGCAGAGTCATCCGCACTCTCCCGCCCGTTTGGGAGCTTTGGTATAATCCCCATGGTCCTTACGGAGTCCCAGCATCCACTAGGACGTCAGAGAAAATAAGATTTTACTTACCGATAAATCTATTTCTCGTAGTCCGTAGTGGATGCTGGGCGCCCATCCCTAGTGCGGATTGTCTGCAATACTTGTATATAGTTATTGTTACAAAAATTCGGGTTATTATTGTTGTGAGCCATCTTTTCAGAGGCTCCTTTGCGTTTATCATACTGTTAACTGGGTTCAGATCACAAGTTGTACGGTGTGATTGGTGTGGCTGGTATGAGTCTTACCCGGGATTCAATATCCTTCCTTATTATGTACGCTCGTCCGGGCACAGTATCCTAACTGAGGCTTGGAGGAGGGTCATAGGGGGAGGAGCCAGTGCACACCACCTGATCCTTAAGCTTTTATTTTGTGCCCTGTCTCCTGCGGAGCCGCTATATCCCCATGGTCCTTACGGAGTCCCAGCATCCACTACGGACTACGAGAAATAGATTTATCGGTAAGTAAAATCTTATTTTTTCTGGCCATCCCCATTCTTTTTACGGTTATTGTCCTACACCTTCAAGAACTGCTTCTTTAGAGTCTTCATTTTATTTACAACTTGCTGTTGTGTACGTATAATGCCTCTTGCTTCAAGCAGCTTTGCAATATATTTATAAATGACTGCATCCTTCACTGTGCCTGTGATCTGTTTTTTAATCTCCTCCTCACACCTTATGCTGAGCAGCTCTTTCACCTCCTGATCTGTCCAGGTCGCCATGACTGTCTCCTCTGCTTCCTGGACGCTTCCCCGGGCTCTGGATGATGACATAATCTTTTCTGAGCCTGGGGAAGCTCCAATGAGAAGCCTTTTAACAGTCCTGGGTACTGAATACCGGGTTGGGCCCATTCACACTACACTGCATCCCAGGACGTTCCTGGATTCAAACCTGGTCAAGACCTCGTCCCGGGATATTGTTCCTGTACCCTTTCACACTGAGCAATTTCCCGGGTTGATACGCGTTCATGTGCAATAACACGGGAAATTTCTCTAACGTCCTAAGTGGATGCTGGGGACTCCGTAAGGACCATGGGGAATAGCGGCTCCGCAGGAGACTGGGCACATCTAAAGAAAGCTTTAGGACTATGTGGTGTGCACTGGCTCCTCCCCCTATGACCCTCCTCCAAGCCTCAGTTAGATCTCTGTGCCCGAACGAGAAGGGTGCACACTAGGGGCTCTCCTGAGCTTCTTAGTGAAAGTTTTAGTTTAGGTTTTTTATTTTCAGTGAGACCTGCTGGCAACAGGCTCACTGCATCGAGGGACTAAGGGGAGAAGAAGCGAACTCACCTGCGTGCAGAGTGGATTGGGCTTCTTAGGCTACTGGACATTAGCTCCAGAGGGACGATCACAGGCCCAGCCTGGATGGGTCCCAGAGCCGCGCCGCCGGCCCCCTTACAGAGCCAGAAGGCAGAAGAGGTCCGGAAAATCGGCGGCAGAAGACGTCCTGTCTTCAACAAGGTAGCGCACAGCACTGCAGCTGTGCGCCATTGCTCTCAGCACACTTCACACTCCGGTCACTGAGGGTGCAGGGCGCTGGGGGGGAGCGCCCTGAGGCGCAATAATAAACACCTTGGATGGCAAAAGAATGCATCACATATAGCTCCTGGGCTATATGGATGCATTTAACCCCTGCCAAAATACATTGAAAAACGGGAGATAGGCTCCGCCCCCTTCTTGGCGGCCTTATCTCCTCAGCACACTGGCGCCATTTTCCCTCACAGCTCCGTTGGAGGGAAGCTCCCTGTCTCTCCCCTGCAGTCACTACACTACAGAAAGGGTTATAAAAGAGAGAGGGGGCACTAATTACGCGCAGTATTAAAGATACAGCAGCTATAAGGGGAAAAACACTTATATAAGGTTATCCCTGTATATATATATATAGCGCTCTGGTGTGTGCTGGCAAACTCTCCCTCTGTCTCCCCAAAGGGCTAGTGGGGTCCTGTCCTCTATCAGAGCATTCCCTGTGTGTGTGCTGTATGTCGGTACATTTGTGTCGACATGTATGAGGAGAAAAATGATGTGGAGACGGAGCAGATTGCCTGTAATAGTGATGTCACCCCCTAGGGGGTCGACACCTGAGTGGATGAACTGTTGGAAGGAATTACATGACAGTGTCAGCTCGGTATAAAAGACAGTGGTTGACATGAGACTGCCGGCTACTCAGCTTGTGCCTGTCCAGACATCTCATAGGCCGTCAGGGGCTCTAAAGCGCCCGTTACCTCAGATGGCAGTTATAGACGCCGACACGGATACTGACTCCAGTGTCGACGGTGAAGAGACAAATGTGACTTCCAGTAGGGCCACACGTTAAATGATTGAGGCAATGAAAAATGTTATTACACATTTCTGATAATACGAGTACCACCAAAAAGGGGTATTATGTTCGGTGAGGAAAAACTACCTGTAGTTTTCCTGAATCTGAGAAATTAAATGAGGTGTGTGATGATGCGTGGTTTTCCCCCGATAACAACTGATAATTTCTAAAATGTTATTGGCATTATATCCTTTCCCGCCAGAGGTTAGGGTGCGTTGGGAAACACCCCCTAGGGGGGATAAAGCGCTCACACGCTTGTAAGGGCTCTACCCTCTCCTGAGATGGCCGCCCTTAAGGATCCTGCTGATAGAAAGCAGGAGGGTATCCTAAAATGTATTTACACACATACTGGTGTTATACTGCGACCAGCAATCGCCTCAGCCTGGATGTGCAGTGCTGGGTTGGCGTGGTCGGATTCCCTGACTGAAAATATTGATACCCTAGATAGGGACAGTATATTATTGCCTATAGAGCATTTAAAAGATGCATTTCTATATATGCGTGATGCACAGCGGAATATTTGCCGACTGGCATCAAGTCTAAGTGCGTTGTCCATTTCTACCAGTAGAGGGTTATGGACACGTCAGTGGTCAGGTGATGCGTACTCCAAACGGCATTTGGAAGTATTGCCTTATTAAAGGGAGGAGTTATTTGGGGTCGGTCTTTCAGACCTGGTGGCCACGGCAACAGCTGGGAAATCCACGTTTGTACCCCAGGTCGCCTCTCAACATGAGAAGACGCCGTATTATCAGGCGCAGTCTTTTCGTGGACAAGCGGGCAAAAGATTCCTCATTTCTGCCCCGTGACAGAGGGAGAGGAAAAAGGCTGCAGAAATCAGCCAGTTCCCAGGAACAGAAACCCTCTCCCGCCTCTGCCAATCCCTCAGTATGACGCTGGGGCTTTACAAGCAGAATCAGGCACGGTGGGAGGCCTGTCTCAAAGAATTTCAGCGCGCAGTGGGCTCACTTGCAAGTAGACCCCTGGATCCTTCAGGTGATATCTCAGGGGTACAAATTAGAATTCGAGACGTCTCCCCCTAAAGTCGGCTTTACCAATGTCTCCTTCTGACAGGGAGACTGTTTTGGAAGCCATTCACAAGCTGTATTCCCAGCAGGTGATAACAAGGTACCCCTCCTGCAACAGGGAACGGGGTATTATTCCACACTGTTGTGGTACCGAAGCCGGACGGCTCGGTGAGACCGATTCTAAATCTAAAATCTTTGAACACTTACATACAGAGGTTCAAATTCAAGATTGAGTCACTCAGAGCAGTGATTGCGAACCTGGAAGAAGGGTACTACATGATGTCTCGGGACATCAAGGATGCTTACCTTCATGTCAAAATTTACCCTTTTCATCAAGGGTACCTCAGGTTTATGGTACAGAACTGTCACTATCAGTTCAGACGCTGCCGTATGGATGGTCCACGGCACCCCGGGTCTTTACCAAGGTAATGGCCGAAATGATGATATTCCTTCGAAGGAAGGGAATTTTAGTTATCCTTTACTTGGACGATTCCCTGATAAGGGTAAGATCCAGGGAACAGTTGGAGGTCGGTGTAGCACTATTTCAGGTAGTGTTGCGGCAGCACGATTGGATTCTCAATATTCCAAAATCGCAGCTGGTTCCGACGACTTGTCTTCTGTTCCTAGGGATGATCCTGGACACAGTCCAGAAAAAGGCTTTTCTCCCGGAGGAGAAAGCCAGGGAGTTATCCGAGCTAGTCAGGAACCTCCTAAAACCGAGCCAAGTCTCAGTGCATCAATGCAGAAGGGTTCTGGGTAAAATGGTGGCTTCCTACGAAGCAATCCCATTCGGCAGATTCCACGCAAGAACTTTCCAGTGGGACCTGCTGGACAAATGGTCCGGGTCGCATCTTCAGATGCATCAGCGGATAACCCTGTCACCAAGGACAAGGGTGTCTCTCCTGTGGTGGTTGCAGAGTGCTCATCTTCTAGAGGGCCGCAGATTCGGCATTCAGGACTGGGTCCTGATGACCACGGATGCCAGCCTGCGAGGCTGGGGAGCAGTCACACAGGGAAGGAATATCCAGGGCTTATGGTCAAGTCTGGAGACATCACTTCACATAAATATCCTGAAGCTAAGGGCCATTTACAATGCTCTAAGCTTAGCAAGACCTCTGCTTCAAGGTCAGCCGGTGTTGATCCAGTCGGACAACATCACGGCAGTCACCCACGTAAACAGACAGGGTGGCACAAGAAGCAGGAGGGCAATGGCAGAAGCTGCAAGGATTCTTCGCTGGGCGGAAAATCATGTGATAGCACTGTCAGCAGTATTCATTCCGGGAGTGGACAACTGGGAAGCAGACTTCCTCAGCACGACCTCCACCCGGGAGAGTGGGGACTTCACCCAGAAGTCTTCCACATGATTATAAACCGTTGGGAAAAACTCGACAGGTATTGCGCCAGGTCAAGGGACCCTCAGGCAATAGCTGTAGACGTTCTGGTAACACCGTGGGTGTACCAGTCAGTGTATGTGTTCCCTCCTCTGCCTCTCATACCCAAGGTACTGAGATTGATAAGATGGAGAGGAGTAAGCACTATATTCGTGGCTCCGGATTGGCCAAGAAGGACTTGGTAACCGGAACTTCAGGAGATGCTCACGGAGGATCCGTGGCCTCTACCTCTAAGAAGGGACCTGCTCCAGCAAGGACCCTGTCTGTTCCAAGACTTACCGCGGCTGCGTTTGACGGCATGGCGGTTGAACGCCGGATCCTGAAAAGGCATTCCGGATGAAGTCATCCCTATCCTGATCAAAGCCAGGAAGGATGTAACCGCAAAACATTATCACCGCATTTGGCGAAAATATGTGCGTGGTGCGAGGCCAGTAAGGCCCGACGGAGGAAATTCAACTGGGTCGTTTCCTACATTTCCTGCAAACAGGAGTGTCTATGGGCCTGAAATTGGGGTCCATTAAGGTTCAAATTTCGGCCCTGTCAATTTTCTTCCAAAAAGAACTAGCTTCAGTTCCTGAAGTTCAGACGTTTGTAAAAGGGGTACTGCATATACAGCCTCCTTTTGTGCCTTCAGTGGCACTTGGGATCTCAATGTAGTTTTTGGGTTCCAAAAGTCACATGGGTTTGAACCACTTAAATCTGTGGAGTTAAAATATCTCACATGGAATGTGGTCATGCTGTTGGCCCCTGCCTGGGCCAGGCGCGTGTCAGAATTGGCGGCTTTATCCTGTACAAGCCCTTATCTGATTTTCCTTTCGGACAGGGCGGAATTGAGGACTCGTCCTCAGTTTCTCCCTAAGGTGGTTTCAGCGTTTCACCTGAACCAACCTATTGTGGTGCCTGCTGCTACTATGGACTTGGAGGACTCCAAGTTGCTAGACGTTGTCAGGGCCCTGAAAATATATGTTTCCAGGACGGCTGGAGTCAGGAAAACTGACTCGCTGTTTATCCTGTATGCACCCAACAAGCTGGGTGCTCCTGCTTCTAAGCAGACTATTGCTCGTTGGATTTGTAGTACAATTCAGCTTGCACTTTCGGTGGCAGGCCTGCCACAGCCAAAAATCTGTAAATGCCCACTCCACAAGGAAGGTGGGCTCATTTTGGGCGGCTGCCCGAGGTGTCTCGGCTTTACAACTTTGCCGAGCAGCTACTTGGTCAGGAGCAAATACGTTTGTAAAATTCTACAAAATTGATACCCTGGCTGAGGAGGACCTGGAGTTCTCTCATTTGGTGCTGCAGAGTCATCCGCACTCTCCCGCCCGTTTGGGAGCTTTGGTATAATCCCCATGGTCCTTACGGAGTCCCCAGCATCCACTTAGGACGTTAGAGAAAATAAGAATTTACTTACCGATAATTCTATTTCTCGTAGTCCGTAGTGGATGCTGGGCGCCCATCCCAAGTGCGGATTGTCTGCAATACTGGTACATAGTTATTATTACCAAAAAATCGGGTTATTGCTGTAGTGAGCCATCTTTTCTAGAGGCTCCTCTGTTATCATGCTGTTAACTGGGTTCAGATCACAAGTTGTACGGTGTGATTGGTGTGGCTGGTATGAGTCTTACCCGGGATTCAAAATCCTTCCTTATTGTGTACGCTCGTCCGGGCACAGTATCCTAACTAAGGCTTGGAGGAGGGTCATAGGGGGAGGAGCCAGTGCACACCACATAGTCCTAAAGCTTTCTTTAGATGTGCCCAGTCTCCTGCGGAGCCGCTATTCCCCATGGTCCTTACGGAGTCCCCAGCATCCACTACGGACTACGAGAAATAGAATTATCGGTAAGTAAATTCTTATTTCTCTGACGTCCTAGTGGATGCTGGGAACTCCGTAAGGACCATGGGGAATAGCGGCTCCGCAGGAGACTGGGCACATCTAAAGAAAGCTTTAGGACTATCTGGTGTGCACTGGCTCCTCCCCCTATGACCCTCCTCCAAGCCTCAGTTAGATTTTTGTGCCCGACCGAGCAGGGTGCAATCTAGGAGCTCTCCTGAGCTTCTTAGAAAAAGTTAGTTTTAGGTTTTTTATTTTCAGTGAGACCTGCTGGCAACAGGCTCACTGCATCGAGGGACTAAGGGGAGAAGAAGCAAACCTGCCTGCTTGCAGCCAGCTTGGGCTTCTTAGGCTACTGGACACCATTAGCTCCAGAGGGACCGAACACAGGCCCAGCCTCGGAGTCCGGTCCCAGAGCCGCGCCGCCGGCCCCCTTACAGAGCCAGAAGCAAGAAGAGGTCCGGAAAATCGGCGGCAGAAGACATCAGTCTTCACCAAGGTAGCGCACAGCACTGCAGCTGTGCGCCATTGCTCCTCATGCACACCACACACTCCGGTCACTGAGGGTGCAGGGCGCTGGGGGGGGGGCGCCCTGAGCAGCAATATAAACACCTTGGCTGGCAAAAATACATCACATATAACCCCCAGGGCTATATGGATGTATATTAACCCCTGCCAGATTCCATAAAAATGCGGGAGAAAAGTCCGCGAAAAAGGGGCGGAGCCTATCTTCTCAGCACACTGGCGCCATTTTTCCCTCACAGCTCCGTTGGAGGGAAGCTCCCTGGCTCTCCCCTGCAGTTAATACACTACAGAAAGGGTTAAAACGAGAGGGGGGGGGGCACAATTTAGGCGCAGTATACAACATATAGGCAGCTATAAGGGAAAACACTTTTTTATAGGTGCTATCCCTGTGATATATAGCGCCCTGGTGTGTGCTGGCATACTCTCCCTCTGTCTCCCCAAAGGGCTTTGTGGGGTCCTGTCCTCTATCAGAGCATTCCCTGTGTGTGTGCTGTGTGTCGGTACGGCTGTGTCGACAGGTATGTGGAGGATAATGAGGTGGAGGCGGAGCGAATGCCTGTAAATATGTTGTCACCCCCTGCGGGGTCGACACCGGTGTGGTTGAACTTATGGAAGGATTACGTGAAAGTGTCAACTCCTTACATAAAAGGCCGATGACACGGAACAGCCGGCTACTCAGCTTGGGGCTGTTCCAGCGTCTCAAATGTCATGGGGGGCTCTAAAATCGCCCGCTACCTCAGATAACAGACACAGATGTCGACACGGATACTGACTCCAGTGTCTACATCGATGAGACTGGTGTACCCTCCAAATAGGTCCACCCGTTACAGGATTGAGACAATGAAAAATGTATTACACATTTATGATTATACCCCAGGTACCACATAAAAGGGTATTGTGTTTGGTGAGAGAAAACTATTAGTAGTTTTTCCTGCATCTGAGAAATTAAATGAGGTGTGTGAGGAAGAGTGGTCTTCCCCCGGTAAGAAATTGATAATTTCTACAACGGTTATTGGCAGCGTACCCTTTCCCGCCAGAGGATAGGTCACGCGGGGAAACACCCCATAGGGTAGATACAGCGCTTACACGCTTATCAGAAAAGGTGGCACTACCGTCTTCGGGTACGGCCGCCCTGAAGGAACCTGCTGATAGAAAGCAGGAGGTTACCCTATAAGATATGGTCACACACTAGGGCATTATATTGCGACCAGCCGTTGCTTCGGCATGGATGGGCAGTGCTCCCGCTGCGTGGTCAGATTCCCTGTCGGAAAATAACTATGGATAGGGACAATATTTTGCTGAAAATAGAGCATATAAAAGACGTGGTCTTATACATGCGTGATGCACAGAGGGATATTTGCCGGCTGACATCAAAAATAAGCGCTAGGTCCATTGCCGCCAGACGGGGGTTATGGACTTGGCAATGGTCAGGCGATGCCGACTCGAATCGGCACATGGAAGTTGCCCTATAAGGGGGTAAAACTGTTTGGGGATAGTTTTTCAGACCTCGTTTCCACAGCTACTGCTGGGAAATTAATTTTTTTGCCACAGGCTACCCCACAACAAAAGAAAGCACCGTATCATCAAGTACAGTCCTTTCGGCCCCAGAAAAACAAGTGGGCTAGAGGCTCATCCTTTCTGCCGAGAGACAAAGGTAGAGGAAAAAAGCTGCAACAACAGTGGGCTCTCTCACATAGATCCCTGGGTCCTTCAAGTAGTATCTCAGGAGTACAGGCTGGAGTTCGAGACGTTCTTCCCCCCGCCGTTTCCTAAAATCTGCCTTACCGGCACCTCCCTCTGCCAGGGAGACGGTGTTGGTGGATATTCAACACTATAATCACAACAAGTGATTGTCAAGGTGCCCCTCCTTCAGCAAGGAAGGGGTTACTATTCCACAGTGGTTGTGGTACCACAACGGTTCGGTGAGACCCATCTTGAAATTAAAATACTTGAACTTTTATATCAGAAGATTCAAGTTCAAGATGGAATCGCTCAGGGCGCTTATTACGAGCCTGGACGAGGGGGATTACAGGGTCTCCCTGGACATCAAGGATGCGTACCTGCATGTCCCCATTCCCCCCCCCCCCCTCACCAGGAGTACCTCAGATATGTGGTACAGGACTGTCACTATCCGTTCCAGACGCGGCCGTTGGAGTTGTCCACGGCACCGAAGGTCTTTACCTAGGTAATGGCCGAAGTGATGATACTCCTTCACAAGAAGGAAGTTTTTATTATCCCGTACTTGGACGATCTCCTGATCAAGGCGAGGTCCAAAGAACAGTTGGTAGTGGGGGTAGCACTCTCTCGGGAAGTGCTACAACAGCACGACTGGATTCTCAATATTCCAAAGTCACAGCTGGTCCCGACGACACGTCTTCTGTTCCTGGGAATGTTTCTGAACGCAGACCAGAAAAGAGTGTTTCTTCCAGTGGAAAAAGCCGAGGAGTTGTCATCTCTAGTCAGAGACATCCTAAAACCAGGACAGGTGTCGGTACATCAATGCACACGAGTCCTGGGAAAAATGGTAGCTTCGTACGAAGCATAATTCCATTCGGAAGACTCCACGCAAGGACGTTCCAGTGGGACCTGTGGGACTAATGGTCCGGGTCCCATGTACAGATATAACAGCGGATAACCCTGTCAGCAAGAAACAGGGTGTCGCTGCTGTGGTGGCTGCAGAGGGCTCATCTACTAGTGGGCCGCAGATTCGGAATACAGGACTGGGTCCTGGTGACCACGGATGCCAGCCTTCGGGGCTGGGGTGCAGTCACACAGGGAAGAAATTTCCAAGGAGATTTCGCTTCACATAAATTTCTCTATCGTCCTAGTGGATGCTGGGGTTCCTGAAAGGACCATGGGGAATAGCGGCTCCGCAGGAGACAGGGCACAAAAGTAAAGCTTTCCGATCAGGTGGTGTGCACTGGCTCCTCCCCCTATGACCCTCCTCCAAGCCAGTTAGATTTTTGTGCCCGGCCGAGAAGGGTGCAATCTAGGTGGCTCTCCTAAAGAGCTGCTTAGAAAAGTTTAGCTTAGGTTTTTTATTTTACAGTGAGTCCTGCTGGCAACAGGATCACTGCAACGAGGGACTTAGGGGAGAAGAAGTGAACTCACCTGCGTGCAGGATGGATTGGCTTCTTGGCTACTGGACATCAGCTCCAGAGGGACGATCACAGGTACAGCCTGGATTGTCACCGGAGCCTTGCCGCCGGCCCCCTTGCAGATGCTGAAATAAGAAGAGGTCCAGAATCGGCGGCAGAAGACTCCTCAGTCTTCTAAAGGTAGCGCACAGCACTGCAGCTGTGCGCCATTTTCCTCTCAGCACACTTCACACGGCAGTCACTGAGGGTGCAGGGCGCTGGGAGGGGGGCGCCCTGGGAGGCAAATGAAAACCTATTTTGGCTAAAAATACCTCACATATAGCCTCCGGAGGCTATATGGAGATATTTAACCCCTGCCAGAATCCGTTAAGAGCGGGAGACGAGGCCGCCGAAAAAGGGGCGGGGCCTATCTCCTCAGCACACAGCGCCATTTTCCCTCACAGAAAGGCTGGAGGGAAGGCTCCCAGGCTCTCCCCTGCACTGCACTACAGAAACAGGGTTAAAACAGAGAGGGGGGGCACTAATTTGGCGTTAGAAATATATAAAAAAGATGCTATAAGGGAAAACACTTATATAAGGTTGTCCCTATATAATTATAGCGTTTTTGGTGTGTGCTGGCAAACTCTCCCTCTGTCTCTCCAAAGGGCTAGTGGGTCCTGTCCTCTATCAGAGCATTCCCTGTGTGTGTGCTGTGTGTCGGTACGTGTGTGTCGACATGTAGGAGGACGATGTTGGTGAGGAGGCGGAGCAATTGCCTGTAATGGTGATGTCACTCTCTAGGGAGTCGACACCGGAATGGATGGCTTATTTAGGGAATTACGTGATAATGTCAACACGCTGCAAGGTCGGTTGACGACATGAGACGGCCGACAAACAATTAGTACCGGTCCAGACGTCTCAAAAACACCGTCAGGGGTTTTAAAACGCCCGTTTACTTTAGTCGGTCGACACAGACACAGACAGGGACACTGAATCCAGTGTCGACGGTGAATAAACAAACGTATTCCTTATTAGGGCCACACGTTAAAGGCAATGAAGGAGGTGTTACATATTTCTGATACTACAAGTACCACAAAAGAGGGTATTATGTGGGATGTGAAAAAACTACCATAGTTTTTCCTGAATCAGATAAATTAAATAAAGTGTGTGATGATGCGTGGGTTCCCCCCGATAGAAAATTATGGGCGGTATACCCTTTCCCGCCAGAAGTTAGGGCGCGTTGGGAAACACCCCTTAGGGTGGATAAGGCGCTCACACGCTTATCAAAACAAGTGGCGGTACCGTCTATAGATAGGGCCGTCCTCAAGGACCAGCTGACAGGAGGCTGGAAAATATCATAAAAAGTATATACACACATACTGGTGTTATACTGCGACCAGCGATCGCCTCAGCCTGGATGTGCAGAGCTGGGGTGGCTTGGTCGGATTCCCTGACTAAAAATATTGATACCCTTGACAGGGACAGTATTTTATTGACTATAGAGCATTTAAAGGATGCATTTCTATATATGCGAGATGCACAGAGGGATATTTGCACTCTGGCATCAAGAGTAAGTGCGATGTCCATAACTGCCAGAAGATGTTATGGACACGACAGGGGTCAGGTGATGCAGATTCCAAACGGCACAAAGGTGTATTGCCGTATAAAGGAAGAGGAGTTATTTGGGGTCGGTCCATCGGACCTGGTGGCCACGGCAACTGCTGGAAAATCCACCGTTTTTACCCTAAGTCACATCTCTGCAGAAAAAGACACCGTCTTTTCAGCCTCAGTCCTTTCGTCCCTATAAGATCATATCTGCCCAGGGATAGAGGAAAGGGAAGAAGACTGCAGCAGGCAGCCCATTCCCAGGAACAGAAGCGTTCCACCGCTTCTGACAAGTTCTCAGCATGGCGCTGAGACCGTACAGGACCCCTGGATCCTACAAGTAGTATCCCAGGGGTACAGATTGGAATGTCGAGACGTTTCCCCTTCGCAGGCTCCTGAAGTCTGCTTTACCAAGGTCTCCCTCCGACAAGGAGGCAGTATGGGAAAAAATTCACAAGCTGTATTCCCAGCAGGTGATAATTAAATGACCCCTCCTACTACAAGAAAAGGGGTATTATTCCACACTATATTGTGGTACTGAAGCCAGAAGGCTAGGTGAGACTTATTCTAAATCTAAAAATTTTTTGAACACTTACAAATGTTCAAATCAAGATGGAGTCACTCAGAGCAGTGATAACGAACAGGAAGAAGGGGACTATATAGTGTCCCGGGACATCAGGGATGCTTACCTCTATGTCCCAAATTTGCCCTTCTCACTAAGGGTACCTCAGGTTCGTGGTGCAGAACTGTCACTATCAGTTTCAGACGCTGCCGTTTGGATTGTCCACGGCACCCCGGGTCTTTACTAAGGTAATGGCCGAAATGATGATTCTTCTTCGAAGAAAAGGCGTCTTAATTATCCCTTACTTGGACGATCTCCTGATAAGGGCATAGTCCAGGGAACAGTTGGAGGTAGGAGTAGCACTATCTCGGATACTGCTACAACAGCACGGGTGGATTCTAAATATTCCAAAATCGCAGCTGATCCCGACGACACGTCTGCTGTGCCTAGGGATGATTCTGGACACAGTCCAGAAAAAGGTGTTTCTCCCGAAAGAGAAAGCCAGGGAGTTATCCGAGCTAGTCAGGAACCTCCTAAAAACAGTGCATCATTGCACAAGGGTCCTGGTAGAAAATGGTGGCTTCCTACGAAGCAATTCCATTCGGCAGATTTCACGCAAGAACTTTTCAGTGGGATCTGCTGGACAAATGGTCCGGATCGCATCTTCAGATGCATCAGCGGATAACCCTATATCCAAGGACAAGGGTGTCTCTCCTGTGGTGGTTATAGAGTGCTCATCTTCTAGAGGGCCGCAGATTCGGCATTCAGGATTGGATGCTGGTGACCACGGAGCCCAGCCCGAGAGACTGGGGAGCAGTCACACAAGGAAAAAATTTCCAGGGAGTGTGATCAAGTCTGGAGACTTTTCTCCACATAAATATACTGGAGCTAAGGGTAAATTTATAATGCTCTAAGCTTAGCAAGACCTCTGCTTCAAGGTCAGCCGGTATTGATCCAGTGGGAAAAACATCACGGCAGTCGCCCACGTAAACAGACAGGGCGACACAAGAAGCAGGAGGGCAATGGCAAAAACTGCAAGGACTTTTCGCTGGGCGGAAAATCATGTGATAGCACTGTCAGCAGTGTTTCATCCCGGGAATGGAAACTGGGAAGCAGACTTCCTCAGCAGGCACGACCTCCACCCGGGAGAGTGGAAACTTCATCGGGAAGTTTTTTCCACATGATTGTAAACCGTTGGGAAATGCCAAAGGTGGACATGATGGCGTCCCGTCTGAACAAAAAACGGGACAGGTATTGCGCCAGGTCAAGAGACCCTCAGGCAATAGCTGTGGACGTTCTGGTAACACCGTGGGTGTACCAGTCGGTGTATGTGTTCCCTCCTCTGCTTCTCATACCTAAGGTGCTGAGAATTATAAGACGTAGAGGAGTAAGAACTATACTCATGGCTCCGGATTGGCCAAGAAGGACTTAGTACCCGGAACTTCAAGAGATGTTTACAGAGGTCTTATGGCCTCTGCCGCTAAGAAGGGACTTGCTTCAGCAAGTACCATGTCTGTTCCAAGACTTACCGCAGCTGCGTTTGTTGGCATGGCGGTGGAACGCCGGATCCTAAGGGAAAAAGGCATTCCGGAAGAGGTCATTCCTACCCTGGTCAAAGCCAGAAAGGAGGTGACCGCACAACATTATCACCACATGTGGCGAAAATATGTTGCGTGGTGTGAGGCCAGGAAGGCCCCACAAAGAAATTTCAACTCGGTCGATTCCTGCATTTCCTGCAAACAGGAGTGTCTATGGGCCTCAAATTGGGGTCCATTAAGGTTCAAATTTCGGCCCTGTCAATTTTCTTCCAGAAAGAATTGGCTTCAGTTCCTGAAGTCCAGAACTTTGTCAAGGGAGTATTGCATATACAACCCTCTTTTGTGCCTCCAGTGGCACTGTGGGATCTCAACGTAGTTCTGGGATTCTTCAAATCACATTGGTTTAAAACCAGTCAAATCTGTGGATTTGAAGCATCTCACATGAAAAGTGACCATGTTCTTGGCCCTGGCCTGGACCAGGCGAGTGTCAAATTGGTGGTTTTTTTTCTCAAAAAAGCCCATATTTGTTTGTCCATTCGGACAGGGCAGAGCTGCGGACTCGTCCCCAGTTCTCTCCCTAAGGTGGTGTCAGTGTTTCACCTGAACCGGCTTATTGTGGTGCCTTGCACCTACTAGGGACTTGGAGGACTCCAAGTTGCTAGATGTTGTCAGGGCCCTGAAAATATAGGTTCCAGGACGGCTGGAGTCAGGAAAACTGACTTGCTGTTATCCTGTATGCACCCAACAAACTGGGTGCTTTTGCTTTTCAGCAGACTATTGCTAGTTGGATGTGTAATACAATTCAGCTTGCACATTCTGTGGCAGGCCTGCCACAGCCAAAATATGTAAATGCCCATTCCACAAGGAAGGTGGGCTCATCTTGGGCGGCTGCCCGAGGGGTCTCGGCTTTACAACTTTGCCGAGCGGTTATTTAGTCAGGGGCAAACACGTTTGTAAAATCCTACAAATTTGATACCCTGGCTAAGGAGGACCTGGAGTTCTCTCATTCGGTGCTGCAGAGTCATCCGCACTCTCCCGCCCGTTTGGGAGCTTTGGTATAATCCCCATGGTCCTTTCAGGAACCCCAGCATCCACTAGGACGATAGAGAAAATAAGAATTTACTTACCGATAATTCTATTTCTCGGAGTCCGTAGTGGATGCTGGGCGCCCATCCCAAGTGCGGATTATCTGCAATACTTGTACATAGTTACAAAAATCGGGTTATTATTGTTGTGAGCCATCTTTTCAGAGGCTCCGCTGTTATCATACTGTTAACTGGGTTTAGATCACAAGTTGTACGGTGTGATTGGTGTGGCTGGTATGAGTCTTACCCGGGATTCAAAATTCCTCCCTTATTGTGTACGCTCGTCCGGGCACAGTACCTAACTGGCTTGGAGGAGGGTCATAGGGGGAGGAGCCAGTGCACACCACCTGATCGGAAAGCTTTACTTTTGTGCCCTGTCTCCTGCGGAGCCGCTATTCCCCATGGTCCTTTCAGGAACCCCAGCATCCACTACGGACTCCGAGAAATAGAATTATCGGTAAGTAAATTCTTATTATTCTGCAGCTAAGGGCCATTTACAATGCCCTAAGACAAGCAAGGCCCCTGCTTCAGAACCAGCCGGTACTGATCCAATCAGACGACATCACGGCGGTCGCCCATGTACACAGACAGGGCGGCACAAGAAGCAGGATGGCGATGGCAGAAGCCACAAGGATTCTCCGATGGGCGACCTACACCCAGGAGAATGGGGACTTCATCCAGAAGTTTTCCAAATGCAGGTAAACCGTTGGGAATGACCACGGGTGGACATGATGGCGTCCCGCCTCAACAAGAAGTTGAAAAGATATTGCGCCAGGTCAAGGGACCCTCAGGCGATCGCTGGGGATGCTCTAGTGACACCGTGGGTGTACCAGTCGGTTTATGTGTCTCCTCCTCTACCTCTCATACCCAAGGTACTGAGAATAATAAGAAGGCGAGGAGTGAAAACCATACTCGGGGTTCCGGATTGGCCATGAAGAGCTTGGTACCCGGAACTTCAAGAGATGCTGGCAGAGGACCCTTGGCCTCTGCCGCTCAGACAAGACCTGCTGCAGCAGGGACCCTGTCTGTTCCAAGACTTACCGCGGCTGCGTTTGACGGCATGGCGGTAGAACACCGGATCCTAAAGGAAAAGGGTATTCCGAAGGAAGTCATCCCTACCCTGATCATAGCCAGGAAGGATGTCACCGCAAGACATTATCGCCGCGTTTGGCGAAAATTTGTTGCTTGGTGGGAGGCCATGAAGGCCCCGACGGAGGAATTTCAACTATGTCGATTCCTGCACTTCCTGCAAGCAGGGGTGACGTTTGGGCCTCAAATTGGGTCCATCAAGGTCCAGATTTCGGCTCTGTCGATTTTCTTCCAGAAAAAACTGGCTTCACTGCCTGAAGTTCAGACTTTGGTTAAAGGAGTACTACATATTCAGCCTCCTTTTGTTCCTCCTGTGGCACTTTTTGGATCTCAACGTAGTGTTGGATTTCCTAATGTCGCATTGGTTGAGCCACTTAAAACCATGGAGCTAAAGTATCTCGCGTGGAAAGTGGTCATGCTGTTGGCCTTGGCCAGGCGTGTGTCAGAATTGGCGGCTTTGTCTTGTAAAAGGCCTTATCTGATTTTCTGTATGGATAGGGAAGAGTTGAGGACTCGTCCTCAGTTTCTCCCGAAGGTGGTCTCAGGTTTTCACTTGAACCAACCTATTGTGGTGCCTGCGGCTACTGGGGACTTGGAGGATTCCAAGTTGCTGGACGTAGTCAGAGCCCTGTAAATTTTATTTTTCCAGGACGGCTGGAGTCAGGAAAACTGACTCGCTGTTTATCCTGATGGCACCCAACAAGCTGGGTGCTCCTGCTTCTAGGCAGTCTATTGCGCGCTGGTTTTGTAGCACTATTCAGCTGGCGCATTCTGCGGTAGGATTACCGCAGCCTAAATCAATAAAAGCCCAATCCACAAGGAAGGTGGGCTCATCTTGGGCGGCTGCCCGAGGGGTCTCGGCTTTACAACTTTGCCGAGCAGCTACTTGGTCAGGGGCAAACACGTTTGCAAAATTCTACGAATTGATACCCTGGCTGAGGAGGACCTGGAGTTCTCTCATTCGGTGCTGCAGAGTCATCCGCACTCTCCCGCCCGTTTGGGAGCTTTGGTATAATCCCCATGGTCCTTACGGAGTTCCCAGCATCCACTAGGACGTCAGAGAAAATAAGAATTTACTTACCGATAATTCTATTTCTCGTAGTCCGTAGTGGATGCTGGGCGCCCATCCCAAGTGCGGATTGTCTGCAATACTTGTACATAGTTATTGTTAACTAATCGGGTTCTTGTTGTGAGCCATCTATTCAGAGGCTCCTCTGTTATCATGCTGTTAACTGGGTTTCATATCACAAGTTGTACGGTGTGATTGGTGTGGCTGGTATGAGTCTTACCCGGGATTCAAAATCCTTCCTTATTGTGTACGCTCGTCCGGGCACAGTATCCTAACTGAGGCTTGGAGGAGGGTCATAGGGGGAGGAGCCAGTGCACACCAGATAGTCCTAAAGCTTTCTTTAGATGTGCCAAGTCTCCTGCGGAGCCGCTATTCCCCATGGTCCTTACGGAGTTCTCAGCATCCACTACGGACTACGAGAAATAGAATTATCGGTAAGTAAATTCTTATTTTTTTGTCAGTCTGAAAGAGGTATAATTGATTGTTTATAAGCTCATTGTCAGGCGTCCGTTCAAATGCTGCTGAATATTTCCTTCTCGTATACATAGTATCAATGTTTTTTGTCCCAGGAAACATGAGGATAAGACCACATATCCTGATTTAGATCTACTACTTTAAAAACACTTAATACACAGTAACTGGATAGATTAATAAGGTTTAAAATTTTAGAAGAAATGCTTTCACAGAGAGCACACATTTCCCATAGCCATTTATAATTTACAGTGCTTATATTTACACACACTAGTAGTTTTGAGTCCACACCAGTACCGCAATACTTACCTTCTGAAGAGTTCTCCTTTGGCTGCTATGTGTGTCACTGGCAGTATATATCTAATTTTGAGCAATTTTGCACAGGTAAATACAGTGAATTAAGAATTCAAGCCTCACCTGCTATTTTAAGTTGAGTTAAAGGGTAAAGTTTGTTGGGTAAAGGACAGCCCCATTCACACTGCCCTATTCACAAGGGACAGCCCCATTCACACCGCATTACGCTGCGTCTAAGATGCATTTTTGGCAAAAAAAGATGCAGACATTAGTGGAGTGTAGGGGACCTGTCTTACTCACGCCAGGCATCTCCTGCTGTATGATGTATTGAGGCTAGATGTTTGAGGACATATCTGTACATTGTGTATGTCTGTAATGAAACTTCTGTGAGATTATTACAGAATGCAAAAAGAACCTAAGCAGGGATGTCAGAGATTTGACCGTTATTTTACTGAAAAGAATACATTATGAAGATGATGGAAAATGTGGACGAGCTATTAACCTGAAATATATTTAAGTAGAAATCATAAATGTACAGATAGTTAGATTAATCTTTCTTGGTCCATCTGAGCAGAAATTTGAATTTTAGAGATTTATGTACTGATAGTAATTTGAGACAGTTTTTAAACGTTTCTCATTTGATGGTCTACCTTTACCTTGAAACTATGACCTACTTACATTCAACCTTTCTTTGTTACTTTCCAATATTACATGTATATTTCTTCTATGTCATATGTCTATTTTGTTATTTTATTCCTACTCATTAGGCGTTGCTTAAATGAAGCAAAACTTTAATCTTACCACATTCTCTGAGCTGGTAGTTACCTACAGCCCTTTAGAGGCATTGCGGTCACATGCAGAATCACTGCTTTTTTTCACCCCTTCCGTTTTATATACATACCCCGTCAATCATAATGCAATCTCATTGTTGCATTTACACACACAAACCATGCACGTTTTAGCCCCTATGCTCCATAATACATTGTAAAAAAAAAAACCTCCCCCCCCTGAATCTAACACCATTTTCCTGCTATTACTTTGAAATTTGAGCATGTTATTGTACTAAATATGCTAATTCAATTTGCATGTGTTTTTGTGATTTACAGTCTTTGGTTAGTTTAAAACCTGTGGCTGTGAAACTATATCTGTAAGGGTATGCTGTTAGCATACCGCTCGTTGGGATCCCGGCTGTCACAATACAGACGCCGTAAGTACCCGCATGATCTGCTTGATAACCTGGAGAGCCTCAAGACATCATGATAAATACAGCCCACTAGAGCAGCTATGACAGGACCCATCTCTGATGCAATCAACCGATAATGGTATATTGGGGATTACAGTAAATAACTTTTCCAACATTGAGTTTATATAATATGTATGTCATGTCTGTTCCTGCTTCTAGGATTTCTGTCTCTGAGTCATGGCAGACAGAAGACTGGCATATCCCTGTGAACAAGCATGTGACTCTTTCAGAAGACTGGACTACGAATCAACGGTGACACATTGTACGGAATGTCTCCTTTCTCTCATCCACTACAAGAGCACACACCCCTCCAAGGCCAACTCCACGCACATCAACCGCATAAAGATAGAGAGCCTGCTCTACCGAATAGCCTCTTTTTTACAGCTGGTGAGTGGAGACCAAGGCTTTCACATTTCATAGTAACAGAATAATGCAGGTAGAAACATTGGGTATAGAGTGACACTTAACACCGTCTGTGTATGACTGTCTATTGGTACATATATGTCCTCATACATCTTTGCTGTAGACACGCCAAACAGACCCCGTCGGCACACCAAGTCGCAAGAGAACCTTCTAGCATTGCATGCCTTTTTGCTTCTTTTCAGTTGAAAAAGTGTTGTAGTCGCAACGCAATGCAACTAGGATACACAGAGACTGTGCTGATTAATTTGATATGTCACTTGTATATCTGTGTGGGACTGAGTCTTTGAATTTGTATACGAAGTGCAACAATGCAGCAGCTGTAGCTTTTTTCCAATACAGTCTGTCACACACAATATACAAGTGTCATTTATCAAATTAATCAGCAGTCTCCAGTTGCATCCTAACCTCATTGTGTTGCGAGTAAGACACATTTTCAGCTTGCGCTACATGGTCATTGAGGCTAGATATGAGGACGCATCTGTAATTTCACTAATTGAATGTTTTTTTAATAGTAGATTGGGGTTGCACGCACAACACAAATATATATTGGTAAAAGTATCAGGCATACTATGTGTTTGTCATACATTGCCTTGAAAAAGTGGTCATAGCACCTCTTGTTGCTGCCGATTTCAAAAATGTTATTAGGTTTTCATGAATTTGAATACCATGACAAGTCAACTTCATTTTTCCAAAGCCTTTCCTGAAATTACTAAAAAAAAATAAAAATAAAAATTGATACTTTCAACAGGTTCAATGCATTCATTGAAAAGTAAATTTGTTCATAGCATCTGCATTTTTCAAAATCAAAAATACTAAAAAAACAAACAAAAACACTGAATACCATCCAAATCTAGCCAGAGATATGATTATAGAGAGGCACATATCTTTGGAAGAATACAACACTGTTATAAAGAAATTGAAAATTCCCTTAATCTCTTTGCAATCCATTGTACTCGAGTAGATGATTTGACAGGTACTTTATGGACTAAAAATAGAGTGACAATATTCAGTGAAAAACTCTCATAAAACTGGGAATTGCAGTGTGGTCTTACCTGGATTACATTTCTGTAGCAGGAAGTCAGAGCATGTCTCATGGACAGGCAGCTCAGGATGGTGTTACTAATACCGCTTTCAGATTGCTAATGCCGGGTTGCACCCGAGAATTGGAAACTGCCTTTCCGGGTGCGACCCGGCATTGGACCCTGTAAACTGGCTTACCAACCCGGCAAAATGCCGGGGTGGGGACCGCGGCGTCATCGGAGGCAGCGGCGCTAGGAGTTGAGTTGCTAAATTTAGCACAGCTAAGATCATTCACACTGACATGCAGGGGGACGGCCATCACAGGGCTAGTCCACTCCGCATGTCAGTGCCGCTCCCCCCTCCCCCCGCAGAAGTGCAGAGGCATCGCACAGCGGTAATGCCTTTGCACTTCAAGAGTAGCTCCCGACCAGCTTCGTCGCTCCCGGGTCCTCAGCGGCTGCATGTGAGTTCTAGTACCAGGAGGTAATAGGCCAAATATTGCCCATTCTGGTGTAAAGGGAACGTAATTCACGAAATTTTGGGAAGCAAAACGCCATACTGTTAGCCAGAATCTTCTCAAAAGTTGGTAAGCCCAAAGACAATGATATAGGTCTGCCGTTTGATGTCCTTACTTGGGACAAGAGGGATCATCTAAAAGACCCATCAAAAATCCTCTATGGGGGGAAATATGAGATCTATGAAATATGTTAAGATACATCTCTGTATATTTAGCCGCTGGGAACATAGTGATTAAAATATTTAACATGTTTAGTAAATCGTCTACATCTAAGTTTGGGAAATGTTCCAACCATTGGGCTATTCCAGCTTTAAATGTGGAATGTTCTATTATAGTACGAAAATGTTTATAGTAGAAGGAAATAGCACCTTTAGATTGATACGGTTTCAATAACATATGATCCAGAGGGTTGTCCCAATCGCTTGCCGGTTTTAGGACAATTTACAAAGATGCAGATGGGCGCACCCCGGGGCAATGGGAATAGTTCCAATATAGTGTTTGTATGTGGAGATTTCAACCTTTTAAAATGGAACAGGGTTCCTCTTCATTCCCTCAAAAAAATGGAAAATGGGGAAATATAGTGAAGTACAGTTTTTTTAATAGGTTGTACGTTTTTAGCAGCACATGAATAATATACAGTAATAAAATAATCAAGATACAATGTAAAATTCTGTAGTAAAAAAATTCCACCAACTTTCAGTGGGCAGTTAATGCGTACCAGAATATGTGGGGTCCCCAAGCAATGGTTACCCTCAAGCGTTTTGTGAGGTTATGAACAGGTACCTCCCGGGATGTCAGTACTGTTCCTCCTCTCGCCGTGGTAATCCTTGGTGTTCTCAATATTGCTGGATCTGTCGCAGTCTGTCCCACAGCACCAACGCGTTTCTGCTCTCAAGGAGCCTTTCTCAAGGTAGGTACCTGTTCATAACCTCACAAAACGCTTGAGGGTAACCATTGCTTGGGGACCCCACATATTCTGGTACGCATTAACTGCCCACTGAAAGTTGGTGGAATTTTTTTACTACAGAATTTTACATTGTATCTTGATTATTTTATTACTGTATATTATTCATGTGCTGCTAAAAACGTACAACCTATTAAAAAAACTGTACTTCACTATATTTCCCCATTTTCCATTTTTTTGAGGGAATGAAGAGGAACCCTGTTCCATTTTAAAAGGTTGAAATCTCCACATACAAACACTATATTGGAACTATTCCCATTGCCCCGGGGTGCGCCCATCTGCATCTTTGTAAATTGTCCAGAAACGTTCTTTGGAAGTGGGGGTGACCACTTCAGCGGACGGTGCAGCACTATTGTTTTGAAGCGCTGGTGGAAAAAACATTTTTAAACACAGCTTGCCGGTTTTAGTCTAGAAACCCTGCTTACGTAATGCTGTGCTTGAAGGAAGCGAAGTTTTGGGGGCCAATATATGTATACTTGGTTATGGCATCTGTGTAAGATAGTGGTTTATGGGAATCAAGGTTAATTAACTGTCCTATACTGCAAAGTCCTTGTGATTTCCACTTAGTGAAGAGGTAGGTGGCCTCGCCATTTTGGAAGCTCTGATTTTGTAAGAAAGGCAAGTGGATAGAGAGATGTTTATGTAATTTATATTTGTCTTAAGGACATCCAAACTTTTCTCGTAGTCATTAAGAGGGGATTATTAGTTAAGTCTGTAGATATCTCAGCATCGGTTAAATGTAGAAAAGCTATCAAGGATGTTTGAGGAATAAAATTTTGTTCGAGGAGTGAGTCAGTATAAGTTTGGGCATTGGAAAACCAATCCTTTATAACTGATATGGGCAGCATAACTATATGTCAAGATGTCTGGGAAGTTAACTCCCCCATTAGACTTAGGCTGGCATAGTTTAAATAAACCAATTCTCGATCGCTTATTATTCAAATAAATTTTCTAAAAGTGGAAGTTATCTGTCTAAGATCTTGTCTAGAAAGCAGGAGAGGGAGGACTTGTAGCGGGTAAAAAAAATTTGGAACGTATATCATTTTAAGAATATTTGCTCTGCCCAAAAAAGAAAGTTGTAGACGGCCCATCCCCCCAAGATCCGTCATAATCCTGGAAAGCATTTTCTTAATATTGATTTCATGGAGATTGGCGATATTTTTAGGTAGATTAACACCCAGGTATGGGACCCTTTTCTAAGCCCAGCTCAGAGGCAATTGCGCCGCCCATAAAGGTCTATAAAATCCTTGTTTCAAATAGAGTGCACTTGATTTTTCTAAATTAACAAAAAAAAAACGGAAAGAGATCCCACCCTATCCAGCAAATCTAATAATGGTGTAAGAGAGTGTTTGGGATTGGATATAGATATATATATATATATATATATATATATATATATATATATATATATATATATATATATTAGTACATAATCCGCGAATGCGGTAAATTTCACTTCAGCAGCTCCAACGTATATTCCTTTTAAAATAGGCAAGAATCAATTATGCGGATCAAGGGATAAATTAAAAAGTAGGGTAGATGAGGGGCATCCTTGACGAGTGCCCCTGGACATAGTAATTGGATCACTTCTTGTACCGTTTATCAAGAGGACAGTTGTTGGAGAACTATAAAAAAAACTTTTTAAGATTAATAAAATTGGGGCCAAATTTACGAGTCAATTATCTTTTAAATTAAAAAGGGACAGGATATCGTATGAATACCCTTTACTAATTGTCTTCCATGACTGAAGCCTAGTTGATGTGACGTATAAAGGGAAGAAGAAAATTATTGCAATCAAGTAGACATTTTGGATAGAATTTTAAAGTCCACATTTAATAAGGTTATGGGGCGATATGAGCTCAATAGTGTGGGATCTCGATCCCACTTCGGAATTAGAGTAGTGAAGGTCTTATTGAAAGAAGGATAAGTCGGGCATTTTTTATGTATAGTACGATAGAGTTCTAATAAAGTTGGTACAATGTCCGTGGACAAGATTTTAAAATATTCTCCTGAGAAGCCATCCAGCCCCGGTGCTTTACAAGTATGTAGGAATGAAATTGCCAATTTTATTTCCACATCTGTAATATCAGAGTCTAAAAGGTCTATTTAATCCGGCGTTAGACTTTGCAAATTGGCCTCTCTAATTATAGCTTCCAAAGACTCTAGGGTCGATGGTCTAGCGGAGTATAGATAGCGATAATATTCATGGAAGGCCTTCGATATGTCAGATGTTTTCGGCAGACAAGAAGAGGTATCGTTCTTTTTAATAGAGACCATTTGGTTCTTTCGTTTGTATCCCTTAGTTAGTGAGGCCAATAAGCGCCCAGTTCTAGCACACCACCTATAGTATCTATTTTTCGTAAAGTCCAGACGCAACTGTGCTTGAGAAAGTAAAAAGTTTTCCAGTACAGATTTAGCTTGATTATATATAGTAAATTTCCCTTCCGAAGGATCTGCTACATATTCTGTAAATGTACTCTGTAGCGTTTGTGAAAGAGTTATATTGTTCCTTCTGCACTTTGTTGCGACCGGACACATACGAAATGATATAGCCTCGCATCACTGGCTTTGATGCTTCCCAGAAGAGGACCGGGTCATCCCAATGAGTGATGTTATCTACGTAATCCAATTACGTTTTACGTATTCCCGGAATTTTTTGATTGGAATAAATATGTGGGAAATTTCCAGGTGCGGTGTATTTGGCTCATATTTGGTAATCTAAATGAAAATTCAATCAGTGCATGGTCAGAAACCATTATTTCAGCAATGTTTGCAGTTTACTTCTGTTATCAAACTATCTGCTACTAAAAAGTAA
Organism: Pseudophryne corroboree; assembly: GCF_028390025.1. Lineage (NCBI taxonomy): Eukaryota > Metazoa > Chordata > Amphibia > Anura > Myobatrachidae > Pseudophryne > Pseudophryne corroboree. Next base: position 477,093,312 of record NC_086446.1, read on the forward strand.
TCTATGCGAGAAACAGTGTGGTGAACCCCTGAATGAAAAGTGAAGGTCTTATCTGACGATGGAAAAGTCTCCAAACATCAGTCACTTGGTTTCCCAACATAAATTTTATAAGAGCATACCAAAATGAGGAACGCAGATTAGAAGGAGCCGGAGTTTTGTCTATGGCTGGATCGTTTACCATGTTGAAGTCTCCACCGATTATCAGTGGGAACATCTCCTGTTGTTGTAGCAAGAAAGTCATCTGGTTCAAAAACAGACCCCAGGGTATTGGGGGTGTATATGTTTAGAAGTGTATATGGCGTGTCTCCAATCTTAACGTTTATCAACAAAATACTGTCAGTTAGGATCCGGTATTATATTCAAGATTGTGTAAGAAAAGTGTCGTGCAAAAAGGATGGCAACACCTCTAGTTTTATTAACATATGGAGCTGAAAAGCAGTCACCCAACCATCTGGCTTGGAGGGATGAGCTGTCCCCCTCCCTCCAGTGTGTTTCTTGCAGAAATATAATTTCTCTATCGTCCTAGTGGATGCTGGGGTTCCTGAAAGGACCATGGGGAATAGCGGCTCCGCAGGAGACAGGGCACAAAAGTAAAGCTTTCCGATCAGGTGGTGTGCACTGGCTCCTCCCCCTATGACCCTCCTCCAAGCCAGTTAGATTTTTGTGCCTGGCCGAGAAGGGTGCAATCTAGGTGGCTCTCCTAAAGAGCTGCTTAGAAAAGTTTAGCTTAGGTTTTTTATTTTACAGTGAGTCCTGCTGGCAACAGGATCACTGCAACGAGGGACTTAGGGGAGAAGAAGTGAACTCACCTGCGTGCAGGATGGATTGGCTTCTTGGCTACTGGACATCAGCTCCAGAGGGACGATCACAGGTACAGCCTGGATGGTCACCGGAGCCTTGCCGCCGGCCCCCTTGCAGATGCTGAAGTAAGAAGAGGTCCAGAATCGGCGGCAGAAGACTCCTCAGTCTTCTAAAGGTAGCGCACAGCACTGCAGCTGTGCGCCATTTTCCTCTCAGCACACTTCACACGGCAGTCACTGAGGGTGCAGGGCGCTGGGAGGGGGGCGCCCTGGGAGGCAAATGAATACCTATTTTGGCTAAAAATACCTCACATATAGCCTCCGGAGGCTATATGGAGATATTTAACCCCTGCCAGAATCCGTTAAGAGCGGGAGACGAGGCCGCCGAAAAAGGGGCGGGGCCTATCTCCTCAGCACACAGCGCTATTTTCCCTCACAGAAAGGCTGGAGGGAAGGCTCCCAGAGTCTCCCCTGCACTGCACTACAGAAACAGGGTTAAAACAGAGAGGGGGGGGGCACTAATTTGGCGTTAGAAATATATAAAAAAGATGCTATAAGGGAAAACACTTATATAAGGTTGTCCCTATATAATTATAGCGTTTTTGGTGTGTGCTGGCAAACTCTCCCTCTGTCTCTCCAAAGGGCTAGTGGGTCCTGTCCTCTATCAGAGCATTCCCTGTGTGTGTGCTGTGTGTCGGTACGTGTGTGTCGACATGTAGGAGGACGATGTTGGTGAGGAGGCGGAGCAATTGCCTGTAATGGTGATGTCACTCTCTAGGGAGTCGACACCGGAATGGATGGCTTATTTAGGGAATTACGTGATAATGTCAACACGCTGCAAGGTCGGTTGACGACATGAGACGGCCGACAAACAATAGTACCGGTCCAGACGTCTCAAAAACACCGTCAGGGGTTTTTAAAACGCCCGTTTACTTTAGTCGGTCGACACAGACACAGACAGGGACACTGAATCCAGTGTCGACGGTGAATAAACAAACGTATTCCTTATTAGGGCCACACGTTAAAGGCAATGAAGGAGGTGTTACATATTTCTGATACTACAAGTACCACAAAAGAGGGTATTATGTGGGATGTGAAAAAACTACCATAGTTTTTCCTGAATCAGATAAATTAAATAAAGTGTGTGATGATGCGTGGGTTCCCCCCGATAGAAAATTATGGGCGGTATACCCTTTCCCGCCAGAAGTTAGGGCGCGTTGGGAAACACCCCTTAGGGTGGATAAGGCGCTCACACGCTTATCAAAACAAGTGGCGGTACCGTCTATAGATAGGGCCGTCCTCAAGGACCAGCTGACAGGAGGCTGGAAAATATCATAAAAAGTATATACACACATACTGGTGTTATACTGCGACCAGCGATCGCTTCAGCCTGGATGTGCAGAGCTGGGGTGGCTTGGTCGGATTCCCTGACTAAAAATATTGATACCCTTGACAGGGACAGTATTTTATTGACTATAGAGCATTTAAAGGATGCATTTCTATATATGCGAGATGCACAGAGGGATATTTGCACTCTGGCATCAAGAGTAAATGCGATGTCCATAACTGCCAGAAGATGTTATGGACACGACAGTGGTCAGGTGCTGCAGATTCCAAACGGCACAAAGGTGTATTGCCGTATAAAGGAAGAGGAGTTATTTGGGGTCGGTCCATCGGACCTGGTGGCCACGGCAACTGCTGGAAAATCCACCGTTTTTACCCTAGGTCACATCTCTGCAGAAAAAGACACCGTCTTTTCAGCCTCAGTCCTTTCGTCCCTATAAGATCATATCTGCCCAGGGATAGAGGAAAGGGAAGAAGACTGCAGCAGGCAGCCCATTCCCAGGAACAGAAGCGTTCCACCGCTTCTGACAAGTTCTCAGCATGGCGCTGAGACCGTACAGGACCCCTGGATCCTACAAGTAGTATCCCAGGGGTACAGATTGGAATGTCGAGACGTTTCCCCTTCGCAGGCTCCTAAAGTCTGCTTTACCAAGGTCTCCCTCCGACAAGGAGGCAGTATGGGAAAAAATTCACAAGCTGTATTCCCAGCAGGTGATAATTAAATGACCCCTCCTACTACAAGAAAAGGGGTATTATTCCACACTATATTGTGGTACTGAAGCCAGAAGGCTAGGTGAGACTTATTCTAAAAAAATTTTTGAACACTTACAAAGGTTCAAATCAAGATGGAGTCACTCAGAGCAGTGATAACGAACCAGGAAGAAGGGGACTATATAGTGTCCCCGGACATCAGGGATGCTTACCTCTATGTTCCAAATTTGCCCTTCTCACTAAGGGTACCTCAGGTTCGTGGTGCAGAACTGTCACTATCAGTTTCAGACGCTGCCGTTTGGATTGTCCACGGCACCCCGGGTCTTTACCAAGGTAATGGCCGAAATGATGATTCTTCTTCGAAGAAAAGGCGTCTTAATTATCCCTTACTTGGACGATATCCTGATAAGGGCATAGTCCAGGGAACAGTTGGAGGTCGGAGTAGCACTATCTAGGATACTGCTACAACAGCACGGGTGGATTCTAAATATTCCAAAATCGCAGCTGATCCCGACGACACGTCTGCTGTGCCTAGGGATGATTCTGGACACAGTCCAGAAAAAGGTGTTTCTCCCGGAAGAGAAAGCCAGGGAGTTATCCGAGCTAGTCAGGAACCTCCTAAAAACAGTGCATCATTGCACAAGGGTCCTGGTAAAAATGGTGGCTTCCTACGAAGCAATTCCATTCGGCAGATTTCACGCAAGAACTTTTCAGTGGGATCTGCTGGACAACTGGTCCGGATCGCATCTTCAGATGCATCAGCGGATAACCCTATATCCAAGGACAAGGGTGTCTCTCCTGTGGTGGTTATAGAGTGCTCATCTTCTAGAGGGCCGCAGATTCGGCATTCAGGATTGGATGCTGGTGACCACGGAGCCCAGCCCGAGAGGCTGGGGAGCAGTCACACAAGGAAAAAATTTCCAGGGAGTGTGATCAAGTCTGGAGACTTTTCTCCACATAAATATACTGGAGCTAAGGGTAAATTTATAATGCTCTAAGCTTAGCAAGACCTCTGCTTCAAGGTCAGCCGGTATTGATCCAGTGGGAAAAACATCACGGCAGTCGCCCACGTAAACAGACAGGGCGACACAAGAAGCAGGAGGGCAATGGCAAAAACTGCAAGGACTTTTCGCTGGGCGGAAAATCATGTGATAGCACTGTCAGCAGTGTTTCATCCCGGGAATGGAAACTGGGAAGCAGACTTCCTCAGCAGGCACGACCTCCACCCGGGAGAGTGGAAACTTCATCGGGAAGTTTTTTCCACATGATTGTAAACCGTTGGGAAATACCAAAGGTGGACATGATGGCGTCCCGTCTGAACAAAAAACGGGACAGGTATTGCGCCAGGTCAAGAGACCCTCAGGCAATAGCTGTGGACGTTCTGGTAACACCGTGGGTGTACCAGTCGGTGTATGTGTTCCCTCCTCTGCTTCTCATACCTAAGGTGCTGAGAATTATAAGACGTAGAGGAGTAAGAACTATACTCATGGCTCCGGATTGGCCAAGAAGGACTTGGTACCCGGAACTTCAAGAGATGCTTACAGAGGTCTTATGGCCTCTGCCGCTAAGAAGGGACTTGCTTCAGCAAGTACCATGTCTGTTCCAAGACTTACCGCAGCTGCGTTTGTCGGCATGGCGGTGGAAAGCCGGATCCTAAGGAAAAAAGGCATTCCGGAAGAGGTCATTCCTACCTTGGTCAAAGCCAGAAAGGAGGTGACCGCACAACATTATCACCACATGTGGCGAAAATATGTTGCGTGGTGTGAGGCCAGGAAGGCCCCACAAAGAAATTTCAACTCGGTCGTTTCCTGCATTTCCTGCAAACAGGAAGTGTCTATGGGCCTCAAATTGGGGTCCATTAAGGTTCAAATTTCGGCCCTGTCGATTTTCTTCCAGAAAGAATTGGCTTCAGTTCCTGAAGTCCAGAAGTTTGTCAAGGGAGTATTGCATATACAACCCCCTTTTGTGCCTCCAGTGGCACTGTGGGATCTCAACGTAGTTCTGGGATTCCTCAAATCACATTGGTTTAAAACCAGTCAAATCTGTGGATTTGAAGCATCTCACATGAAAAGTGACCATGCTCTTTGCCCTGGCCTGGACCAGGCGAGTGTCAAATTGGTGGCTTTTTCTCAAAAAAGCCCATATCTGTTTGTCCATTCGGACAGGGCAGAGCTGCGGACGCGTCCCCAGTTCTCTCCCTAAGGTGGTGTCAGTGTTTCACCTGAACCAGCTTATTGTGGTGCCTTGCACCTACTAGGGACTTGGAGGACTCCAAGTTGCTAGATGTTGTCAGGGCCCTGAAAATATGTTCCAGGACGGCTGGAGTCAGGAAAACTGACTTGCTGTTATCCTGTATGCACCCAACAAACTGGGTGCTCTTGCTTCTAAGCAGACTATTGCTAGTTGGATGTGTAATACAATTCAGCTTGCACATTCTGTGGCAGGCCTGCCACAGCCAAAATATGTAAATGCCCATTCCACAAGGAAGGTGGGCTCATCTTGGGCGGCTGCCCGAGGGGTCTCGGCTTTACAACTTTGCCGAGCAGCTACTTGGTCAGGGGCAAACACGTTTGCTAAATTCTACAAATTTGATACCCTGGCTAAGGAGGACCTGGAGTTCTCTCATTCGGTGCTGCAGAGTCATCCGCACTCTCCCGCCCGTTTGGGAGCTTTGGTATAATCCCCATGGTCCTTTCAGGAACCCCAGCATCCACTAGGACGATAGAGAAAATAAGAATTAACTTACCGATAATTCTATTTCTCGGAGTCCGTAGTGGATGCTGGGCGCCCATCCCAAGTGCGGATTATCTGCAATACTTGTACATAGTTACAAAAATCGGGTTATTATTGTTGTGAGCCATCTTTTCAGAGGCTCCGCTGTTATCATACTGTTAACTGGGTTTAGATCACAAGTTGTACGGTGTGATTGGTGTGGCTGGTATGAGTCTTACCCGGGATTCAAAATTCCTCCCTTATTGTGTACGCTCGTCCGGGCACAGTACCTAACTGGCTTGGAGGAGGGTCATAGGGGGAGGAGCCAGTGCACACCACCTGATCGGAAAGCTTTACTTTTGTGCCCTGTCTCCTGCGGAGCCGCTATTCCCCATGGTCCTTTCAGGAACCCCAGCATCCACTACGGACTCCGAGAAATAGAATTATCGGTAAGTAAATTCTTATTATCTGGGTTAAACCTCTTAAGGTGAGCTATATCTCTTTGATATTTAATGGAAGAGTTAAGTCCCCAACATTCCATGAAAGACACTTAATTGAGTCATTTGGAGGCGAGTATGGTAAAATACGAATATTATTCATCCGACCCCAGCTTTTGCACCACTGAATTTGCTGTTAAATTTAATTATTCATAATTCATCATTCATAATTTATGGTGGGGCCCCCCATCCCAGCAAGTAGGGGACAACCCTCTGGACACACCCACGACCACACATTCCCATCTCTCACCTGTCACAGCACAAATATTTATCTCAAAAAGTAGAAGATTCAACACTGATGGCACAATAACTAATATTACACACAGAATTATGCTTCAGTGCCTTTTTCTGTATTTTCTCAAACCAAAAATCTACTTGGAGGATCTCAGCTGTAACACTGAGATCGACCGAACAAACCGTCAAAGAACAAACAGTAAATATGGAAAGGGAAAACTAATTTCCAAAATAAGAACATTGGGGGTAATTCCAAGTTGATCGCAGCAGGAATCTTTTTAGCAGTTGTGCAAAACCACGTGCACTGCAGGGGAGGCAGATATAACATGTGCAGAGAGAGTTAGATTTGGGTGGGTTATTTTATTTCTGTGCAGGGTAAATACTGGCTGCTTTATTTTTACACTGCAAATTAGATTGCAGATTGAACACACCACTCCCAAATCTAACTCTCTCTGCACATGTTAAATCTGCCTCCCCTGCAGTGCACATGGTTTTGCCCAACTGCTAAAAAAAATTCCTGCTGCGATCAACTTGGAATTACCCCCCATTGTAATAATCTACATCTATGGAGGTGATACACTAAGTAACAAAGCACATTCCCCTAACACTGAGGGGGGGGGGGGGGGGGAGGAGGAGGAGAAAAATATGAATATAGCATGATCACATATTCCAATGATAACACTCAGCGATTGGGAGATCTAATGGAAGGAGATGCTGGTGAGCTCAGTGGGGTGGAAGAGGACAAAAAGTGTTTACGAGCGCCCTCTGGGTTGTCAAATAATAAAGTACGACAGTTATCAGTGACCTGTAATTTAGCAGGATAGATAAGGGCAAAGTATTTTTGAGATTCCACTAGGAATTTGCAAACTGACGAGAAAGCTCTGCGTTTTTGGGTAACTGCCACTGAAAATGGCAGGATTTGATTATCATCAATGACCAATTTACCCATTTTCTTATACGCTTTTAATATTATTTCCTTGGTCCTGTAATCAAAATAGCGGGCTACCACCGGTCTGGGATGAGGATTTGGACCTTCTCTTTCAATTCCTACTCTATGGACTCTTTCAATCTGGGGAAATTCCACCTTATCAGGGACATGGAGAGCAGTAACTAATTTAGAAGTCAGATATTCTCCCAAAACTGAAGGTTTGACATGTTCCAGGATGCCAATAAATCGAAGGTTATTTCTTCGATTTCTGTTATCAAGATCATCTAATTTTCTTGGAGTTCCCAAATCATTGTAATGGACGAGCCAGCTGAGGACTCTACATTTTGGACCGTGTCTTCTAAATCACTAACTCTTTGCTCCACTTCTGGTATTCTGGAAGTATTGGAGGCTACCTCTCGTAAAGTGGATTGAAACAAATCTTTAAATTCTTTCAAATTTTTATCGATATGGGGCATAAGCACTGAGAGGATTTCTTTAGCAGCTTGAAACACTGGGGTGACAGCATCCAGTTGAGGGATTGGATCAGAGTCCCCAGCCATAGTCGCTGTAGATTGCGGTTGTTTAGGAGAAGAACCACTAGGTTTTTGCGATTTTTTTCTTCTGACTATATTATCTGAAACAGTTTTGTGCAGAAATCTCTCCATCAATTACTAAGTATCTAGAAGGTTATACCCAGGAGGATCAAATATGGCTCACCAGTAATTATAATTATCAGATGAAGTACATTTTATACCATAAAGTACAATCTCCCAAAGGTAAACCTAGAGTTTCACATTACAATTTTCAAATGTTATAGCCAACTACCAAAGGTTGCAATAAGACACAGGAGGTGTATTTTAAAAACATAAAGCCAATCTGATAACAAGGATAAGAGTAGTCGTATGGTTTGACTGCTTACTATAGACCAGAGGTTCTCAAACTCGGTCCTCAGGACCCCACACAGTGCATATTTTGCAGGTAACCCAGCAGGTGCACAGGTGTATTAATTATTCACTGACACATTGTAAAAGGTCCACAGGTGGAGCTAATTATTTCACTTGTGATTCTGTGAGGAGACCTGCAAAACATGCACTGTGTGGGGTCCTGAGGACCGAGTTTGAGAACCTATGCTATAGACCTTTAAATATCAATTATGTATATTTTGGGCGGAACATATTTGGTACCGAAGTATAAAATATTACAGTCAATGGAACAGCAAATGTTAATGAAGTGACCGTAATAAGAGAGAAGTATGATATATCAAAAATATTTCACAATGGGACTAGTCACCCACACTATTTCTGGTATACGTTACAATATACTTACAATGCTTAAACAGTGTCAGTGTTGCTTGTAATGCAGATATATTATTATTAGATCACACAACTAGAGCAGTTATGCTAAATGGTCACAAGATGGCAGTGGTAACTAAAATGCATCAGTAAACTAGTATTGCAGGCATATAAATGAAAGAGAAAAAAAAAGAACAACTGAGAGAAGAGACATAATGTACTGCTGGTACCAAGTCGCAGAGTTATGGTCTACTGACAACCTCGGTCGATAGTGTTCCTTCATCTAGCTAACATCAAAGGTGAATGGCTGCAGATAATGTAATCACAATACTACAATTAGTTATGATCCAAACGGCCTGAAACAGAGTTTTGTGTAATCAAGGTCAGGGTTGAAACAGTGTGTTCAGCCTGATAATGTGAATCCAAAACGTGGGTAAGCAGTCCAGGTACTTGAAACAGTCCCAGCTTATACAATGTCAGTGTGGGAAAAAGGAAAGAAGGGGGGGTATTGAGGGAATGGGAGTGGGAAGGGAGGCAAGGGCAACACAATAGGAGGGTATGGATAAAAGTGAAAGGTAAAGCGAAAATAAGAAGAGATTTTAGTAAACAGAGGGAATAACAAACAATATTAGTACCGGGCAGTCCCCCTGCAGAAAGTAGTTCACCGGCGTCCGAGGCTCACGACAAGAGCCAGAATCTGCAGTAGCAGAAAGTCCCAGGAGTGCTATTCCTAACTCAAAGCTTGTATAAGTAGGGACCCAGCCAGGCTGTCAGTGCGGATGAAGTGCCACCGGGCAGAAGCAGCAGGTGACCCAACGAACCCCCACGAGTCTAGGGTGTCACCTCCAAGGGGCAACCAGAAGCGGGTCTTCAAAGTAGGAGATGAGCACCAGGCTTCACCACTCACACCACCTCCATCACCGAACTCTTCCCGCCAGGCGCGCCCACGGCTAGCGTGCGATCCTCCAGCGTCTACAAGGTTAGATCCCGCATCCTCTCCACAGTAGCGATCCGGAGAGCAGTAGGCAGCCGCCACCAAGGAACCCCTCTGGATGCCAAATGCCTCTATGGGCACATAGGTCTCAGCTGCAGCTACGGCTCGGGTTCGGGTGCACAGCCCAGACTACCCGAAGCAGTCCAAAGACACTGCAGCTCCAATAGCAGCCCAAGGAGGACCACACCAGGGTGACAAACCAGCGATGCAGGTAATATTAAAAATGTGTCCCCCAGGATTACCGGGAAGTGCAGAAATTGCAGCCAGGCAGCCTGGGGAATATTCCAACTCGTTGGAGCTTATGATGGCGTGCGGCTCCTCACCATGCGGCGGCTCGATCACGAGCTAGACTCCGGAAAATGGGACTCTCCACCCATCCACACTCTATAAAATGGTATAGGCAGCTTCCACTCAGTATGGGGGAAAAGATTTGGGGTAAATTATTTGGCAAATGAAGCCAATAAAAGGAGGATGGCTGTGGATAGAGTCAGTGTATGTATGTAGAGCTCTGCTGAAACGTGGCCATCTTGTATGCGCCACAGTCCCTGTTCTTTATTTTTTTTTTTTTTTTCATGCATTAAAGAGATTTAGGGGTGAATTCATCTGTTTTTTCCCCTCGGCTGCTACTAGTTGGCCACAGGGGACACATTTCTGGCCCATTCCACTGCTACGTACGGGACAGTTTTAGCATATCAGTTTTTGTTAAAATTTAACACAAGGAAGTTATTTAACAAATTATAGCTGTTTGCACGCCCCAACCAAGAGTTTAGATGGGTTTAGCCACAAGTGCATTTGCTGCAGCAAGTGCGATAATTTAAGTTTTCCAAAACAAATTTAGTTGCTCCATCAGGCGTCCATTAATTATAGCAGCTGGCGAAACAATTAAATTGCCCTTAAGGTGTGTACACACGGTAAGATATTTTCTTCCGATTCTGACTATATAGTCAGAATCGGAAGAAAATATAGTGCAGATCGCAAGGTGACAGTCACCTTGCGATCCCGATGCCGATGCGCGGCCCCGCGCGGTCGGCATCGGAAGAAAAAATAGGCTGTGCAGGCAAGTCAATCCTGACTATCTCTATAGAAGAGATAGTCAGGATTGAAATCGCACATAGCCAGCATCGCAAGCACAGTTATTATGCCGACCCGGCCCCCTGTCGCACGGTGAGAATCGGATAAGTCCGAATCTCACCGTGTGTATGCACCTTTAGTCTCTGTGCTTTAGGATCTTATTTTTGGTAGCAGTCATGCCTGCTGATAGAGTGGTATAATTACATACCCTACAGCAGTGATTCCCAAACTGGTTGCTGTGACCCCCTGGGGTGCATCGCAGCACTTGCAGGGGTGCCCTGGGTGGGTGGTCCAGGACCAATTCATATCATTTATGGTCAATATAATAGGCAAAACCAGTGCTTGTGGCTACTAATCATAAAATATGTGGACAAACCAAAGCATATCCTGTCCATCACCACGTAAATGAACTGGAGGATGACCTATATACTCAACTATTAATATTCCCCCCCCCCCCCCCCTGAATTTCTCAATAAGAAAATTTTGGCCTAGGGGTGCCATGAAATAAATTCTGATACTCTAGGGCGCTGCGTTTCAGAGGTTTGGTAACCACTGCCATACACTGTTAAGGAGTCATATTTGAGTGTTCTCAAAGAGGCGGTGAGCACAAATCCTGCTCTGCTACCTTAAGTAGTTTTTCTCTTTTTCATCTTTATAAAGAATCATACGTCTGTCTATGTCTGCAACCAGCTAACTTTTTAGTCCTGTTATTTGGGACCTTGGCAAGATCATCCGCTATCTAAGCATACTCTTACAAGATGTATTAATGTCACTGTGCAGGCTTACAGCAGGAGCGGGCAAGAGGTGACAGGATTCTAAAGGCAGAATCTACAAGGGCGATGGCAATCTCCTGGGCACTAAAGGCTCAGGCCTCTGCAGATGATCTGTGCACAGCAGCAGTGTGCTCATCTCTTCCAGATGATATGTTCTGGATGCAACTTCTTTTCATGTTGCTATTTTTTTCAAGGAAAAATTTTGTTCAATAAATTCATTTTATTGCAGTTGTTTTTACTGTACGTTTTGATTTATGTTTAACACCTTTTTTTAATATATTTGTTTGGTACATACCATTCCTTATGGATGCCATGTCCTGATTCAGAGGTGGATGCAAATGGCGCTGTGAAAATATGCTAATACTGTAGCTATCTTGTGCACTGAGATGCCCACTGATGGTATCTCTCTGATCCTGTGCTTGTGTACAAAAGACACATAGGGGTATATGCAATTGCAAATTCGACAATGCAATACAGTACTTTTTGCCAAAAAAACGGTCATTCCAAATTCGACTTTTTGAAATTCGACATTTGTCAAATTTGACATTTCTGCAATGGTACAAATGCGGCATTTCGACAAAAGTATATTCAATTGAAATTGAAAATTCGACAACAGTGCTTCTAGACAGTAAATTCGTCATTTTCAATCCGCCACACTTTGCTGGCGGAATCTAATAAAAAATTTTAAAAACATGTTTTTTGTGTGTTTTTTTTTTTTATTGGTAATAGCATATCTATTTATATTAGAAGGGATTAGGTACTTGGTTTGTCTATTTAGGAGGCACAAGTATTATTTATATATTTAAAAAAATATTATTATTATTATTATTATTTTTTAATGGAATGGTGTAAAAATCAGAAAAAGAAATGCGTGGGGTCCACCCTCCTAAGCATAACCAGCCTCGGGTTCTTTGAGCCGGTCCTGGTTGCCAAAATACGGGGGGAAAAATGACAGGGGATCCCCCGTATTTTAACAACCAGCTCCGGGCTCTGCGCCTGGTCCTGGTGCAAAAAATACGGGGGACAAAAAGAGTAGGGGTCCCCCGTATTTTTTGTACCAGCACCGGGCTTAACTAGCTGGACAGATAATGCCACAGCCGGGGGTCACTTTTATACAGCACCCTGCGGCCGTGGCATTAAATACCCAACTAGTCACCCCTGCCCGGGGTACCCTGGAGGAGTGGGGACCCCTTCAATCAAGGGGTCCCCCCCCCAGCCACCCAAGGGCCAGGGGTGAAGCCCGAGGCTGTTCCCCCCCCCCCCCCCCCCATCCAAGGGCTGCGGATGGGGGGCTGATAGCCTTGTTGAAAATGTAAGAATATTGTTTTTTCTCTAACGTCCTAGTGGATGCTGGGGACTCCGAAAGGACCATGGGGAATAGCGGCTCCGCAGGAGACTGGGCACAAAAGTAAAAAGCTTTAGGACTACCTGGCGTGCACTGGCTCCTCCCCCTATGACCCTCCTCCAAGCCTCAGTTAGATTTTTGTGCCCGAACGAGACGGGTGCAGGCTAAGGGGCTCTCCTGAGCTGCTTAGTGTAAAAGTTTAAAGTAGGTTTTTTATTTTCAGTGAGACCTGCTGGCAACAGGCTCACTGCACCGAGGGACTAAGGGGAGAAGAAGCGAACTCACCTGCGTGCAGAGTGGATTGGGCTTCTTAGGCTACTGGACATTAGCTCCAGAGGGACGATCACAGGCCCAGCCATGGATGGGTCCCGGAGCCGCGCCGCCGGCCCCCTTACAGAGCCAGAAGAGTGAAGAGGTCCGGAAAATCGGCGGCAGAAGACGTCCTGTCTTCAATAAGGTAGCGCACAGCACCGCAGCTGTGCGCCATTGCTCTCAGCACACTTCACACTCCGGTCACTGAGGGTGCAGGGCGCTGGGGGGGGCGCCCTGAGACGCAATAAAACACCTTTTTTTGGCAAAAAATACATCACATATAGCTCCTGGGCTATATGGATGCATTTAACCCCTGCCAATTTTTCCATTAAAAGGCGGGAGAAAGGCCACCGAGAAGGGGGCGGAGCCTATCTCCTCAGCACACTGGCGCCATTTTTTCCTCACAGCTCCGTTGGAGGAAGGCTCCCTGACTCTCCCCTGCAGTCCTGCACTACAGAAACAGGGTAAAACAAGAGAGGGGGGGCACTAAATTGGCATATTAATATATACAGCAGCTATATTAGGGAAAAACACTTCTATAAGGTTATCCCTGTATATATATATATATATATATATATAGCGCTCTGGTGTGTGCTGGCAAACTCTCCCTCTGTCTCCCCAAAGGGCTAGTGGGGTCCTGTCCTCTATCAGAGCATTCCCTGTGTGTGTGCTGTGTGTCGGTACGCTGTGTCGACTTGTATGAGGAGGAAAATGGTGTGGAGGCGGAGCAATTGCCTGTGTTAGTGATGTCACCCCCTAGGGAGTCGACACCTGACTGGATGGTCTTATGGAAAGAATTACGTGATAGTGTCGGCACTTTACAAAAGACTGTTGACGACATGAGACAGCCGGCAAATCAGTTAATACCTGTACAGGCGTCTCAAACACCGTCAGGGGCTATAAAACGCCCGTTACCTCAGGTCGATACAGACACTGACACGGACACTGACTCCAGTGTCGACGGTGAGGAAACAAACGTATTTTCCAGTAGGGCCACACGTTACATGATCACGGCAATGAAGGAGGTTTTGAACATTTCTGATACTACAAGTACCACAAAAAAGGGTATTATGTGGGGTGTGAAAAAACTACCCGTAGTTTCTCTGACGTCCTAAGTGGATGCTGGGGACTCCGTCAGGACCATGGGGGAATAGCGGCTCCGCAGGAGACAGGGCACAAAAGTAAAAGCTTTAGGATCAGGTGGTGTGCACTGGCTCCTCCCCCTATGACCCTCCTCCAAGCCTCAGTTAGGTTTTTGTGCCCGGCCGAGAAGGGTGCAATCTAGGTGGCTCTCCTGAAGAGCTGCTTAGAGTAAAAGTTTTGTTAGGTTTTTTATTTTCAGTGAGTCCTGCTGGCAACAGGCTCACTGCAACGAGGGACTTAGGGGAGAAGAAGTGAACTCACCTGCGTGCAGGATGGATTGGCTTCTTAGGCTACTGGACACTAGCTCCAGAGGGACGATCACAGGTACATCCTGGATGGGTCACCGGAGCCGCGCCGCCGACCCCCTTGCAGATGCTGAAGAGAGAAGAGGTCCAGAAATCGGCGGCTGAAGACTTCTCAGTCTTCATGAGGTAGCGCACAGCACTGCAGCTGTGCGCCATTGCTCTCAGCACACTTCACACCAACGGTCACTGAGGGTGCAGGGCGCTTGGGGGGGCGCCCTGGGCAGCAATGAAAGTACCTATGCTGGCTAAAAATACATCACATATAGCCCCTGGGGCTATATGGATGTATTTAACCCCTGCCAGGTTGTCAGAAAAACGGGAGAAGAAGCCCGCCGAAAAGGGGGCGGGGCCTATTCTCCTCAGCACACAGCGCCATTTTCCTACACAGCTCCGCTGCTAGGAAGGCTCCCAGGCTCTCCCCTGCACTGCACTACAGAAACAGGGTTAAAACAGAGAGGGGGGGCACTTATTTGGCGATATTATTATATATTAAGATGCTATAAGGGAAAACACTTATATAAGGTTGTCCCTGTATAATATAGCGTTTTGGTGTGTGCTGGCAAACTCTCCCTCTGTCTCCCCAAAGGGCTAGTGGGGTCCTGTCCTCTATCAGAGCATTCCCTGTGTGTGTGCTGTGTGTCGGTACGTGTGTGTCGACATGTATGAGGACGATGTTGGTGAGGAGGCGGAGCAATTGCCTGTAATGGTGATGTCACTCTCTAGGGAGTCGACACCGGAATGGATGGCTTATTTAGGGAATTACGTGATAATGTCAACGCGCTGCAAGGTCGGTTGACTACATGAGACGGCCGGCAAACCAATTAGTACCTGTCCAGGCGTCTCAAACACCGTCAGGGGCTTTAAAACGCCCATTTACCTCAGTCGGTCGACACAGACACAGACACGGACACTGACTCCAGTGTCGACGGTGAAGAAACAAACGTATTTTCCATTTGGGCCACACGTTACATGTTAAGGGCAATGAAGGAGGTGTTACATATTTCTGATACTACAAGTACCACAAAAGAGGGTATTATGTGGGGTGTGAAAAAACTACCTGTAGTTTTTCCTGAATCAGATAAATTAAATGAAGTGTGTGATGATGCGTGGGTTTCCCCCGATAGAAAATTATTGGCGTTATACCCTTTCCCGCCAGAAGTTAGGGCGCGTTGGGAAACACCCCTTAGGGTGGATAAGGCGCTCACACGCTTATCAAAACAAGTGGCGTTACCGTCTCCAGATACGGCCGCCCTCAAGGAGCCAGCTGATAGGAGGCTGGAAAATATCCTAAAAAGTATATACACACATACTGGTGTTATACTGCGACCAGCGATCGCCTCAGCCTGGATGTGCAGCGCTGGGGTGGCTTGGTCGGATTCCCTGACTGAAAATATTGATACCCTTGACAGGGACAGTATTTTATTGACTATAGAGCATTTAAAGGATGCATTTCTATATATGCGAGATGCACAGAGGGATATTTGCACTCTGGCATCAAGAGTAAGTGCGATGTCCATATCTGCCAGAAGATGTTTATGGACACGACAGTGGTCAGGTGATGCAGATTCCAAACGGCACATGGAAGTATTGCCGTATAAAGGGGAGGAGTTATTTGGGGTCGGTCCATCGGACCTGGTGGCCACGGCAACAGCTGGAAAATCCACCTTTTTTACCCCAAGTCACATCTCAGCAGAAAAAGACACCGTCTTTTCAGCCTCAGTCCTTTCGTCCCCATAAGGGCAAGCAGGCAAAAGGCCAGTCATATCTGCCCAGGGATAGAGGAAAGGGAAGAAGACTGCAGCAGGCAGCCCATTCCCAGGAACAAAAGCCCTCCACCGCTTTTGCCAAGTCCTCAGCATGACGCTGGGGCCGTACAAGCGGACTCAGGTGCGGTGGGGGGGTCGTCTCAAGAGTTTCAGCGCGCAGTGGGCTCACTCGCAAGTGGACCCCTGGATCCTACAAGTAGTATCCCAGGGGTACAGATTGGAAATTCGAGACGTCTCCCCCTCGCAGGTTCCTGAAGTCTGCTTTACCAACGTCTCCCTCCGACAGGGAGGCAGTATTGGAAACAATTCACAAGCTGTATTCCCAGCAGGTGATAATCAATGTACCCCTCCTACAACAAGGAAAGGGGTATTATTCCACACTATATTGTGGTACTGAAGCCAGACGGCTCGGTGAGACCTATTCTAAATCTGAAATATTTGAACACTTACATACAAAGGTTCAAATCAAGATGGAGTCACTCAGAGCAGTGATTGCGAACCAGGAAGAAGGGGACTATATGGTGTCCCTGGACATCAAGGATGCTTGCCTCCATGTCCCAATTTGCCCTTCTCACCAAGGGTACCTCAGGTTCGTGGTACAAAACTGTCACTATCAGTTTCAGACGCTGCCGTTTGGATTGTCCACGGCACCCCGGGTCTTTACCAAGGTAATGGCCGAAATGATGATTCTTCTTCAAAGAAAAGGCGTCTTAATTATCCCTTACTTGGACGATCTCCTGATAAGGGCAAGGTCCAGAGAACAGTTGGAGGTCGGAGTAGCACTATCTCAAGTAGTTCTACGACAGCACGGGTGGATTCTAAATATTCCAAAATCGCAGCTGTCTCCGACGACACGTCTGCTGTTCCTAGGGATGATTCTGGACACAGTCCAGAAAAAGGTGTTTCTCCCGGAGGAGAAAGCCAGGGAGTTATCCGAGCTAGTCAGGAACCTCCTAAAACCAGGAAAAGTGTCAGTGCATCATTGCACAAGGGTCCTGGGAAAAATGGTGGCTTCTTACGAAGCGATTCTAGTCGGCAGATTTCACGCAAGAACTTTTCAGTGGGATCTGCTGGAAAAATGGTCCGGATCGCATCTTCAGATGCATCAGCGGATAACCCTGTCTCCAAGGACAAGGGTGTCTCTTCTGTGGTGGCTGCAGAGTGCTCATCTACTAAAGGGCCACAGATTCGGCATTCAGGACTGGGTCCTGGTGACCACGGATGCCAGCCTGAAAGGCTGGGGAGCAGTCACACAAGGAAAAAATTTCCAGGGAGTGTGATCAAGTCTGGAGACTTCTCTCCACATAAATATACTGGAGCTAAGAGCAATTTACAATGCTCTAAGCTTAGCAAGACCTCTGCTTCAAGGTCAGCCGGTATTGATCCAGTGGGACAACATCACGGCAGTCGCCCACGTAAACAGACAGGGCGGCACAAGAAGCAGGAATTCCGGGAGTGGACAACTGGGAAGCAGACTTCCTCAGCACGACCTCCACCCGGGAGAGTGGGGACTTCATCGGGAAGTCTTCCACATGATTGTGAACCGTTGGGAAAGACCAAAGGTGGACATGATGGCGTCCCGCCTGAACAAAAAACTGGACAGGTATTGCGCCAGGTCAAGAGACCCTCAGGCAATAGCTGTGGACGTTCTGGTAACACCGTGGGTGTACCAGTCGGTGTATGTGTTCCCTCCTCTGCTTCTCATACCTAAGGTACTGAGAATTATAAGACATAGAGGAGGAAGATCTATACTCGTGGCTCCGGATTGGCCAAGAAGGACTTGGTACCCGGAACATCAAGAGATGCTCACAGAGGACTCACGGCCTCTGCCGCTAAGAAGGGACTTGCTTCAGCAAGTACCATGTCTGTTCCAAGACTTACCGCGGCTGCGTTTGACGGCATGGCGGTTGAACGCCGGATCCTAAGGGAAAAAGGCATTCCGGAAGAGGTCATTCCTACCCTGGTCAAAGCCAGGAAGGAGGTGACCGCACAACATTATCACCACATGTGGCGAAAATATGTTGCGTGGTGTGAGGCCAGGAAGGCCCCACGAAGAAATTTCAACTCGGTCGATTCCTGCATTTCCTGCAAACAGGAGTGTCTATGGGCCTCAAATTGGGGTCCATTAAGGTTCAAATTTCGGCCCTGTCGATTTTCTTCCAGAAAGAATTGGCTTCAGTTCCTGAAGTCCAGAAGTTTGTCAAGGGAGTACTGCATATACAACCCCCTTTTGTGCCTCCAGTGGCACTGTGGGATCTCAACGTAGTTCTGGGATTCCTCAAATCACATTGGTTTAAACCGCTCAAATCTGTGGATTTGAAATATCTCACATGGAAAGTGACCATGATGTTGGCCCTGGCCTCGGCCAGGCGAGTGTCAGAATTGGCGGCTTTGTCTCACAAAAGCCCATATCTGATTGTCCATTCGGACAGGGCAGAGCTGCGGACTCGTCCCCAGTTTCTCCCTAAGGTGGTGTCAGCGTTTCACCTGAACCAGCTTATTGTGTTACCTGCGGCTACTAGGAACTTGGAGGACTCCAAGTTGCTAGATGTTGTCAGGGCCCTGAAAATATAGGTTCCAGGACGGCTGGAGTCAGAAAAACTGACTTGCTGTTATCCTGTATGCACCCAACAAACTGGGTGCTCTTGCTTCTAAGCAGACGATTGCTAGTTGGATGTGTAGTACAATTCAGCTTGCACATTCTGTGGCAGGCCTGCCACAGCCAAAATATGTAAATGCCCATTCCACAAGGAAGGTGGGCTCATCTTGGGCGGCTGCCCGAGGGGTCTCGGCTTTACAACTTTGCCGAGCTGCTACTTGGTCAGGGGCACACCCTGGCTGAGGAGGACCTGGAGTTCTCTCACTCGGTGCTGCAGAGTCATCCGCCCGTTTGGGAGCTTTGGTATAATCCCCATGGTCCTGACGGAGTCCCCAGCATCCACTTAGGACGTCAGAGAAAATAAGAATTTACTTACCGATAATTCTATTTCTCGTAGTCCGTAGTGGATGCTGGGCGCCCATCCCAAGTGCGGATTGTCTGCAATACTTGTACATAGTTATTGTTACAAAAATCGGGTTATTATTGTTGTGAGCCATCTTTTCAGAGGCTCCGCTGTTATCATGCTGTTAACTGGGTTCAGATCACAGGTTGTACAGTGTGATTGGTGTGGCTGGTATGAGTCTTACCCAGGATTCAAAATCCTTCCTTATTGTGTACGCTCGTCCGGGCACAGTATCCTAACTGAGGCTTGGAGGAGGGTCATAGGGGGAGGAGCCAGTGCACACCACCTGATCCTAAAGCTTTTACTTTTGTGCCCTGTCTCCTGCGGAGCCGCTATTCCCCCATGGTCCTGACGGAGTCCCCAGCATCCACTACGGACTACGAGAAATAGAATTATCGGTAAGTAAATTCTTATTTTTTCCTGAATCAGATGAATTAAATGAGGTGTGTGATGAAGCGTGGGTTTCCCCCGATAAAAAACTGCTAGTTTCTAAAAAATTATTGGCATTATACCCTTTCCCGCCAGAGGTTAGGGCGCGTTGGGAAACACCCCCTAGAAAAAAAAGTGGATAAGGCGCTCACACGCTTATCAAAACAAGTGGCGTTACCGTCTCCTGATACGGCCGCCCTCAAGGAACCAGCTGATAGGAAGCTGGAAAATATCCTAAAAAGTATATACACACATACTGGTATTATACTGCGACCAGCAATCGCCTCAGCCTGGATGTGCAGTGCTGGGGTGGCTTGGTCGGATTCCCTGACTGAAAATATTGATACCCTGGACAGGGACAATATATTATTGACTATAGAGCATTTAAAGGATGCATTTCTATATATGCGTGATGCACAGAGTGATATTTGCACTCTGGCATCAAGAGTAAGTGCTATGTCCATTTCTGCCAGAAGAGGGTTATGGACGCGACAGTGGTCAGGTGATGCGGATTCCAAACGGCATATGGAAGTATTGCCGTATAAAGGGGAGGAGTTATTTGGGGTCGGTCTATCGGACCTGGTGGCCACGGCAACGGCTGGGAAATCCACCTTTTTACCCCAAGTCACCTCACAGCAGAAAAAGATACCGTCTTTTCAGGCTCAGTCCTTTCGTCCCCATAAGGGCAAGCGGGCAAAAGGCCACTCATATCTGCCCCGGGGCAGAGGAAGGGGAAAAAGACTGCAGCAGACAGCCTCTTCCCACGAACAGAAGCCCTCCCCCGCTTCTGCCAAGTCCTCAGCATGACGCTGGGGCCTTACAAGCGGACTCAGGCACGGTGGGGGCCCGTCTCAAGAATTTCAGCGCACAGTGGGCTCACTCGCAAGTGGACCCCTGGATCCTGCAGGTAGTATCTCAGGGGTACAAATTGGAATTCGAGACGTCTCCCCCTCGCCGGTTCCTGAAGTCTGCTTTACCAACGTCTCCCCCCGACAGGGAGGCGGTATTGGAAGCCATTCACAAGCTGTATTCCCAGCAAGTGATAATCAAGGTACCCCTCCTACAACAGGGAAAGGGGTATTATTCCACGCTGTTTGTGGTACCGAAGCCGGACGGCTCGGTGACACCCATTTTAAATCTGAAATCCTTGAACACTTACATAAAAAGGTTCAAGTTCAAGATGGAGTCACTCAGAGCAGTGATAGCGAACCTGGAAGAAGGGGACTATATGGTGTCTCTGGACATCAAGGATGCTTACCTCCATGTCCCAATTTGCCCTTCTCACCAAGGGTACCTCAGGTTTGTGGTACAGAACTGTCACTATCCGTTTCAGACGCTGCCGTTTGGATTGTCCACGGCACCCCGGGTCTTTACCAAGGTAATGGCCGAAATGATGATTCTTCTTCGAAGAAAAGGCGTCTTAATTATCCCTTACTTGGACGATCTCCTGATAAGGGCAAGGTCCAGAGAACAGTTAGAGGTCGGAGTAGCACTATCTCAAGTAGTACTACGACAGCACGGATGGATTCTAAATATTCCAAAATCGCAGCTGATTCCGACGACACGTCTGCTGTTCCTAGGAATGATTCTGGACACAGTACAGAAAAAGGTGTTTCTCCCGGAAGAGAAAGCCAGGGAGTTATCCGACCTAGTCAGGAACCTCCTAAGACCAGGCCAAGTGTCAGTACTTCAATGCACAAGGGTCCTGGGAAAGATGGTGGCTTCTTACGAAGCGATTCCATTCGGCAGATTCCACGCAAGAACTTTTCAGTGGGATCTGCTGGACAAATGGTCCGGATCGCATCTTCAAATGCATCAGCGGTTAACCCTGTCTCCAAGGACAAGGGTGTCTCTCCTGTGGTGGTTACAGAGTGCTCATCTCCTAGAGGGCCGCAGATTCGGCATTCAGGATTGGGTCCTGGTGACCACGGATGCCAGCCTGAGGGGCTGGGGAGCAGTCACACAGGGAAGAAATTTCCAGGGCTTGTGGTCAAGCATGGAAACGTCACTTCACATAAATATCCTGGAACTAAGGGCCATTTACAATGCCCTAAGTCAGGCAAGACCTCTGCTTCAGGGTCAGCCGGTGTTGATCCAGTCGGACAACATCACGGCAGTCGCCCACGTAAACAGACAGGGCGGCACAAGAAGCAGGAGGGCAATGACGGAAGTGGCAAGGATTCTTCGCTGGGTGGAAAATCATGTGATAGCACTGTCAGCAGTGTTCATTCCGGGAGTGGACAACTGGGAAGCAGACTTCCTCAGCAGACACGATCTTCACCCGGGGGAGTGGGGACTTCACCCAGAAGTCTTCCACATGATTGTGAACCGTTGGGAAAAACCAAAGGTGGACATGATGGCGTCCCGCCTCAACAAAAAACTGGACAGATATTGCGCCAGGTCAAGGGACCCTCAGGCAATAGCTGTGGACGCTCTGGTAACACCGTGGGTGTACCAGTCAGTGTATGTGTTCCCTCCTCTTCCTCTCTTACCAAAAGTACTGAGAATCATAAGAAGGAGTTGAGTAAAGACTATACTCGTGGCTCTGGATTGGCCAAGAAGGACTTGGTACCCGGAAATTCAAGAGATGCTCACGGAAGACCCGTGGCCTCTACCTCTAAGAAAGGACCTGCTCCAGCAGGGACCATGTCTGTTCCAAGACTTACCGCGGCTGCGTTTGACGGCATGGCGATTGAACGCCGGATCCTGAAGGAAAAAGGCATTCCGGATGAAGTCATCCCTACCCTGATCAAAGCCAGGAAGGATGTGACCGTACAACATTATCACCGTATTTGGCGTAAATATGTTGCGTGGTGCGAGGCCAGGAAGGCCCCTACAGAGGAATTTCAACTGGGTCGATTCCTACATTTCCTGCAAACAGGACTGTCTATGGGCCTAAAATTAGGGTCCATTAAGGTTCAAATTTCGGCCCTGTCAATATTCTTCCAAAAAGAACTAGCTTCTGTTCCTGAAGTTCAGACGTTTGTCAAGGGAGTACTGCATATACAGCCTCCTTTTGTGCCTCCAGTGGCACCTTGGGATCTCAATGTAGTTTTGGGATTCCTTAAATCACATTGGTTTGAACCACTCACCACTGTGGACTTAAAATATCTCACATGGAAAGTGGTAATGCTGTTAGCCCTGGCTTCAGCCAGGCGTGTTTCAGAATTGGCGGCTTTATCCTATAAAAGCCCTTACCTAATTTTTCATACGGACAGGGCAGAATTGAGGACTCGTCCTCAATTTCTCCCTAAGGTGGTTTCAGCATTTCACTTAAACCAGCCTATTGTGGTGCCTGCGGCTACTAGGGACTTGGAGGATTCCAAGTTGCTGGACGTAGTCAGGGCCCTGAAAATATGTTTCCAGGACGGCTGGAGTCAGAAAATCTGACTCGCTGTTTATCCTGTATGCACCCAACAAGCTGGGTGCTCCTGCTTCTAAGCAGACGATTGCTCGTTGGATTTGTAGTACAATTCAGCTTGCACATTCTGTGGCAGGCCTGCCACAGCCAAAATCTGTAAAAGCCCATTCCACACGGAAAGTGGGCTCATCTTGGGCGGCTGCCCGAGGGGTCTCGGCTTTACAACTTTGCCGAGCTGCTACTTGGGGCAAACACGTTTGCTAAATTCTACAAATTTGATACCCTGGCTGAGGAGGACCTGGAGTTCTCTCATTCGGTGCTGCAGAGTCATCCGCACTCTCCCGCCCGTTTGGGAGCTTTGGTATAATCCCCATGGTCCTTTCGGAGTCCCCAGCATCCACTACGGACTATGAGAAATAGAATTATCGGTAAGTACATTCTTATTTTTTTTTTGCAGAAGAACTACAGGTCCCAGCAAGCCCCCCCCGCAAGCCGGTACTTGGAGAACCACAAGTACCAGCATGCGGGGGGAAACGGGCCCGCTGGTACCTGTAGTTCTTCTGCAAAAAAAATACCCAAATAAAAACAGGACACAGACACCGTGAAAGTATAACTTTGTTACATACATGCCTACACAGATACTTACCTATGTTGACACGCCGACTCTGGCCTCGTCTCCAATGTCGACGTCCGGGGTACCTGAAAATAAAATTATACTCGCCTGATCCAGTGTCCAGTTCTTTTACTATAATCCACGTACTTGGCATAACAAAAAAACGCATTTACCCGAACCAGACGGACTGAAAGGGGTCCCATGTTTACACATGGGACCCCTTTCCCCGAATGCAGAGACCCCCTGTGAGTACTGTCACAGAGGGTCCCTTCAGCCAATCAGGAAGCGCCACTTCGTGGCACTCTCCTGATTGGCTGTATGCGCGTCGGAGCTGTCAGACGCGCATCGCACAGCTCCCTCCATTATCTTCAAAGGTGGGAACTTTGCGGTCAGCGGTGAGGTCAGCGGCTGACCGCGGGTAACCCCACCGCTGACTGCAAAGTTCCCACCATTGAAACTAATGGAGGGAGCTGTGCGATGCGCTGTCTGCCAGCTCAGACGCGCAAAGCCAATCAGGAGAGTGCCACAAAGTGGCGCTTCCTGATTGGCTGAAGGGACCTTTCTGTGACAGGAGTCACGGGGGGTCCGTCTGGTTCGGGTTTTTGTTTTGCCAAGTACGTGGATTACAATAAAAGAACTGGACACTGGATCAGGTGAGTATAATTTTATTTTCAGGTACCCCGGACGTCGACATTGGAGACGAGGCCAGAGTCGGCGTGTCAACATAGGTAAGTATGTGTGTCGACATGTATGTAATAAAGTTATACTTTCAAGGTGTGTGTGTCCTGTTTTTATTTGGGTATTTTTTTTGCAGTAGAACTACAGGTACCAGCGGGCCCGTTCCCCCCCCGCATGCTGGTACTTGTGGTTCTCCAAGTACCGGCTTGCGGGGGAGGCTTGCTGGGACTTGTAGTTCTTCTGCAAAAAACAATTCTTACATTTTCAACATGGCTATCAGCCCCCCATCCACATCCCTTGGATGGGGGGGACAGCCACGGGCTTCACCCCTGGCCCTTGATTGAAGGGGTCCCCACTCCTCCAGGGTACCCCGGCCAGGGGTGACTAGTTGGGTATTTAATGCCACGGCCGCAGGGTGCTGTATAAAAGTGACCTCCGGCTGTGGCATTATCTATCTGTCCAGCTAGTGGAGCCCGGTGCTGGTACAAAAAATACGGGGGACCCCTACTCTTTTTGTCCCCCGTATTTTTTGCACCAGGACCAGGCGCAGAGCCCGGTGCTGGTTGTTAAAATACGGGGGATCCCCTGTCATTTCCCCCCCCCGTATTTTGGCAACCAGGACCGGTTCAAAGAGCCCGAGGCTGGTTATGCTTAGGAGGGGGGACCCCACGCATTTGTTTTCAGAGGTTTTTTTAAAAAAATCTAATCAAAATCCGTCAAATCGGCCGTTTTTCGACAGCGGGACTGTCAAATTCGTTTTTTATTGAATATGTCGAATTCCGGCAACCACCTGCCGGAATTCGACGGTCGAATTGTGTCGAATTTAAAAATGGGCGAAAAAGTGCCGCAATTCGCCCGGAATTGCATATACCCCATAATCTGTCATCTAAGCCAGTGGTTCTCAACCTCTGTCCTCAAGTACCCCCAACAGTTCGTTTTCCAGGTCACCTAGCCTAGCAGTTGAAAAGGTGTATTCATTACTCACTGACACGTTATAAAACATTATTATTGACACATTATACAGGTGGAGCAAATTATTTCACTTGCAATCCTGTGAGGAGACCTGGAAAACATGAACTGTTGGGGGTACTTGAGGACAGAGGTTGAGAACCGCTGATCTAAGCACCTGTGTGATTGCTCAGAATGTTCATTGCAAGTAAGCCACTGGAGCCTTTACAAGTGTGTACAAATTCATAGGCTCAGACACACCCTTGAAACGCGGTCAAGCCGCACCTGCAAATTTTAAGCCACTCCTCATTAGCTCTCACTAACTGTCTGCGAGTAAATCCTCACTGCGTCTGCCGACGCTAATCGATCGGCGCACATGCACAGTACTGAAAAAATTGCTTAACTGTGCAATTATTGGTATTATGTTTAGCTCGGAGCATCTTCCTCTTGATCCAGAAGCTGTCCTTTTGCTGCTGCTACTGTTGGAGCGCTGCAGAGGGTTAGCTTATCATTGTCATCTAGTATTGCAACAAACTATACAAAACATTGTATCCATACTAAAATAAGGAAAAAATTGGCCATGCTTAATAGCAATATGTTCATTTGGTTCAACATCGTCCGCAACTTAAAATGCATATTGTCTTGGAGACCATCATTTTACTTACCCAACAAATATTCTATGAATAAACCACCTAAAGTCTGACTTTGGATGTCTGCATTCTGTCCAATGGGAGTCCTGTGTAGTACTAGGAGATAGATTGCAAATATGCTGGAAGCAGAAATCATTAACTTTGTGTTACCAACTCAGAATGATTCTTACGGAGACATTTTAACTGGCACTTCATGTGTTATGAAATCAACGTGAGAGATCATAATGCATAAAAACACTTATAGCAATAGTGTGCGCATTCCATGTATTAATGACTTAATAAGGTTGAATATTTGCACAACCCCCAAAAAAGCGCAAAATAAATGTTGATAAAACATGAAAAACATGCTTATACAGATGTGTCCTCTTACATCTTTGTTCTGTGTGCTATAAGTCACGTTACACAAATTGCATGCGTGCCGTGTAACTTTGGTAGAACCAAGCGTCTTTGTTGTGATCCCCCCCCCCCCACACAAAAATGCGTTTTAGACACAATGTAATGCAATAAGACGCACAAGCAGCTTCTGCTGATTAAATGATGTGCAGCATTCCTATATTCTGTAAGTAACTGCGACTGTATTAGCATACAAAATGCTATGTTACAGTGTTTTCCTGGAATACATTGTAACGTGGCATTTTGGATGACACTGTAACGTGGCATTTCTGATGCAGATCTAGCCGCAAGAATACACACAAAATATAGGCATGCTGCATATCATTTTAATCCGCAGAAGCTGCTCGTGTGTCTTATTGCATTACATTGTGTCTTAAGACGCATTTTCACGGAAGAAGTCTCTAAAAATTTGTTTGGCACTGCAGAGTCCCGCTACATCATGGTGCGATTTGTAGGGTAGTTTAGCATGCCTACAGCAAGGATGTAAGAGGACACATCTGTATTTTAGTCTTTAAGAATCTGCATTAAGGAAAGATGACTATAAAAGAATAATATACTCCTGCCTAAAGTAAAATTAGATGAGGTGTAGTGGTGATCTTTCTTTGTTTATTTAAAAAATCCCACAACATTTTCGCCAATGCCTTTCCACTTCATTTATTTATTTTTTTATGTTATTTCTCTAACGTCCTAGTGGGTGCTGGGGACTCCGTAAGGACCATGGGGAATAGACGGGCTCCGCAGGAGACTGGGCACTCTAAAGAAAGATTTAGTACTACCTGGTGTGCACTGGCTCCTCCCTCTATGCCCCTCCTCCAGACCTCAGTTAGAATCTGTGCCCGGACAGAGCTGGGTGCTTTTAGTGAGCTCTCCTGAGCTTGCTAATAAGAAAGTATTTTAGTTAGGTTTTTTATTTTCAGAGAGCTTCTGCTGGCAACAGACTCTCTGCTACGTGGGACTGAGGGGAGAGAAGCAAACCTACTAACTGCGGCTAGGTTGCGCTTCTTAGGCTACTGGACACCATTAGCTCCTGAGGGATCGAACACAGGACCTGACCTTGTCGTCCATTCCCGGAGCCACGCCGCCGTCCCCCTCGCAGAGCCAGAAGACAGAAGCTGGCAGAAGCAAGAAGACATCGAAATCGGCGGCAGAAGACTCCTGTCTTCACATGAGGTAGCGCACAGCACTGCAGCTGTGCGCCATTGCGCCCACACACTCCGGTCACTGTAGGGTGCAGGGCGCAGGGGGGGGGGGGGGCGCCCTGGGCAGCAATTGATACCTCCTGGCAAAAGCAGCATATATACAGTTGGACACTGTTATATGCATGAGCCCCCGCCATTATTTTTACACAAAATCGCGGGACAGAAGCCTGCCGCGGAGGGGGCGGGGCCTTCTTCCTCAGCACTCACCAGCGCCATTTTCTCTCCACAGCTCCGCTGAGAGGAAGCTCCCCAGGCTCTCCCCTGCATATTCACGGTAGAAGGGTAAAAAGAGAGGGGGGGCACATAAATTTAGGCGCATTAATCATAATACAGCAGCTACTGGGTTAACGCTAAGTTACTGTGTGATTCATGGGACATATAGCGCTGGGGTGTGTGCTGGCATACTCTCTCTCTCTGTCTCTCCAAAAGGCCTTGTGGGGGTCCTGTCCTCATTTAGAGCTTCCCCTGTGTGTGTGGTGTGTCGGTACGCGTGTGTCGACATGTTTGACGAAGAGGGCTATGTGGAGGCAGAGCAAGTGCAGATGAATGACGTGTCGCCACCGACTGTGCCGACACCTGATTGGATGGATATGTGGAAGGTGTTAAATGATAATGTAAACTCCTTACATAAAAGGTTGGATAAAGCTGATACCTTGGGCCAGTCAGGGTCTCAACCCATGCCTGATCCTACAGCGCAGAGGCCCTCAGGGTCTCAAAAGCGCCCACTATCCAAAATGGTTGACACAGATGTCGACACGGATTCTGACTCCAGTGTCGACGACGATGATGCAAAATTGCAACCTAAAATGACGAAAGCTATCCGCTACATGATTATAGCAATGAAGGATGTTTTGCACATATCAGAGGTAAACCCTGTCCCTGACAAGAGGGTTTATATGTATGGGGAGAAAAAGCAAGAGGTGACTTTTCCCCCTTCACATGAGTTGAATGAGTTATGTGAAAGAGCGTGGGATTCCCCTGATAAGAAAGTGCTGATTTCCAAAAGGTTACTTATGGCGTACCCTTTCCCGCCAGCGGACAGGGTGCGCTGGGAATCCTCCCCTAGGGTAGATAAAGCTCTAACACGCTTATCTAAGAAGGTGGCCCTGCCGTCACAGGATACGGCCGCCCTAAAGGATCCTGCAGATAGAAAGCAGGAAAGTATCCTGAAATCTGTTTATACACATTCAGGGACTCTACTGAGGGTGGCAATTGCGTCGGCTTGGATGTGTAGTGCTGTAGCAGCGTGGACAGATAATCTGTCTGAGGAATTGGATACCTTAGACAGGGATACCATTATGCTGACCCTGGGGCATATAAAAGACACTGTCCTATATATGAGGGATGGCCAGAGGGACATTTGCCTACTGGGCTCTAGAATTAATGCAATGTCAATTTCTGCCAGGAGGGTCCTGTGGACTCGGCAGTGGACAGGTGATGCCGACTCCAAAAAACACATGGAGGTGTTTCCTTACAAGGGTGAGGAATTGTTTGGGGACGGTCTCTCGGACCTGGTTTCCACAGCTACTGCTGGGAAGTCAAACTTTTTGCCATATATTCCCTCACAACCTAAGAAAGCACCGTATTACCAAATGCAGTCCTTTCGCTCACAAAGAAGCAAGAAGGTCAGAGGTGCTTCCTTTCTTGCCAGAGGCAGGGGTAGAGGAAAAAAGCTGCACCTTACAGCTAGTTCCCAGGAACAGAAGTCCTCCCCGGCTTCCACTAAATCCACCGCATGACGCTGGGGCTCTACGGGTGGAGCCAGGAGCGGTGGGGGCACGTCTCCGACATTTCAGCCACCAGTGGGTTCGCTCACAGGTGGATCCCTGGGCTATACAGATTGTGTCTCAGGGATACAAGCTGGAATTCGAAGTGATGCCCCCTCGCCGTTACCTCAAATCGGCCCTGCCAGCTTCCCCCATAGAAAGGGAAGTAGTGGTAGCGGCAATTCACAAGCTATTTCTCCAGCAGGTGGTGGTAAAGGTTCCCCTTCTTCAACAGGGAAAGGGATACTATTCCACAACGTTTGTGGTACCGAAACCGGACGGTTCGGTCAGACCCATATTAAATTTAAAGTCCCTGAACATTTATCTGAAAAGATTCAAGTTCAAAATGGAATCGCTCAGAGCGGTCATTGCAAGCCTGGAAGAGGGGGATTTTATGGTGTCTCTGGACATCAAGGATGCTTACTTGCATGTCCCCATTTATCCGCCTCATCAGGAGTACCTCAGATTTGTGGAACAGGACTGTCATTACCAATTCCAGACGTTGCCGTTTGGGCTCTCCATGGCACCGAGAATATTTACCAAGGTAATGGCAGAAATGATAGTGATCCGGAGAAAGCAAGGAGTCACAATTATCCCATACTTGGACGATCTCCTCATAAAGGCGAGGTCCAGAGAGCAGTTGCAGATCAGCGTAGCACACTCTCAGGAAGTGTTGGAACAGCATGGCTGGATTCTGAATATCCCAAAGTCGCAACTGATTCCTACGACGCATCTGCCCTTTCTGGGCATGATTCTGGACACAGACCAGAAGAAGGTGTTTCTCCCGGCGGAGAAGGATCAAGAGCTAGTGACTCTAGTCAGAGACCTCTTAAAACCGAAACAGGTGTCGGTGCATCACTGCACGCGAGTCCTGGGAAAGATGGTGGCATCGTACGAAGCCATTCCCTTCGGCAGGTTCCATGCGAGGATCTTTCAATGGGATCTGTTGGACAAATGGTCCGGATCGCATCTTCAGATGCATCGGCTGATCACCCTGTCCCCCAGGGCCAGGGTGTCTCTCCTGTGGTGGCTGCAGAGTGCTCACCTTCTCGAGGGCCGCAGGTTCGGCATACAGGACTGGGTTCTGGTGACCACGGATGCGAGCCTCCAAGGTTGGGGGGCAGTCACTCAGGGAAAAAACTTCCAAGGGTTGTGGTCAAGTCAGGAGGCTTGTCTGCACATAAATATCCTGGAACTAAGGGCCATATACAACGCCCTTTGTCAAGCGGAGCCCCTGCTTTGCAACCAAGCGGTGCTGATTCAGTCAAACATCACCGCGGTGGCTCATGTAAACCGCCAGGGCGGCACAAGAAGCAGAGTCGCGATGGCGGAAGCCACCAGGATTCTTCGGTGGGCGGAGAATCACGTGCAAGCACTGTCCGCAGTGTTCATTCCGGGGGTGGACAACTTGGAAGCAGACTTCCTCAGCAGACACGACCTCCACCCGGGAGAGTGGGGACTTCATCACGAAGTCTTCACTCAGATTACAAATCGATGGGGTCTGCCACAGGTAGACATGATGGCGTCCCATCTCAACAAAAAACTACAAAGGGTATTGCGCCAGGTCAAGAGACCCTCAGGCGATAGCTGTGGACGCACTGGTAACACCGTGGGTATTCCAGTCGGTTTATGTGTTTCCTCCTATTCCTCTCATACCCAAGGTACTGAGAATCGTAAGACGAAGAGGAGTGAGAACAATACTAATTGTTCCAGATTGGCCAAGAAGGACTTGGTACCCGGAACTGCAAGAAATGCTCACAGAGGACCCGTGGCCTCTACCTATCAGAAAGGACCTGTTACAACAGGGACCATGTCTGTTCCAAGACTTACCGCGGCTGCGTTTGACGGCATGGCGGTTGAACGCCGGATCCTAGCGGAAAAGGGCATTCCGGATGAAGTTATTCCTACGCTGATAAAGGCTAGGAAAGACGTGACAGCAAAGCATTATCACCGTATATGGCGAAAATATGTTGCTTGGTGTGAGGTATTCATTTTCAACATTAAGATATAATAGTTTGGAGTGATGATATCTATGAATTTATAGTCTCCAATTCTGTCCGCATCGCAATAAACCTGTCACTGTATGCAATTAAATTTGCATATATTAGTATATTATCATTTAGTATTTTTAAATATTTTTAAATGTTAATTATTGTTATTATTTAATGTGGACCACTTGTTGTACTCTAAGTTAAACATCGCCATATGAAAGTGCAAATGAGAATGCACCTGTTGAGATCCTACACACACCTGTTCTCACTAATTAGAAATGACAAGGTATAAAAGAATGAGAAGCAATGCTTAGAGTAGAACACTCTGCCTCTTGAAGAAGCCGCCTGGGGTGCGGAGAAACGCGTTGAGGGTACAGAGAGAAGGAGCCCTAATACCTATTGCCCACAAGAATTGGAGTGTGTCCTCCCAGCAGCTGATTCCAGCATTTGCCGGCAATTGCTTAAACCTCCAGCGCGACTGCACTATTCAATCCCCTGGATCACACCGGGAACGCCTTGTGTTTTACCCTGGTGAGCATTACTCCATCAGTACTGGGGGTGGAGAACGTTGCACTGGTGTACTCGCACTCTGTCGGAGGTGAGAGCGGCTCCCCGCTTACGCTGCAGACGGACTACGCCGCTGACGAGTCCCGCCGCTGACGGATGTCTCACCCGTGCACAGGGTGATAAAGAGCTGCTACTAATATACCACTGCTGTGCAGCAAAGGAAAAACTGCCAAGTCTGTGAGTAACAGCTATTTCACAAATTCTAAATATTTGCACCATTCATTTATTTACCAAATCTGGAAATCGATGAACTCTTTCCATATTGGAATTGAACTCATATCACCTTGAGGACACCCACATGCACGGTTGTGCTAAATATTCTTTTGTCTTTTACATTTGGGCGAGTAATTAATTACAGATAAAAGCTATTAGAGACTCATCTCTTAACTTAGGTATTATGACTACCTTCTGAGTACTTATGATTAGTTCTTACCATTGTTCATGCTAGAGGTTTCCGGAACCTCAGTTTTATGTGATTATTGTAGTGTGGTCCTGTTTACTTTAATGTGTTATATGTTGTCAGTTTCTGTAATAAATTAGTTTATTTTTATTGCTGTGTCCATCATTGGCATTGAGCGCTCACCTGGTAACTCTTTACAATTGTTCTTACCGCGGCTGCGTTTGACGGCATGGCGGTTGAACGCCGGATCCTAGCGGAAAAAGGCATTCTGGAGGAAGTTATTCCTACGCTGATAAAAGCTAGGAAGGACGTGACCGCAAAGCATTATCACCGCATATGGCGAAAATATGTTGCTTGGTGTGAGGCCAGGAAGGCCCCTACAGAGGAATTCCAGCTGGGCAGGTTTCTGCACTTTCTACAGTCTGGAGTGACTATGGGCTTGAAGTTGGGATCCATAAAGGTCCAGATTTCGGCCCTATCCATTTTCTTTCAAAAGGAAATGGCTTCTCTTCCTGAAGTTCAGACGTTTGTTAAGGGAGTGCTGCATATTCAGCCCCCTTTTGTGCCACCAGTGGCACCTTGGGATCTCAACGTGGTGTTGGGTTTCCTGAAATCCCACTGGTTTGAGCCACTTAAGACCGTGGAGCTGAAGTATCTCACGTGGAAAGTGGTCATGCTATTGGCCTTAGCTTCGGCTAGGCGTGTGTCAGAATTGGCGGCTTTGTCGTGTAAAAGCCCCTATCTGGTTTTCCATATGGACAGGGCAGAATTACGGACTCGTCCACAATTACTGCCAAAGGTGGGTGTCATCTTTTCATTTGAACCAACCTATAGTGGTGCCTGCGGCTACTCGTGAGTTGGAGGATTCCAAGTTGCTTGATGTAGTCAGGGCTTTGAAGATTTATGTAGCCAGGACGGCTGGAGTCAGGAAAACTGACTCGCTGTTTATCCTGTATGCCCCCAACAAGTTGGGTGCTCTTTCTTCAAAGCAAACCATTGCCCGCTGGATCTGTAACACGATTCAGCAGGCTCATTCTGCGGCTGGATTGCCGCATCCAAAATCAGTGAAAGCCCATTCCACAAGAAAGGTGGGCTCTTCTTGGGCGGCTGCCCGAGGGGTCTCGGCATTACAGCTTTGCCGAGCTGCTACTTGGTCGGGTTCAAACACATTTGCAAAATTCTACAAGTTTGATACCCTGGCTGAGGAGGACCTTGTGTTTGGCCATTCGGTGCTGCAGAGTCATCCGCACTCTCCCGCCCATTTGGGAGCTTTGGTATAATCCCCATGGTCCTTACGGAGTCGCCAGCATCCACTAGGACGTTAGAGAAAATAAGATTTTACTTACCGGTAAATCTATTTCTCGTAGTCCGTAGTGGATGCTGGGCGCCCGTCCCAAGTACGGACTTCTTCTGCAATACTTGTATATAGTTATTGCTTAAATAAGGGTTATGTTATGGTTGCATCAGGGTTGATCTGATGCTCCGTTGTTGTTCATACTGTTAACTGGGTATGTTTATCACAAGTTATACGGTGTGATTGGTGTGACTGGTATGAGTCTTGCCCTGGATTCCAAAATCCTTTCCTTTTACTGTCAGGTCTTCCGGGCACAGTTTCTCTAACTGAGGTCTGGAGGAGGGACATAGAGGGAGGAGCCAGAGCACACCAGTATCCAAATTATTTCTTAAAGTGCCCAGTCTCCTGCGGAGCCCGTCTATTCCCCATGGTCCTTACGGAGTCCCCAGCATCCACTACGGACTACGAGAAATAGATTTATCGGTAAGTAAAATCTTATTTTAATCTTTTCAAATATGATACTTTGGAAAAGGGATACTCAACCTATAGATGTATAACTTGATTTTGCACATTCCACAGTTCATAATCATTAAAGCAGCAAAGTGAATTTGATCTGTAAGGAGTGATAAGATAATAAGTTGTGTGTATAATTACAGTTTTCATTAAATATTTTTCATGGCTTCAACGTTTACGTAAATTTATCAGGGTTGGTCCCAAGGTTGAAATCCTGGCTGACCAAAAAAAACCCTCATACTGTATCCGTAACAGCAACTATAATTTAGTGCGGAGATGTGACAGAAGATCTAGTCTGAGAATAAAAAGGCTTTTCCCTTTGCCAGTATATGTTTTTGAGTCATTTAATACGGGTTCACTACGGCTGGCCGGCGGTCGGGCTCCCGGCGACCAGCATCCCGGCGCCGGGAGCCCGACCGCCGGCTTACCGACAGCTTGGCGAGCGCAAATGAGCCCCTTGCGGGCTCGCTGCGCTCGCCACGCTACGGGCACGGTGGCGCGCTACGCGCGCCACACTATTTTATTCTCCCTCTATGGGGGTCGTGGACCCCCACGAGGGAAAATAATTGTCGGTATGCCGGCTGTCGGGCTCCCGGCGCCGGTATACTGAGCACCGGGAGCCCGACCGCCGGCAAACAGAAGACCACCCATTTAATACATTAACCGTAAAATGGGATTCTGGAGTGCTGTTTCTGTTGGACTTGTCCGGATCACTCATAAGGATATCTTGGAAAAAAAGAGGGGCATCCCACATGCACTTTAAAAACAAAACCCTGTTTCTCTAACGTCCTAAGTGGATGCTGGGGACTCCGTAAGGACCATGGGGAATAGCGGCTCCGCAGGAGACTGGGCACATCTAAAGAAAGCTTTAGGACTATCTGGTGTGCACTGGCTCCTCCCCCTATGACCCTCCTCCAAGCCTCAGTTAGATCTTTGTGCCCGAACGAGAAGGGTGCACACTAGGGGCTCTCCTGAGCTTCTTAGTGAAAGTTTTAGTTTTAGGTTTTTTATTTTCAGTGAGACCTGCTGGCAACAGGCTCACTGCATCGAGGGACTAAGGGGAGAAGAAGCGAACTCACCTGCGTGCAGAGTGGATTGGGCTTCTTAGGCTACTGGACATTAGCTCCAGAGGGACGATCACAGGTCCAGCCTGGATGGGTCCCAGAGCCGCGCCGCCGGCCCCCTTACAGAGCCAGAAGGCAGAAGAGGTCCGGAAAATCGGCGGCAGAAGACGTCCTGTCTTCAACAAGGTAGCGCACAGCACTGCAGCTGTGCGCCATTGCTCTCTGCACACTTCACACTCCGGTCACTGACGGTGCAGGGCGCTGGGGGGGCGCCCTGAGACGCAATAATAAACACCTTGGATGGCAAAAAATGCATCACATATAGCTCCTGGGCTATATGGATGCATTTAACACCTGCCAAAATACATAAAAAAAACGGGAGATAAGGCCGCCGATAAGGGGGCGGAGCCTATCTCCTCAGCACACTGGCGCCATTTTCCCTCACAACTCCGTTGGAGGGAAGCTCCCTGTCTCTCCCCTGCAGTCACTACACTACAGAAAGGATTAAAAAAGAGAGGGGGGGGCACTAATTACGCGCAGTATTAAAGATACAGCAGCTATAAGGGGAAAAACACTTATATAAGGTTATCCCTGTATATATATATATATATATATATATAGCGCTCTGGTGTGTGCTGGCAAACTCTCCCTCTGTCTCCCTAAAGGGCTAGTGGGGTCCTGTCCTCTATCAGAGCATTCCCTGTGTGTGTGCTGTATGTCGGTACATTTGTGTCGACATGTATGAGGAGAAAAATGATGTGGAGACGGAGCAGATTGCCTGTAATAGTGATGTCACCCCCTAGGGGGTCGACACCTGAGTGGATGAACTGTTGGAAGGAATTACGTGACAGTGTCAGCTCTGTATAAAAGACAGTGGTTGACATGAGACAGCCGGCTACTCAGCTTGTGCCTGTCCAGACGTCTCATAGGCCGTCAGGGGCTCTAAAGCGCCCGTTACCTCAGATGGCAGATATAGACGCCGACACGGATACTGACTCCAGTGTCGACGGTGAAGAGACAAATGTGACTTCCAGTAGGGCCACACGTTACATGATTGAGGCAATGAAAAATGTTTTTACACATTTCTGATAATACGAGTACCACCAAAAAGGGGTATTATGTTCGGTGAGGAAAAACTACATGTAGTTTTCCTGAATCTGAGAAATTAAATGAGGTGTGTGATGATGCGTGGTTTTCCCCCGATAACAACTGATAATTTCTAAAATGTTATTGGCATTATATCCTTTCCCGCCAGAGGTTAGGGTGCGTTGGGAAACACCCCCTAGGGTGGATAAAGCGCTCACACGCTTGTAAGGGCTCTACCCTCTCCTGAGATGGCCGCCCTTAAGGATCCTGCTGATAGAAAGCAGGAGGGTATCCTAAAATGTATTTACACACATACTGGTGTTATACTGCGACCAGAAATCGCCTCAGCCTGGATGTGCAGTGCTGGGTTGACGTGGTCGGATTCCCTGACTGAAAATATTGATACCCTAGATAGGGACAGTATATTATTGCCTATAGAGCATTTAAAAGATGCATTTCTATATATGCGTGATGCACAGCGGAATATTTGCCGACTGGCATCAAGTCAAAGTGCGTTGTCCATTTCTACCAGTAGAGGGTTATGGACACGTCAGTGGTCAGGTGATGCGTATTCCAAACGGCATTTGGAAGTATTGCCTTATTAAAGGGAGGAGTTATTTGGGGTCGGTCTTTCAGACCTGGTGGCCACGGCAACAGCTGGGAAATCCACGTTTGTACCCCAGGTCGCCTCTCAACATGAGAAGACGCCGTATTATCAGGCGCAGTCTTTTCGTGGACAAGTGGGCAAAAGATTCCTCATTTCTGCCCCGTGACAGAGGGAGAGGAAAAAGGCTGCAGAAATCAGCCAGTTCCCAGGAACAGAAACCCTCTCCCGCCTCTGCCAAGCCCTCAGTATGACGCTGGAGCTTTACAAGCAGAATCAGGCACGGTGGGGGGCCCGTCTCAATGAATTTCAGCGCGCAGTGGGCTCACTTGCAAGTAGACCCCTGGATCCTTCAGGTGATATCTCAGGGGTACAAATTAGAATTCGAGACGTCTCCCCCTCGCCGTTTCCTAAAGTCGGCTTTACCGATGTCTCCTTCTGACAGGGAGACTGTTTTGGAAGCCATTCACAAGCTGTATTCCCAGCAGGTGATAACAAGGTACCCCTCCTGCAACAGGGAACGGGGTATTATTCCACACTGTTGTGGTACCGAAGCCGGACGGCTCGGTGAGACCGATTCTAAATCTAAAATCTTTGAACACTTACATACAGAGGTTCAAATTCAAGATTGAGTCACTCAGAGCAGTGATTGCGAACCTGGAAGAAGGGGACTACATGATGTCTCGGGACATCAAGGATACTTACCTTCATGTCAAAATTTACCCTTCTCATCAAGGGTACCTCAGGTTTATGGTACAGAACTGTCACTATCAGTTCAGACGCTGCCGTATGGATGGTCCACGGCACCCCGGGTCTTTACCAAGGTAATGGCCGAAATGATGATATTCCTTCGAAGGAAGGGAATTTTAGTTATCCTTTACTTGGACGATTCCTTGATAAGGGTAAGATCCAGGGAACAGTTGGAGGTCGGTGTAGCACTATTTCAGGTAGTGTTGCGACAGCACGATTGGATTCTCAATATTCCAAAATCGCAGCTGGTTCCGACGACTTGTCTTCTGTTCCTAGGGATGATCCTGGACACAGTCCAGAAAAAGGCTTTTCTCCCGGAGGAAAAAGCCAGGGAGTTATCCGAGCTAGTCAGGAACCTCCTAAAACCGAGCCAAGTCTCAGTGCATCAATGCACAAGGGTTCTGGGTAAAATGGTGGCTTCCTAAGAAGCAATCCCATTCGGCAGATTCCACGCAAGAATTTTCCAGTGGGACCTGCTGGACAAATGGTCCGGGTCGCATCTTCAGATGCATCAGCGGATAACCCTGTCACCAAGGACAAGGGTGTCCCTCCTGTGGTGGTTGCAGAGTGCTCATCTTCTAGAGGGCCGCAGATTCGGCATTCAGGACTGGGTCCTGGTGACCACGGATGCCAGCCTGCGAGGCTGGGGAGCAGTCACACAGGGAAGGAATATCCAGGGCTTATGGTCAAGTCTGGAGACATCACTTCACATAAATATCCTGAAGCTAAGGGCCATTTACAATGCTCTAAGCTTAGCAAGTCCTCTGCTTCAAGGTCAGCTGGTGTTGATCCAGTCGGACAACATCACGGCAGTCACCCACGTAAACAGACAGGGTGGCACAAGAAGCAGGAGGGCAATGGCAGAAGCTGCAAGGATTCTTCGCTGGGCGGAAAATCATGTGATAGCACTGTCAGCAGTATTCATTCCGGGAGTGGACAACTGGGAAGCAGACTTCCTCAGCACGACCTCCACCCGGGAGAGTGGGGACTTCACCCAGAAGTCTTCCACATGATTATAAACCGTTGGGAAAAACTCGACAGGTATTGCGCCAGGTCAAGGGACCCTCAGGCAATACCTGTAGACGTTCTGGTAACACCGTGGGTGTACCAGTCAGTGTATGTGTTCCCTCCTCTGCCTCTCATACCCAAGGTACTGAGATTGATAAGATGGAGAGGAGTAAGCACTATATTCGTGGCTCCGGATTGGTCAAGAAGGACTTGGTAACCGGAACTTCAAGAGATGCTCACGGAGGATCTGTGGCCTCTACCTCCTAAGAAGGGACCTGCTCCAGCAAGGACCCTGTCTGTTCCAAGACTTACCACGGCTGCGTTTGACGGCATGGCGGTTGAACGCCGGATCCTGAAAAGGCATTCCGGATGAAGTCATCCCTATCCTGATCAAAGCCAGGAAGGATGTAACCGCAAAACATTATCACCGCATTTGGCGAAAATATGTTGCGTGGTGCGAGGCCAGTAAGGCCCGACGGAGGAAATTCAACTGGGTCGTTTCCTACATTTCCTGCAAACAGGAGTGTCTATGGGCCTGAAATTGGGGTCCATTAAGGTTAAAATTTCGGCCCTGTCAATTTTCTTCCAAAAAGAACTAGCTTCAGTCCCTGAAGTTCAGACGTTTGTAAAAGGGGTACTGCATATACAGCCTCCTTTTGTGCCTTCAGTGGCACTTTGGGATCTCAATGTAGTTTTTGGGTTCCAAAAGTCACATTGGTTTGAACCACTTAAATCTGTGGAGTTAAAATATCTCACATGGAAAGTGGTCATGCTGTTGGCCCTGGCCTGGGCCAGGCGCGTGTCAGAATTGGCGGCTTTATCCTGTAAAAGCCCTTATCTGATTTTCCATTCGGACAGGGCGGAATTGAGGACTCGTCCTCAGTTTCTCCCTAAGGTGGTTTCAGCGTTTCACCTGAACCAACCTATTGTGGTGCCTGCGGCTACTAGGGACTTGGAGGACTCCCAAGTTGCTAGACGTTGTCAGGGCCCTGAAAATATATGTTTCCAGGACGGCTGGAGTCAGGAAAACTGACTCGCTGTTTATCCTGTATGCACCCAACAAGCTGGGTGCTCCTGCTTCTAAGCAGACTATTGCTCGTTGGATTTGTAGTACAATTCAGCTTGCACATTCGGTGGCAGGCCTGCCACAGCCAAAAATCTGTAAATGCCCACTCCACAAGGAAGGTGGGCTCATCTTGGGCAGCTGCCCGAGGGGTCTCGGCTTTACAACTTTGCCGAGCAGCTACTTGGTCAGGAGCAAATACGTTTGTAAAATTCTACAAAATTGATACCCTGGCTGAGGAGGACCTGGAGTTCTCTCATTTGGTGCTGCAGAGTCATCCGCACTCTCCCGCCCGTTTGGGAGCTTTGGTATAATCCCCATGGTCCTTACGGAGTCCCCAGCATCCACTTAGGACGTTAGAGAAAATAAGAATTTACTTACCGATAATTCTATTTCTCGTAGTCCGTAGTGGATGCTGGGCGCCCATCCCAAGTGCAGATTGTCTGCAATACTGGTACATAGTTATTGTTGCCAAAAAATCGGGTAATTGCTGTAGTGAGCCATCTTTTCTAGAGGCTCATCTGTTATCATGCTGTTAACTGGGTTCAGATCACAAGTTGTACGGTGTGATTGGTGTGGCTGGTATGAGTCTTACCCGGGATTCAAGATCCTTCCTTATTGTGTACGCTCGTCCGGGCACAGTATCCTAACTGAGGCTTGGAGGAGGGTCATAGGGGTAGGAGCCAGTGCACACCAGATAGTCCTAAAGCTTTCTTTAGATGTGCCCAGTCTCCTGCGGAGCCGCTATTCCCCATGGTCCTTACGGAGTCCCCAGCATCCACTACGGACTACGAGAAATAGAATTATCGGTAAGTAAATTCTTATTTTCTTTAACGTGATTGGAGATCTGCCTCAAAATTGAATAGGTGTGTACACATAGATTAGATATTGAATCTGCGATCAGGTCTCTAGTAGGATTGTGTCCATAGCCTGATCCCTGAGTTGGATCCCTAGAGGATTGGACATCTGTGTACCCAGTTTAAGATTCTAAAGCTGGGTACACACCTAATTATTTATCTGCCCAATCAGTCAGGTGGGAACAAAAATCTAGTGATGTATAGGAATGAATGGCAATCGGCCACTTGTTCCCAAACACTGGAAAACGGAGACGAGCGATTGTTTATTGTTTGAATAAATTTTGTTAAATCAGTCGGATTTAACAAATTTGTCCGAACGACCTTGGTCTGTTTTCCAGAATGAGGGAGCAAATGGTTGATTGTCATTTTGCTTCCATACTTTACTAGATTTTGTTACCACAAGACAGATTGGACAGTTAAAGCTTTAGGTGTGTGCCCTGCTTTACTAAACCTGTGTGTACCTGCAAAAGTGGAATGACTTAATTTAGTCATTACCTATCTCTGAATTTAGGGCAGTATCAGCATGGAATGCAAGTACGATTGCTTTCGCATGCTGAAGCCCTGTGAAGTGTGCGCACATGCAGCAGCCGCACTGCGCATGCGCGCACACAGTGAGATGCGACAGCATCTCACTTGTGCGAACACCTGTGCCTAATTGTCAGGCAGAGGTATTTGTGGGGCCGGAGGGGGCATTGACTCAGTGTTTAAGGGGCGTCGCGGCAGCATTGGGGGTGTGTGGTCTGGACAATGGAGGCATGTCCAGACCATTTGCCGCTGCGACCCAAAACATGGCGGGGAGCCGCCTGCCTTTGCAATTAGGCTGTGTAGGCAGAGGGGCTACCCTAAACATGCGAAAGTATCGCCGCTGTGCGATGCTTTCGCATGTTTGCAGTGGGATTGGTGGCCAGGACCCAACATGTGGGGCGGACTTGTTGTGTGCTGGGCGAACCCCCCCTGCTGCATGTCAGTGTAATTGGTCGTAGATTTGCGATTTTTTTTTTTTTTTGCTCATCTACAATCCATGCTGAATTAGACCCTTAGTCACTACCTGCAAGAGAAGAACCTAAGGATTGGATCAGTGGACAGAGCGCTTTGGGGCTAGTGACTCAATGCTCTCCCTGTGATAGGGTTGTGTGTCTTGGGATGGTGCAGTAAACCCCTTGTTGCATATTCATTGACAGTGTTTATAGCCTTGTCAGTGTATGTTTTGCAGTAAAAGTACATTTTGTTATCATGATAGGTAATTTTAAATTCATCAAGAGAGGTGATTTTGCACCTGTTAGTGGGTGTGCCAGGCTGGCACCTAAAACTTGCTCTCCATCACTGTTCCTAAATTGACTTGATTCAGTTTCAGCAGTATCAAGGAGGAATTTACATTTTTACTCCAGCTCCATTTTTCAAATTGACAGTTATCCAAAAATAAATGATGCAGTCATTTTGTTGACAGTCATAATGTTGCAGTCAAAAGGTTGACACCATAATATTGAATGTCATAATATTGCCATGGTTAAAATGCTGACGCAATAAAAAAGTTGACATTCAAATTTTCAGGGTTAGGCTCCACATTCGGTGTCTGCATTATGTATCAGTGGCCATTTTGCCAGTGATCAAATAGAGCATCCACGTATTTAGTAAGTAATATGCATGGGCCTACTTCACGTAATGAAGTGTATGCTTATCTGTTAGGGATTTTTTTCCTAAAACCAGTGTCCCAGTTACTATGGAATTCTTACTCCTTAGATTTATCATGCAGATGACTGTCTGTCCAAAATCAAAATAAAGTTCATACAGTGTAGCATAAAGAATCTGTCCGTTATATCTGCTCTTCACGGGAACCACATACAGAGGATTGAGCATCATTTCACCCACAGAAGTGTTTCTACTAATGATATTATCTAATGTATGCCCTATGTCTTTTTTTTTTTTTCCTTGTAGAAAAACTATGACCAAGCAGATGAAGACTGCAAACTTGGTAAGCCCTAAATGTCCCACTCACTACAAACGTTCTCATATGTATCTAGTGATAAGGGATAAATACCTGTTTCTGTGGTAGACTGGCATTATCAGCTATATCAGTAATGCTATTTTTGTTTTCCATCTTGTGAGAGACTGGTCATCGACATTTATCATTATCCAGCATAGGAGACAAAGCAAACACACGTTGGTAACTGTGCAGGAACATACCTTGAGAGCTAAAAGGGCTACATAGCTGCATTCTAGAAGTGGCCTTTCCTCTTTGATGCATGATGCTAATGTAATAATTAGATAATTAAGAATGAGGTTGGCTAATGGAATACAGACATGCTTACTAAATTATTTTCTTTCTTTAGTTCTGGGGCCGGGGCGAACACAGTTGGACGCCTCTGTTCATGCTGTACTTTGCTCTTTGCACCTTGAAGGAAAGCTTCAGATCGTGTCTAGTGTATTATCCAAAACTCTTATCGGGGAACCACTGGTAAGCAGACATTTGCCTTAGACTTCTGTATAGCAGATTTCATAAGCAGTCATGGGGGAAGGGGACGGGGGACTTAATAGTGTGAGAGAGTCAGGAAGTGAGAGATTTTGTGAGAGTCCAGCTTTTTAAAGTGTCAATCATGGTTTTGCCATGTAATTGATTGCCACTTTAAAAAAAAACAAAAAAAAAAAAAACCAGGAGAACTCACAAAATCTTTAACTTCCTGATTCTCACACCCTATTACATTCACCGCATGACACGTGTGAATTACTGTAAAATGTTGCTCCCACTGGAAGGTTATGTCATACTGTCCTCATTCTATCCATACAGTATGTCTTTCTCTACTTGACAAGTTATCTCATATTATCCTCTTTATCATGTGTCCACTGCTGGGAGGTTTTTTCATAATATATATTCGGTCTATAGTGTCACTTACATTACTAGGTCGTTGTACCTCCATTCTATGTTGTATCTCAGCTAAGGTAACAAGGCCAATATTATGTTATTCTTTACATTTTGTTTCTGTTCTTAGAATGGAATGGTAACTAAGGATCTGTCACGGTTAAAGATTCTGCTTTCTGAAATCGAGGTAAATAGAAAACTGCCTCACATTTACTTTAATATTTTAGCAAAAAGATGGAAGATTGTACTCCTCCTTTTTTCTTTTCTTTTTTAAATTTTAAATAACTAAACAATTTTATCAATATCTTTCATTTGTCCTAAGCAATAAGAAATAATTTCCTCAACTCTTTTCTATATTCTGAGTAATAAGGTGGTTGCTGCTGTTTCACGAGCAGATATTTTTCTCTACAGCTATTCCTGTACTAGGAATAGAGACTATATATATTATGTTTTTAAATATTTAGTATTGCTGCACATTGAAGCTTACAGTGTGCATTTCTCCTGAAAATGGTTTCCTCTTGTGACGTAATGAAATGTCTCCTCTCCTTTAATTGCAGAGTGTCGGAAACACAATCCGCCCTGGTTACCACCTGGAGGAGTTAGATGATGG
The DNA here is from genome assembly GCF_028390025.1 of Pseudophryne corroboree. Classification (NCBI taxonomy): domain Eukaryota; kingdom Metazoa; phylum Chordata; class Amphibia; order Anura; family Myobatrachidae; genus Pseudophryne; species Pseudophryne corroboree. The sequence continues at coordinate 477,137,242 of NC_086446.1, forward strand.
TACGTCATGTGTTTGTTTTTGCTTTATTAATATTTTCCTGCGGTGTTTAGTGTACTGACTGATGGTCCCTGTACTTTACCAGGTTCAATTTCTCATCCCTTTTACTGGGATGTAATTGATCCTGTGACACAGTACTTAGTGATGTAGATGCTATTTTTTTTTCTTTCAACTTATGCACTTACATCTTGTGTGTTAAAACATAGGTGACTTTTGTGGCCAGGACTCATCAGGCATTTGAGATTGTTCATTGAACATTTTTTTGGCAGAGTGTTTTATATTTTCTACAATTGGATGATGTAGAAATCAGCTTTGGATAGCTTCTTGTATTGCATGTTAGGTATAATAGCTGAAAATACAAGTTGACAGATGTAATGCTTTTAGTTATGCCTATTGCGGAGGGTGCCTCCTTGGGACAATTTGTATGTAATGCTGGGCATTTTTTGTAAATTGGATTATGGACAACAACTGCTGGGCACGTGTAAATGAAGATAAAAGAAATTAATGATTGTAATTATTGTAACTAATTGAAAAGGATATATACACACCCACCGGGATACAATCCCGGGAGTATACCAAGAGCGCTGCTTCCACCCCAATTTCTATATTATTATACACTTTCACAACTGATTTTATATTCAATCTTTTTTATTTTCAAGTAGGAATCTTCCTCTATATATACACAAATAAAAAGAATTTAATCGTATACAATAAATGCTGCAGCATAAAGAATTGGACTCTTTGCTGTTACGGTCCTCCTTTAATTATTGAAGGTATCAATGGTGCACCTCCAGAACGCTGTATTACGGGGTCAATACCACTGTCACACAGTGTAAATTGCAATACGGGCAATCACCAGCAGAGGGAGCCTGAGCACTGTGAGTAGAAGTACTGGACCATTGATACCTTCAATAATTAAAGGAGGACTGTAACAGCAAAGAGTCCAATTACTGGAGGTGATATTACAAAGAATCCATATGGTAACACCTGTGAAGGTAATCTAATGTGTGCACACATAAATTAAAAAGGGATCCAAATAAACTTGGGACAATTTGAAGATTACCTTATTCATAAATTGAATCAGTTCTGGATTACAGAGATCATGTTTAATGTAAGAGAGAACATGAAGTAAAAAATTCCTTGCACTTTACTGGGACATATTGATGTAATGTGGACATTACCCAGCTAAATTGGTTTTAATATAAACCTGAGATCCGGATACTAGCAAGCCTCTTAGGATTTTAGATGTAATATTAATGTGGAAGTAAATTGTACTGTTTTTTATTCTTTATGCTGCAGCAATTATTGTATACAATTAAATTCTTTTTATTTGTGTATATATAGAGGAAGATTCCTATTTGAAAATAAAAAAGATTGAATATAAAATCAGCTGTGAAAGTGTATAATAATATAGAAATTGGGGTGGAAGCGGCGCTCTTGGTATACTCCCGGGATTGTATCCCGATGGGTGTGTATATATCTTTGTTACTACTACAAGGAATGCAATTATCCTTTTTAGCTAAAGAGCAGCAGCATCCACTAACTATATAAAAATCTCCCCCATTGGTGAGTCCCAGCGCCCCTTTTTTTGCGCACACTGGGGTCCTTGTGTGAATAAGGAACACGGTGTGTGCGAATATATGTAATTGAAAAGGAATTTTATATTGTTATTGATTCCATTAATCTGCAGGAATAGGTTAGCCATGACCAGCAATAACCTTCAGTATTGTACAGTCTTTTGTATTCACTGTAAAACTGTTATTATGCGTTAAGATGCTTTATCTGTTGTCTGTGATCTGTTTCTTATATTGGCCCCCTGGCTTATTTGAGGAGCCTTTGTGCTGATTATTTATTTAGTAGCCAGCAGCTGTGTTCAAATAAGTAACAAAGGTTTGACTGTAAATTAACTCAACTGCGAGGATTTTTATCTTGGTGCTACTACAGTAGATGTGTTATAATCTGTGTCGTAATTGTGTATTATGTCATCTTCCTCCCCCAGGTACTCAGGATGGGTGGCACTTTCGTCCCCCACCACGGGGTGTTACTAGCAGCGAGGAGTATACACTGTGTAAAAGGTATGTTAGGATATCGGACTTGTCTCCCCGAGGTGTGGTGCTGGATTCTGCCATTGTGCAGTAACTAGTATGAAAGATACATTTATATTTGTAATTTAACAAATCCCAGGTAATGGCTCTTCAGTTTTTATCTTTAATATGTTTCCAGCATTATAGCCCATTGTGGATAATTTCAAATCCGATCCTATTTTGTACATTTGCAAAGCTTTCTGTGCCAGTTGCTGAACTGCTTCATATAATTATAGGTGCTATTAATGGACTATTTTCTTTTAATCTGTCATTAAGATTTTTAAAAAATCTGCCATAAATTCCATCACACAATACTTTATTGTATGTATCTAGGAGTAGGCAAGGATCTACCATCTTCCGCTTTCTATAGGAGTGGCCTTCTGGAGGGAAAACTGGTCAATGCTACCGCAGGTAGTGATTGTGGACTATTTGTGTCGTTATCATCAGGGTAACACTGGAGCTTTGGCTTAATGATTTATTTCATTCTTCTCTGAGAGAGAAGTGTAGTGGTGTTGCAGACTCTGGCAAGCAGGTCTGGCTCCGAGGCAGTAGTGCAAGGGCATGCAACTCCAGGAAGTGGGATAGGTGTGGGGGTGTTAAGTAACTCACAAGGCACTGCTTGACATATGGGGTGCTGTTATGTTAAATGGTGATCAAGTTAGTCCTGGTCTGTAGTTCTGTGATCGAAGAAAACGTGACTTTCACAGTGAGACCTAGGAAAATATATAGTGGTTGAGTGTACATCAAGCAATGTATTTTTTAGGCCACAGCACAACGGATGTACTGCTATATCACATGGCTGTACACACTGCACTATGACATAGCACATCACATGGGACTACCATGCTGACGAGGCACGTGCATGCGCGATTGAGTGTATACACTGTGTCCAATATGGAAGATATAGTATTCCGATTTGTGTCGGAACAATATATTGTACAAATTATCGCCTAATGTTTCTTTTAATTCTGTGCTACAGCTGTTCCCTTTCCTCCATAGCAGGTAAGGTGAGCAGCTTCAGAACTAATTCTGGTGGTGAAACATACCTTGTTTTTTTCACCATTCTTAAAACATCATGCAAAAATGTCTAGTAGACAATCTGGGAAAGGCACCCTATGTGACTGAGCATGGGCCAATGGGTAGTAGAGATGATCTGGCAGAAACAGCCTTGGTTAAATCATTAGCCCAGTCTATTGCAGAGCGTACTCAGATTACATCACATCCCAGGGTGGTGAGAAGGAGTCTGTAAGTCAAACCATTGGCTCGACTCACATCTCCCCCATCACATCTTCAAATAATGATTCTGTCACATCACGGTTGATCCACAAGGGGGGTTACTGCTGCCTGTGCCATGAAATTGTCACCTAATTTAGTGTAGTACACAGACATTCTCAATGTGGCAGCAGGCCATGGATAATAAAATATTAGAACATTTAGCTGTAATGGTGTGGCTGTTGAAGGGATAATTCTTGAGCAAAGGGCTTCTATGACAGCATTGAGTCCGTTTATTAAGGCTAAAAGCCAGCTTTAGCTAATAAAGATAATAGGGTGTGGAAGATTCCTGTCCGCTGTTTTGAGAAGAAGGGATTTCCTACCTCTTCAGTTGGTGCAATTACTTAGGTTTCTCTATAAGGGATATTGGGGTCACATTAATACAATGGGTATAGACGGGGTCCAAAGGAGTCGGTGCACTTTAAATTTCTTCCACTGGGTGTGCTGGCTCCTCCCCTCTGTGCCCCCTCCCACAGGCAGTTTAGAAAAAAGTGCCCTCAGGAGAGGATGCGCACTCTGCTAGCTCCAGAGTTTTTCTTCATTTTATTTTTGAACTTTTGTTTATTTCGGTATGCTGTTTCGGCAACAGCATACCTGCACTGTGGGAGTTCAGGGAGGGGACGGTCACCGGCCTCGCGAGGTGCAGAGCCGCTTCCCCGCTGCAGGACCACCGTCCTGAGGGGTTGTTTGTTCAGCGGGGCACTGTGCCTTGGCTGTCACAGCCGCAGCATGCCGCACACCCCTAACACTGCCTGAAGGTGATCGTTGGTGGTGACCGCTAGACTTAAAATTTCTTCAGACATACACACTTTTCAGACAATGTAGTGCAGATTTCACTGAAGTCTGATATTGTCAGTCATTCTGATTTTAGGCAGTTTGGAAAGTAAAGGATACCTTCTTGGTGGATATTGCCAGTGCTCTTAGCAAATGACCTCATGGTCTTATGATCTTCACTGGAAAGATTTACCTGCGTCACCTGCCTAATATTGCTGTTTGATTTCTACAGTTATTCTACATACAGTACTTAAATTGGAGCAATGAAACATGTTCCTGATAATGTGAGGGCACATTCTGTCAGAATGTTTAAGGCCCCTGATGAGCATCTGTGTTGCATAGTCAACTGATCCTCTGTCTGTATGTTAACTAGGTGTTCTCGATTTAATTTTTACAAGTCCAAGGTTACAATTTCTAGATAGAAGACTTTGTGCACAGTAATCTCAGACCATTCCCTTTTATAAAACTAGCTTCGGTTCACCCCCATGGTTTGAGTGTCCCCCAATTAGATAAACGCGAAAACAGATCCCCTTCCTACTTTCTCCGGAACTTGGATAGTAATCGAACAGACTTCCTGCATGCTAGGGGATATAGAGTTCCTTATTTGTGGAAGATGAATCAAAGCTTGGAGAGAGAAGAATTACTAACCAGTCAGTTATGAACTGTCATTTTTCAAGCAGTTTGGAAATGACAGTTGCTGATTGGTTGATACTTTATCTTTCTCCAAATTTTTATTCATCGTCCCCTTTGTGTCCAATTTCGTAATGTGCCCACACTCCTGGTTGAGCCCTGTACCTCCATGGTTCCCAAAGGGATTCAGAGAAATGGTTTAATGTTAATATAAAAATCCTGTTTTTTGACAACCCTGCTCCTTTTTTATATTATTGACATTTATGTAAGGAGATTACATTAATTTCTTTCAGATTCTTGGAACAGGGAATTTGCCGTTATGGAGCGCAGTGCACATCGGCACACTCACAAGAGGAGCTGGAGGAGTGGCAGAAGCGATATGCCTCACGCCTCATCCGCCTCAAGCAGCAGAAAGAAAATACACAGTGTTCAGGCAGCTACATGGAGTCACTGATTGAGAAATGGATGAATTCTTTATCACCGGAGAAAGTAGTACGTTATAACACACACAAGACAACAATGTTATTCTGTGCAAACCATGTTACGTACACTGTAGATTTACCTCTCATTTTAATAACTTTCAACATACTATTAACTCGGGTTTATAGGAGGGCTCATTTGTTTCATAAACACACAAGACATTTGTCCACCACATTCCAGATTGAATTTCAGAAAACATAAGTCCTGGTGACTACAGAGTTCACAATGCTTCATGACAATTCTGGCAAGGTTAGAGTTTAGAGTAGTTGTGATAGTATTATGGTAACATAGTACACATTATAGACTAAACGAGGCAGTAGGAAATGAGTATGTATACTGTGGGAAATGTGCTACGTTTTAGGATGATTGGTTTAACCCAAAATCTGTTGCGTTTTGACTTATGTGGATGGGGGCGGAATACACGTTAGAAGCCTCTATGACTGATATTGCAGCTTCTGATTGGTAATACAGTTCCAGGGTATTTATCATGTTTTGCTGGTGGTCTCTAGCATGTTGTTGTACTTATCTTAGCAGGGTGGTTCCAGAGAAATATGTGAGCTAACGCTCTCTTCAGCCTATTATACCCAGTGACCAGAAATGTGGTTTTGCCCAAGGTTTCCACTCCATTTTAAAGGAATCTGTTATTTGAAAAAATTTGCCACATACAGAAAATTAATCGCCTATTATGGAACAAAATAGCCTTAATCTGGGAGGTGGTAGTTTTATAAGTAACTGCTTGTTATAAAGCTGCAGGTTAGTGTTTGAAACAGTAATCTAAAGAGAAAGTGAATGAGTAGCACAAAATGGCTACCTTGGCTTTATTTTCTTAGCTAACCATAGCAGAAGATGATTCAGGGATTTATAGCTAATTGCTAATCACATTGTTCGGCTAGATCAGTACAGATTTTTAATCAGATTTTAGAAGGTTCAATGTTTTTACACTGGATATAACTGTCTTATTATCTGTGTGAAATAGTTTTTTATAATGCTATTAAAAGTTTGTTTCCCCCCCAGCTCAGTGAATGTGTGGAAGGTATACGAGTGGAGTACAGTCCTGATCTTTCAGTCATCGTTACCACCAAAAAATCTCAGCAGACATGGACGTTTCTCCTCACATGTAAGGTAAGATGATGTGTTAGTATTACTAGGTGCTCATTTAAAACATTGCTCTATCGGAGGACGCATAACCAACTATAGATGTAAAATGAATGATACATTCACCTTTTGTGTCATGCAGAACCATCAACATCTCACTAGTTTAAGAGTAAAAGTGTATTACTAAGTGAAGGCATTCCCTTTTCTCCAGAGACACAGATCTATAGGGGAACAGTACGAGATCCCGGCTGCCTCCCACCTATAGTTTTCATTGACTGAGATCTGGAAAGTAATCCACAAAACCAACTTTGTCTGTACATATTACAGATTATGTTGTCTATGGTAAATACAGCTAATTGACATTTTTACTTGATGTCTGTATCTTTGCTCTCATTTACATTAAGCAGTGTCCTCGTACATGTTGCCTCAATACGCCTATCAGCATGAGAAACCCGGCGTGAGTGAGACAGTCAGGTCCTGTGCAACTCTGCTAGCTTTGAGCATCTTTATTTTTTTTTCTGAAAATGCATCTTAGTTGCAATGTGATGCGACTAGGACGCACCGTGAGACTGTGCTATTATGTGATATGCAAGATTTTTTTATCTGTGTGCGACTGCAGCTGTATACGAAGCACAGTGGAATATGGCATGAAAAGAATACACGCCCGCTGCAACGTAACACTTTATATACCGATTCAGAGACTCAATGTTGCATATCAGATTAATCACCACAGTTTCCCGATGCATCCTAGTCACATCACAGTGCAACTAGAGCACATTTTCACTAAAAAAGACACAATTAAAATGCCCAAAGCTAGCAGACCTGGGGTGCTGAGAGTGGCGGTTTGGACTGTAGCAGTGATGTGAGTACACATCTGTACTAGAAGCTGATGTAGATTTGTTGGGACGTGAGCGTAGATCATTTTTAAAAATCTGGAAAATAGTTTATTTCCACCGTTATTCTCAGCCATACATATCCTCAACACATGCAGGTGTTGGTGGCAGATTGCACATGTTGGCCCCCATTTTCTGAGCATATGCAGAGCGATTTCACTCAAGATACACTACACCAAGTAGTGAGTGTCCCACTCTGCATCAGTCCCGGTGCCAGCAATCACCTCTCATCTTGCCCTGCTAGAGTGTCTGCTAAATCAGTCTCCCCCTCTCATTTAGAAGGCTTAGTTTGTTTTCAGTGGACATTAATGAGAATGTCAGTGGTAATTATGTAATACTAAAACATTTGGATTTCATTGTGTAAGAAAATGAAATGTGAAAAATGCCATAGTAGTAGGGGCTCTGTTTAGCTTTCTTTATAGTAGGGAAAATGGGGCATTGCATCTTTAATTGAAAGCATTAGATCTGCATTGTCCACTGCTAATGAGAGAAAATAGCAGCATTGAAGGTTGTCGGCAGAGGTCCTTAATGCATACAAATGCCAAGCCCCCACTACTATTAATTACTGTAAGTAGTGGGAGCTACATGTTGGGGGAAATTACTGTTATGTAGAAAGAGGTTGATTTAGACAGTTATTTTTAGCAGTTGGTAAATCCAATGTAAATGTGTGGTATATGTTGCAGCCCGCACGAATGCTTCAACGCGTGGCATTGTTGTACGATGCGCACAGACCTCATTTCAGTATCGTGGCAATATCTGCTGGAGACGGCAACACTCAAGTTTCCCAGGAAGTGCCGGAGAGTTGTCAGGAGTGGGTCGGTGAGAACATGACTCAAAACGGGATTGATTATTACTTGTACAAAGTAGTTATCACGTTTACCACTGAAATATTTGGAACGTTTCGCCAGACGGTAGTGTTTGACTTTGGAGTGGAGCCGGTGCTCATGCAGAGAATCATGGTGGACGCTGCTTCAACTGAAGGTAAAATAAATGTAAAGCTGATAATAACTTCCGACATAAGTTGTCACCTAATTGTGGCATATAGTGGAATATGTATATGGCTTCATGGGCATACTTTTAAAAGCAATATATGTTGATGTAGCTGGACAGATAATATTTTCTTTTACCACACAGTGTCTGTTCCTTTAAGAGTAGACTTCTAGGCTTCCAGTATTGGCATCAGATTGCACTCTTTGTTTGAATGGCTATCTGCAGGAACTGTATCTACCTCATGCCACTACTAGCCTAATTCAGTACCGCAAGTGTTTCTACCCACAGAAACTGACAATACCAATAGTTACTTATTTTTACTTTTAGGATCATGATATATGCAATTGCTGTGGTAGCATTCCAAGTGCATACAGCTGTTTTGCCCTGTCTGGGCTCATTGGTGTTTTCTTCCCAGCCTTGGAAGCACAAGAGAGATGTACATTACACCAAAAATACAAAGAGCAATACATTAATTTAAAGAGCACTTTAATATATAGGAAAGTGTACTTATACATGCACCATTTTCTAGGTTAGGTCTGAGAGTCATATTGATCCCATCCCATACTGATCTCTCTCCCCAATAAATTTTAAACTTGTATAAATGGGAAGGTCAAGAACATGCCAAACATACTTTCACCATGTCAAGAACATGCCAAACATACTTCCAGCGTGTCAAGAACATGCCAAACATACTTCCACCATTTGAATAAATCCCCGAAGGTGCTGAGTAATTTAGCCAACCCTAGCAGCTGTTAGAATGAGACTGCAGTTCATGAAAAGCCTACGCAAATACCAATTGCTGCATTTAAGACGACTGGTCAAATAAACATTTGTATAACCGTGGGAGTAATATAACAATATTTATTCATTAAATAAAACACAACTAATAAAAAAGTGCACTCAGGTATATTTACTAAACTGCTGGTTTTTAGAAGTGGAGAGGTGGCCCATAGCGACCAGTCAGATTCTACTTATTTATCTAGCCAGCACCTTCTTGAAGATAATAGCTATACCTCAGGTTAGCAACAATGAATATGTATCAGTAAAAATACATTGATTTCAAATCGGTGTGATCAAGTGATCAACTAACTACCTTGGCATTAATTGGTGGAATTTTGTGCCTGCGAATGTCTGTTATATTTTGAAATCAGTTTGGCGTAAAGCATTGACCTAAAGGGCTGCTTTGTAAATGGCCATCTCACATATGACAACTGCTAAAATAGGGCTTATTTGATTGTCCATAAAAATACATAAAGCTTTACACTCTGATTTACAGAGATTTTTGCTTCGTCCAGCCCCTAGACATTTCTCCTGTGACATGAATTGGTCCGAGTGTTAAGCATGTAGCTCATGCCTCCTCTCCCCACTGCTCTGCCAGCTGAACACATGAGTCTGTTACAATAGGTTCATCGCCACGCATAATTTCAGTCATGTTATTATAGACGCCTTAGGGTGATGATGAAGTTCAGTGAGTTTCATTATTCATTTTCCCATTCCTAGCTACAGAATTAATCAGACAGAACTAAACGATGGGATGGGATGAGATGGCTGCGCTTCACCTTTTTATTGTCTTTTGTTAAAACTATAGTATGCTCTGGACAAGTTTTTACTTTGTAGCCTGACATAGATGTTCAGTAATTCTGCAGCACTTTATAAATCAGAAATAATCTTATGTACAGTGGGCCTAATTCATGTTTGTACGCAATGCCGATGTTTTTGCAAGGGAGTTGTTATCCGCAGTCTGCGCATGTGCTGAGATAGCGCAGTGCACGTGCCAAGGTAGCTTTGCGATCAGACTCGCACAGACATTTTATCTGCAGGAAGGGACCATTTGGAGGTGTTAATATGAGATGCAGCAAAATTGCAGATGTGTCATGGCCGTTTTCAAGGCAAGTATTTGCCTTCAGCTGTGATCATGTACATAGAGAAACATCGCGCCAGTGTCTAGACTGAGGTGGCCAGTCTGTGTAGCCAGCACTCATACATCCGCCTTGCCAGTGGTATTTGTGACCACACCATTTAAATACAAATTCAGCACTCACCTAATCTTAACACTTCAAACTGTAATTCATCTGAATTCAGGGAATGTTAGTTCCAAAATATTGCAATCGTTTGTTAAGCTGACCAGCCACTTCACGGCCATTTCCACTTTAACCAAGATTCACCAAGATGGCCGCCTCACCTTTTGCATGCTCCTGATCCTTTCCATAAAACAGCTTAAATTCACCACAACTGACCTATGAATCATCATAAATAACCAAGGACTTAACTTTAACTTGTACTACTCTACGTGGACATCTCATCAAAACCAACGGATTGCATTCAGGCGCTGAGATACACACTAGATTGAAACCTCTGCATCTCTCCACTGAGAAGTCCTTCAGTTTGGAATCTACTGTACTCTGCATTGGACATCCCAGACAAGGTACTGTGGACTACAACCTATCTTTGGCTCCATCCAGCCCCTCACTTAGACATCATTCACCTCTGTTCTCTAAGCAACAAATAACTGACTTCTTGCATTAATCAACTAATATACAGCATATTCAGGCTCTGAATCACTGAAGGGTCACTGCTCAATTCAAATTGCAGGAACCATTCCACAGGACACATGTTATCACTACCCCCACAAGAAATCTACTTCAAAGGCCTCTCACACTGAGATCTTTCCCACATACACAACAGGAATTGTATAACACCTAACACCTTTCCACAAGCCTGCTTTTGTCTAAATCAGCAACAGAAAAAGCAAAGTTATTTCTCTTACGTCCTAGAGGATGCTGTCGACTCCGTAAGGACCATGGGGTATAGACGGGCTCCACAGGAGACATGGGCACTATAAAGAACTTTAGATGGGTGTGCACTGGCTCCTCCCTCTATGCGCCTCCTGCAGACCTCAGTTAGATCCTGTGCCCATAGGAGACTTAGTGCATTACAGGGGAGCTCTCCTGAGTTTCTCTGAAAAGAATTTTGTTAGGTTTTTTATTTTCAGGGAGCACTGCTGGCAACAGGCTCCCTGCATCGTGGGACTGGGAGGAGAGAAGCAGATCTACTTAAGTGATAGTCTCTGCTTCTTAGGCTACTGAACACCATTAGCTCCAGAGGGTCGGAACGCAGGCCTCACCCTCACCGTTCGTCCCGGAGCCGCGCCGCCGTCCCCCTCACAGAGCCGGAAGGTAGAAGCCGGGTGAGTAGAAGAAGAAAGAAGACTTCTAAGGCGGCTGAAGACTTCAGATCTTCTCTGAGGTAACACGCAGCGGTAACGCTGCGCGTCATTGCTCCCACACACAGCGGGCACAGAAGGGTGCAGGTGGGGCGCCCTGGGCAGCAATATTAAACCTCTTGGGACTGGCCAAAGTATATAGATATACTGGGGACGCAGTATATAAGATAATTCCCCGCCAGGATTGTGAATTTGAGCGGGACCGAAGCCCGCCGCTGAGGGGGCGGGGTTTGATCCTCCAGCACTAACCAGCGCCATTTTCTCCACAGCACACTGCAGAGAAGCTGGCTTCCCGGACTCTCCCCTGCTGAACACGATGACAGAGGGCAAAAAAGGGGGGGGGGGGCACATTAGATTGGCGCAATGAGTGTATATACATATATTGGTATAAAAGCGCTGTTTAACTGGGAACTCTGTTTCCAGAGTCAGGTGGCACTGGTGTGTGCTGGCATACTCTCTTTGTCTCTCCAAAAGGGCCTTAGTGGGGAATTGTCTCCATATAAATATATCCCTGAGTGTGTGGGGGTATCAGTACGTGTGTGTCGGCATGTCTGAAGCGGAAGGCTCATCTAAGGAGGAGGTGGAGCAAATGATTGTGGTGTCGCCGTCTGCAACGCCGACACCGGATTGGTTGGACATGTGGAATGTTTTTTAAATGCAAATGTGTCTTTATTACATAAGAGATTGGACAAAGCAGAGTCCAGGGATAGAACAGGGAGTCAATCCATGGCTTTGACTGTGTCACAGGGCCCTTCAGGGTCTCAGAAACGTCCCCTGTCCCAAGTAGCAGATACTGATACCGACACGGATTCTGACTCGACTACGATGATGCGAGGTTACACCCAAGGGTGGCCAAAAGCATTAATTACATGATTATTGCAATAAAGGATGTTTTACATATCACAGATGACCCCTCTGTCCCTGACACGAGGGTACACATGTTTAAGGAAAAGAAACCTGAGGTAACCTTTCCCCCATCTCATGAGCTGAACGCGTTATTTGAAAAAGCTTGGGAAATTCCAGACAAGAAACTGCAGATTCCCAAAAGAATTCTTATGACGTATCCTTTCCCTGCACAGGACAGGTTACGGTGGGAATCCTCGCCCAGAGTGGACAAGGCGTTAACGCGCTTGTCAAAAAAGGTGGCACTGCCGTCTCCAGACACAGCAGCCCTCAAGGATCCTGCTGATCGCAGACAGGAAACTACCTTAAAATCAATTTATACACATTCGGGTGCTTTGCTCAGACCGGCAATAGCATCGGCTTGGGTTTGTAGTGCGGTAGCAGCTTGGACAGATACCTTATCAGCTGACATTGATACCCTAGATAGGGATACCATTTTATTGACCTTAGGTCATATTAAAGACGCAGTCTTATATATGAGAGACGCTCAGAGAGACGTTGGGCTACTAGGTTCAAGAGCCAACGCCATGGTGATTTCTGCTAGGCGAGCCCTGTGGATCCGCCAATGGACGGGTGATGCCGACTCAAAGAAGCATATGGAAGTTTTACCTTACAAAGGTGAGGATTTATTTGGGGAAGGTCTCGCGGATCTGGTTTCCACAGCTACCACGGGTAAATCTACCTTTTTACCTCATGTGTCCCCACAGCAATAGAAAACGACGCAATATCAGATGCAGTCCTTTCGGTCGCATAAGTCCAGAAGAGGTCGGGGCTCTTCCTTCCTCGCCAGAGGTAAGGGTAGAGGGAAAAAACTGCCGGCTACGGCTGGTTCCCAGGAGCAGAAGTCCTCCCCGGCTTCTACTAAATCCACCGCATGACGCTGGGGCTCCACTGAGGGAGTCTGCGCCGGTGGGGGCACGTCTTCGACTCTTCAGCCACGTCTGGGTTCAGTCAGACGTGGATCCTTGGGCGATGGAAATTGTATCCCAAGGTTACAAGCTGGAATTCGAAGACGTGCCTCCTCGCCGGTTTTTCAAATTGGCTTTACCAGCTTCTTCTCCAGAAAGGGAGATAATTTTAGCGCCAATTCAAATATTGTGTCAACAACAAGTGGTTGTCGAGGTTCCCCGGGTTCAACAGGGAAAAAGGGTACTATTCAACCCTATTTGTGGTTCCAAAACAGGATGGCTTGGTCAGACCCATTCTAAATTTAAAATCCCTAAACCTGTATTTGAAAAAGTTCAAATTCAAGATGGAATCGATCCGGGCCGTAATCTCCAGCCTGGAAGGGGGGGATTTTATGGTGTCACTGGACATAAAGGATGCATACCTTCATGTCCCCATATATCCCCCTCATCAGACGTATCTAAGATTCGCTGTACAGGACTGTCATTACCAGTTTCAGACGTTGCCGTTTGGGCTTTCCACGGCCCCGAGGATTTTCACCAAGGTAATGGCGGAAATGATGGTGCTCCTGCGCCGGCAGGGAGTCACAATTATCCCGTACTTGGACGATCTCCTGATAAAAGCGAGATCGAGAGATCAGTTGCTGAAAAGCGTGGCGCTCTCCCTGGGAGTGCTGCAGCAACATGGCTGGAGTCTAAATCTACCAAAGTCACAGTTGGTTCCAACAACTCGACTATCGTTCTTAGGCATGATTCTGGACACGGAACAAAAGAGGGTTTTTCTCCCAACGGAAAAAGCCCAGGAACTCCAGAACATGGTCAGAGACCTGTTAAAACCGAAAAGAGTGTCGGTCCATCAATGCACTCGAGTACTGGGGAAAATGGTGGCGACCTACAAGGCCATCCCCTTTGGCAGGTTTCATGCGAGGACTTTTCAGTGGGACCTTCTGGACAAGTGGTCCGGGTCCCATCTACAAATTCATCAGAAAATAAGCCTGTCCCCCAGGGCCAGGGGGTGTCTCTCCTATGGTGGCTGCAGTGTGCTTATTTTCTAGAGGGTCGCAGGTTTGGCATTCAAGACTGGGTTCTGGTGACCACGGACGCGAGCCTCCGAGGTTGGGGAGCAGTCACACAAGGAAGAAACTTTCAGGGGATATGGTCAAGTCAGGAGGCTTGTCTACACATCAACGTACTGGAATTGAGGGCCATATACAACGGCCTACGTCAAGCGGAGAATCTTCTTCGCGACCTACCGGTTCTGATTCAATCAGACAACATCACAGCCGTGGCTCATATAAACCGCCAAGGCGGAACAAGGAGCAGAGTGGCAATGGCGGAAGCCACCAAGATTCTGCGCTGGGCGGAAAATCACATAAGCGCTTTGGCAGCAGTCTTCATTCCGGGAGTGGACAACTGGGAAGCAGACTTCCTCAGCAGACACGATCTCCATCCAGGAGAGTGGGGACTTCATCAAGAAGTGTTTGCAGAGATAACAAGTCAGTGGGGACTTCCTCAAATAGACATGATGGCTTCACGCCTCAACAAGAAGCTTCGGAGGTATTGTGCCAGGTCAAGGGACCCTCAGGCAGTAGCAGTGGACGCCCTGGTGACACCATGGGTGTTTCGGTCGGTCTATGTGTTCCCTCCTCTTCCACTCATCTCAAAGATATTGAGAATCATAAGACGAAAAAGAGTCCAGACAATACTCATTGTTCCAGATTGGCCTCGAAGGGTCTGGTATTCAGATCTTCAGGAAATGCTCACAGAAGATCCGTGGCCTCTCCCTCTAAGAGAGGACCTGTTGCAACAGGGACCCTGCTTGTTCAAAGACTTACCGCGGTTACGTTTGACGGCATGGCGGTTGAACACCGAATCCTAGCTGGGAAAGGCTTTCCGGAAGAAGTCATCCCTACTCTGATAAAGGCTAGGAAGGAAGTGACGGCAAAACATTATCACCGTATCTGGAGAAAGTATGTATCTTGGTGTGAATCCAAGAATGCTCCTACGGAAGATTTCCATCTGAGCCGTTTTCTCCACTTTCTACAGACAGGAGTGGATATGGGCCTAAAATTGGGCTCCATTAAGGTACAGATTTCGGACCTATCAAGTTTCTTTCAGAAGGAATTGGCTTCTCTCCCAGAAGTCC
Source organism: Pseudophryne corroboree (assembly GCF_028390025.1). Classification (NCBI taxonomy): domain Eukaryota; kingdom Metazoa; phylum Chordata; class Amphibia; order Anura; family Myobatrachidae; genus Pseudophryne; species Pseudophryne corroboree. The sequence goes on from NC_086446.1 coordinate 477,152,634, forward strand.
AGACTTTTGTAAAGGGAGTGCTGCACATACAGCCTCCTTTTGTGCCTCCAGTGGCACCATGGGACCTTATCGTGGTGTTACAGTTCCTAAAATCTCAGTGGTTTGAACCTCTTCAAACGGTTGAGTTAAGATTTCTCACTTGGAAGGTGGTCATGTTGTTGGCCTTGGCATCTGCAAGGCGGGCGTCCGAATTGGCGCGTCTGTCGCACAAGAGCCCCTATCTGATTTTCCATGTGGATAGAGCAGAATTAAGGACTCGTCCTCAATTTTTGACTAAGGTGGTTTCATCGTTTCACATGAACCAACCCTTTGTGGTACCTGTGGCTACAAATGACTTGGAGGATTCCAAGTCCCTGGATGTAGTCAGGGCCTTAAAAATGTATGTAGCCAGGACGGCTAGGGTTAGGAAAACAGAGGCACTGTTTGTCCTGTATGCAGCCAACAAGGTTGGCGCTCCTGTTTCTAAGCAGACTATTGCTCGCTGGATCTGTAACACGATTCAGCAAGCTCATTCTACGGCTGGATTGCCGTTACCAAATTCGGTAAAGGCCCATTCCACTAGGAAGGCGGGCTCTTCTTGGGCGGCTGCCTGAGGCGTCTCGGCGTTACAGCTTTGCCGAGCGGCGACTTGGTCGGGTTCAAACACTTTTGCAAAATTCTACAAGTTTGATACCCTGGCTGATGAGGACCTTATGTTTGCTCAATCGGTGCTGCAGAGTCATCCGCACTCTCCCGCCCGGTCTGGAGCTTTGGTATAATCCCCATGGTCCTTACGGAGTCCCCAGCATCCTCTAGGACGTAAGAGAAAATAAGATTTTAAACCTACCGGTAAATCTTTTTCTCCTAGTCCGTAGAGGATGCTGGGCGCCCGTCCCAGTGCGGACATTTTTCTGCAAGGCTTGTATATAGTTATTGCTTACATAAGGGTTATGTTACAGTTGAGATCAGTCTTTGGCTGATGCTGTTTTGTTCATACTGTTAACTGCTGACGTATATTCCATGTTATACGATGTGGATGGTGTGGGCTGGTATGAATCTTACCTTTAGATTAACAAAAATCCTTTCCTCGTACTGTCCGCCTCCTCTGGGCACAGTTCTCTAGCTGAGGTCTGGAGGAGGGGCATAGAGGGAGGAGCCAGTGCACACCCATCTACAGTTCTTTATAGTGCCCATGTCTCCTGCGGAGCCCGTCTATACCCCATGGTCCTTACGGAGTCCCCAGCATCCTCTACGGACTAGGAGAAAAAGATTTACCAGTAGGTTTAAAATCTTATTTTTACTTTCAAATATAACCATTGTATTAAGGAGCAGCAATAGGTTACAGCAACAACGATTATAGCGATTACAATCTAAGATGGCGCCACAGATGGCTGCCTCGGAGCTACGCTCTCTTCAGAGCCGATCACTCCAAGGTTCTCTCAGGAAAAACGAAGGGTGGTGGCATCTGCTTCTACATCAACGACGGATGGTGCACCAATGTCACAATCCTAGGCAAATCATGTAGCCCTCTCCTGGAGATGCTAAGTATCAACTGTAACCCCTTCTATTCCCCCCGGGAATTTGCCTCAATTGTCCTTGTGGGAGTGTATATCTCCCCCCCCCCTTCCCGTCGCCTGCGTGAACGAAGCCCTACACCACCTGGTATGCATATCCGACATAGAACAAAAACACACAGACTCTCTGCTTATAGTGCTCAGCGACTTCAACAGAACTAACCTGAGTCTGCCTTTCGGTCTACCCCGTGTGCTGCACTCGGCCTATCTGACCACTGCCTTGTCCACCTACTCTACCTATACACAGAAGCTGAGAGTGGTTAAGCCTGTCGTCAAGACTGTTAAGAAATGGACCAGCGAGGCTAAGATGAAGCTCCAAGCCTGCTTTGACTGCACGGAATGGGGGGTCTTCGAAACCTCGGCAACCGACCTGAATGACTTGACAGACACTGTCACATCCTACATCAGCTACTGTGAGGACATGTGTGTACTTACCAAGACTTACCGCACTTACAACAACAAGCAGCCCTGGTTCAACGCCCAGCTCAGGCAATTTTGTCGGGCCAAAGAGGAGGCCTATAGCAGCGGTGACAGAGCACTATACAACCGAGCTAGGAACTCTCTGACTAAAGGAATCAGGCTAGCCAAAAATCGGTTCTTGGACAAGCTGACAAACTATCTCTCCACCAATGACCCCGTATCTGTATGGAAAGGAATGCAATCCCTAACCAACTACAAGAAAACATCGAAGTCAACCACCATGCTCTAAGACCTAGCAGACGAACTGAACCACTTTTATTGCAGGTTCACAAAAGAAGTCCCCTGCAACCCAAACAATCACCTCTACGATGCCCCGAACACCGACGGCCAACTCCAGGCACTGCAAGTCACCCAAGAAGAGGTTGGAGGCATTGTTCAAAAAGGCCAAATCCAGGAAAGCTCCAGGTCCTGACAGAGTGTCACCATCTGCCCTAAGAGCATGTGCGGGTCAGCTCGCCCCCCATATTCATCAAGATCTTCAACAAATCGCTGGAGCTACAGAAAGTCCCTTCCTGCCTCAAAAGGTCTACTATCGTTCCGGTCCCCAAGAAACCCTCTATCACGAACCTGAACGACTACAGTCCGATAGCACTGACGTCTGGGGTCATGAAAACATACGAGTGTCTAGTTTTGAATCACCTGAAAACTGTGACTGGCCCCACAGTTCGCCTATCGATCGAATCGGTGTGTCAAGGATGCAGTCAGCCTGGGCCTGCACTATTTTCTACAGCACCTAGACATTCCCGGTACCTACGTGATGGTCCTGTTTGTCGATTTCAGCTCGGCCTTCAATACAATCGTCCCCAGCATCCTCCACCCCAAATGACTTCGCCTAGGGGTCCCAGAAGCTACCTGTTCCTGGATAGTAGACTTCCTGACAGATAGAACACAGGTGGTGAAAGCGGGGGAATTCACATCTCAAGCGTGGTCCATTAGTACAGGGGCCCCTCAGGGCTGTGTCCTCTCACTCTTGCTCTTCTCTCTGTATACAAATGACTTTACCTCAGATGCGCAATCAGTACAGATCATCAAATTTGCCGATGACACCACCGTCATCGGCCTCATCAAGGACTGGGACGAATCGGCCTATAGACAGGAAGTAGACCGGTTGGCCCAGTGGTGCACCCACAACAACCTTTCGCTCAACCCCCTCAAAACTGTTGAGATGATAGTGGACTTCAGGAAAAAGTCAACTAGTACACCTCCGCTAACAATTGCTGACAGTGTGGTATCGCTAGTGGACTCCTTCAAGTTTCTAGGGACCACAATTTCCTGGGACCTTAAATGGTGGTCCAACGCTGACGCCACTGTTGGGAAAGCGCAGCAGAGGTTGTTCTTCCTCAGGCAACTAAGGAAATTCAACATCCCACAGAAGCTTCTTGTTTGAAAAGTCAGTTGGGTGTGTGTTTTTTCCTATCTATTAGATAGGAAAAAACACCCACCCAACTGACTTTTCAAACAATTGAATTCCACCCAGAGGGTCTTCAAATCTCAAAACCCAATATGAGGAACACCACCACTCAGTGTTATTATTTAAACGGACTGAGGTATTTATTTAAACACACATCTTTGCTCAGTGAACTTGATACATATATAAAAACAAAATAAAATAAAATTGGTTTAGTTTATAATCTCAAAGGCAAAGGGATTGGAGTTTCAGTAGTGAAAATGTCCAAGACAAGTCCCTGCAATGCCTTGGATTGGGTGAGGAGATTAGAAATCATCCTAAACGTGTTTCACCATTTAAGGCTTCATCAGTATAGAGTATAGAAATATACAGAAAAATATTATGAAGAGGGTGCTCCAGCTAATAGAATGAATCTCGCACGCTGTTAAACTGTCCTCAGTGATGACAGTAATAGTCCATAAATCTGTATTCTAGTAATAATCGTGTAGAGAAAAGTCAATATTTCAGAGATCGATGATGATGAAATTCTCAAAATCAGGATATTCTTATTGCAGGGTCAGGTCTGTGATATGACGATTCCTGTAATCATACCCTCTTTCTTACCAGATAAACTCAACTAAGGGCAATTTTACCAGTTAAGATCTTATAAAACCTTTATACATTTATTAAAAAAATATTTCATTAAAATATTCAATTGGCTGCTAACATACACTCTTTTTGGAGGTCTGCTCCTGCTAAATTGTGATTGAAATCTGTCACACTTTGTCTCACCCTACAAGTAAGGTGTGCGCTCGTAACACGACTGGCTTACAGTACTGAGGACACACAATCTATTTTACAAACTCTTTCTAGAAAGTCTACAGTGTCTTTATTATTTATTTATTTATTTATTTATTACCAGTTATTTATATAGCGCACACATATTCCGCAGCGCTTTACAGAGAATATTTGGCCATTCACATCAGTCCCTGCCCCAGTGGAGCTTACAATCTATATTCCCTATCACATGTGTGTGTGTACAATACCATCTGTACTGCCCACTTTTTTAGACTATCTCATGGGTGGAACTACATAGGGAAATTGGTGTACAGCTGTGTCATCATACATCTATCCTCAATACACTGTGCATCGTGAGATACCTGGCGTGAGCTGACAGGAACTCCGCTGCGAAGTGACGTACACAGAAGTAGACTGTGTTAATTAATGTGAAATGCGGCACTTGTATATTGTGTGTGACCGAGTCTGTATTCGGAGCACAATAGAATGTGTATTAGAAAAAAGCTGTGGCTGTTACATTGGAGCACTTTGTATATGGATTCAGAAACTCCGTCGCACACAGATAAATAGTGTCGCATATCACATTAATCCTGGTGCACAGCGTTGTAACTAGGATGCATTTTTAGTAACAGAGGCCTGGCGCTAGCAGAGTCTCACAGGACCTGGTGTCTGGCACAAATGCAGCAAAAATGTATTAAGACACATCTGTACAAAAAAAATATATTGCACAAACCTTAGAGCTGATTCCAAAGGGATGCACGGTTTAAACAGTATTTCAACATAGTAATCCATCCTTGATTAACCAAAGGCCGAAAAAGGATAGGTGACACTAGTACGTCCATTACAGCACCGTAATTAATATGGCGACATAAAGTAATGAAAAAAGCAGTTATTCCATGATATGCATGATAGTTATCAAAGGAGCATTTCTTCTAGCAGCATCAATGTAGCAACTTAAACAGTAGCATAATAATAGCAGCATCACAGTCTGTGTATTATGGTACAAATACGATTTACCTTGTGGAATAATGGCTTTTTTCATTGCTTTATGTTGCCACATTAAATACATTACCGTAATTGGTGTGCTGGTCTAACCTATCCCTCTATCCTTTTCCTCAATCTTGGATGGATTTATTAAACTGTTATATAATATATTATATATATATATATATATATATATATATATATATATATATATATATATATATATAAATAATAAAAAAAACTGTTATAACATTTCAAGTGCATGGTGTAAACTACATGCCAGTTTTGAGTAGTATTTTACCCTGAAGTTATTTTGGTCAGTTAAGATATAGCTGTTTTCTCATTAATTTAAAGACAAAGATCTGTCATTTCTTATTTTTAGGAATATGGTATAAACCTTCTTAACGTCTCATTGTAGTTGGTATTAAATGTCTGAACATTTTAATTTTTTTTTCTTTATTAAAGCACTGTTTTTTTCACAATTGTGGTTCCAATATTCTTGGAATTAAGAAGGAATAAAAACAAGTTATTGCAAGCTCCAAAATGTGGAGATAGTCCAGTTTAGATGAGACAGACCAGATAAAATGACTCCTTGCCACCTTTACTTGTCCCATGGTTTGCAGACTCCAAGCGAGCGCCAACACTGTATGAACAAGTGCAGGTAGATGTTTGAAGCCTTCGAACAATAAACCAATACAGGTTGAGTATCCCTTATCCAAAATGCTTGGGACCAGAGGTATTTTGGATATGGGATTTTTCCGTATTTTGGAATAATTGCATACCATAATGAGATATCATGGTGATGGGACCTAAATCTAAGCACAGAATGCATTTATGTTACATATACACCTTATACACACAGCCTGAAGGTCATTTTAGCCAATATTTTTTATAACTTTGTACGCTAAACAAAGTGTGTCTACATTCACACAATTCATTTATGTTTCATATACACCTTATACACACAGCCTGAAGGTTATTTAATACAATATTTTTAATAACTTTGTGTATTAAACAAAGTTTGTGTACATTGAGCCATCAGAAAACAAAGGTTTCTCTATCTCACTCTCACTCCAAAAAGTCCGTATTTCTGAATATTCCGTATTTCGGAATATTTGGATATGGGATACTCAACCTGTATATATGATATTGTCTTTGATTAGAGCAATGTGTTCTGAGTACTGATGAGGTATCAACTTGAAATTCTCACCTTGAGATGATATATACACCAGTAGGCAACTTGTGACTCTCCTGATGGTTTAAAACTACGAGTTTGATTCAATTCTACGTGTTTCACTACTTCACAAGGCGACCACCAACTAAACTGATTTTACATCACACCATATAGTGGAGAACAGGAAAACTTTGTTGTTGAGGTACCCTAATATATTTGCACATCTTGTTCCCAGTATTGAACAAAATTGAATCTCCGTTATAAAGGCCCATACACACTGGGCGATTTTGAGCTGAAAGCAGCTCACTTTTGTTGTGTGGAGTTGCTTTCAGCTCAAAGCCGCCCAATGTGTATGCCCCAGCTATGAGCGCTGATGCGCGCTCCTGCTTCATCGCTGGCGACCGCCATTCATCTGCTGGTATTACCAGTAGATGAATGGCGGGGTGAGCGGCTTTTCATAGCGTCCTGCTATGGAAAGCCGCTCACCCTCGCTGACATCGCTGGGCAGGGGGGAAAAGCGCTCAGTGTGTATGCACTGAGCAATTTTCAGCCCAGCGATGTCAGCGATCATCGCTATGCATACACGCTGGGCAAAAACACCCAGTGTGTATGCACCTTAAGTCTCTGGAAGCTCTGGTTTCCAACAGGACAGTTGGAGATTCACAGGTTTTCTGATTGTGCGAGCACACTGCCGAGCATATTAAGTTATGGGCGTGCTGCAGCTGGAAAGGCTTTTAAGGGCTTCACACATTGTTTCTGAAAGCCTATTTCTGCTCTTAGCCTATGGAGGTGCAAGCAAAATCAGCCTACAGTTAGTTTCCCTATATGTTCGTATGTAGTTGCTTTTGCCCCTGTGACTGTGATGAAGAGGTACGTGATAATCTTATACAGTTTCTTTCCTGCACAGATCTTGAATACTTGATGCACGCCCGTCAGCAGCTGCTAACGACGGCAAAGCGCTGGGACTCCATGTCAAAAACGATTGTAGAATTTGAGCCTAATGAAACTACTGAATTAGAGAGGAGTCTCCTCAGCCGATACCAAATTCCCCTCTCTGCTGACCAGCTGTTTACACAGTCTGTCCTGGACAAATCACTGACCAAGGGGAACTATCAGTCAAGATTACACGATCTGCTGTATATTGAAGAGATTGCACAGTATAAGGAAGTCAGCAAGTAAGTGTATCCTCTCTTCTACTCACAGATTACAGCACTTCTGTACTTATACCCCATGACATTTGGACACAGTATATATGCACAATGATAGTGATTCAGCTGCTATGAATGCCTGCATGCTGTGGATCATGATGGTAGCGACTGAGGTGCTCTAATGCTTTTCTTCCCTGGGTCATCATGGTAGAAATAAATTGCTATGTCAATGTGTGTCCAGGAGTATTTTAGAACATAATGGTAACAAGATGGCATTGAATAAATTGCTACTCTTAGCGCCCTCTGTGTTATATTAGTAGCGATTGAGCTGCTCATTATTTAACATTTTGAATCTGCTTTTTAGCAACTTTTACACATGGACATGTCAGTGGACTTGTTGGTTCTGAGCTACCCAGCTTTAGAGATGCATCTCTGTTTATATTCCATTGTGACATAAATCCTCTCTGCTCCTTCCAGTTAGTCCAAGCCAGATTGTCATTTATTGTACCACCCATGTTCTGTTTTTTCTAAATATTCTTACACCATTTTCTCTTACGTCCTAGAGGATGCTGGGGACTCCAGAAGGACCATGGGGTATAGACGGGATCCGCAGGAGACATGGGCACACTAAAAGACTTTGACTGGGTGTGAACTGGCTCCTCCCTCTATGCCCCTCCTCCAGACCTCAGTTAGACTTTGTGCCCAGGACTGACTGGACACTCACTAGGGGAGCTCTACTGAGTTTCTCTGGAAAGACTTTTGTTAGGTTTTTTATTTTCAGGGAGACCTGCTGGCTACAGGCTCCCTGCATCGTGGGACTGAGGGGAGAGAAGTCAGACCTACTTCTTCTTAGTTCAAAGGCTCTGCTTCTTAGGCTACAGGACACCATTAGCTCCGGAGGGTTCGATCACTTGGTGCGCCTAGCTGCTTGTTCCCGGAGCCGCGCCGTCACCCCCCTCATAGAAGCCAGAAGAGAGAAGCCGGGTGAGTATTAGAAGAACAGAAGGCTTCAGACGGCAGAAGACTTCAGTGACGGAGGTACAGCGCAGCGGTCGCGCTGCGCTCCATGCTCCCACACACACATGCAATTTGGTGCTTTATATGTATATTACAGTGCAAACACCATATATTATTTGTTTGTAGTATATGGGCGCTGGGGTGTGAGCTGGCATACTCCCTCTGTGTTCTCTCTACAGCCTTCCCTGTGGGTCTGTCCCCTTTATTTGGCCGGTGTGAGTGTGGGTGTGTCGGTACTACGTGTTGACATGTCTGAGGCTGAGTGTTCCTCCCCGGATGAAGTTACTGGGGGCGCAGAAAAGGATTTGGGCATGACTCTGTCGGCACAGCCGACTGCTGATTGGGTGAATATGTTGAGTACACTGAATGCAAATGTGGCTTTATTGTCTAAGAGGCTGGATAAATCTGATTCTCAGACACAAACATGGAGGAAATCCATGGAGGACGCTTTGTCTCAGGTACAGACCCCCTCAGGGTCACACAAACGTTCATTTACCCAGATACCGACACAGACTCTGATTCCAGTGTCGGTTTCAATGAGGCTACTTTACATCCAAAGGTAGTTAAGAGTATTCAGTACATGATTGTGGCTATTAAAGATGTTTTGCATATTTCTGTGGAACCTCCTGTTCCAGATACAAGGGTTTGTTTATTTAAAGGGAAAAAGCCTGAGGTGAAGTTTCCCCCCTCTCATGAACTGAACGCTCTTTGTGAAAAGGTTTGGGAGTCGCCTGACAAAAGGTGGCAGATTCCCAAGAGAATTTTTATGGCATATCCTTTCCCCTCTGATGACAGGAAAAAGTGGGAGTCGCCTCCAAATCTGGACAAGGCTCTATCCCGATTGTCCCAAAAAGGTGGCACTTCCGTCTCCTGACATGGCTGCCCTCAAGGATCCGGCGGATCGCAAGCAGGAGACGACATGGAAGGCCATTTTCGTTACTACTGGTGCATTACTCAGACCTGCTGTGGCATCGTCGTGGGTGAGTAGTGCTATTGCTAAGTGGGCTGATAATTTAGCTTCTGATATGGATACCCTTGATAAGGATAACATTCTTTTGACTTTTGGTTATATCAAGGACGCTGCAGATTACCCAAAGGATGCAGTGATGGATATTGGCCTCTTGGGATCAAGAGCCAATGTCATGGCGGTCTCGGCCAGGAGGGCGCTGTGGATTCATCAATGGAATGCTGATGCCGACTCCAAGAAAGCAATGGAAGCTCTTCCTTTTAAAGGTAGTGTCTTGTTTGGTTATGGCCTTGCTGACCTGGTGTCTACCGCTACTGCGGGTAAGTCATCTTTTCTTCCTTATGTTCCCACACAACAGAAAAAGGCGCCCCATTATCAGATGCAGTTCTTTCGGCCTAATAAATACAAAAAAGGAAAGGCCTCGTCCTTCCTCGCTTCAAAGGGTAGACGAAGGGGAAAGAGGTCACCTGCCGTGCCTGGCACCCAGGACCAAAAGTCCTCCCCCGCCTCTACCAAGTCCACCGCATGACGCTGGGGCTCCCCTGCGGGAGTCCGTGCCGGTGGGGGGCCATCTCCGATTCTTCAGTCAGGTCTGGGTTCAATCGGCCCTGGATCCTTGGGTCTTAGACATAGTCTCCCAAGGGTACAAACTGGAGTTTCATGAGATACCCCACTCCCGCCGCTTTTTCAAGTCGGCCTTACCAGTTTCTCTTCCAGAAAGGGAAGTAGTAAATGCTGCAATACAAAAGCTGTGTCAACACAGGGTCATTGTACTGGTTCCCCCGTCCCAACGGAGGGAAGGGTTCTATTCGAGCCTCTTTGTGGTGCCGAAGCCGGACGGCTCAGTCAGACCGATTCTGAACCTAAAATCCCTCAATCCATACTTGAAAACTTTCAAGTTCAAGATGGAATCTCTTCGAGCTGTGATCTCCAGCCTAGAAGGGGGGGATTTTATGGCGTCAGTCGACATAAAGGATGCGTACTTACACGTCCCGATATATCCTCCTCATAGGCCTTCCTAAGATTTGCGGTGCAGGATTGTCATTACCAATTTCAGATGTTGTTGTTTGGGCTTTCCACGGCCCCGAGGGTTTTTACCAAGGTAATGGCGGAAATGATGGTACTCCTTTGCAAGCAGGGGGTCTTAATTATCCCGTACTTGGACGATCTCCTGATAAAGGCGAGATCAAAGGAAACGTTTTTAAGAAATGTGGAACTCTCCCTGTCGGTTCTGCAACATCACGGTTGGATTCTAAATTTGCCGAAGTCTCAGTTGATCCCGACAAATCGGCTGCCCTTCTTGGGCATGATCCTAGACACAGAACTACAGAGAGTGTTTCTTCCAGCGGACAAAGCTCTGGAAATCCAGACCATGGTCAAGGAACTTCTGAGACCGGCAAGAGTGTCTATTCATCAATGCACTTGAGTGCTAGGGAATATGGTTGCGGCTTACGAAGCCATTCCGTTTGGCAGGTTTCATGCCCGGGTGTTTCAGTGCAATCTGCTGAACAAATGGTCCGGGTCTCACCTACACATGCACCGGAAAATAAGTCTTATCTTCCAGGACCAGGATTTCTCTCCTGTGGTGGCTGCACGGTTCTCACCTTCTAGAGGGACGCCGTTTCGGAATCCAGGACTGGGTCCTGCTGACCACAGATGCAAGTCTCAGTGGCTAGGGTGCAGTCACACAAGGAAGATGTTTCCAGGGAAAGTGGTCAAGCCAGGAATCTTGTCTCCACATAAATGTTCTTGAGTTAAGAGCCATTTACAACGGCCTCCTGCAGGCGAAGAACCTTCTTCAGGGTCTCCCTTTCCTGATCCAGTCGGATAACATAACAGCGGTGGCGTGCGTAAACCGCCAAGGCGGAACAAGGAGCAGGGCGGCAATGGCGGAGGCCACAAGAGTTCTCCGCTGGGCGGAACAACACGTGAGCGCTCTGTCAGCAGTCTTTCTTCCGGGCGTGGACAACTGGGAAGCAGACTTCCTCAGCATACACGATCTCCATCCAGGAGAGTGGGCTCTTCATCAAGAGGTATTTGCAGAAGTAACAAGGAATTGGGGAATTCCTCAAATAGACATGATGGCGTCTTGCTTCAACAAGAAGCTTCCGAAGTATTGTTCCAGGTCAAGGGACACCCAAGCCAGTGCAGTGGACGCCCTGGTAACTCCGTGGGTGTTTCAGTTGGTGTATGTGTTCCCTCCTCTTCCTCTCATTCCAAGGAAGATTATAAGACGAACAAGGGTTCAGGCAATACTCATCGTTCCCGATTGGCCACGGAGGGCCTGGTATCCGGATCTTCAGGAGTTACTAGTAGAAGATCCTTGGCCGCTTCCTCTATGAGAGGACCTGTTACTGCGGGGGCCCTGCGTGTTTCCGGACTTACCGCGGCTGCGTTTGACAGCGTGGAGGTTGAATGCCAGATCCTTGCTCGGAAAGGTATTCCCGGGGAGGTCATCCCCACTCTCTTGAAGTGGTGTTACAGTTTCTTATGTCTCACTGGTTTGAACCTTTGCGTTAGGTTGAGTTAAAGTTTCTCACTTGGAAAGTGGTCATGCTTTTGGCTTTGGCCTCTGCCAGACGAGTGTCAGAATTGGCGTCTTTGTCTCACAAGAGCCCGTATTTGATTTTTCATGTTGATAGAGCGGAATTGAGGACTCGTCAACAATTTCTGCCAAAGGTGGTTTCTTAGTTTCACATAAATCAACCTATTGTGGTACCTGTGGCAGTCCCAAAATCTGTTGATGTCGTAAGAGCTTTGAAAATTTATGTCGCCAGGACGGCTCTTGTTAGGAAAACGGAAACACTGTTTGTCGTGTATGCTTCCAACAAGATTGGAAATCCTGCTTCCAAGCAGACCATTGCACGCTGGATTTGTAATACGATTCAGCACGCTCATTCTTCGGCTGGGTTGCCGTTGCCGAAGTCCGTAAAGGCCCATTCTACCAGGAAGGTGGGCTCGTCTTGGGCGGCTGCCCGTGAGGTCTCGGCACTTCAACTTTGCCGAGCAGCTACGTGGTCGGGTTCAAACACTTTTGCTAAGTTCTATAAGTTTGATACCCTGGCTGAGGAGGACCTCATGTTTGCTCAATCGGTGCTGCAGAGTCGTCCACACTCTCCCGCCCGGTCTGGAGCTTTGGTATAGACCCCATGGTCCTTTTGGAGTCCCCAGCATCCTCTAGGACGTAAGAGAAAATAGGATTTTAATACCTACCGGTAAATCCTTTTCTCCTAGTCCGCGCTGGGATGGGAGCCCAGCATCCTCTACGGACTGTTTCTTGCAGTTTGTATTGATACTTGTTGTTTTCGGTTGCACAAAGGTTGTGTATCAGTTGTGTTCAGCTTGTTGCTGTTGTTAGTTCATACTGTTATCTGGTATTCCTGCTAGTCCAGTTGTACGTTGTGTTTGTGGGGTGGGCTGGTATGTTTCTCGCCCTTAGTTTTTTTTTATTTTTTTGAAAATGTTTTTTTAGGATTTTTCTTATACAAGAAAAGAAAGGAGAGAACAGTACAAAATATAATACACAGAATACAAAATAATTGCATACAGAAGGCAAAAGGCAGGGATATGGGTTATGCAACACAGTGATACGAAATAGGCACGGCAGCAAAATGTGTAAGAGCCACGCCATCGAAGCTCCAAAACAGAACATGTCAAAGAATCAGTATAAAACTGTTTGCTACAGCATGTAGCATCTTAGTTGCAATCCCCAGAAAACATATCATAAAAAAAACCATACACACAAACCAGTAATATGCAATTAAAATACAGGATAGAAAAAAGAGAGAGAAAAAAAGATAGATAAGACAACACAAACAAGGATACGAAATAAAGGTCATGGGAGTTGGGGGGGGGGGGGGGGGGGGGGTTTGCAAACGTCCTACAAGGATCTTCTTCAAACCAATCAGGGGCATTAGCAGCCATTCCAAAAATTTGGAAGGATCAGACTATACGACAGTCACCTGAGATTACGGATAAACATTATCTCTAAATAGGGATACATTGTTTGCGGTAGGAATCCCAGCTGAGTGAGTCAAACAGTTTCAGTACATGTTGCCGTTGAGGGGGGGGAGGGATTCTATATAAGGACCCCATTTATTGTAAAAACGAAGGGCGTTACTATCAAGGTCAGGGAGAGTGGACTGACGCTCGAGATATAATGTAACAGTAAGAATAGATTTAAGGTTTTCTAAGGAGGGCGAGGTCCGAAATATCCAGTGGTTCAGAATCAGTTTCTTCCCTAGGGTCAACAAAACGTACAGAAAGGGGGTATAGTGGTTCTGAGACAGTGGAAGACACCAGGCTGTAGTGTTAAGGCCAAGGATTGCTGCTGGGTCCATAGGGAGGGAGATTCGAAAGGTGGACTTCAAGTACCACAATACTTTATGCCAAAACCGTCGAATCTTCGGGCACTGCCAGAAGTTATGTATAAAAAGAGCATTGGGCGTTTTACATTTAGGACAATGTCCTGTTTCTGCAGAAACCATATATTTGCGTTGCCCAGGGGCTATATATGCTCTATGGAGAAACCTAAAGTGGATCTCCTGGAGCTGGGCATTGTGTAGAGCAGTGTTTCCCAACCGCGGTCCTCAAGGCACACTAACAGTCCTGGTTTTAGTGATATCCAGGCTTGGACACAGGTGACTTAATTAGCACCTCAGTTATTTTGATTTAACCATCTGTGCTGAAGCCTGGATATCACTAAAACCTGCACTGTTGGTGTGCCTTGAGGACCGTGGTTGGGAATGCCTGGTGTAGAGCCTTCAAAATAGAAGGCAAGGGGGAGAGGACGGGAAGGGAGAGAGAGAGAGAAACAGAGAAACAGCAGAAACATAGAGACACAAATGAAAACAGAGATCCATATAGGAGTCTCACAATAACAATCTAAGAACGACTTCACGGGTAGAAAAAAAATCAAGAATTAACAATAAGCGGCGGGGAGCACACCGCTCCTAGCCACCCACCACAATATTGCGCTAAATAGGGAGGGGGAAGGGGAGGAGGACAGGGAAGGGAAATATAAGTGTGAGCGGTCAAAATGGTGAGGCACGCTGTCTAAACTCACAAAAAAAATAAGGAGAAATATGTAAACGTTTGATAACAGTTGCTAGCAAGACATATGTCAATAATATTTTGAAACAGGTAAAAGGTATAAGCATTTACAACAATATACATCACCCAGAGGACTGGAGAAACCAGAGGGAGAAACATCACCAAGTACATTGTAGGAGATGCATTGTCCAGGAGGCAAAAGGGGCATGAACGAAAGGGGAATATGTATAGCACCCGGGGGGAGGGACGGGGGTAACCATGGACGTAGAAGGCATTTGGACGTGGGCCATATATTCCGATCAGTTCGAGCCAGAGTCAGGTGCCAGGAGTTCCGAGACAAACGCAGCAGCATCGTCTGGGTTGGTGAAGTCCTTGAAAGAGGAACCCTCGAAGACTCTCAACCGTGCGGGGTAGAGTAAGGCAAACTTGCGGCCTTCACGGGCTAGTTTGGAGCAGATGGGAGAAAATGCCTTTCTGAGTCTGGTAAGTTCCGGGGAAAAGTCTTGAAAGAGGAGCAGCTTAGAATCTTCCCACAGGATGTCCCGTGTGCGGCGGGACGCTGACCAGAGTGTCTCTTTATGGAGGAAATTGAGACAGCGGAATAATACGGCTCAGGGCCGGGACTCTGGAGAGGAAGAGCGAGCAGGGCCCGTCCTGTGGGCACGTTCCACTACTAGGTCTGTACAAATATCTTGTACTCCAAGAAGTTCAGGCAATGAATTACGGAGAAAGTGATAAAGAGCCTGTCCCTTGACTGACTGCGGCAGTCCAATGAGCCGTGATCTATTCTCCAGGTCGTCGACTTTTGACCATACCATGTTTTCCGACTTCTGTAGTTTAGCAGAGATCTCAGAAAGTTCAGCAATCTGCTGAAAATTTTCACCAGCGGTGTGCTCCACCTGCAGGACACGCTTCACTAGCTGCTTGTATTGACTTTTGATGTCGAGTACGGCTTGCTGTAAAGCAGCAGCATGAGATTTTGCTTGTTCCTGAAACATGGGTTGTACAGTTTCTTGTACAGCCCGCACAATGTCCCCATAGGAGAGTGGCTGGACAGGAGGGGGAGCAGACAGCAGGTCTTCCGCAATGTGAGCCCTGGCAGGGATAGCGGGGGCAGAGGAGCCGGACCGCCAGTTTGCGTCTCTGCAGCCGGAGCTCCGGAGCTCAGAGACGCTGCGGCGGACATTTTGGCTGCAGGGCCGTGGGCAGCGTCTTGTTTGGTGCGGGGAGTTTTGCCCGGCATGGAGGGGGCCAGATATTTGTCCATAAAGGACAGCCCCGTGTGCAGGGGGAAAGCGGGAGGAAACGGACCGCTCAAAGGACGCCCACGACGGGCGATTAGCAGGGTTTTGTGGCGGGAGGCACCGGTGCTTCAGGAGAGAGGTGCTACTACATTCAGCCCGGAACCGGAAGTCTCTCGCCCTTAGTTTAACAAAAATCCTTTCCTCGAAATGTCCGTCTCCCCTGGGCACAGTTTCTATAACTGAGGTCTGGAGGAGGGGCATAAAGGGAGGAGCCAGTTCACACCCAGTCAAAGTCTTTTAGTGTGCCCATCTATACCTCATGGTCCTTTTGGAGTCCCCAGCATCCTCTACGGACTAGGAGAAAAGTATTTACCGGTAGGTATTAAAATCCTATTTAACTATGCAGGAGTAAGAGAAATGCAGATGCACACTCCTAGCACTAATAACACTGATAATAAGAGTAATTTAAATAAGCCCTCACAATTAACATGGAGTGTAAGGAATTTCTTAGCACACATTTGTGCAAATATGCGGGCCCATGTACCGCGACCAGGTGACTTCATCACATGGGTCCCTAATATCCCTAAAATTATCACATTATATAAATCTATTAAGGACTTGCCTTCCAATAGTGCCCTTACCAATGTGTGATCTGAAATGCAGGAATCTTGCTAATTAAAACACCTGAGGGAAAATGGTAGGGGTGCCAATACCAGAGGAAGGAAGTCTTACCTTCCAGTGTTCAATATATACACATATAGAGGAAAGGGGGGCTGGACTGCACACCCTATTACTAAAGATATTAAGAAGTGCCATCATGCTCCCCCCCCCATTTCCTACTTTACCATTTAACTCCATCACGAACTCTGGGAAAAATAGCAGTATGCCATATATAGACAGATTATGAAAGTGACCTACTGCCATTCTTTTTATACACACACTTCTAAGTGTGAGATTCCTTTGGGCATGTAGGTGTCAATTCAGTTAGGGGCAAAGGGGGACAAATCGCTGTTGCAGCACGGTATAAACGCCGACAACAATGTGTAAACTCATTTCCCTTGCAGCCTGATCTTCCACTGGACTCGCTTTTTTTTTGTATTCAGTCCTCCTTGCCCCTAATTGAATTGACCCCTCATGGGCAGAACGGGTCCTCCGTCGTCGCACGCAGTGCTCCCTAGGCCACAGTATAATTGACATGCTGTGGCCCTTTGGGTAGGGGGTTGAGGCATCAACTTCAGTGGCTTGTCTATAATCGCCTCACAAGCTTTCTCTTCTCTCACACGCTTCTCAGTTTGCTTTAATCTGGCTTCATACCCTCCAATCCTCAGCGACTGCCCATACTAAAGTCACTAATGATCTTCTCCTTGCCAAGTCCAAGTGACACTACTTCTTGCTTATCCTCTGCCATTTTTGACACTCAGGACCACCCTCTCCTTCTGAACTTCATTCCGTTGGCCTTTGTGACACTGTTCTCTTTGGATACCCCTGCTACCTGTCCAACTGCTTCTTCGTTCTACCTCTGGCTCCTCCTTTTCCTATACTTGGGGTTCCACAAGGCTCTGTCCTCGTTCCTCTGCTCTTCTGTTTTTACACATCTTCTGTTGTTGTACCAATCAACTCCTTAGTCTCTGGTACCATCTCTATGCTGATGACACACAAATCAACCACTCCTGTCCCTCTTTTCTACTTCTCATTTCTATCATATGTCCAGCTATTTCTCTGCTATTGCTTCATGGATGACCGAATCTAATCTAAAGCTCATAATTTTTCATCACTCTTATCTTCAAACACACCCACCACTACCTCTCAATCGACAATAGTACACTGTCCCCCATTCCTCATGTCCACGGCCTGGGGACACCCTGGCTCCTCTTTCTCCTTCATTTTCCTCATCCAACCACTGGCACCAGCATGTTGCTTCCTCCAGAATGAAACTTCCTTCTTCATAGTACTTAAAGCAGTGTTTCCCATTTCCAGTCCTCAGGGACGCCTTAACAGTTCATGATTTCCAGATTTCCTAGTTGGGGAGATCAGTAAATCATGCACTGTGAGGGGGCCCTGAGGACTGGAGTTGGGAAACAGACTTAGACCTTTCCTCACTCATAACATTATGAAACTCTCTCATTTACTCTCTTAAATATAGCCCCCCTTCAAAATGGGATCTGGTTAGCATGCTGGAGTTCGTGATGCTGGCAGTCGGAATACCGACACTGCTCAGAATACTTATGCTGGGATCCCGACATTGATATCACAGTGCTGGCACCGGGATCCCAACTGTTGGGATCCTGATTGAAAGTGTGCTGGGTGTTGGTGTTAGGCAGTGGAGGGGGGGGGGGGGGGGTGTTAGGCTGCGGGATGGGGGGGGGGGGAGATGTTAGGGTTATGCTGTGGGGAGGTAGGGTTATTGTTATGCAGGAGGGTAGGGTTAAGACAGTAAGGGGGGATGGTTAATGTTAGACTGCAGGGAGATAGGGTTCGGGTTTGGCACAAAAATCGGGATTTTAATACATACCGCTAAATCCCCTTCTCATAGTCCATAAGGGATACTGGGGTTTACTTAATACGATGGGTATAGAAGGGGTCCAAAGGAGCCTGTGCACTATAAATTTCTTCAACTGGGTGTGCTGGCTCCTCTCCTCTATGCCCCCTCCCACAGGCAGTTAAATAAAATAGTGCCCGAAGGAGAAAGGACATACTTGAGAGAGAGAACAGAACAACAAGGAGTGGTGAGATTCACACATCAGCACACCATAACATAAAACAACCAGCAACGGCTGGAACGAAACAGCAACAGCTGAACAGGTAACTTTTGAAAAGATAAAACCTGCAGAAAAGTCAGTGCGTTGAGGCGGGAGCCCAGTATCCTTTATGGACTACATGAAAGGGATTTACCGGTGGGTATTAAAATCCTGTTTTCTCTGGTATCCATAAGGGATACTGGGCTTCACTTAATACGATGGGGACGTCCCAAAGCATCCAGAGCGGGCGGGAACGTGCAGAGACGTCTGCAGAACCGCCTGTCCAAACTCGGTATCCTCTTTAGCCAAGGCATCAAACCTGTAGAACTTCACAAAGGTGTTCTTCCCTGACCAGTTAGCAGCCCAGCATAGTTGCAAGGCCGAGACTCCACGGGCAGCCGCCCAGGAAGACCCCACTGAACGTGTAGAGTGGACCTTCAGAGACTGTGGAACGGGTAAGGCTGCCTACACATAGGCCTGTTGGTTAGTCAATCCTCTTGACATAAATCTTCAAGGCTCTCACAACATCTAACGACTCCGGAGGATCAGATGTACCAGAACTGGACGGAAGTGGAATGAAGAGGCAACCTTCGGTAGGAACTGCTGTCTAGTCCTGAGCTCAGCTCTATCCTCATAAACGACCAAGTAGTGACTTTTACACGATAAGGCCCTCAATTCTGAGACATGCCTAGCAGAAGCCAGGGCCAGCAACATCACTGTTTTCCACGTGAGGTACTTGTCTTCTACTGTCATCAAAGGTTCAAACCAAGAGGACTGTAAAAAGTCCAACACCACATTTAAATCCCAGGGTGCCGTGGACAGGACAAAAGGAGGTTGAATGTGGAGAACTCCCTGCAGGAAGGTCTGAACTTCTGCCAACACCGTCAATTTCTTCTGGAAGAAAATTGAGAGAGATGAAATCTGGACCTTCATGGAACCCAGACGTAAGCCCTTATCCACACCAGCCTGCAGGAAATGTAAGAAACGTTCCAAGTGGAACTCAGCAGGCGGATAAGTGCATTTCTCACACAAGGAGACATATCTCCTCCAGATATGATGATGATATTTTGCCGTTACTAGATTTCTGGCCTGATCCATGGTCGCAATAGCCTTTTTCGAAAGTCATTTGCGAGCTAGGATGTTCCGCTCAACTTCCAAGCAGTCAAACGAAGCCGCCGTAAGTCCGGGTAGAAGTTGCAGAGGCCAAGGGTCCGTCGCGGACGTGTCCAGAAGATCTGCATACCACGCCCTCCGAGGCCAATCCGGGGCAATCAGAATTTCCTGATTTCGCTGACTCCTGATTCGTTTGAGCATCCTCGGGAGCAACGAAATCGGAGGAAATAGGTAAACCAACCGATAAGGCCAAGGAGACGCCAGTGCGTCTATTGCCTTCGTTTGAGGGTCCCTGGTTCTTGAACAATACCAGGGAAGCTTCTTGTTGAGGCGAGAAGCCATCAAGTCTATCTGTGGGCGGCCCCACTGAAGACCCCACTCCCCCAGGTGTAGATCGTGGCGGCTGAGGAAATCCGCTTCCCAGTTGTCCACCCCTGGAATGAAGATTGCGGACATCGCCCTTGCATTTTGTTTTGCCCAGAGGAGTTTTTTTGAAATCTCTTGCATGCAGGCTCTGCTTTTTGTCCCTCCTTGTCGATTTTATATAGGCCACGGCCGTGGCGTTGTCTGACTGAACCTGGATCGACCGATCCCGGAGCAGAGGAGAGGCCTGATGCAGAGCATTGTAGATCGCCCGGAGTTCTAGAATGTTGATCGGAAGAAGGGCTTTGTGGGCTGCCCTGGAACTGAGCCCCTTGGATGACAGCTCCCCATCCTCTCAGACTCGCATCTGTCGTGTGGGGGATCCAATCCTGGATCTCAAAACTGCGACCTTCCAGTAGTTTGGAGGACTGTAACCACCACAGTAGGGAGATCCTGGCCTGAGGTGATTGACGAATTATCCAGTGCGTCTGAAGATGTGATCTGGACCACTTGCTCGGGATTCCAAATGAAAAGTTCTGGCATGGAACCTTCCGTATTGAATCGCTTCGTAGGAGGCTACCATTTTTCCCAACAACTTTATGCGGAGATGAATGGATATCCGAGTAGGCCGTAGGACTATCCGTACCATCTCCTGAAGTGTTTTTGCTTTGTCCTCTGGGAGGAACACCTTCTGGGCCACAGTATCCAGCCACATTCCCAGGAACAGGAGCTGCTGGGTTGGCTCCAAGTAGGACTTCTGGAGGTTGAGGATCCACCCATGGTGTGACAGAAGTTGGATAGTGCGGTCTATATGGAGCAGTTACAGTTCCCTGGATCTTGCCTTTATCAAGAGATCGTCCAGATAAGGGACAATATTGACCCTCTGAACCCAGAGTTGGGACATAATTTTCGCCATCACCTTGGTGTGGACACCCTTGGAGCTGCGCAGAGGCCGAAGGGTAGCGCTTAGAACTGGTAGTGATCGTTCAACAGGGCAAACCGCAGGTAAGCCTGGTGAGGCGGCCAAATTGGGATATGGAGATCAGCGTCCTTTATATCCAGAGAGACCATGAACTCCCGTTCCTCCAGGCCCGCAATCACTGCTCTCAAGGTTTCCATCTTGAACTTGAGAACCTTGAGGAAAGGGTTCAAGGATTTTAGATTGAGAATGGGCCTTACCGAACCGTCCGGCTTCGGTACCACAAACCGATTGGTGTAGTAACCCTTTCCCTGTTGTAGTAGTGGTATGGGAACAATGACCTGGGACTGGACCAAATTTAAAATGGCCTATTGCAGCGTAACTCGTGTATCCTCCAAAGCTGTTAAGTCTGATTTGAAAAATCGTTGGGGAGGTGCGCTGTCGAGTTCCAGCTTGTAACCCTGGGAAATAAGATCCCTCACCCAGGTATCCTGACAGGAGCCGTCCCAGATGCGGCTGAAGTGACGCAGAAGAGCTCCCACCTCGAGAACCCTTGGGGGTGGGGAGGCACTGTCATGCTGAGGCTTTAGTGGAAGCTGAACTGGTGCTTGGTTCCTGGGAAATGGCAGCAGCTGGTTTTCTCGTCTTGCATCTGGTGCCTCGTACCGCATTGGAGGCACCTCTGGCTCTAGATCTGTATCCGGAGGTCCGAAAGGACTGGGTTGACGGTCCCGGGTAAGAACGCCTAGCAGGCAGGGCCCCAGAGGGGAAAAACGTGAATTTCCCTGCTGTAACCTTAGAAATCCATGTAGCCTACTCAACCCCGAAGAGCCACTCCCCTGAGAAAGGGAGATACTCCACACTGTGCTTGGTATCCGCGTCCGCAATACACTGATGCAACCACAAAGCTCTGTGCGCCGACACTGCCATGGTGGTAATTCTAACATCAATACTGCTTATCCCTTTGAGAGAGTCACACAGCACATGGGCAGTGTATTAAATGTGTTTGATGAGGGTAACCGTAGTGACCAAAGGCCTATCCCCCGCCGGCCCTCCTGACTTTTTAGTCGCCCAGGTATGGATGGCATGAGACATCCAGCAACCCGCAATCGCATGTCGTTGTGATGTGCCAGCCGCTGTGTAAATAGACTTCAGTGTAGTTTCTATTTTCCTATCCCCAGGGTCCTTGAGTTGAAAAGATCCACGGGCAGGCAATGCCACCTTTCTTAGAAAGGCAGGAGACTGAGACATCTACTGCTGGGGGCTCTTCCCAGTGTTTCCTACCTTCTGGTGTAAATGGGGAAAGAGCGTAAAAACCTCCTGGTGATATTTTTTATCAGGATTTTTCCAGGCTTGTTTAATAACCTCATCTAGTTCTGGAGAATCAGGGAATGCGATACTGAGGTGTTTCTGTGTTAGGAAGAACGACTGTGGAGCAGCAGCGTCTTCCAAAGGGATTTTTAACACATCCCTGATAGCAAGAATGAGGGGCTCAGTACCCTGCGTGGAAGTGGAATCTTCTATATCAGGCTCCAATTCCTCCCCCTCTTCCTCCTGAATTTCCCCATCAGAGTCTGAGAGTAGAGCAGGGAGTACACGTTTAAGTGACCCTGAACTAGTGGGGAGAATCTGCCTTTCATCAGCCTTAGCAGCCAAGTCTGCAACAGCCTGTTGTAGTTGAAGTTTTGTTTGTTTATTAGCATTGAGCTGGGATGACATATCCGCCATCATAGTTTTAATGGCGCCGAGCCAGGATGGCTCCGGACCTCTCCCCCCGCCCCAGTCTCCACAATACCTTGGGAAGATTGACTGCATTGGTCACATGACATTGAACCAGTGGTAGAAGGGGAGAATCTGATGTGACAAACCTTGCAAACCGCGTTGATCGAGATCAAGCACACCCCAGCCTGTCAGACTGGAAAACTTTATAACACAGTGAAAACTGGATAATATGCACTTTGTAGGACGCCAGATATTGTGCAATAGTGGCTCTGCCCCTTGTTATACACCCCTGTACCAGTTTGCTGTGTATCCCGGAGTGCCTGGAGGAGCTGTGTGTTCTTGCTGCTGCAGGGCTGGGCAGAGGAATGTGCTAAAATGCCGCTGGTCCCGCTCTGAGTAAGCTCCGCCCCCTGTAATGTCGCCAGTGCTACATAGAATATTTATACTGGCAAAGTCTCCTTACACGTGCAAACACAGAGGCTGCTAGTTTGCACTATAGCTGCCAGTGTACACGGGAGGCTATACCGGGTCCCCCTGTGGAGGGTCCCGTACGCCGCCCCCCGCGTTTTGCCGCACCAAGATCCCGGGCACCCCCCTAGCGGGGCCCCCGGTTTGTGTTCACCACTCTTCTCACCTTCAGACTATGTTAAGGGTGTGTGGCATGCTGCGATTGTGACCGCCAAGGCACAGTGCCCCGCGGAAACAACAACCTCTCAGGATGGTGGTCCTGCAGAGGGGGAAGTGGCTCTGATGCCTTACAGAGGCCGGTAACCAACCCCCCTTAACTCCCATAGTGCAGATGTACTGATGTCTAATAAACCGAAAATAACAAAGTTTAAAAGAAACTGAAGAACATTTATCTGGAGCTGCAGCGTGTGCATCCTCTCCTGAGGACACTTTTTTTCTAAACTGCCTGTGGGAGGGGGCATAGAGGGGAGGAGCCAGCACACCCGTTTGAAGAAATTTAAAGTGCACAGGCTACTTTGGACCCCTTCTATTAAGTAAACCCCAGTATCCCTTATGGGTGCTAGAGAAAAGGGAGCATTAGGGTTAGGCACTAAGGAAGGAGGGTTAGGGTTAGGCTGGAGGGAGAGAGCGTTAGGCACTAATTGGGGCAGGTTAGGGTTAGGTTGCGGGGTGGGGATGTTAAGGTTAGGCTGCGGAGGGTTAGGCACTAAAGAGAAGGTTAAGGTTAGGCACTAAGGGGAAGGATTAGGGTTAGGCTATACAGAGAGGGTTAGGGACTAAGTGGGGCGGGTTAAGGTTAGATTGCGGGAGGGAAGGGGGGTGGTTAGGTGAGTAGAGGGGGAGGGTTAGAATACTTATATGGCAGGTATCGGTATTCTGCACCTCGGGATGCCGCTGTCAGTGTTCTGACCACCATCATCCTCAAGTGCCGGGATCAGTGCTGGCACTGGCTAGTACCAGAGCCAGATTTAACACACTATATAAGCCAAAGGGTTCATGTGGGCATTGTACACAGGTGCAGCAGTATAAACTCCCAGAAATTTGGGGCGTTTTGATCAGGGAGGTACGGAAAAGATAGGCTCACCTGCCATAGACTTTTTACTACAGAGTTTTGACTATAAAAAAATATTACAATAATACAATGTACTTTATATAGTCAAAACTGTGGTCCAAACATTAGTACGACAGGAAAGGCTCTACCTCACCCCACCGCACGCCACTGCTTCTTACATTTTCTTTAGAACACCTGTTAAATCTTATGCACAGTATTATACTTCACGCCTTTCCATTCAATTCCCTCATGTCTTTGTAATATGCTCTACTTCCCCACTGTACTATGCTACACATTTTTGTTGCACCTTATAAACTGCAATAAATACATCTTTATGCACACAATAAGAATCTACCACTAGAGGGCAGCATTGTTTTGTGTACTCTCAAGAGACCAACTATCAATCTACTGTACAGTATATCTTTAGCTTTTGTAATAATGTATTTCCTCAGAGACTGCTCAAATAGGTTCTGCTGCCCACGATAGATGGTGTTTCGAACACGTATTGAATAACGGGCTTTATTCATACACCGTTGTTTCATTAAGAGTCTCGTAAAACATGAAGGCTGTTCATCTTTATATGTATGGACTGCAAAGTTTATTTGTGGTGCTTTCCTGGGTTTGTCACAGAATCGAAGGACTACTTGTTTCATTAACAAACACAGTTCAAATGACTGTTTGGGTGGATGCATGTAATAAACAAGGTGCAGATGCATGGGGGGGGGGGCATCTAGATGCACATAATAAACAAAGTGCTAGTAATGGCGGAATAAGGGAAATGGTATGAAATAATGTGAACTGGCTAAGGGCAGAGCGCTGATGTGCGGGCAGGGCTTTCCAAAATGTAGGTGGTGTGGCTGGGGGGGTGGGGGGGTGTACCCTTGTGACACGTCCTCAATTTGTCACTCTCGGAGGTGTGCCTCGCACTTATGGAGTGCTGGGCTACCCCAAAGCTCTCCCCTTAATGTGAATAGATGCATCTATTCACGTGGTGGTGATTAGAAACAGCAACTTTTCTAATCAGCGCGATTCCGCGGGACGGCACCAGACAGGCTGTTTTAGCAGGGCACCGCGATTAGGGAATGGCGCATTTTAACACATTAGGCAGTGCGTGGCGTGCTGCTAAAACAACTTGGCATAACCACTATCATATAAAGTGGACTAACAAGCTAGAGCAGTGCTATTTCTTCTTCAGGTTCCATAGGGCTCCACAGGGATAACATTGGGGTAATAGGTGGTAGGATCACTTTCTGGGCACCATACAGTTAAGTGTTTTCAGAGATCCCAAGATGCATCAGTCCCTCTCCATATAACCCCTCCTCCATGCTCAGGCAGGTCAGTTTTTTTATGGCGACCGCATGAAGCTGGATGCACCTCTTGCAGCCCCAAAGCCTTTTTTTTCTTTATTTGTTTTCTATTTCTCTGACGTCCTAGTGGATGCTGGGAACTCCGTAAGGACCATGGGGAATAGCGGCTCCGCAGGAGACTGGGCACAAAAAGTAAAAGCTTTAGACTAGCTGGTGTGCACTGGCTCCTCCCCCTATGACCCTCCTCCAAGCCTCAGTTAGATTTTTGTGCCCGAACGAGAAGGGTGCAAGCTAGGTGGCTCTCCTGAGCTGCTTAGAAGTAAAAGTTTAAATAGGTTTTTTATTATCAGTGAGTCCTGCTGGCAACAGGCTCACTGCATCGTGGGACTAAGGGGAGAAGAAGCGAACTCACCTGACTGCAGAGTGGATTGGGCTTCTTGGCTACTGGACATTAGCTCCAGAGGGACGATCACAGGTTCAGCCTGGATGGGTCCCGGAGCCGCGCCGCCGGCCCCCTTACAGAGCCAGAAGAGCGAAGAGGTCCGGAGAAAGCGGCGGCAGAAGACGTTCCTGTCTTCAAATAAGGTAGCGCACAGCACTGCAGCTGTGCGCCATTGCTCTCAGCACACTTCACACTCCGGTCACTGAGGGTGCAGGGCGCTGGGGGGGAGCGCCCTGAGACGCAATAAAAACGATATAAAAACCTTATATGGCTAAAAAAAATGCATCACATATAGCTCCTGGGCTATATGGATGCATTTATCCCCTGCCAGTTTTCCTGAAAAAAGCGGGAGAAAAGGCCGCCGTGAAGGGGGCGGAGCCTTTCTCCTCAGCACACAAGCGCCATTTTCTTTCACAGCTCCGCTGGAAGGACGGCTCCCTGACTCTCCCCTGCAGTCCTGCACTACAGAAACAGGGTAAAACAGAGAGGGGGGCACTATTGGCAGCTAATATATAAATACAGCAGCTATAACAGGGAGTAACACTTATATAAGGTTATCCCTGTATATATATAGCGCTCTGGTGTGTGCTGGCAAACTCTCCCTCTGTCTCCCCAAAGGGCTAGTGGGGTCCTGTCCTCTATCAGAGCATTCCCTGTGTGTGTGCTGGGTGTCGGTACGATTGTGTCGACATGTATGAGGAGGAAAATTATGTGGAAGCAGAGCAATTGCCTGTGTTAGTGATGTCACCCCCTAGGGAGTCGACACCTGACTGGATGGTAGTAATTAAAGAATTACGTGACAACGTCAGCACTTTGCAAAAAACTGTTGACGACATGAGACAGCCGAAAAATCAATTAGTGCCTGTTCAGGCGTCTCAGACACCGTCAGGGGCGCTAAAACGCCCGTTACCTCAGATGGTCGACACAGACCCTGACACGGATACTGAATCCAGTGTCGACGGTGACGAGACAAACGTAATGTCCAGTAGGGCCACACGTTACATGATCACGGCAATGAAGGAGGCTTTGAACATTTCTGACACTACAAGTACCACAAAAAAGGGTATTATGTGGGGTGTGAAAAAAACTACCAGTGGTTTTTCCTGAGTCAGATGAATTAAATGAGGTGTGTGATAAAGCGTGGGTTTCCCCCGATAAAAAACTGCTGATTTCTAATAAATTATTGGCACTATACCCTTTCCCGCCAGAGGTTAGGGCACGTTGGGAAACACCCCCTAGGGTAGATAAGGCGCTCACACGCTTATCAAAACAAGTGGCGTTACCGTCTCCTGATACGGCCGCTCTCAAGGAACCAGCTGATAGAAGGCTGGAAAATATCTTAAAAGGTATATACACACATACCGGTGTTATACTGCGACCAGCGATCGCCTCAGCCTGGATGTGCAGCGCTGGAGTGGCTTGGTCGGATTCCCTGACTGAAAATATTGATACCCTGGATAGGGACAGTATATTATTAACTATAGAGCATTTAAAGGATGCATTACTATATATGCGAGATGCACAGAGGGATATTTGCACCCTGGCATCTAGAGTAAGTGCGATGTCCATTTCTGCCAGAAGAACGTTATGGACGCGACAGTGGTCAGGTGATGCGGATTCCAAACGACATATGGAAGTATTGCCGTATAAAGGGGAGGAGTTATTTGGGGTCGGTCTATCGGACCTGGTGGCCACAGCAACGGCTGGAAAATCCACCTTTTTACCCCAGGTCACCTCTCAGCAGAAAAAGACACCGTCTTTTCAAACCCAGTCCTTTCGTCCCTATAAGGGCAAGAGGGAAAAAGGCCGCTCGTTCCTGCCCCGGGGCAGAGGAAGGGGAAAAAGACTGCACCATGCAGCCTCTTCCCAGGAGCAGAAGCCCTCCCCCGCTTCTGCCAAGTCCTCAGCATGACGCTGGGGCTCTGCAAGCAGACTCGGGCACGGTGGGGGGCCGTCTCAAGAATTTCAGCGCGCAGTGGGCTCACTCGCAAGTGGACCCCTGGATCCTGCAGGTAGTATCACAGGGGTACAAATTGGAATTCGAGACGTCTCCCCCTCGCCGGTTCCTGAAGTCTGCTCTACCAACGTCTCCCTCCGACAGGGAGGCAGTATTGGAAGCTATTCACAAGCTGTATTCCCAGCAGGTGATAATCAAGGTACCCCTCCTACAACAGGGAAAGGGGTATTATTCCACGCTGTTTGTGGTACCGAAGCCGGACGGCTCGGTGAGACCAATTTTAAATCTAAAATCTTTGAACACTTACATAAAAAGGTTCAAATTCAAGATGGAGTCACTCAGAGCAGTGATAGCGAACCTGGAAGAAGGGGACTATATGGTATCTCTAGACATCAAGGATGCTTATCTCCATGTCCCAATCTACCCTTCTCACCAAGGGTACCTCAGGTTTGTGATACAAAACTGTCATTATCAGTTTCAGACGCTGCCGTTTGGATTGTCCACGGCACCACGGGTCTTTACCAAGGTAATGGCCGAGATGATGATTCTTCTTCGAAGAAAAGGCGTATTAATTATCCCTTACTTGGACGATCTCCTGATAAGGGCAAGGTCCAGGGAACAGTTAGAGGTCGGAGTAGCACTATCTCAGGTAGTGCTACGTCAGCACGGGTGGATTCTAAATATCCCAAAATCACAGCTGATTCCAACAACACGTCTACTGTTCCTAGGGATGATTCTGGACACAGTCCAGAAAAAGGTGTTTCTCCTGGAGGAGAAGGCCAGGGAGTTATCCGAGCTAGTCAGGAACCTCCTAAAACCAGGACAAGTGTCAGTGCATCAGTGCACGAGAGTCCTGGGAAAAATGGTGGCTTCTTACGAAGCGATTCCATTCGGAAGATTCCATGCAAGAACTTTTCAGTGGGATCTGCTGGACAAATGGTCCGGATCGCATCTTCAGATGCATCAGCGGATAACCCTATCTCCAAGGACAAGGGTATCTCTCCTGTGGTGGTTACAGAAGGCTCATCTTCTAGAGGGCCGCAGATTCGGCATTCAGGATTGGATGCTGGTAACCACGGATGCCAGCCTGAGAGGCTGGGGAGCAGTCACACAGGGAAGAAATTTCCAGGGCTTGTGGTCAAGCATGGAAACGTCTCTTCACATAAATATCCTAGAGCTAAGGGCCATTTACAATGCCC
The DNA here is from genome assembly GCF_028390025.1 of Pseudophryne corroboree. Classification (NCBI taxonomy): domain Eukaryota; kingdom Metazoa; phylum Chordata; class Amphibia; order Anura; family Myobatrachidae; genus Pseudophryne; species Pseudophryne corroboree. The sequence continues at coordinate 477,181,717 of NC_086446.1, forward strand.
TAAGTCAAGCAAGGCCTCTGCTTCAGGGTCAACCGGTATTGATCCAGTCGGACAACATCACGGCTGTCGCCCACGTAAACAGACAGGGCGGCACAAGAAGCAGGAGGGCAATGGCAGAAGCTGCAAGGATTCTCCGCTGGGCGGAAAATCATGTGATAGCACTGTCAGCAGTGTTCATTCCGGGAGTGGACAACTGGGAAGCAGACTTCCTCAGCAGACACGACCTCCACCCGGGGGAGTGGGGACTTCATCCAGAAGTCTTCCAAGTGATTGTAAACCGTTGGGAAAAACCAAAGGTGGACATGATGGCGTCCCGTCTCAACAAGAAACTGGACAGATATTGCGCCAGGTCAAGGGACCCTCAGGCAATAGCGGTGGACGCTCTGGTAACTCCGTGGGTGTTCCAGTCGGTATATGTGTTCCCTCCTCTTCCTCTCATACCAAAAGTACTGAGAATCATAAGAAGGAGAGGAGTAAGAACGATACTCGTGGCTCCGGATTGGCCAAGAAGAACTTGGTACCCGGAGCTGCAAGAGATGCTCACGGAGGACCCGTGGCCTCTACCTCTAAGGAAGGACCTGCTCCAGCAGGGACCTTGTCTGTTCCAAGACTTACCGCGGCTGCGTTTGACGGCATGGCGGTTGAACGCCGGATCCTGAAGGAAAAAGGCATTCCAGATGAAGTCATCCCTACCCTGATCAAGGCCAGGAAGGATGTAACTGCAAAACATTATCATCGCATTTGGCGAAAATATGTTGCGTGGTGTGAGGCCAAGAAGGCCCCTACGGAGGAATTTCAACTTGGTCGTTTCCTACATTTCCTGCAAGCAGGATTGTCTATGGGCCTAAAATTAGGATCCATTAAGGTTCAAATTTCGGCCCTGTCGATCTTCTTCCAGAAAGAACTGGCTTCAGTGCCTGAAGTTCAGACGTTTGTCAAAGGGGTACTGCATATACAGCCTCCTTTTGTGCCTCCAGTGGCACCTTGGGATCTCAATGTAGTTTTAGGGTTCCTAAAATCACATTGGTTTGAACCACTTGCCACAGTGGATTTGAAATATCTCACATGGAAAGTGGTAATGCTGTTGGCCATGGCTTCAGCCAGGCGCGTATCAGAATTGGCGGCTTTATCCTATAAAAGCCCTTACCTGATATTTCATTCGGATAGGGCGGAATTGAGGACTCGTCCTCAATTTCTCCCTAAGGTGGTTTCAGCGTTTCACATGAATCAACCTATTGTGGTACCTGTGGCTACTAGGGACTTGGAGGACTCCAAGTTGCTGGACGTAGTCAGGGCCCTGAAAATATGTTTCCAGGACGGCTGGAGTCAGAAAATCTGACTCGCTGTTCATACTGTATGCACCCAACAAGCTGGGTGCTCCTGCTTCTAAGCAGACGATTGCTCGTTGGATTTGTAGTACAATTCAACTTGCACATTCTGTGGCAGGCCTGCCACAGCCAAAATCTGTAAAAGCCCATTCCACAAGGAAGGTGGGCTCTTCTTGGGCGGCTGCCCGAGGGGTCTCGGCTGTACAACTTTGCCGAGCAGCTACTTGGTCAGGGGCAAACACGTTTGCTAAATTCTACAAATTTGATACCCTGGCTGAGGAGGACCTGGAGTTCTCTCATTCGGTGCTGCAGAGTCATCCGCACTCTCCCGCCCGTTTGGGAGCTTTGGTATAATCCCAATGGTCCTTACGGAGTTCCCAGCATCCACTAGGACGTCAGAGAAAATAAGAATTTACTTACCGATAATTCTATTTCTCATAGTCCGTAGTGGATGCTGGGCGCCCATCCCAAGTGCGGATTGTCTGCAATACTTGTATATAGTTATTGTTACAAACAAATCGGGTTGTTTATTGTTGGAAGCCATCTTTTCAGAGGCTCCTACGGTTATCATACTGTTAACTGGGTTCAGATCACGAGTTGTACGGTGTGATTGGTGTGGCTGGTATGAGTCTTACCCGGGATTCAAGATCCTTCCTTATTATGTACGCTCGTCCGGGCACAGTATCTTAACTGAGGCTTGGAGGAGGGTCATAGGGGGAGGAGCCAGTGCACACCAGCTAGTCTAAAGCTTTTACTTTTTGTGCCCAGTCTCCTGCGGAGCCGCTATTCCCCATGGTCCTTACGGAGTTCCCAGCATCCACTACGGACTATGAGAAATAGAATTATCGGTAAGTAAATTCTTATTTTTTAAAGTGAGCCTGTCAGCGCTGGATGTCTACTTGGCTCCAGCACACAGGCTCCAAAACTACCCGCTGGCACCGAAACTCCTGCTTGGCCTCTGCCAAGACGGGTACTTGCGGCGGGGTCCACACATTAGCGACTAGCACCGCTGCTGCTGGGTAACCCCTGGACTGTGTGGCCAGCCATCAGGGAGCAGGTAAGAGGGTCCCAGTCTCCACACTTAAATTGCGGTCCACGGTGCGTCCTGGGAGACGGACCCCAGCGCTCGTTGTGGACACTTGCGCCGATCAGGGATTCCACTAGACCATCAGGGCTTTGTAGGGACACAGGTTTCATTGTTACAAAGGCCCCTAAGTACCAGTAGTTGAAACCCCAGCAAAGGGGAGGGAGAGCCAGCCTATAGCCCCTCCCCCAGCTTTTGGCACTAGTCCACCACGGGCTTCCCATAGTTTAACTATTTTCTGACACCCGCCTCCCCTCAGAGACTCGGTCAGTCATCTTAGAAGCAAGTCAGGTTTCCAGGAACACTGGGTTCAGTCTCCTTGTAAAAACGTCTACAAGGAGCCAGGTTTGTACATCACTTTATATCCTACCTGCTGCCAAGCAAAGCTGAGTAGTTGATACAGTGCTCATTCAGTTTTAGTATTGTAGATTCCTGCATTGTATATGACTTGTGTTAGTTTCTGCTGTCTGAATTTCTCATCTCAGCTCTAATTATATTATTTCTGTCCCTGTCTTTTTCTCTTACGTCCTAGAGGATACTGGAGTACCATTTAGTACCATGGGGTATAGATGGGCCCACTAGGAGCCATGGGCACTTTAATAATTTGATAGTGTGGGCTGGCTCCTCCCTCTATGCCTCTCCTACCAGACTCAGTTTAGAAAATGTGCCCGGAGGAGCCGGTCACACTTATGGAAGCTCCTGAAGAGTTTTCTGCATATATTTTATAGAGACTCCAGATTACCTAATCGGTACCAGGGCATAGCGGGGGGAGGGGGAGCGATTATTAATGTACTAAGTCCCCTATCAGGGTACTTAGTCTGCGACCCAGCTAAGCTTGTGTCTCCCTGAAGGGCTTTTTGTGGTTTAATTGTACTTAACCTTTTCCTGTGTGTGTGTGTGTGTGTGTGTGCAATCACATTTACATTATGTCAAGCAAAGAGTGTGTTTTCTTGTACAGTTGAGTGTTCCTCTTCACCAGGGGGCTCACTACTGGGTACTTGGGGCAGTGCACCTTCCCAGAATAGCGGGGCTGAACCGGAGTGGGTTAATTCCATTAAGGGAATGATCTCCAATATTTCTATGAAATTATCCCGCAATGAGAAAGAGACGCAATACTTAAGACAGACTGTGGATGAGTTTATGAATAGAAACTCAGTCCCCAAACCAGTGTCTCAATCCCCTCCCATTTGTCTGCAAAAACGATCTCTGGCCCATATCCTACATTCTGACTCTGCCGGGTCAGACATGGAGGAGGGCAAGGTGGATTTGGAGAGAGGAGATACTACTTTGTCACAGGGAATAGAGGCTCTTATAGAGGTTATCAGAGATGTTCTGCAAATTCCTGATAAGGTGTTAAAGGACAGTGAGGAATCTTATTTTAATGTAAAAAAAAGTCCTCAGTCACTTTTCTTGCGTCAAAGGAATTGCGTCAAAGGAATTGAAGAACCGTGGGTTAATCCTGATAAGAAATTTCAGATCCCTAAAAGGTTGCTCTCATCTTTTCCTTTTCCACTGGAGGATAGGAAAAAATGGGAAAATCCACCGATAGTGGACGCATCAGTCTCTAGGCCGTCACGAAAAATTGTATTGCCTGTCCCTGGTGCAGCCTCCCTAAAAGACACAGCTGATCGTAAAATTGAGACTACACTCAAATTGTTGTACACAGCTGCTGGGGTGGCCCAGAGACTCACTATTGCATGTGCGTGGATCACAAAAGCCATTTCTAAATGGTCACGTAATTGAGGGGTTAGATTCCTTGTCTAAGGGGGATGTTTTACTCCTGCAGCATATACAGGACTCTGCGAACTTTATGGTGGAAGCCATAAAAGAGGTAGGTTTGCTTAATGCGCGCACCACCGCTATGGCAGTGTCAGCACGCAGGGGCTTGTGGCTACGCCAGTGGACTGCTGATGTGGACTCCAGGAAAGGCGTGGAAGGCCTACCTTTCACAGGAGAGGCATTGTTTCCAATGCTACTGCGGGTAAGTCTACATATCTTCCTTCCGCAGCTCCCCCAGCCAGGAAAGCATATTCAGTTTCAAATTTACAGTCCTCTAGAGGTGCAAGAGGCAAACTACGCAAACCAGCAACTGCAGGTGCTCAGGAACAGAGCTCAGGCTCTGCTTCCTCAAAGCCTTCAGCATGTCGGTGTACCGTGATGCCTGGAGGGCTGTCAGGTGGGAGACAACTAAAATTCTTCAGTCACATTTGGTCAAGTTCGTGCCTGGATCCCTGGGTCATAGATCTTGTTTCCCAGGTCTACAGACTGGAGTTCCAAGAGCTCCCACCTCACAGATTCTTCAAATCAGACTTACCAGCTTCACAAGAGGCAAGTATAACTTTACAGCATGCCATCCAAAAACTGGTACAGACTCAAGTCATTGTTTCAGTTCCACCTCATCTGCACAACAAGGGGTACGATTCCAACTTGTTTGTAGTACTGAAATTGGACGGTTCAGTACGACCGATTCTGAACCTCAACTCTTTGAACCAGTTCTTAAGAGTGTTCAAGTTCAAGATGGAGTCTCTGAGAGTGGTGATCTCAGGTCTGGAGGAGGGGGTTATTTCTAGTGTCTCTGGATATCAAGGATGCGTAACTTCACATTCCGATCTGGCCGCCTCATCATGCTTATCTACGGTTTGCACTGCAGGACTGTCACTACCAGTTCCAGGCCCTGCCATTTGGTCCCTCCACGGGACCAAGGGTATTCACCAAAGTGATGGCAGAAATGATGTTTCTACTCCGCAAACAGGGAGTGAATATAATTCCGTACCTGGGTGATCTTCTGATAAAAGCGCCATCCAGGGAGAGGTTGTTGGACAGTATTGATCTCTCAACCAAACTTCTCCAGGATCACGGGTGGATTCTGAGCCTTCTGAAATCTCACCTAGAGCCAACACGGAGGCTCCCATTCCTGGGAATGATACTGGACACGGAGTAGCAGAAAGTGTTCCTTCCGTTGGAAAAGGCATTGGTAATCCAGTCGATGGTTTGGGATGTCCTGAAACCGACTTGGAGATATGTGCATCTATACATTCGCCTTCTGGGGGAAATGGTGGCCTCTTACGAGTCACTTCAGTACGGAAGGTTTCACGCAAGACCCTTCCGGTTCGACCTGTTGGACAAATGGTCCGGATCGCATCTTCACATGCATCAGAGGATCCGTCTGTCGCCAAAAGCCAGGATCTACCTTCTTTGGTGGCTACAGATTTCTCACCTCGTCGGAGGTTCGGAATTCAGGACTGGATCCTGTTAACCACTAACGCAAGCCTCAGAGGTTGGGGAGCAATCACCCAGGGGGTGCAGTTTCAAGGAAGATGGTCAAGTCAGGAAGTCATCCTTCCAATCAACATTCTGGAACTCAGGACCATATACAATGCCCTTCTGCAGGCCTCATATCTTCTTCAAGATCGGGCTATTCAGGTCCAGTCGGACAATGTGACGGCAGTGACGTATATAAACCGACAGGGCGGAACGAAAATCAGAGCAGCAATGCCAGAAATGTCAAGAATTCTCCTCTGGGCAAAAAAAACAACCCGCTGTGGCATTGTCAGCGGTCTTCATTCCGGGAGTAGACAACTGGGATGCAGACTTCCTTAGCAGAAACGACCAGCACCTGGGGGAGTGGAGCCTTCACCCAGAAGTGTTCAGCTGCTTGACACGTTGATGAGGATATCCACAAATTGACATGATAGCCTCTCGTCTCAACAAGAAGCTCAAGCGTTATTGTTCCAGGTCGAGAGACCCACAGGCAGTGGCGGTAAACGCTCTGACGACTCCATGGGTCTATTAGATGGTGTACGTGTTTCCTCCACTTCCTCTAATCCCAAGAATTCTAAAAAGAATAAAAAGGGAAAACGTTTAAGCAATACTCATTGCTTCATACTTTCCAAGAAGGGCCTGGTACGCTGACCTTCTGGAGATGCTCCTCAAAGATCCGTGGCCTCTACCTCTTCGCGAGGATCTTCTGCAACAGGGCCCGTTCGTCTATCAGGACTTACCGCGGCTATGTTTGACGGCATGGAAGTTGAACGGCTGATTCTAGCCAGAAGAGGGTTCCCTAACAAAGTTATCCCGACTATGATCCAAACCAGGAAGGGGGTAATGTCTAAACATTACCACCGTATTTGTAAGAAATACATCTCTTGGTGTGAGAGCAGAAATTTTTCTGCTGTGGAATTTCATCTGGGACGTTTCCTGCTTTTTCTGCAGGCAGGTGTGGATGTGGGCCTACGTCTGGGCTCCATAGAAGTCCAGATTTCGGCCTTGTCCATTTTCTTTCAAAAACCATTGGCTTCTCTCCCTGAGGTCCAGACGTTCTGGAAAGGTGTTCTGCACATCCAACCTCCCTTTGTTCCTCCCATGGCACCTTGGGATCTCAATTTGGTGCTGCAGTTCCTTCAATCGGACTGGTTTGAACCATTATAGGAGGTGGACGTAAAATATCTTATGTGGAAGACCGTCACACTGTTGGTCTTGGCTTCAGCAAGACGTGTGTCGGAGCTGGGGGCTTTGTTTCACAAAGAGCCCCTATTTCATTTTCCATGAGGACAGAGCTGAACTCAACTCGTCAACAATTTCTTCCTAAAGTGGTGTCTGCTTTTGACATCAAACAACCTATTGTGGTTCCGCTTATCACCGACACTTCTGCTACTTCAGAGTCTTTGGATGTTGTGAGGGCTTTGAAGGTATACGTAAAGAGGACAGCTTGTCACAGGAAATCCGACTCGCTGTTCGTTCTCTATGATCCCTATAAAATTGGGTGTCCTGCTTCAAAGCAGACAATTGCACGCTGGATCAGGCTCACTATCCAGCATGCTTATTCCACGGCAGGTTTGCCGGTTCCAAAATCTGTACAGGCCCACTCTACTAGGTCGGTGGGTTTTTCCTGGGCAGTTGCCTGGGGTGTCTCTGCTTTACAGCTCTGCCGAGCGGCTACTTGGTCAGGTTCGAACACATTTGCCAAGTTCTACAAGTTCGATATTTTGGCCTCTGAGGACCTTCAGTTTGGTCAATCAGTTCTGCAGGAACCTCAGCACTCTTCCACCCGGTTTGGGAGCTTAGGTACATCCCCATGGTACTAAATGGAACCCTAGTATCGTCTAGGATATAAGAGAAAATAGGATTTTAATTACCTACCGGTGAATCCTTTTCTCTTAGTCTGTAGAGGATACTGGGTGCCCGCCCAGTGCTTCGTTCTTCCTACAATGATACTTGGTTAAGTATTGTTGGTTCAGCTGTTGCTGTTCCTGTTTAAACTTGGGTTAGCATAGCTTTCCTCTGTTTGTGTGTGCTGGTTCGGAATCTCACCACTATCTTTTATATCCTTCTATGAAAGTATGTCCGTCTCCTCGGGCACAGTTTCCTAGACTGAGTTTGGTAGAAGGGGCATAGAGCGAGGAGCTAGCCCACACTATCAAATTCTTAAAGTGCCCATGACTCCTAGTGGACCTGTCTGTACCCCATGGTACTAAATGGAACCCCAGTATCCTCTACGGACTACGAGAGTAGGATTTACTGGTAGGTAATTAAAATCCTATTTTCTGTGCCCTGTGACCAGGTTCTGTTAGGGTCCCTTTTTTACAGTTTCAGCATTACGGCTGAACCTTGTTGCATACTATAACATGCTGCCACACCCTTGTTTGTACACTCTTTTGTGTGTGGGCGACTCCCCATTATTGCAGCTATGTCTAACAAGGCAAAATGTTGCAAACAGTCTGACAACCCGGTATTGTAATTGTGCAGGATGTAGTACAGGATGTGCTTTGTATTAACTGCTATGCACCTCCTGACCAGTCAACATTCCCAGCAACTACTCAAGAACCCACATGGGAAAGAATTCTCTCAGTTACTGGGTACCTTTGTGGATCGCCTAACCATACCTATGGGACCCCCTACAGTATGTTAGCACAGTCTAATGTCCCTATTCCTAACTCACCTTGGGTGCAGACACTGAATAATATTGTTTAGAACCTAGCCCAAAGATTCCTTGCGTTACAAAAAATGTTACCTGCGTTATTGCTGAAGAATCTACCAACACAGTGGAGGTCTCGACTTTAATTGAGGCTATTAGACATATCCTTCGACTCGGAATATGAACCTGAGCGGGTTGCTAAGAAAACTGATGTTTTTAAGCGACAAAAGGTTATTAAATCTGAATTTCCCCATTCAGATCATCTCATGGAAATTGGACAGTAACCCTGGAAAACTCCTGGTAAGAAGTACCAGTGGATTCACATAGTGCACATCTACTTAAGATGCCCATTCTATGTGACACTACTCTTTCCTCACTGAAAGAGCCCAGTGATAGACAAATTGAAAATTAAGTCTCTTTTTTTCTCTCACCAGTGCTGTAAATAGACCAACTGTAGCTGCCTCCTGGGCTGCTAAAGCCATTGAATCATGGTTACAGACCCTAGAGGAAGAATGCCCTCAGATATCTCTTAAGACTGCATGTTATACTTGACCCTTATGCAGCAAGCAGCTGCTTACATATTCGAGGCCCTGTCTGATGCCAGAGTATTGGCAGCTAAGGCGTCTACCACCTCTATACTGGCATGGCGCATTTTCTGGCTTTGTTCCTGGAAAGCTGACCTTGATTCAAAGAAAGTTTTGTAATTTCTGCCTTTTACAGGTGAAGTGTTATTTGCGGCAGAATTGGACAAAATTGTCACTGCTTTGGCTGCTGCTAAGACTGCTTTTCACCCGTCCACGCTGACTCCACGTGTTAGGAGTTCAAATTTCTGTTCTTTTCATCCTCTAGGCAAAGCGAAAGGACCGGCTTTCCCCAGACAAACATCCACCACAAAGCCCAAGGCCAAGTAACCCTGTAAGTCAACCTTCAGCAAAACCTGACAAGCCGCAGTCTGAAGGGGTGGGCTTCCTCCTGGGTGACCCCAGCATGGGAGGCTGTCCCTGACCACTTCGAACGCCTGGGTACGAGAAGTGGTCTCTCACGGTTATGCTGTCTCATTCAAGAGACAGCCCCCCCTTCGCCCCTAGTCCTTTTGGGCAAGTCTTCCCTCAGACCTCCAAAAGGCTCTAGTTCTGCAGCAGATGGTGCAATCACTCCTGCAATCCAATCAGGTGTGTTTATACCGGATCCACAGTCTCAACGCGTAAAGGAGCTTTTTTATTCCTCCCTGTTTCTAGTGCCCAAGCCTAACGGGTCACACCGACCCATCCACAACCTCAAATCTCTCAACAGATTTTTCAAGGTTCCCAAATTCCGCACGGAGACTCCTTCGATCCATAGTCCTTGCCATGGAGCCAGGGTACTTTATGGTATCCCTGGATATACAGGATGCGTATCTGCATATCCCTATTGCTCCTTCGCATCAGCATGTTGCCATATGCAACCAACATCAGTTCAGGGTGCTACCGTTTGGACTTTCTATGGCACCCAGAATTTTTACCAAAGTCATGGCAGCATGGATGCGTCATCAGTGAGTCAGAATACTCCCCTATCTGAACGACTTACTGCTTCTAGCTACTTCACAAGAACAACGACATCTTCAAATCACGATGACCTTCCTTTAGACTCACGGATTGCTCATCAATTGGAAAAAGTCCTCCCTCATACCGTCCCAGCGGATGTTACACTTGGGAGCCCTGTTAGACTCTGCAAGGCAGTGCTTCTTTCTGCCTGCAGACAAAATCTCCAAGCTACAAGACAGGGTTCGCAGTCTGATCCTACCGCGCCAAGGGGGTTATGCAGATTAATCGTAGATGTGCTAAATTTAGCCAATCAATGATCAGTTTCTCAGACATGCAGGGGGTATGCCCAGCACAGGGCTAGTCCGTCCCTCATGTCTGGCTCTGCCCCCCTTCCCCGCAAGGGAGCAAAATCATCGCACAGCGGCAATGCTTTTGCACCCGCTGAGTAACTACCTGCCAGCACAGCTCCTGCATGCTGGCATGCCGCCACTAGCCGCGTCCCAGACCACAGCGACTGCGTGTGACTTCACACAGCAGATGCGTGTCCCCCCCCCCCCCCGCATATATACCGGACACGTCTCCGTGGTCCGCCCTGCCAACGGCGTTCTAACACCGTTGGCACGCCCCGCGACTGCCTCTGCTTGTCAATCAGGCAGAGGCAATCGCAGCCCAGAGATGCTTTTAGCATCTCATTGCGCACACCATAAAAAAAATCAGACTGCGATCGCTGCCACTGCAGCGATCCAGTCTGAATTACCCCCCAAGTTTCCATTCACTTAGCCATGCAATTCCTCGGACTAATGTTCTTGACCATCGACCATGGCGGAGTACGCTCCGTTTCATACTCGTCCTCTACAACATCTGTTCCTGGTGACGCAGAACAGCAAACCTCATCTGATCAGATCTCAACTGATGACTCTCACTTCAGAGGTTTGTTTGTCTCATACTTGGTGGCTCCACACGACCCACCTGGACAAAGGACAGCCCTTTTGGGATCCAGACTTGGGTGCTCCTAACCACGGACGCCATTCTCCGCACTTGGTGGACAGTGACAGAACAGCACTCATTTCAAGGGCGTTTGACGCAGTCCCATCCCCTAATAATCAATGTTCTGGAACTACGAGCTGTTTACAAAACCTTAATTCTGCGCAAAGGGTCCTTCAAGGCAGACCTGTTCAGATACAGTCCGAAAATGCCACGGCAGTGGCTTATCTCAATCACCAAGGTGGCACTTGCCGCCAGATGGCGATGCAGGAAGTGGCCCACATTCTCAAGTGGGCACAACGTCACCTTCCATCCTCCTCAGTAGTCTTCATTCCTGGGACCCTCAACTGGAAAGCAGACTTTCTCATTCGCTAAGATGTTCATGTGGGAGAATGGTCCCTTCATCCAGAAGTCGTCCACTAGAAGTTGAAAAAGTGGGGTCTCCCAGATGACGGCCTCACACCACAACCATAAAGTTCCTGTATACGGGTACCAATCCAGGGATCCGCAAGCACCGTTCATGGATGCTCTCTACATCAAGTGGACCTTCCATATCATGTTTGTCTTCCCTCCAGTTACCCTTCTACCGAGGGTTCTATGCAAACTCAAACAGGAAGGAAACAACCTCATTGTAGTGGCCCCAGCATGGCTCCTATGCTAACTCAAACAGGAAGGAAACAACCTCATTGTAGTGGCCCCAGCATGGCTCAGATGCCATTGGTTCTCCGACCTACAATGCCTCTCCGTGGGAGTTCCCCTTCCTCTTCCATTGCGACAAGACCTCTTTTTATCAAGGGCCACATCTACACCCAGACCTACCACATTTGTCTTTGACGGCTTGCTTCTTCAGTCTTCCATACTGAAGGCGAAAGGCTTTTCTCGCACAATTGTGCAAACTGTGCTTTAGGCTCGATATCCGGCCTCTTCCCCTGTATACTACCGGATATGGCACACTTTCTTCCAGTGGTGTGCTTCCAAGCACTATGGTCCTGCTGTCTTCCGGATTTCCAGACTCTTTCCTTCCCACAACGGGAATTGAGCTTCGGCCTTCGTCTGGCTTCTCTCAAAGTGCATATTTCTGCTTTGTCCGTATGGTTTCAATGCAGGATTGCTCCACTTCCGGATGTTCGCTCCTTCCTCCAGGGTGTTATCCAAGTCCAGTCTCCCCTGTGTACCTCCAGTGGCTCTGTGGTTCTGGATGCTCTTCAACAGGCTCCTTTTAAACCTTTGAAACAGTTGATCTGAAATGGTTAACTTATTCCTTCTGGCCATTGCATCTTCCAGGCGGGTGTCTGATTTGGGCGCTCTCTCCTGTCGCCCTCCTTTATTGATTTTTCATCCAGCCAGGACTGTTCTTCGTACTTGCTTGGGTTACCTACATACGGTGGTCTCCTTTTTCCATTTGAATGAGGAAATTGTGATTCCGACCTTCGTCTCCTCGTCTGCAGTGGTTTGTGCTCTACGTATCTATGTAGGTCGGACCAGTTTCCTACGGAGATCGGATTTCCTCTTCATCCTCTATGGTTATCACAAACGTGGTAGGCTAGCTAATAAACAGACTCTGGCCAGATGGATTAGAATGGCTATCGCACAAGCATACTCTGAAGCTGGTTTTCCAGTCCCAGCTTCAATATCTGCTCATTCTACTTGGTCCATGGGATTGTCGCATTTGTTGAACCGTGGTCTTCTATCCACACCTTTCTTAGGTTTTATGCCTTTGATACATTTGCCTCCCAGTATGCTACATTTGGACGCCGGATTCTACTATCCACTCGGGAGCATCCCTATCCTTAAAGTCCTATTTTAGGACATCCCCAATGTTTTCTCTGTGGAATCCCTATAGAACCCGAAGAAGAAAAGGAGAGTTATGGCACACTTACCTTTGTTTACTCTTTCTTCGGGGTCCACAGGGCTTGCAGCATTCGTCACTAGTTCCCTTCTCCTGTCTGTGTGAGAATGTGTTCTTCTGTGTACCAGATCTTACTACTCTCTCTCTCTTCATTCTCTTCCTGCTTTGTGCTTGTTACCATAACTGACCTGTCTGAGCATGGAGGCGGGGTTATAGGGAGAGAGACCGAGGCATCTTTGGATATCTGAAAAGGTTTAACTGTGTGGTGCCTAAGAGCTGATCCTACCACCTATAACCCCGATGTTATCCGTATGGACCCTATGAACTTCGAAGAAAGAGTTATCAAAGGTAAGTCTTCAACTCAACCCCATCACACAAACTCTCTTTATAATAGCAAGATCACGCCCTTTTGGGGCAGCGGCTTTCCCTTTTGAATTTCCAGCTTGGACATGCCAAGTGGCTGCATATTCAATTAACCCCTCAGAATCTGATACTCTCTTTGCCCTTCCCTGGGCACTGGTCTATTGACTCCTGAAATTATTTCCGGTGATTATTGCCATTCCTGTCTAAGTCCGATCAGTTATCAACTTTAAAAATCAAGAAATGTTTACTAAAGTAATACAAAAATAACACAAAATTTTAAAGATTGACAATAAGTGGTCAATTCAGTGGGCCACGAGTGAGGCGAAATGCCTTTGTAATGGCGTGGAAACGTCTGCAACACCACCTCATCTTGTTCCCCCCACCCTTCTCCGGTTTTGCAGAAGTCCACAAGTCTGCTACTGTAAGTGCGGCATCGTGGCTAATTGATTGACCCCTTAATTGAGCATTAAATGCTTGATACTTGAAATACTTTAATAAAACCTTACTTTGTTTTAATTTTAATTTTGATAAAGTCTATTAATAAAATGCAAAAGGTGCAGAGTAGATGGGTCAAGTGGTTCTTATCTGCCTCACATTCTATGCTTCTAATAATCTCTCACCCCTCAGTAAAGGGAAAAAAATCTCTGCAGAACGAAGGGAGGATATACCGTAGATACTTAGCCCAATCTTTAACTAGTGCATATGTGCTCAGCTTGGTGTATTGTACTTGTGGCTGTATTGAAAAAGTCTGCAGACTACAGTTTATTTTAAAACTTTCCTTGAGTAGTGACTCCCAGGATCTACTTGTTAGGATGAGATGGGCCTTCTTTTCCAAAGTTTTTCTGTAGGTGATGTTTTAAGGTTGTTAGAGATTCAATAATGTACTGTATTATTTTCACTATTTTACAAAAATAAAACTGCTCATTGACACAGTTCTGTTTATTTGTGACGGCTTTGCCTGCCCTCCATTCATATGCGTCTGGTGCATCAAGACTTTTTTATTGCTGTACATAAGTATTTGGAAACTCCTATAATACAGCTGCACACCAAACAGCCAGTCTCTGTAATGACTAAAAACTAATTGGCATTCTCAGTTATGTGATCACTGAAATTACCACAGGTACAGTTTGGTTACAGGAGCTGCAGAAGAGATGTGCCAACTGCTACAGTGTAAAATGCAACAAAAAAGTAAATAAATTGGAAAATAGACAATAAATACATATCCCCTTATATTTGAGTTGTTAATATCATTCCTGCTGATAACACCATCTTCTTTAATCTTAGGTTCAACATCAAAGTTCAGTTGCAACTAGTGGCAAGTTTCATGCTGACTGGAGTTTCAGGAGGGGCTAAGTATGCCCAGAACGGTCAGCTTTTTGGTCGCTTTAAGCTCACAGAGACACTTTCTGAAGACACTTTGGCCGGTAGGCTAGTGATGACCAAAGTCAACGCGGTATATTTATTACCGGTCTCGAAGGAGAAGTCTGTGCAGAGTCAAGGAAGCAAAGAGAAAGTGTTTGAGGCAGTTATTGAGGAGAAAACAAAGGACTACATCTTCCTGAGAATATGCAGGGATTGCTGTGAAGAGCTGCGGCTTCGAGCTGACCGAGAGATGCAGGTGCGTGCTGCAGTGTGCTATATCAGTGTATGAGTAACCAAAATGTTCAAATGACAAAAATAGTTTATAATCCTTCACACTCACTCCAAGTTTGTAATGTCTTTATTTTTCATACACTAGTTAGTATCAACCACTGAAAATATTTTATCTAGGAAACAGTTGGCCCTACCAAACTGTTCACTCAAAACTTGAAGTTTTGCATTTTTGTGCTTGAACATGCAGTTTACAAGAAGTTGCTAAGATTGCTTGTATAAAATAGTGAAAAAGTCTTTTGAGTGTGTATTGTTCCTGAACATCAGCGTCTCTCCAGTGTGCATAGTCCTGGGAGGCCAGCGTCTCTGCAGTATGCATAGTCCCTGGAGGCCTGCGTCTCTGCAGGGTACATAGTCTCTGGAGGCCTGCGTCTCTGCAGGATACATAGTCCCTATTGGCCAGTTTCTCTGTAGTGTGCATAGTCCCTGTTGGCCAGCGTCTCTTCAGTGTGCATAGTCCCTGGTGGCCAGCGTCTCTCCAGTGTGCATAGTCCCTGGTGGCCAGTGTCTCTACAGTGTGCATAGTCCCTGGTAGCCAGCGTCTCTCCAGTGTGCATAGTCCCTGGTGGCCAGCATCTCTGCAGTGTGCATAGTCCCTGGTGGCCAGCGTCTCTGCAGTGTGCATAGTCCCTGGTGGCCAGCGTCTCTGCAGTGTGCATAGTCCCTGGTGGCCAGCGTCTCTGCAGTGTGCATAGTCCCTGGTGGCCAGCGTCTCTGCAGTGTGCATAGTCCCTGGTGGCCAGCGTCTCTGCAGTGTGCATAGTCCCTGGTGGCCAGCGTCTATGCCTTGTGCATAGTCCCTGGTGGCCAGCGTCTCTGCAATGTGCATAGTCCCTGGTGGCCAGCGTCTCTGCAATGTGCATAGTCCCTGGTGGCCAGCGTCTCTGCAGTGTGCATAGTCCCTATTGGCCAGCATCTCTTCAGTGTGCATAGTCCCTGGTGGCGGCCAGCGTCTCTGCAGTGTGCATAGTCCCTATTGGCCAGTTTCTCTGTAGTGTGCATAGTCCCTGTTGGCCAGCATCTCTCCAGTGTGCGTAGTCCCTGGAGGCCAGCGTCTCTCCAGTGTGCGTAGTCCCTGGAGGCCAGCGTCTCTCCAGTGTGCGTAGTCCCTGGAGGCCAGCGTCTCTCCAGTGTGCATAGTCCCTGGAGGCCAGCGTGTCTCCAGTGTGCGTAGTCCCTGGAGGCCAGCGTGTCTCCAGTGTGCGTAGTCCCCGGAGGCCAGCGTCTCTCCAGTGTGCGTAGTCCCCGGAGGCCAGCGTCTCTCCAGTGTGCATAGTCCCCGGAGGCCAGCGTCTCTCCAGTATGTGTAGTCTCTATAGGCTGTCATCTTTCCAGTGTGTGTATAGTCCCCGGTGGCCATCGTCTCTCCAGTGTATGTATTATCCCTAAACACCAATGTGTCTCCAGTGTCGTTCTATCTCCCCCATTGGGTAGTAAGTGGGCTGCTGAGCCACTGATTTCATGTTTTTGTTCCATCAGGTTGAACTCCAATTCCAGCTGAACAGACTGCCTTTGTGTGAAATGCACTATGCCTTGGACAGGATAAGAGATAATGGTATTCTCTTTCCAGATCTGAGCCTGACACCCCCTATACCATGGAGCCCAAATAGGTATGTCTGTTAATTCCACATTTTCAGCAGCAGTAGTTGTGCTACTTGATTTTAAGCAGGGTTCAAGCAAACACTATTAAACTTTTTTGTTTTGTAGGTTAACCAGAATCTCCTAATATTTTTAGTCAGCTGACTATATAGTAGACAATGGCACTGTAACTTTGCTGGTTATGTTTCTGTTAGCTGATTTTAGCCTTACAGAACAGATAACTGTTGGGGTATTCTACTGTGTATTTATCATATTTAAGTCACAACAACACTTTATATAATGCTGTTCTGTTTGTTAGAGCACAGACATTGCATACTGTTATAAACTAAACAAAGGGCATTTTTGTGTTTCATATAATCTCACTCCTGCTCTTGGCTGTGAAAGGATTTGGAAAGCCGACCTAGGCAGGTAAACTAACTAGGGTTGTGATTGCAGTTCTATGAGATCAGATATTATTAGCAAAAGGGCAGAATGTGTAAATAGAGTCATGAAAAATAGAATATGATGAATGGGCTGACTGCAGTTCACCATGCTTTATGGGGTTTTATCTGGATTGTTCGCACCTGGTGATCACGGACTATACCTGCTAATGCTGATTGGCCAAACCAACCACCCGCTAAATGTGAGCTCACCATGATCATTGTGTTAGTTTTATAGTAGTAGGTTATCGCAACCATTGTCTAGAAGCACCTACCCTCAGTGGCGTGCGGTGAGGTCAGTGGCTGGTGAGGCACTACAGCCATAATGTCCGCCGAATCCTGCCGATGACCCCTACCGCCACCGAGCCAATGCCCGCTACTGCCTCTGAGCCGATGCCCGCTGCCACTGCCAATGGCTTACAAACTCGCCCACCATCAACTGACCCAGCCCTCCACCAATAATTTGCATCTCAGTACGATGCCGCCAATGCCCGCTGCCTGCCTGCTCATCATACTTGTGATATACTGTATTGTAAATTTTCTCTATCGTCCTAGTGGATGCTGGGGTTCCTGAAAGGACCATGGGGAATAGCGGCTCCGCAGGAGACAGGGCACAAAAAGTAAAGCTTTCCGATCAGGTGGTGTGCACTGGCTCCTCCCCCTATGACCCTCCTCCAAGCCTCAGTTAGATTTTTGTGCCCGGCCGAGAAGGGTGCAATCTAGGTGGCTCTCCTAAAGAGCTGCTTAGAGAAAGTTTAGCTTAGGTTTTTTATTTTACAGTGAGTCCTGCTGGCAACAGGATCACTGCAACGAGGGACTTAGGGGAGAAGAAGTGAACTCACCTGCGTGCAGGATGGATTGGCTTCTTGGCTACTGGACATCAGCTCCAGAGGGACGATCACAGGTACAGCCTGGATGGTCACCGGAGCCTCGCCGCCGGCCCCCTTGCAGATGCTGAAACATGAAGAGGTCCAGAATCGGCGGCAGAAGACTCCTCAGTCTTCTAAAGGTAGCGCACAGCACTGCAGCTGTGCGCCATTTTCCTCTCAGCACACTTCACACGGCAGTCACTGAGGGTGCAGGGCGCTGGGAGGGGAGCGCCCTGGGAGGCAAATGAAAACCTATTTGGCTAAAAAATACCTCACATATAGCCTCCGGGGGCTATATGGAGATATTTAACCCCTGCCAGAATACACTAAAGAGCGGGAGACGAGCCCGCCGGAAAAGGGGCGGGGCCTATCTCCTCAGCACACAGCGCCATTTTCCTTACACAGCTCCGCTGGTCAGGACGGCTCCCAGGTCTCTCCCCTGCACTGCACTACAGAAACAGGGTAAAACAAGAGAGGGGGGGCAAAATAGTGGCAAAAATTATATTATAAAAGCAGCTATACAGGGAGCACTTATTATAAGGCTATCCCTGTCATATATAGCGCTTTTGGTGTGTGCTGGCAAACTCTCCCTCTGTCTCCCCAAAGGGCTAGTGGGGTCCTGTCTTCGTTAAGAGCATTCCCTGTGTGTCTGCTGTGTGTCTGTACGTGTGTGTCGACATGTATGAGGACGATATTGGTGTGGAGGCGGAGCAATTGCCAAATATGGGGATGTCACCTCCTAGGGGGTCGACACCAGAATGGATGCCTTTATTTATGGAATTACGGGATAGTGTCAACACGCTAAAGCAGTCGTTTGACGACATGAGACGGCCGGACAATCAGTTAGTGCCTGTCCAGGCGCCTCAAACACCGTCAGGGGCTGTAAAACGCCCTTTGCCTCAGTCGGTCGACACAGACCCAGACACAGGCACTGATTCCAGTGGCGACGGTGACGAATCAACCGTATTTTCCAGTAGGGCCACACGTTATATGATTTTGGCAATGAAGGAGGCGTTACATTTAGCTGATACTACAGGTACCACTAAACAGGGTATTATGTGGGGTGTGAAAAAACTACCTATAGTTTTTCCTGAATCAGAAGAACTAAATGATGTATGTGATGAAGCGTGGGTTGCCCCCGATAAAAAGATGCTAATTTCAAAGAAGTTATTAGCTTTATACCCTTTCCCGTCAGAGGTTAGGGCGCGCTGGGAAACACCTCCTAGGGTGGACAAGGCGCTCACACGCTTATCTAAACAAGTGGTGTTACCCTCTCCTGAGACGGCCGCACTTAAAGATCCAGCAGATAGGAGGATGGAAAATATCCAAAAAAGTATATACACACATACAGGTGTTATACTACGACCAGCTATAGCGACAGCCTGGATGTGCAGTGCTGGAGTAGCTTGGTCAGAGTCCCTGATTGAAAATATTGATACCCTGGATAGGGACAATGTTTTACTGTCTTTAGAGCAAATAAAGGATGCATTTCTTTATATGCGTGATGCACAGAGGGATATCTGCACACTGGCATCACGGGTAAGTGCTATGTCCATTTCGGCCAGAAGAAGTTTATGGACGCGACAGTGGTCAGGCGATGCGGACTCAAAACGGCATATGGAAGTTTTGCCGTATAAAGGGGAGGAGTTATTTGGAGTCGGTCTATCAGATTTGGTGGCCACGGCTACAGCCGGGAAATCCACCTTTTTACCTCAAGCTACTCCCCAACAGAAAAAGACACCGACTTTTCAACCGCAGCCCTTTCGTTCCTTTAAAAACAAGAGAGCAAAGGGATATTCATATCTGCCACGAGGCAGAGGAAGGGGGAAGAGACACCAACAGGCAGCTCCTTCCCAGGAACAGAAGCCCTCCCCCGCTTCTACAAAAGCCTCAGCATGACGCTGGGGCTTCTCAAGCGGACTCGGGGGCGGTGGGCGGTCGTCTCAAGAATTTCAGCGCGCAGTGGGCTCACTCGCAGGTAGATCCCTGGATCCTGCAGATAATATCTCAGGGGTACAGGTTGGAACTAGAGACAGATCCGCCTCGCCGTTTCCTGAAGTCTGCTTTACCAACGTCCCCCTCAGAAAGGGAGACGGTTTTGGAAACCATTCACAAGCTGTACTCTCAGCAGGTGATAGTCAAGGTACCTCTTCTACAACAGGGAAAGGGGTATTATTCCACTCTATTTGTGGTACCGAAGCCGGACGGCTCGGTAAGACCTATTCTAAATCTGAAGTCCTTGAACCTGTACATAAAGAAGTTCAAGTTCAAAATGGAGTCACTCAGAGCAGTGATAGCGAACCTGGAAGAAGGGGACTTTATGGTGTCCTTGGACATCAAGGATGCGTACCTCCACGTTCCAATTTACCCCTCACACCAGGGGTACCTCAGGTTCGTTGTACAAAACTGTCACTATCAGTTTCAGACGCTGCCGTTCGGATTGTCCACGGCACCTCGGGTCTTTACAAAGGTAATGGCCGAGATGATGATTCTTCTTCGAAGAAAAGGCGTATTAATTATCCCATACTTGGACGATCTCCTAATAAGGGCAAGGTCCAGAGAACAGCTAGAGAGGGGATTAGCACTGTCTCAAGAAGTGCTAAAACAGCACGGCTGGATTCTGAATATTCCAAAATCCCAGTTAATGCCGACAACTCGTCTGCTGTTCCTAGGGATGATTCTGGACACGGTTCAGAAAAAGGTTTTTCTCCCGGAGGAAAAAGCCAAGGAGTTATCCGAGCTTGTCAGGAACCTCCTAAAACCAGGAAAGGTGTCTGTACATCAATGCAAGAGTCCTGGGAAAAATGGTGGCTTCTTACGAAGCAATTCCATTCGGCAGATTCCATGCACGAATTTTCCAGAGTGATCTGTTGGACAAATGGTCAGGGTCGCATCTTCAGATGCACCAGCGGATAACCCTGTCTCCAAGGACAAGGGTATCTCTTCTGTGGTGGTTGCAGAGTGCTCATCTATTGGAGGGCCGCAGATTCGGCATACAGGATTGGATCCTGGTGACCACGGACGCCAGCCTGAGAGGCTGGGGAGCAGTCACACAAGGAAGAAACTTCCAGGGAGTGTGGACGAGCCTGGAAACGTCTCTTCACATAAACATTCTGGAACTAAGAGCAATCTACAATGCTCTAAGCCAGGCAGAACCTCTGCTTCAAGGAAAACCGGTGTTGATCCAGTCGGACAACATCACGGCAGTCGCCCATGTAAACAGACAGGGCGGCACAAGAAGCAGGAGTGCAATGGCAGAAGCTGCAAGGATTCTTCGCTGGGCAGAGAATCATGTGATAGCACTGTCAGCAGTGTTCATCCCGGGAGTGGACAACTGGGAAGCAGACTTCCTCAGCAGACACGACCTTCACCCGGGAGAGTGGGGACTTCATCCGGAAGTCTTCCACATGCTGGTAACCCGTTGGGAAAGACCAATGGTGGACATGATGGCGTCTCGCCTCAACAAAAAACTGGACAGGTATTGCGCCAGGTCAAGAGATCCGCAGGCAATAGCTGTGGACGCGCTGGTAACGCCTTGGGTGTACCAGTCGGTGTATGTGTTTCCTCCTCTGCCTCTCATACCAAAAGTATTGAGAATTATACGGCAAAGAGGCGTAAGAACGATACTAGTGGTTCCGGATTGGCCAAGAAGGACTTGGTACCCGGAACTTCAAGAGATGATCACGGAAGATCCGTGGCCTCTACCTCTAAGGAGGGACTTGCTTCAGCAGGGTCCCTGTCTGTTTCAAGACTTACCGCGGCTGCGTTTGACGGCATGGCGGTTGAACGCCGGATCCTAAAGGAAAAAGGCATGCCGGAAGAAGTCATTCCTACTTTGATTAAAGCAAGGAAGGAAGTAACCGTGCAACACTATCACCGCATTTGGCGAAGATATGTTGCGTGGTGCGAGGATCGGAGTGCTCCGACGGAGGAATTTCAACTGGGTCGATTCCTACATTTCCTGCAATCAGGATTGTCTATGGGTCTCAAATTGGGATCTATTAAGGTTCAAATTTCGGCCCTGTCGATTTTCTTTCAAAAAGAATTGGCTTCAGTTCCTGAAGTCCAGACTTTTGTTAAGGGAGTGCTGCATATACAGCCTCCTGTGGTGCCTCCAGTGGCACCGTGGGATCTCAATGTGGTTTTGGAATTTCTAAAATCTCATTGGTTTGAACCACTAAAAAAGGTGGATTTAAAATATCTCACATGGAAAGTGACCATGTTACTAGCCCTGGCTTCGGCCAGGAGAGTGTCAGAACTGGCAGCTTTATCTTACAAAAGCCCATATCTGATTTTCCATTCGGACAGGGCAGAACTGCGGACTCGTCCGCATTTTCTCCCTAAGGTGGTGTCAGCATTTCATCTGAACCAGCCTATTGTAGTGCCTGCGGCTACAAGTGACTTGGAGGACTCCAAGTTACTGGACGTTGTCAGAGCATTAAAAATATATATTGCAAGGACAGCTGGAGTCAGAAAATCTGACTCGTTGTTTATATTGTATGCACCCAACAAGATGGGTGCTCCTGCGTCTAAGCAGACGATTGCTCGTTGGATCTGTAGCACAATCCAACTTGCACATTCTGTGGCAGGCCTGCCACAGCCTAAATCTGTAAAGGCCCACTCCACAAGGAAGGTGGGCTCATCTTGGGCGGCTGCCCGAGGGGTCTCGGCATTACAACTTTGCCGAGCAGCTACGTGGTCAGGGGAGAACACGTTTGTAAAATTTTACAAATTTGATACTCTGGCTAAGGAGGACCTGGAGTTCTCTCATTCGGTGCTACAGAGTCATCCGCACTCTCCCGCCCGTTTGGGAGCTTTGGTATAATCCCCATGGTCCTTTCAGGAACCCCAGCATCCACTAGGACGATAGAGAAAATAAGAATTTACTTACCGATAATTCTATTTCTCGGAGTCCGTAGTGGATGCTGGGCGCCCATCCCAAGTGCGGATTATCTGCAATAATTGTACATAGTTATTGTTAACTAATTCGGGTTATTGTTTAGGAAGCCATCTTTCAGAGGCTCCTCTGTTATCATGCTGTTAACTGGGTTTGATCACAAGTTGTACGGTGTGATTGGTGTGGCTGGTATGAGTCTTACCCGGGATTCAAAATTCCTCCCTTATTGTGTACGCTCGTCCGGGCACAGTACCTAACTGAGGCTTGGAGGAGGGTCATAGGGGGAGGAGCCAGTGCACACCACCTGATCGGAAAGCTTTACTTTTTGTGCCCTGTCTCCTGCGGAGCCGCTATTCCCCATGGTCCTTTCAGGAACCCCAGCATCCACTACGGACTCCGAGAAATAGAATTATCGGTAAGTAAATTCTTATTTTTTTAGAAAAAATAAATAAATTAGTGTTTGGGACTGGGAAGGGAGTGGGAAGAGGACGTGAATGCAATTTTGTTGTCCAGGGCTTCCATTAACTTAATGGAGAAGGGTCTGAATGGGTAAAAAAAAAAATGTGTGGGGTCCCCCCTCCTAAGTATAACCAGCCTTGGGCTCTTTGAGCCGGCCCTGGTTGTTTAAATAGTGGGGAAAAATTGTTCCCCGTATTTAGACAACCAGCACCGGGCTCTTAGTCCGGTCCTGGTTCCAAAAATACGGGGGACAAAAGATGTAGGGGTCCCCCGTATTTTTAAAACCAGCACCGGGCTCCACTAGCCAGGGACATAATGCCACAGCCGGGAGACACATTTATGTAGGTCCCTGCGGCCGTGGCATTACACCCCCACCTAGTCACCCCTGGCCGGGGTTCCCTGGAGGAGTGGGGACCCCTTAAATCAAGGATTCCCACCCCCCTCCATGCACCCAAGGGCCAGGGGTGAAGCCCGAGGCTGTCCCCAGCACCCCTGGGCGGTGGGTGCCAGGCTGATAGCCATAAGTGTGTAAAAAAAAAAATAGTTTCTCTGACGTCCTAGTGGATGCTGGGAACTCCGTAAGGACCATGGGGAATAGCGGCTCCGCAGGAGACTGGGCACAAAAGTAAAAGCTTTAGGACTACCTGGTGTGCACTGGCTCCTCCCCCTATGACCCTCCTCCAAGCCTCAGTTAGATTTTTGTGCCCGGCCGAGAAGGGTGCACACTAGGGGCTCTCCTGAGCTTCTTAGTAAAAGTTTAGTTTTAGGTTTTTTTATTTTCAGTGAGACCTGCTGGCAACAGGCTCACTGCATCGAGGGACTAAGGGGAGAAGAAGCGAACTCACCTGCGTGCAGAGTGGATTGGGCTTCTTAGGCTACTGGACACCATTAGCTCCAGAGGGACCGAACACAGGCCCAGCCTCGGAGCTCGGTCCCGGAGCCGCGCCGCCGACCCCCTTACAGAGCCAGAAGCAAGAAAAGGTCCGGAAAAATCGGCGGCTGAAGACATCAGTTTTCAACAAGGTAGCGCACAGCACTGCAGCTGTGCGCCATTGTTACTCAGGCACACTTCACACTCCGGTCACTGAGGGTGCAGGGCGCTAGGGGGGGGCGCCCTGAGCAGCAATGTAAAACACCTTGGCTGGCATAAATACACCACATATAACCCCCAGGGCTATATGGATGTATTTTAACCCCTGCCAGAACTCACCAAAAAAGCGGGAGAAAAGGCCGCCGAGAAGGGGGCGGAGCCTATCTCCTCAGCACACGGGCGCCATTTTCCATCACCGCTCCGCTGGAAGGACGTCTCCCTGACTCTCCCCTGCAGTCCTGCACTACAGAAAAGGGTAAAAAAGAGAGGGGGGCACTAATTTGGCGCAGTAGTTTATACTAACAGCAGCTATAAAGGGAAAAGCACATTATAGTGGTATTCCTGTATATATATATAGCGCTCTGGTGTGTGCTGGCATACTCTCCCTCTGTCTCCCCAAAGGGCTAGTGGGGTCCTGTCCTCTATCAGAGCATTCCCTGTGTGTGTGCGGTGTGTCGGTACGATTGTGTCGACATGTTTGAGGAGGAAAATGAGATGGAGGCGGAGCAATTGCCTGTTATACAGTTGTCACCCCCTAGGGAGTCGACACCTGAGTGGTTGAGCTTATGGAAGGAATTACGTGACAGTGTCAGCTCTTTACGACAGACAGTTGACGACATGAGACAGCCGGCTACTCAGCTTGTGCCTGTCCAGGGGTCTCAAACGCCATCAGGGGCTTTAAAACGCCCGTTACCTCAAATGGCAGACACGGATACTGACTCCAGTGTCGATGATGAGGAGACAAACGTGACTTCCACTAGGGCCACACGTTACATGATTGAAGCAATGAAAAATGTATTGCATATCTCTGATAATACAAGTACCACTAAAAAGGGTATTATGTTTGGGGAGAAAAAACTGCCTGTAGTTTTTCCTGTGTCCGAGGAATTAAATGAAGTGTGTGATGAGGCGTGGGTTTCCCCCGATAAAAAACTGATAATTCCTAAAAGGTTATTGGCATCGTACCCTTTCCCGCCAGAGGATAGGGCACGTTGGGAAACACCCCCTAGGGTGGATAAAGCGCTCACACGCTTGTCTAAACAGGTAGCACTACCCTCTCCTGATACGGCCGCCCTAAAGGAACCTGCCGATAGAAAGCTGGAGAATATCCTAAAATGTATATACTCTCACACGGGTGTTATACTGCGACCAGCAATCGCCTCAGCCTGGATGTGCAGTGCGGGCCTGGCGTGGTCGGATTCCCTGACTGAAAATATTGATACCCTGGATAGGGACAGTATATTACTGACTATAGAGCATTTGAAAGATGCATTTCTATATATGCGTGATGCACAGAGGGATATTTGCCGACTGGCATCAAGAGTTAGCGCGCTGTCCATTTCTGCAAGAAGAGGTTTATGGACGCGGCAGTGGTCAGGTGATGCGGATTCTAAAAGGCACATGGAAGTATTGCCTTATAAGGGGGAGGAGTTATTTGGGGTAGGTCTATCAGACCTGGTAGCCACGGCAACTGCTGGAAAATCCACATTTTTACCCCAGGTAGCTTCTCAACCTAAGAAGACGCCGTATTATCAGGCGCAGTCCTTTCGGCCCCATAAGGGCAAGCGGGCAAAAGGTACCTCATTTCTGCCCCGTGGCAGAGGGAGAGGAAAAAGGCTGCAACAAACAGCCAGTTCCCAGGACCAAAAGCCCTCTCCCGCCTCCGCAAAGTCCTCAGCATGACGCTGGGGCGTTACAAGCGGACTCAGGCACGGTGGGGGCCCGTCTCAAGAAATTCAGTGCGCAGTGGGCCCACTCGCAAGTGGACCCCTGGATCCTTCAGGTGGTATCTCAGGGGTACAAATTGGAATTCGAGACGTCTCCCCCTCGCCGTTTTCTAAAGTCGGCTTTACCAACGTCTCCCTCAGACAGGGAGGCAGTATTGGAAGCCATTCACAAGCTGTATTCCCAGCAGGTGATAATCAAGGTACCCCTCCTACAACAGGGAAAGGGGTACTATTCCACACTATTTGTGGTACCGAAGCCGGACGGCTCGGTGAGACCAATTTTAAACCTAAAATCCTTGAACACTTACATACAAAGGTTCAAATTCAAGATGGAGTCACTCCGAGCAGTGATTGCAAACCTGGAAGAAGGGGACTATATGGTGTCTCTGGACATCAAGGATGCTTACCTACATGTCCCAATTTACCCTTCTCACCAAGGGTACCTCAGGTTTGTGGTACAGAACTGTCACTATCAGTTTCAGACGCTGCCGTTTGGATTGTCCACGGCACCCCGGGTCTTTACCAAGGTAATGGCCAAAATGATGATACTCCTTCGAAGAAAGGGAGTTTTAGTTATCCCTTACTTGGACGATCTCCTGATAAGGGCAAGATCCAGGGAACAGTTGGAAGTCGGAGTAGCACTATCCCAGATAGTGCTGCGCCAGCACGGTTGGATTCTCAATATTCCAAAATCGCAGCTGATCCTGACGACACGACTTCTATTCCTAGGGATGATCCTGGACACAGTCCAGAAAAAGGTGTTTCTCCCGGAGGAGAAAGCCAGGGAGTTATCCGAACTAGTCAGAAATCTCCTAAAACCAGGCCAAGTCTCAGTGCATCAATGCACAAGGGTCCTGGGAAAGATGGTGGCTTCTTACGAAGCAATCCCATTCGGCAGATTCCACGCAAGAACCTTCCAGTGGGATCTGCTAGACAAATGGTCCGGGTCGCATCTTCAGATGCATCAGCGGATAATCTTGTCACCAAGGACAAGGGTGTCTCTCCTGTGGTGGTTGCAGAGTGCTCATCTTCTAGAGGGCCGCAGATTCGGCATTCAGGACTGGGTCCTGGTGACCACGGATGCCAGCCTGAGAGGCTGGGGAGCAGTCACACAGGGAAGAAATTTCCAGGGCTTGTGGTCAAGCCTGGAGACATCACTTCACATAAATATCCTGGAGCTAAGGGCCATCTACAGTGCTCTAAGCCTAGCAAGACCTCTGCTTCAAGGTCAGCCGGTGCTGATCCAGTCGGACAACATCACGGCAGTCGCCCACGTAAACAGACAGGGCGGCACAAGAAGCAGGAGGGCAATGACAGAAGTTGCAAGGATTCTTCGCTGGGCGGAAAATCACGTGATAGCACTGTCAGCAGTGTTCATTCCGGGAGTGGACAACTGGGAAGCAGACTTCCTCAGCAGACACGACCTCCACCCGGGGGAGTGGGGACTTCACCCAGAAGTCTTCCACATGATTGTGAACCATTGGGAAAAACCAAAGGTGGACATGATGGCGTCCCACCTCAACAAAAAACTAGACAGGTATTGCGCCAGGTCAAGGGACCCTCAGGCAATAGCTGTGGACGCTCTGGTAACACCGTGGGTGTACCAGTCAGTGTATGTGTTCCCTCCTCTGCCTCTCATACCCAAGGTACTGAGAATCATAAGAAGGAGAGGAGTAAGGACTATACTCGTGGCTCCAGATTGGCCAAGAAGGACTTGGTACCCGGAACTTCAAGAGATGCTCACAGAGGACCCGTGGCCTCTACCTCTAAGAAAGGACCTGCTCCAGCAGGGACCCTGTCTGTTCCAAGACTTACCGCGGCTGCGTTTGACGGCATGGCGGTTGAACGCCGGATCCTGAAGGAAAAAGGCATTCCGGATGAAGTAATCCCTACCCTGATCAAAGCCAGGAAGGATGTAACCGTACAACATTATCACCGTATTTGGCGTAAATATGTTGCGTGGTGCGAGGCCAGGAAGGCCCCTACAGAGGAATTTCAACTGGGTCGTTTCCTGCATTTCCTGCAAACAGGACTGTCTATGGGCCTAAAATTAGGGTCTATTAAGGTTCAAATTTCGGCCCTGTCGATTTTCTTCCAGAAAGAACTGGCTTCAGTTCCTGAAGTTCAGACGTTTGTCAAGGGGGTGCTGCATATACAGCCTCCTTTTGTGCCTCCAGTGGCTCCTTGGGATCTCAATGTAGTTTTGGGGTTCCTAAAATCACATTGGTTTGAACCACTCTCCACTGTGGACTTAAAATATCTCACATGGAAAGTGGTAATGCTGTTAGCCCTGGCTTCAGCCAGGCGTGTCTCAGAATTGGCGGCTTTATCCTATAAAAGCCCTTACCTAATTTTTCATACGGACAGGGCAGAATTGAGGACTCGTCCTCAATTTCTCCCTAAGGTGGTTTCAGCTTTTCACTTGAACCAGCCTATTGTGGTACCTGCGGCTACTAGGGACTTGGAGGACTCCAAGTTGCTGGACGTAGTCAGGGCCCTGAAAATATGTTTCCAGGACGGCTGGAGTCAGAAAATCTGACTCGCTGTTTGTCCTGTATGCACCCAACAAGCTGGGTGCTCCTGCTTCTAAGCAGACTATTGCTCGTTGGATTTGTAGTACAATTCAGCTTGCACATTCTGTGGCAGGCCTGCCACAGCCAAAATCTGTAAAAGCCCATTCCACAAGGAAGGTGGGCTCGTCTTGGGCGGCTGTCCGAGGGGTCTCGGCTTTACAACTTTGCCGAGCAGCTACTTGGTCAGGGGCAAACACGTTTGCTAAATTCTACAAATTTGATACCCTGGCCGAGGAGGACCTGGAGTTCTCTCATTCGGTGCTGCAGAGTCATCCGCACTCTCCCGCCCGTTTGGGAGCTTTGGTATAATCGCCATGGTCCTTACGGAGTTCCCAGCATCCACTAGGACGTCAGAGAAAATAAGAATTTACTTACCGATAATTCTATTTCTCGTAGTCCGTAGTGGATGCTGGGCGCCCATCCCAAGTGCGGATTGTCTGCAATACTTGTACATAGTTATTGTTACAAAAATCGGGTTATTATTGTTGTGAGCCATCTTTTCAGAGGCTCCTCTGTTATCATGCTGTTAAATGGGTTCAGATCACAGGTTGTACGGTGTGATTGGTGTGGCTGGTATGAGTCTTACCCGGGATTCAAAATCCTTCCTTATTGTGTACGCTCGTCCGGGCACATTATCCTAACTGAGGCTTGGAGGAGGGTCATATGGGGAGGAGCCAGTGCACACCAGGTAGTCCTAAAGCTTTTACTTTTGTGCCCAGTCTCCTGCGGAGCCGCTATTCCCCATGGTCCTTACGGAGTTCCCAGCATCCACTACGGACTATGAGAAATAGAATTATCGGTAAGTAAATTCTTATTTTTTTGTTGTGGAACTACAAGGCCCAGCAAGCCTCCCCTGCTTGCTGGTACTTGGAGAACCTCAAGTACCAGCATGCGGGGAAATAACGGGCCCGCTGGTACCTGTAGTTCTACAACAACAAAAATATTGAAATAAAAATACAACCCACACACCTTGAAAGTAAAAATGTATTAAAACACACTTACACACTCACACATACTTACCTACATCCCACGCCGGTCACGCCCACTTGTCCATGTAGAATCCAATAGGGGTACCTGTAAAAATGAGAGAGATTACTTACCTACATCCCACGCCGATCACGTCCACTTGTCTATGTAGAATCCAAAAGGGCCGGTACCTGTAAAAATGAAAATGATACTTACAAACTTTGTTAATCCATAGGAGGGTGGAAAGCATGAAATTAATTCCAAGGAAGGGGGGGGGGGGGGGGGAGGGGGGCAGGAAGCGAGAGAGAGAGAGAGAGAGAGATTACCGCATAGGATATCGTTCCCACATGGTTTCCTTGTACATCTCATAGCGGGATGCGATTAAGATCCCGGCTGTCGGAATCCCAAAACCTGTCAAAATCTCGATACAGGAAGCCTGTGCCGGAGGTCCAACAGCTGGAATCCGAACCGTGGTACGTATAGCGTCCCAGATAGGGTTAGGGCTGGGGGAAGGGTTAGGTTTAGCAGACACCGAGGGGGGGTTAGGGTTAGGCACCCCCGAGGGGGGAAGTTAGGTTTAGGCACCAAGGGGGGTGGGATAGTGTTAGGCAGCGGGGCAGGTTAGGTTTATGCACCATTGGGGGGAGGGTTAGGGTTAGGCTGCGGGAATGGAGGGTGAGGGGGTAGGGCACAGGGGTTAACATAGAATAGTCACCCCTGTCAGGATTTCATACATTGGGATCCCTGTGTCGATATATTGAATGCCAGGATCCTGAGCGCCAGTCAATCATACTCAACCCCCCATAGTATATTATGTACTGTACATCAAAATATGTATACGATTACTGTATGCTTCTTATTTACTATCCCAATTCAAGGAGCCAGTATCATAATAAGTTGCAATTTTAAGACCTTGTACTGTACATAATAATTACTTATATAGTTGTATTCTAATATATTGCCACAGTAGAGCATAGGACAGTATCTGAATTTGTAGCGCACATTGTTCTTTTTCTCTCTCACTGCATTATATAAGTAATCGGGATGTAGTTATGTGACGGCGGTCAGGAGACCGCCAGTCACATTGCTGATGGATGCCAGCTTTGAACACGGGTTTTTGCACATGAGCGCGCATAACCAGTGTTGCTGTGTGGTCTGAAAGGGCTCAATTGGAATAATCTGGGTTTTGCGACCCGGTATTCCAACTTGGGTAGCGAGCAGGGTTGAACCCGGCTCGCTGTGCTGTGTGAACGGGAAGCTGGGTCGATGTGACCTGTTTCCAGTTCACTTTGAGTGGACGGCCGGCGCTTGGAGATCATGTGATCTTTAAGCGCCGCCCCCGCAGCGCCACCACTAACGTCACCACCCTGGCAATATGCTGGGTTGGAAATGGCGATGGCAAGGGGCCTGAGGTGGGTTGCAGCTGGGATGCATCCGTGTCAGGCTCCCTGGTGCGACCCGCCTCTGGTGGTCTAAGTATTAAGCGTGCTTCCCGGGTCACAGTGCTGCGTAGGCGGGTACTTTACAAACCCAGTGGCCCACAATGAGAGCTTGATGTACAGCAGCGGTGAGTGCAGTATAAACCCAGTGGTAAACCACTAATACAATCCCCACCCCCTTGCAAAAATACACACACAAACACACAAGTCCTGACAGAACTGATCACCTCTGCCAAGCTGCAGTTGGAGATCAGTGATTACAGTCGGGTCGTCAGTTACCTTGAAAGAGCATTCCCCAGCCGCCTCCAGACTGTCAATCTCCCCACCAAGCCAGCTCCCCCATCACTCGATGTCTCTCTTCCTGCAGCTTCCAGCATGCGGGGAGACGGATCTGCTACTGCTACGGCCGCTGGAGAGGGACACTGTGCACTGTCTCCATTTTGGCTGGCTGCTTGCTGGGCAGGGCGGGCAACGCTACCCACGGGCCCGCGGTGCTGGCCAGTCTATTTTGCATCCAAGCGTGGTCGGACTCGCGCATGCGTGCTCCTGATTTCGGACGGGACTGGGGGGATTCAGAGGGCTCTGTGGAGCAGCCAGCGGGAGAAAGTCTGCCGGAGTTGGCAAGTATGATTTGGTGTCACCCCATGGAAGGTAGACACCACTCATGACGCCACTGTCTCCGGGTCTGACACCTGGGGTCCTCAAGGCAGGGTACTCACTGCTGGGGTCCTTCTGCAGACCTCCGCTCTCACTGCCTACACCGCACACGGGTTATGCAGCAGGGGGTCCTCTTCAGCAACCAGCGTCCGGTGATCTCCTCCAGCCTTGCGGGTCCTTTTCTCCGGTGGCGGGGATCTCTTCATTGGCGCATCGCTTCCTTGCCTCCCACCGTTCTGGCAGCCGCAGAGACAGCTGCTGCCAATCACAGAGACAGGGGCGTGCTTTCATATACGCTGAAAGCACGCCCCTGCTGCTCTGCGGCACTTATACTGGTGCCGCTTCCACTGTTATTTTATATGGCCTTTTCCAGTCCTCTGGCTCCGCCCCCTATCCGCCCCCTGCTTCCGGACTTTCACAATGCCAGCGGTGCCGCAGAAATTAATTTACAAGGTATTTACACTTTTAAATTATTAAAATAATATAAAGAACATACTTATGACACAGAATATGTGTCATAAGTATATTCTTTTTATTCTTTTCATCATTAATGACAGGGGAGGCACTGCCTCCCCTGCCTCCCCTGACTGCACGTCCCTGCCTACCCTATCTTGATAATGTGTAGCTGCTGTAACACCTCTTTGCTAGTTATTCTGGCTGAATCCTTTCCGACTGCATGTTTGGGTCAGGGAGCAGGACACTAGGCTTAATGCAAGACAAACAAGAGAAAGGATCAATAACCTGTTGGTCACAGGAACACATACCACTGCAATAAGAAGGATCTTGCAAAAATTTGTCTTGATTCGCTCATCAATTTTAAGCAGCAGTTCCTTCAAATGTGTAGATACACCATGTTAGTCATGTTAATGTTACACATGTTCATAGCCCCTGTTCCGATTTTTTGTTACAATTTTTAATATGTATTATTTAGAAAAAGTTATTTATGGCAATAAACAATCAAAAAGGCTCAATTTCTCCTAAAATTTTTTTTATTCCTGTTGAGACTGCTTCAGTTAACTGGAGGTCACGCTCTGTTGAAGGACATACAATTAAGAAGTACACAATGTATTTTTAGCAAGTTGAAGTGTTGCAATATGAGGATGTTCACGGTATAGAATGAAGGATAAAGTAGAAAGGGTAACATGTACGACTCCATCCGAGTTATCTATCTTGTTACATTTCCTTTCACTCCTCCGTTTCTGTCATGTATAATCTCCAGTCTCCAAACTGCTAAAATAGTTAGTTCGACAGGATGACATTGGGCCACATAAATGGTCCCAGAAATAGTCTTGGATGGGTAAGCGGGGAACAGCAGTTTGGTTTAAAGATCCTTGATTGACTTTTTATTTGTGTCTGAAACATCTTTGGCAAGTTAAATCCTGTAACATAACAATGACTGCTGATAGCTCTCTTCTAGTGTGAGTCATGTTCCAGCACAGACAAAGGAGACTGAGCTTCACATCATCCACTCTCTCTGCAGGCAGGACAATTGTTGTGTGAAAGTGCTATTTTGACACTAATTTCGCAATAAATTGTGCAATTACATAGACAGGAAACAGGAGGCGGATAGTACAATGGTGCTAAAATAATGTTCTGAATATTTTGCTTGAAAATGGCATAACTTAAATTGTTCCATTGAATTTCTAATAAGATATAAATTGGTGAGTACTTACTTGGTAGATTTTGGCTTCTTGTTAAAAAGGAGTTACCCAGAAAATCAAGCACAGTAAAAACAATTAAATATGTATTAATTTAGCTTTCACAAAAATGTCAGTTCACTTAGAAACTCCAGCGTTTGTTTGTTAAAAATGCCTTTTGGCTTTAACTTGTATAGAAAAAAGTACTTTAATTGAAAGCTTTTCCATTGCCTTAAAACTTTCTGTGGCCGGAGACCCTGCGCACATGAAAAACTTGTGGCGTGATCGCCATTTAAAAAAAAATAAAAATAGATTCTGCACTTGGCCCCATGTACTATCAATATATATTTGGGAAATGCATGTTTGAATATATGATTTATTTGTAATTTAAATTTAGCAGCAATTGCCAACTTCTGTAACTTTATTTACAGCTCCTCCTTTTAAATGGCCCTCATGTGGTCTTCTGTGTGTTTGTGCTTTTTGGGGAAAACAGTTTGTTTTCAATGATTTCCTGTACATTTCAGAAAATCAAATGCTAATAACTATTGTTGTTTAAACGACATAAATTCTTTGACTCTGTGTAATAAATATATCCAAGGATGAATGCAAATGACTAGTTCCTGGGGAATGTGAGTCGTATTTGCATTTTGGAACAGCTGGTCTAATTTGTATACAAGAGCAACTATGGGAGGATTTTGCCATGCTTGATTGTGCCTTCTGATTATAAAAAGAGGGCATGTGATCTCTGTAGAGGTAGGTGTCCTCTGACTGTAAGAGAGGAGATTACTTCTGTAAACACCAGTCTGCTGTTAATGGTCCATAGCTACTTTAGCAACAGACTTAAGGCCAGAGGAAGGTCCTGATATCTGTGTTACACACTTGTTATTTATGAAAAATTTGCTGATTTCTTGTTACATCGACCAAGGTGGGAAAATCGGGTTTACCCACACCCTACTAGGAAAAAATCAGGCTTTACCCACACACTGCCCAGTTTTTACACTGGGACATATGGTCAGATTCTTGAGAATGAACACACACTGGTCAATATCGGGAGATTGAGGCCGAAACTTTCGATCTTGATCGACCAGATAATCATAGCCCGTGCTTGTGAACAAGCTTTCTCAGACTTATTGGCTGTGGTGAAGATGCATTGTGACTGGACAAATGTCACTATTGCGAATAACCGATGTGGAAACTGCGTAGCACCACGTGCCATTAATGGGAGAGGTGAACGTCTGCTATGAAGGTGCGTGAGGGCCGACCGTCACGCTACAGTGAAACAGCTCATTGTTAAAATGAACCTGGGGGCTACCAGACTTGTGTCTGAAACGACGATCAGCTCGTCTAGCACGGCGGTTACTCTTGCTATTAACTGGTGGTCATAATAATGT
This sequence comes from Pseudophryne corroboree, assembly GCF_028390025.1. Taxonomy (NCBI): domain Eukaryota; kingdom Metazoa; phylum Chordata; class Amphibia; order Anura; family Myobatrachidae; genus Pseudophryne; species Pseudophryne corroboree. The sequence goes on from NC_086446.1 coordinate 477,216,135, forward strand.
GACTCGACAATGTATATTCCCTATCACATGTGCACGCAGACATATTCATGCTAGGGTTAATTCGCGGGGGGAAACTGGAGCCCCTCCCCCCGAAGGAAAGCCACACAAGCATTAGGAGAATACAGAAATTCCACACAGTGAGGACCATGGTGGGAATGGAACCCATGACCTCAGTGCTGTGAGACAGTAATGCTAACCATTACACCATCCGTACTGCCTATGTAAAGTTTGTTGCTGGCTTAGCTCCACTTACTGGTCCTGTTGTTGAATTACATTTTTATGACCTATAATTTATGTTGAATTCTGTGCCCCAGGTATTACTACCCTAATTTTGTGTTCAGTCTTTCAGTATATCTGTCTCCTTCTCTGTTAATGATATCCTGATATTTCCCTTTTGGCTGTTTCCCTTGCAGACAGTGGGATGAACTTTTAGATCCACGGCTGAATGCTAAGCAAAAGGAAGCCATATTGGCTATCACTACACCCCTCTCCATTCAGCTGCCACCTGTTTTAATCATCGGTCCCTATGGAACTGGCAAGACATTTACCTTGGCTCAGGCTGTGAAGCATATCCTTAAACAGCAAGATACCAGGTATAACTCCAAGGAGATAACCTTGCACTCAACTGAAATGTATTGTGCGCTAAAGGATTTGGCATACAGTAACAGTATTTCAGGCTGATGACATATTGGGTAGACACCAGTGTTGGAAGGGTATCCTGTTAAAATATTAACTACAATATGAACGATCTAGAAATGGGTGAAGTGAAGCGTCATGAAGAGTGATCTACTGGGAAAGGTGTAGTTGTAAAGTGAAAAGATGGGGAATCTGTTGGGATTTAGGGCCTAATTCAGATCTGATCGCAGCAGCAAATTTGTTAGCTAATGGGCAAAACCATGTGCACTGCAGGGGGGGGGGGGGGCAGATGTAACATGTGCAGAGAGAGTTAGATTTGGGTGGGCTGTGTACAAACTAAAATCTAAATTGTAGTGTAAAAATAAAGCAGCCAGTATTTACCCTGCACAGAAATAAAATAACCCGCCCAAATCTAACTCTCTTCACATGTTATATCTGCCCCACCCCCTGCAGTGCACATGGTTTTGCCCATTAGCTAACAAATTTGCTGCTGCAATCAGATCTGAATTAGGCCCATATGGCCCGTACACACTATGCAATATCATTTACGATTTGCACGATATTGTTCATTTCTGAATGATATTGTATAATGTGTATGCTTGATCCGACGTACGATGCGCGCTCCCGCAGGTCGCCTGCGACCTTGTACATTGGGCTGCATGCAGTCTTCATGAGGCGATATAGTGTGCTTTTGTACTCCAGTGATGACTTTGCTTGTAGACATCGTTTGTAGTGTGTACACACGATCCGATATGATATCTTATACAATATCATACGATATCGTTTCGTATGGGATCGCATAATGTGTACATACCATTAGACCGCTGCAAACAAGTCAATCTTTTGGGAAATGGCAGATCTACTCAGGATGTGTGAAGCTGCCTTCTAGCAGGAAGAGTTGTATGTGGGATATAAAATAACAACCATGTTCACAAGTTTGCTACTCTTATTCTAATGCTTTCCTCATTATTTCCAGTAGGGTTCTAATTTGCACCCATTCCAACAGTGCTGCTGACCTATATATCAAGGACTATTTACATCCGTATGTTGAAACAGGGAATCCACAGGCTAGGCCACTCAGGTACTTAAGTAAATTGAATTGTTGCACAATGCCCCCACATCTTGTTTTTCTGGAGTCTATACTTTTATGCATGGGACTTCTCCAAAAATGTTACATCTGTTGTGCAAGTCCATGCTAAGCTACTCCAAACATTACCACTTAATGAATTGAGCTGTGTCCCAGCTTTCTGGTACTTAACTGTACCCATATTTAAGAAATTTCGGGGGCGTGTTGTTAGTGAAAGAAAAGATTGGATAACCTAAGCTCATTATTTTGTTTTGCTGTTTACCAGGGTATATTTTAGAAATCGTTGGGTGAAGACTGTGCACCCGCTTGTACACCAGTACTGTCTGATCTCTAGCACGCATTCCACCTTTCAAATGCCCCAGAAAGAAGACATACTACGACACCGGGTGGTGGTAGTGACTCTCAGCACCTCACAGTATCTTTGTCAGCTGGATCTCGACCCTGGTGAGTTAACTGGTATCTGCTGCACTTCATGCAGGATCACTCCATCTGTGTGCGAGTGTAGGCCACGTCACGTGTACATTGCTGTGGTCAGAGTAGATTGTGAGTAAACAATCCAGTGGCATTTTCAGCCAACTGAATGGTATTTGGAGTTGAATATTATTATTATTATTGTCATTACTATCGTTATCATTGTCACTTAGAAGTCACCAGAAAGGGCGTGCAGCATTGTACAAAGAGCATACAGCTAAGCAGTGTATAAAATTATTGTACAAATCATTACACACTAACATAAAGCTACAAATTATGAAACAAGCAGAAGGAAGGTACAAGCATTGGCGTAGCTATAGTGGGTGCTGGGTGTGCCATTGCTATGGGGCACAGAGGCTTAGGAGGCACCGGATCCAGGTTATATACTGTAGTTGCATACAATTTTCCCGGATTTGTCTGCTAAGAAATTTGTTCCAACACATTTCACATCCTGACGTTCCGTTTTCAATAAAAGAAGTACTTAGTGGATGTTTTAATGGTAAAGGGGGCACTGTAATATGGCATAATCTGACCTGCTCATTGTAATGGGGTATAATATGAACTGGAGGGCCCTAAAATGTTACTATGATCTGGGTCACTGTAATGGGGCACAATATGAAGTGGAGGCGCTATAATGTGGCATACAGTACTATGAACTTGGGACACTGTATGTCATAATGTGAATTTGGGGGAACTATATGACTTAATGTGTACTGGCAGCCTTACAATGTAACATAATGGGAACTAGGCACTACTACGGTTCAAAATATAAACTGGGGCATTACTATAGGGTATACCATTATCTATGGCACTACTATGGTTCATACATGAAATAGGGCACAATTATGGGGCATAAAAGTAACTGCTGCGGAGAGGTGTCTCTCTAGAAGCTTTGGGACTGGGGCCCCTTCAAAATATTACTCTGTGGCCCACAAAGTTCTGTTTACACCCCTGGGTACAAGGCTGGGCAGAGCATCTCCATATAAGAGAGGTGAGATGACCATACAGAAAGCAAATCAGTGGAACTTGAGCTTGTGCCCAGGGCTAGGGCAGAGGTACTGATGGAACAGTGTTCTCCCTATGATCAATTTCATAGGTTCACCACCCATCTCTTTTTACATGCCGCCCAGCACTCATCAGAGTGCTAGCCTAACAATGGGTAACTATTGTTGAGCTCTATGGTCACATAACCACAATGCTGGTTACACTCTGACGATAACCGGCTCAGCGGGAGCTATCTGATGGGCTTTCTTAAAGATGGGGAGGGATTTCTGATGGGGGGAAGGTTTATAACGTTGCTTCAGACCAGAGAAGCGCTACACTTATGTTTCTGTGACATTCGCAGATCTCTCTCCCATCCGAGATCGCTCCTCCATCTTTGAGGTACGGTGCAGTTTGGACAACAGGAGAATTGCACAGGGGGTATATGGAGAGTGCAAACATGCACTGTGTGTGAACGTGGATTGCTGCACACAGTATATATTTGTCTAGCCAGTAAGTTGGTGGCAACCTTCATAGTCTTTCAAAATTGTGTTCAGCCAGCAAGTGGGCAATATCTACAAGGGTCTTCAAATATGATTTAAAAATTGTCATTATTATGAGGTATATACTGCCTCTACTTTGCTGCTACTTTATTTATATATATATATATATATATATATATATATATATATATATATATTTTCAGTTTTACAATATATGAAAGAGAATGCACACAGTTACATGCAAGATCAAGTAATACATCAGTAGCTTAGGGAATAGAAATATAAAAGAACAATTTTAGTATGAAACTAAGCTGTAATGGAATGGGAAACAAGTAAAAGATTATTTAGCTGTAACTTCAGAATGTCTGATAAGAGGTGGGCAACCTCATCCCAGTATTGGACCATCTTCGGGCATGACCACCAGATACATTATATATAAAAAACTACCCACCTTGCCACATCACCCCTCCAAGGCGGCGCTACACATTTTTCATAGCCGAGCTGGTACCTGGTACCACCTATAGTAGATCTTGTTTGCATACTCCTTAACCAAAGAGGAGATAGATGATTTAAAAGATGTTTTCACACACTATGGACCAGGTGTCCTCATCGGGTGCACTCCCCAGATCTCTCTTCCACTGAACTAATTTCCCTGTATATCTTGTTTAACATTGGGCAGTACGGATGGTGTAATGGTTAGCATTACTGCCTCACAGCACTGAGGTCATGGGTTCAATTCCCACCATGGTCCTAACTGTGTGGCGTTTGTATATTCTCCCCGTACTTGCGTGGGTTTCCTCCGGGTACTCCGGTTTCCTCTCACAATCCAAAAATATACTGGTAAGTTAATTGGCTCCTGACAAAATTAACACAAGCATGAATGTGTGTACATGTGGTAGGGAATATAGATTGTAAGCTCCACTGGGGCAGGGACTGATGTGAATGGCAAAATATCCTTTGTAAAGTGCTGCGGAATATGTGCGCTATATAAATAACTAGTAATAAATAACATTGAGTAAGAGGTTGTAAAGGACAGAGATTATATCCTTCTGTGGCTGGATCTTCTTCAGCCACAAAAGCCCTGGGCGGCCGCGGCGATGCTGTTTATAGGGAGCCACTGCAGCCGAGACTTAGTCCCAGGGCTGTGTGCGCTGATGCTGGGGTTCGGGAGCTTAGCTTCCATTAGCCCAGCACTAACTAAATAACACCTACATACTAAATGGGGTAAAATTAGGGGATTCTGTACTGGAAAAGGACTTAGGTGTCCTCATAGATAGCAAACTAAGCAGTAGTACCCAAAGTAGGACTGCAGAAAAAAAGGCTAATAAGATATTAGCATGCATAAAACGGGGAATTGATGCTAGGGACGAGAGTGTTATACTCCCGTTATATAAATCACTTGTGAGGCCATACCTTGAATACTGTGTACAATTCTGGGCACCATACTACAAAAAGGATATCCTGGAGCTAGAAAAGGTTCAGAGGCGGGCGACCAAACTAATTAAGGGTATGGAGACGCTGGAATATGAGGAAAGGCTTGCAAGACTAGGCATGTTTACACTGGAAAAGAGGAGACTAAGAGGGGACATGATCAACATCTACAAATATATAAGGGGACAATACACAGATCTTGCGCAGGACCTGTTTTTGGTTAGATCAACACAGAGGACACTCGCTCAGGTTAGAGGAGAGGAGATACCGCACAATACGGCATAAAGGCTTTTTTACGGTAAGGACGATACGTGTTTGGAATTCCCTGCCTGAGGTAGTTGTAATGGCGGACTTAGTCAACACCTTTAAGAATGGGTTAGATAAATTCCTGTTGGATAAGGATATTCAGGGTTATGGTGCATAGTCACGCACTATAGTTATTATAAAAAAGAGGGGTAAAACGTAACGGCAGTCATCAACATCAGTCAAAATTTTATACCAAATAATCCTGCATAGGAGACCACAAATAGGTTGAACTTGATGGACAATTGTCTTTTTTCAACCTTAGATACTATCTTACTAAAAGGCAGCAGAGTTGAGTGATCTCATGCTGGGCGATGCAGCCCTTGGTACGCTGCATTTGGGGACTGTGTGCTTAGCTCCTGGCACACCAGCACCATAGGAAACGGCAGCTGAGCTCTGCAGTCAGGGCTGAGTCCAGCAGCTGCAGCAGTATGGACTGGTAAGGGGGGTACACATGGAGAGATCCGTGCTTAAATTCTAAGCAATCTGACCAGATTGCTTAGAACTTAAGTACGGATCTCCCCGTGTGTATGCCCCACAGTGATAGCGATGCGTGGCCCCGTACGTTATCATCACCGGTGCTAGATTGGCCTGCATGCAGGCTCAATCTAGCACATTGCTCATTTCACCGCTGGGTGAAATGAGTGGTCCGTCATCCCCCCCTCGCTCAGCACACTTCGCGCTGTGCTGAGCGGTCACTGATAGATTGCTCAGCACACATCTACATACACATTTTTAATTATGTGCCAATAAAATTAAATGTATGTGCAGCATTGAGTCGGGACCGCAGATTCTGAGCTGCAGTGCTGCGGTGTATAAAGTCTGGCACAAAACATGTATTTTACAGTGTATTTAAAATATATATGCAGTACTGAGCCAGGAAAGCAGTTCCTGAGCTGCAGAACCTGCAATGTGTAAAGCCTGGTGGCAGAGTATATTTTAAGTCCCATTGTATAACAGAAAATATGTATTTAGATTTAAAATGTGCCTGAATGTACTGTTTTTAAGGAGAAATGCACTTACTTTCTCACTGGTGCTCTAGGGGGAATCCAGAGCTTTCTGTGGGCTGCTGGGTCCCCCTGTCCATCTTTTGACCTTGGATTCAAGCTAGAGGTGGCAGGCTTTGTCCGTTAGCAGCATCCTGGAAATCAGTTTTGGAGGGAACAATATATTTGCTAGCACCTGGGCATTGACTATCACTGCAAGCGGGCTTAGGCACAGAGAAATTACCACTCCCCACTGTCCATTACCATTAGGGACAATGTTAAAGGTATGCATGCCAGGCTCATGCGCTTAACTTGATTGGATAGAAACCACAGGCCAGATCTAATCCCTGTGGTATTGTCTGTTTCCAAGTTTCCAATTCCCAGGTGGGATTCAGCATTGAAGATGTGAAAGGGGTATTATAGGATTGCGCCAAATGCTATCCCGTTCTCTGGCTGTTCTAGGTTGAACCTGATGTCTCCAGGTAGGGTAACGAAGGGTGAAACAGTTAATGCGTGGTGGTTATATATAGTTTGTGTGTGTGTGTGAGACATTTTTTGTGGTATGATGTTTACTTGGGAAAGTTATGATAATGCAATTGGTATTTAGAAAGAGAATATAGCTTATTTGTTACTTTGTAAAATAATAGTATTCTTTTTGGTTGGCAAATGATTGCGGATAATATTGGGATGTTCTATTCCTTCTTGACATATGTGCCTATACATTTGTTGCTCTTAATATTCTAGAGTGATTGTTTTTTCAGATGACATTTTTGATTGAGTTTTGAAGGGAATTATAGCTTTGTCTTTCTGTTGAGAACTGTAAGAAAATAAAGTAGAATTAATACGTTCTATATAATCATGGTAACAGTTGTGGTCAGTGACTGGAGTTGATCTGTAAACATTAATCATAACTGCTGAAAAGTTTCAGAAGTGTTATAGGATAATTACCATTAACTTAAAGAATAAAGGTGTAACGCTGAACTGCAAAGATCCTATTCAGTTGCTGCTTTTGGTTTTGTAGCTGGTATTCATAGTTTTACTTATTCTCCCAAATGATTGTTGGTTCGCTCTGCCTATACTGGAGTAATGCAGAGTTGGAGGTAAACTGGACATACATTACTCAAAAGCAACATCTCTAGAAATATATTCATCAATCTGCAGAGCTGTATGCATCTAGAGAAAAGACTGCTTCTGCCTGTGGAGCTTATGTGTTTGGTTTACTACTAGTCCTCGTCAGCATGTTGCCGCCACCTCACACTCTCAAATAGCTGCACTGCGCTGATGGACCTGTGCGACATGTTTTGCATTCTGGAGAAAGCTTGCTTCCTGCTAGAAACCAGAGAGATTGTCCTTACATTATGTAAATTTAGAATGAGTGCCGCTTCTCCCTGTCCCTCTCCCAGCCCTCCATATGCTGCACTCATTTGGGTAGGTAGAAGTGAAGGCATTAAAAATAAAGGACACATCAGTATTACACCATTTTTCCTGCTGCTCCCCATCACTTATACCCTTATTCACAAGGGTTAAGAGGTATACAGATACACACATGTCACAGTGCTTTACAGAGAATAATTGCCATTCACATCAGTACCTGCCCCAGTGGAGCTTACAGTCTATATTCCTTATTACATGTACACGCATACACACTCTTGCTAGGGTTAATTTTGTTGGGAGCCAATTAACCTACGAGTATATTTTTGAATTGTGGGAGGGAACCGGGGTACCTGGTGGAAACCCACGCAAGTACGGGGAGACTATACAAACTCCACACAGCTAGGGCCATGGTGGGAATCGAACCCATGACCTCAGTGGTGTGAGGCAATAATGCTAACCATTATGTCATCCGAACATTATAGTTCACATAAAAAGTTTGCGTTATATACATTGTGTCTTCTCCAGGTTTTTTTACACACATCCTGTTGGATGAAGCGGCACAAGCTATGGAGTGTGAAACTATCATGCCCCTCGCTCTGGCCAATAAAAACACTCGGATCGTATTGGCTGGAGACCATATGCAGGTAAGGAGTATTTAGCACTCAGGCATTGACCATATATGTAGTGTCCTGTTTCAAGACCAAAAGCTGTGTGTAACTTTTATCCAATCAGTCTTTTTGTCTTGTGGCACGTAATATCACTATCTAATTAAACATTGGGCTCAGGCACAATATATAATATCTGTAAGTGCTTTATATATTTTTCTCTGACGTCCTAGTGGATGCTGGGAACTCCGTAAGGACCATGGGGAATAGCGGGCTCCGAAGCAGACTGGGCGCTCTAAGAAAGAATTAGGACTACCTGGTGTGCACTGGCTCCTCCCTCTATGCCCCTCCTCCAGACCTCAGTTAGAATCTGTGCCCAGCCAGAGCTGGATGCACACTAGGGGCTCTCCTGAGCTTCTAGAAAAGAAAGTATATTTAGGTTTTTTATTTTCAGTGAGATCTGCTGGCAACAGACTCACTGCTACGAGGGACTTAGGGGAGAGAAGCGAACCTACCTGCTTGCAGCTAGCTTGGGCTTCTAGGCTACTGGACACCATTAGCTCCAGAGGGATCGAACACAGGCCCAGCCTCGGTCGTCCGGTCCCGTAGCCGCGCCGCCGTCCCCCTTGCAAAGCAAGAAGAACGTCCAGGAAATCGGCGGCTGAAGACTCCGGTCTTCATTAAGGTAGCGCACAGCACTGCAGCTGTGCGCCATTGCTCCCCATGCACACCTCACACTCCGGTCACTGATGGGTGCAGGGCGCTGGGGGGGGGCGCCCTGGGCTGCAATAAGATTACCTTACATTGGCAAAAAATACACATAATATAGTCATTTAGACTATATATGTGTAAAATCCCCTGCCATATATCCATAAAAAAAGCGGGAGAAGTCCGCCGTGAAGGGGGCGGGGCTATCTCCCTCAGCACACTGGCGCCATTTCCTCTCACAGCTCCGCTGGAAGGACGCTCCCCAGGCTCTACCCTGCAGTTTCCAGGCTCAATAGGGTAAAATAGAGAGGGGGGCACTAAATGTAGGCGCAAATACTATATATATATATATATATATATATATATATATATATATATATATATAGATATATATATATATATAGATATATAGATATATATATATATAGATATATATATATATAGATATATATAGCTGCTATAGGGTAAAATCACTCATTATAGTGTACATCCCTGTGATTTATAGCGCTGTGGTGTGTGCTGGCATACTCTCTCTCTGTCTCCCCAAAGGACTTTGTGGGGTCCTGTCCTCAGTCAGAGCATTCCCTGTGTGTGCGCGGAGTGTCGGTATGGCTGTGTCGACATGTTTGATGAGGAGGCTTATGTGGAGGCGGAGCAGGTGCCGATAAATGTGATGTCACCCCCTGCGGGGTCGACACCTGAGTGGATGGATATGTGGAAGGAATTACGTGACAGTGTCAACTCCTTACATAAGAGGTTTGATGACATAGCAGATGTGGGACAGCCGGCTTCTCAGTCCGTGCCTGCCCAGGCGTCTCAAAAGCCATCAGGGGCTCAAAAACGCCCGCTACCTCAGATGGCAGACACAGATGTCGACACGGATACTGACTCCAGTGTCGACGACGATGAGACTAGTGTACATTCCAATAGGGCCATCCGTTACATGATTACGGCAATGAAAAATGTGTTGCACATTTCTGATATTAACCCTGGTACCACAAAAAAGGCTATTATGTTTGGGGAGAAAAAGCAACCTGTGGTTTTTTCCCCCTTCTGAAGAGTTAAATGAAGTGTGTGATGAAGCGTGGGTTTCCCCCGATAAGAAACTGGTAATTTCCAAAAAGTTACTAAGGGCGTACCCTTTCCCGCCAGAGGATAGGATACGTTGGGAGACATCCCCTAGGGTGGATAAAGCGCTCACACGCTTGTCAAAGAAGGTGGCACTACCGTCTCCGGATACGGCCGCCCTAAAGGAGCCTGCGGATAGAAAGCAGGAGGCTATCCTGAAGTCTGTATATACACACTCAGGTATTATACTGAGACCGGCTATTGCTTCAGCATGGATGTGCAGTGCTGCAGCTGCGTGGTCAGATTCCCTGTCTGATAACATTGATACCCTTGACAGGGACACTATATTGCTAACTGTAGAGCATATTAAAGACGTAGTCTTATACATGAGAGATGCACAGAGGGATATTTGCCAACTGGCATCTAGAATAAATGCAATGTCCATTTCTGACAGGAGAGTATTATGGACTCGGCAGTGGACAGGTGATGCGGATTCTAAAAGGCACATGGAGCTTTTTGCCTTACAAGGGTGAGGAATTGACTATTCCACAATGTTTGTGGTACCGAAACCGGACGGTTCGGTGAGACCCATTTTAAATTTGAAATCCTTGAACACTTATATAAGAAGGTTCAAGTTCAAAATGGAATCGCTCAGGGCGGTTATTGCAAGCCTGGACGAAGGGGATTACACGGTATCACTGGACATCAAGGATGCTTACCTGCATGTCCCCATTTACCCTCCTCACCAGGAGTACCTCAGATTTGTGGTACAGGACTGTCATTACCAATTACAGACGTTGCCGTTTGGTCTGTCCACGGCACCGAGGGTATTTACCAAGGTAATGGCCGAAATGATGATACTCCTTCGAAAAAAGGGAGTTATAATTATCCCGTACTTGGACGATCTCCTTATAAAGGCGAGGTCCAGGGAACAGTTGTTGATCGGAGTAGCACTAGCTCGGGAAGTGCTACAACAGCACGGCTGGATCCTGAATATTCCAAAGTTGCAGCTGGTTCCTACAATGCGTCTACTGTTCCTGGGGATGGTTCTGGACACAGAACAGAAAAAGGTGTTTCTCCCGGAGGAGAAGGCCAAGGAGTTGTCATCTCTAGTCAGAGACCTCCTAAAACCTAAACAGGTGTCGGTGCACCACTGCACGCGAGTCCTGGGAAAGATGGTAGCTTCTTACGAAGCAATTCCATTCGGAAGGTTCCATGCAAGGATCTTTCAGTGGGATCTGTTGGACAAGTGGTCCGGATCGCATCTTCAGATGCATCGGCTGATAACCCTGTCTCCAAGGACCAGGGTGTCGCTGTTGTGGTGGCTGCAGAGTGCTCATCTTCTAGAGGGCCGCAGATTCGGCATACAGGACTGGGTCCTGGTGACCACGGATGCCAGCCTTCGAGGTTGGGGGGCAGTCACACAGGGAAGAAACTTCCAAGGACTATGGACGAGTCAGGAGACTTCCCTGCACATAAATATTCTGGAACTAAGGGCCATTTACAATGCCCTAAGTCAGGCAAGACCCCTGCTTCAACACCAGCCGGTGCTGATCCAGTCAGACAACATCACGGCGGTCGCCCATGTAAACCGTCAGGGCGGCACAAGAAGCAGGATGGCGATGGCAGAAGCCACAAGGATTCTCCGATGGGCGGAAAGTCATGTGTTAGCACGGTCAGCAGTGTTCATTCCGGGAGTGGACAACTGGGAAGCAGACTTCCTCAGCAGGCACGACCTCCACCCGGGAGAGTGGGGACTTCATCCAGAAGATTTCCAAATGATTGTACACCGTTGGGAAAGGCCACAGGTGGACATGATGGCGTCCCGCCTCAACAAAAAGCTAAAAAGATATTGCGCCAGGTCAAGGGACCCTCAGGCGATAGCTGTGGACGCTCTAGTGACACCGTGGGTGTACCAGTCGGTTTATGTGTTCCCTCCTCTGCCTCTCGTACCCAAGGTACTGAGAATAATGAGAGGAGTAAGAACTATACTTGTGGTTCCGGATTGGCCAAGAAGAGCTTGGTACCCAGAACTTCAAGAAATTATCTCAGAGGACCCATGGCCTCTGCCGCTCAGACAGGACCTGCTGCAGCAGGGGCCCTGTCTGTTCCAAGACTTACCGCGGCTGCGTTTGACGGCATGGCGGTTGAACACCGGATCCTAAAAGAAAAGGGCATTCCGGAGGAAGTCATTCCTATGCTGATTAAAGCAAGGAAAGATGTGACCGTAAGACATTATCACCGCATATGGCGAAAATATGTTACTTGGTGTGAGGCCAGGAAGGCCCCAACGGAGGAATTTCAGCTCGGTCGATTTCTGCACTTCCTACAGTCAGGAGTGACTATGGGCCTAAAATTGGGTTCCATTATGGTCCAGATCTCGGCTCTGTCGATTTTCTTCCAAAAAAGCCTGAAGTTCAGACATTTGTTAAAGGAGTGCTGCATATTCAGCCCCCTTTTGTGCCTCCAGTGGCACCGTGGGATCTCAACGTGGTGTTGGATTTCCTAAAGTCGCATTGGTTTGAGCCAATTAAAACCGTGGAGCTAAAATACCTCACGTGGAAAGTGGTCATGCTGTTGGCCTTGGCGTCGGCCAGGCGTGTATCAGAATTGGCGGCTTTGTCATGTAAAAGCCCTTATCTGATTTTTCATATAGATAGGGTGGAATTGAGGACTCGTTCCCAATTCCTTCCTAAGGTGGTTTCAGCTTTTCATGTGAACCAACCTATTGTGGTGCCTGCGGCTACTCGGGACTTGGAGGATTCCAAGTTACTGGACGTAGTCAGGGCCCTGAAAATATATGTTTCCAGGACGGCTGGAGTCAGGAAAACTGACTCGCTTTTTATCCTGTATGCACCCAACAAGCTGGGTGCTCCTGCTTCTAAGCAGACTATTGCTCGCTGGATCTGTAGCACGATTCAACTTGCACATTCTGCGGCTGGACTGCCGCATCCTAAATCTGTAAAAGCCCATTCCACGAGGAAAGTGGGCTCTTCTTGGGCGGCTGCCCGAGGGGTCTCGGCTTTACAACTTTGCCGAGCTGCTACTTGGTCGGGTTCAAACACATTTGCAAAATTCTACAAGTTTGATACCCTGGCTGAGGAGGACCTTGAGTTTGCTCATTCGGTGCTGCAGAGTCATCCACACTCTCCCGCCCGTTTGGGAGCTTTGGTATAATAGCCATGGTCCTTACGGAGTTCCCAGCATCCACTAGGACGTCAGAGAAAATAAGAATTTACTCACCGGTAATTCTATTTCTCGTAGTCCGTAGTGGATGCTGGGCGCCCATCCCAAGTGCGGATTGTCTGCAATACTTGTATATAGTTATTGCCTAACTAAAGGGTTATTGTTGTGAGCCATCTGTTCAGTGAGGCTCAGTTGTTGTTCATACTGTTAACTGGGTATGGTTATCACGAGTTGTACAGTGTGATTGGTGTGGCTGGTATGAGTCTTACCCTGGATTCCAAATCCTTTCCTGGTAATGTCAGCTCTTCCGGGCACACTTTCCCTAACTGAGGTCTGGAGGAGGGGCATAGAGGGAGGAGCCAGTGCACACCAGGTAGTCCTAATTCTTTCTTAGAGTGCCCAGTCTCCTTCGGAGCCCGCTATTCCCCATGGTCCTTACGGAGTTTCCAGCATCCACTACGGACTACGAGAAATAGAATTACCGGTGAGTAAATTCTTATTTTATGATCTGTATTTATGTTGCACAGGACATTAGGCGATCACACAGTTATTCAAGAGCATGTTGCTGGATTATGGGTAAATGGTTAAAAGTTTTGGTTTCCGCATGTTTAACTGTTAAACAATTTATTTGTGAGGTGTAAATCCAGCAGAGATGAGAAAATATGCATCTTGCTAAAAGCATGTTCTGCTAAGGAGGAGTAGGCGGTGTGGGGGGAATCGGGAGGTTATGAGTATAATGAACAGTCAGGGCCTATTTACACCACTTGCATTTTATCAGTTGCTTATACATCAGTGTCATGCATCTTAAGACCTATTTACACCACAATTTTTGTATGTACTGAACATGTGTATGTCAGAGTCATATTTATTAGTAGGGTCTTTTATTACAGCATTATATTTTTGTTATAACATGGTTCTGCAACTGAAAAGACATGATCTCTATTACAGCTCAGTCCATTTGTCTACAGCGAGTTTGCAAGAGAGCGAAACCTCCATGTGTCTTTACTTGACCGCCTGTATGAACATTACCCTGTGGATTTCCCATGTAGGATCCTGTTATGTGAGAACTACCGCTCACATGAGGCCATCATCAAGTAAGTGTCACCACGAATGCATAGTACATGGTGAGGCAAATAAATACCCAGATTGTAAAGGTTAACAAGAAAGGCATTGTAAATGCTATTCAGAATTTTAGTAAATAACCTAAAAGTGCATGGAAAACAGTTTTTCAATTGGTTTTGAATATATGGTTATTTCTTGGCGTACAGATGTGTCCTGGCGGGAGTGAGCTGGCAGCTCTGCTTACATCGGGGGTCTTTATTTTCAGACAATGCGGCTTATTTGCATCACTATGCAAATAGGACATACAAGCAGCTTATGCATATTATAATGATACGTAGCATGCCTATACTCTGTGTGACCGCGGCTGTATCTTCATACAAAGTGCCATGTTACAGTGATTTCCTGTGCATTTGTATGCAGATACAGCCGCATTCGCATACAGAATATAGGCATGCCGCATATCAATTTAATCAGCGTAAGCTGCTTGTGCATCCTATTTGCATAACAATGCTAGTATGACGCATTTTAATGGAACAAGTTGCAAATGAAGACACTCGGCGCTACTGAGCTACGGCATGATGTGTTTAGAAGAGCTGTTTAACGTGACTGTCGCAAAGATGTAGGAGGAAACATCTGTATAGCAGCCTTCAGCTCATTAATGCTGCGTGGTCTGTATTTGTAGACCTCGGCGTTCACATGATCCCTTTCAAGAAGCTGATGAGGATTGTTTTGTGCCCAGTAACAATAATTCTGCTTGTTAACATAGCCAGACAAATGAAAGTGAGCTTGCCAAGACGCTGGAAGTGACCTGCCAAGTCATGCAAAACTTCAGAAATTGACTACAAATATGTATAATGAATCAAAGCCACCGTCTGGATCAGCGTTTTTCAACCGCTGTGCCGCGGCACACTAGTGTGCCGCGAGCGGTTGCCAGGTGTGCCGCTGCCCGCCGCTGACATCACCCACCGGAAATGCCCGCCGCCTGTCAGAGGTGGATGCCGCTGCCTTCACTCGCTGCCTCGGCCAGCGATGTCCTCTTCCGCAGGCAGACCTATGGTGACGTGCGTGACTCATAGGTCACGCACGTCACGTAGCCCTGCCACCCGCCTGCTGCTGCCGGAGTCTCCGTCCCTTCTCAGCGTTAGTCACTGCTCTTGCCACAGACTGAGAGGGAGAACTCTTTTTTATGTACAGCAGCAGGGTAAATTAAATGAATGATGTTTTTATTTGTGTGTGTAATTACTGTGCGGGGGAAGGGGGGAGTAGGAAAGAGAGGGAGGCAGGCTATGTGTGCTATTACTGGTGTGGGGGCTGTGTGTGGTATCACTGGGGGGGGGGGGAGAGGCAAGCTGTGTGTGGTATTACATGGGGGGGCAGGCTACAGAGTGTGTGGAATTACTGGGGGGGGGGGAGGGGTGGCGAGCTGTGTGTGGAATTGATGGGGGGGGGAGACTGTGGAATAATATGGGGGGACAGTTTGTAGGTTTACTGGAAAGGGGGAGGGGGAGGTGAGGCCAATGAGTGGAATTACTATGGGGAGCAGTGTGTGGAATTAATGTGGGGGCCAAGGTGTTTTATTACTGCAGGGACTGATGTGCTTTATTACTTCTGGTGGCCAAAGTTCTTTATTAAAGTAGGGACCAATGTGTTTTATTACTGTGGGGGCCAATGTGCTTTATTACAGTGAGGGTGAAAGCATTAGTTTTATTACAGTGTTGGCTAATATATGTTGAGATTTGTAATTATATATTATATTTGATTTAAAAAAAAAAAAAACTGATGGTGTGCCTTGCCAATTATAAAATCTTTTTCAGTGTGCCACGGGTTTAAAAAGGTTGAAAATCACTGGTCTGGATGATATATCCAAAACCAACTGAAAATAAACTGTATTCCATACACATTTAGATTATGTACTACCCTTTTGAATAGCATCTACCATGCTATTTTAGTTAACCTTTAAATCTGGGAGTTTATTTGCCTCACTCTGTACTTTGGAACTTATATAGAAAAGAGCACGCTGTGTTCTAGGTCTGTCTAGCTAGCATAGACAAAATCATTCTCCACAGTGATCAATAGATCATTACTTTGAGATCACCATTTGTGAATGTATAAACATTTGTGGGGGTATTTGGACCGCGTACCCTAATTACAAACATAATCAGCAGTGCTATCATGCGGAGACTTGTAGTTCCACACAGAATAACGCAGATGCACACTCTACAGTACCAAGCACTGCTAATCAGAATAATTATAAGAAACTCTGCACTCGAACATAGAGAAAAAGCTAATTGCTCTTTTTGGCCAATACAGGTATGATGATGATTATTATTATTATTATTATTATTATTATTATTATTATTATTATTTCTGTGTTAATGTATAAACACTCAACAGTACAACCCTCAAGCAGATAATTTTTTCTTTACAGCATTGTCTTTAAAGCCTTAAGCCCCGTACAGGCGGGAAGAGATGTGTGCTGAGCGATCTATCAGTAACACCCCCCCCTTTCCCTGTCGCTCAGCACAGCGCACTGTGGGTGCTCACCCAGCGGGGAAATGAGCGACCTGCTAGATTGTGCCTGCGTGCAGGCCAAACTAGCCCCGGCGATAGCGACGCCAGGGGCCGCGCATCGCTATCGCTGTAGGGCATACACACAGAGCGATTGCTTAGAATGTAACCACTGATTTCTCTGTGTGTACCCCCCTTTACAACCTTTTATTTGCAGCCTCTCCCTTATCTCATGTTCCATTCACACCATGACTTCTGTAGCTGTTCCGCAGTGTCACCGAGATGCCTCAGGTGATCTGCTGTGTTACTTCAATAAATCTTTTCCTACAAAGTCATCTTTCTGTTCAATATTGCTTTTTTTTTTTTTTACTGCAACACAAACTGTTCTTGCTGATAATGATGTCACAGAGTTGGATAACCATGACTTGCTAATGCACAAGGTGTCATTTTGTTTGTGAATTATCTGCAGAGGAGGAATTTAGATGATGATATTAACAGCGGTGCATTGTAAATTCACAATCATTGTATATTGCCTGTGACACAGCTTTGTAGAGCCTTGTAGGCCCTCTATAGTCCGCTTTTGTTCTGTCACCTCTAAGCAAGCAGCCTTTTCTCAACAAATCTAGGTCACAAATCAGCAGCAGCAGAAAATGACAACTTCATTTAACTGCTGTAGATTATTGCGGGCAAATTAATTCCCTGGGGCTATCCAATTAGCCCCAAAGCCAGCAGTTATCAGCGGGTCGAAAGAATATCACAATCACTCGGTGGTTAACTGGCGCAACCATGTTACTGCACAAATTCGTAAAGTTTACACTGATTCTGTGTGTTAACGCCCGTTATAGTCCAGTTGATTAGCCCTTGGCGTTAAAGCCAAAGTCTACCCCCGTTTTCAACCACGGTCATTGCCCGCCAGCCGTTGAATTCCCCCATTAGTCTTCTAAAGTGAATTCTGCATTCTAATCCCCTTTTGAAGAATGGGTTATAGCCCTGAAATGTAGCGACTCCTAAAACTGCATAACTACGAACTTTTCCTATTAATGCCTCTTTAACTGTTACTGGTTTATATGTGGACTGTATGTATGTGTGTGTGTGTGTGTGTGTGTGTGTGTGTGTGTGTGTGTGTATATATATATATATATATATATATATATATAATCAAGAAGTATGTCCACGGCACTGTCAATAAACGAATAGGAGGCAGAAGTATAGCAACGTTTCAGAGGTTTATTCCTTCATCGTCAGGCACAAAATACAGTGTACAGAAATCTCACCTTTTACCCCGAGGTAACCCACGTGACGACGACGGCGTCCGGAAATCAGAGGGACGTCGTCCACATAGGACGTCATCCACCACTGTCCGTTGCCATGACCACCTAACAAACATACACAAAGTAGGATACAATGTAAGGGAGATGATGCATTGATACAAAATAACATAGATACAATCAACAGTATAGCAAAAGATGCTTAATTAAACAACTAACATAATAGTTATAAATGATTAGACAAATCACAAAATATAATGATGGAGACCATAATCAAATGATTGGGCAATAAACAAAATACAAGCATAGATCCCAGATTGTTCGTTAAGGCCCCTCGGAGCCAAAGTTTGTAAACAATGTATTAATCGTGCCTCATACCTCAGTAATCTAAGAGACCGGTCGCCTCTTCGCACATCAGGGGGAATATGATCGATGATAATATAACGGAGAGTGGCCAGACACTGGCCGGCAGTCATAAAGTGCCTGGCCACAGGTTGATCACTCTGTTTGGTGGTCAAAGCATTACGTATGGCATAACGGTGCGCAGCCATGCGTTCCCGCAAGGAGACAGAAGCTTTGAGAAATATTGCTGGTTACGATGATATAATAATACGCCCCGCAGACAAAGGCGGGGCAATTGTTATACAAGATTTAACTCAATATAGGGACGAGATTGATCGACAACTTGCCGACACTAATGTTTATAGATGTCTTGATAGCGATCCTACTGATGTCTTTATTGCCAGATTATCTCCTAAATTATGTGCAAAGATAATGTATTTGTATTAATTACTTAATACAGGTTCTTGCGCTATGACTGTGCTGGTTCTCTAAGCTGCTGTTAAAGTGAGAGACAGTCAATCTCTCATAAAATTGGAAATTACAACATATAAAAAAGAAAAAACAGCGCTAAGAATAAATCTAAAAACAGGTGTTTTCATAAAAACTAATCACATACGTTTAATGTTACTCAACATACATATATATAAAAAAATTCTCTCACAAATGTAAAACCATAATAGATGGAGCCTCTATAGCCAGTCTCTGACCACCGACAATTTGATATGTGTAGGCACACCTATTAATATTAGCAATGTCCCTGTGACCGGTCACAATATCAACAGGATCCTTAGTTTTAGATATGCAGATGTGTCCAATCTTGTGGTATAATTACCAGATGTTTAGTGGATTGGCCGGGTATCCCACCTAGCGAAGGTCCAGAGGCGGTCTCCGATCCAACACAGATGTTTGGTGGTTTTCCCTCTATTCATTTTCCACGTCCATAGGTTGAAGAGTGTCCAAGATGGCAATAACTGCAAAGGTGTCCTAAAGGTGGCTTTGAAGTGTCAGGGTCAAGGCTGGTCCCGTTACGCGTTTCGCTGGCGTTTGGCAGCTTTATTTAAGGGTGGGAGCGTAGCTCTGACAGGCTGCGCTCCGGTAAGGCTCAGCAACACACTGTGTAGGTGCTGTGAGGGGCGTCCTGAGCCGGCGCGAAACACCCTACACTGGTCCAGCAGCTATCAGGGGCTAATCCCGCTGTTAGCACTAACAAAACCTCAGGCCAGTTTAAACATTAGTGCGGGAAGCCGCGCACCATTACAAGGGGTGGGGCTTCCTCTCAGAGCGGATCCAGCACTCACCAGCGCCATTTTCTCCCTGCAGCTCGTAGGAGACGCTGACAGGGAGCGCTGCCCTCCACATGCTTCCAGCTATACCTCTGCGGTAGCAGGGGGGGGAGTGTGATAATA
This sequence comes from Pseudophryne corroboree, assembly GCF_028390025.1. NCBI lineage: Eukaryota > Metazoa > Chordata > Amphibia > Anura > Myobatrachidae > Pseudophryne > Pseudophryne corroboree. The sequence continues at coordinate 477,236,060 of NC_086446.1, forward strand.
CAACTAATTACCCTATTAAGTGTGGTTAGTCAGCGCCAGTCTTTTATCATAATAATTGCCTACAGGGGCGCTGTGTGGCGGGCACCTAATACTCTGTCTCTCTCTGAAGGTACTCTGGGGGAAACTGGCTGACATTTTCCTGTGTGTGTGTATATCCCACATTACCATGTCCAAGGACTCCGTGTCCCGTGCTGCAGAGTGTTTATCTTTTCCTGAGGAGTCTATTCCATGTACTCAGGAATGCAATATACTGTCTCAGCCTTCTGAATCTGAACCACCATGGGTGGATTTTTTAAGGGGGATGATATCCCAGATTTCAACTAGGATGTCACATTCTGAGAGGGAGACGCAAATTTTGAGAATCTGTGGAGGGCTTGCAGGCTTCGGCCTCCACTACGTCGTCTAAAAACCCACCTGCATACCCACATAAACGTCCACTTGCCCAGATAATGCAAGCTAACACGGATACCAACTCTGATACAGGGGACGGTGATGGGGATATGTAGGGGGGGGGGATGCCTCCCTTGCTAAAGGGGTGCAACTAATGATTGAAGCTATTAGGGGTGTTTTACACATTACTGAGAAGGTACCTGAACAAAAAGAGGAGACCTACTTTACTGTAAATATGACATCCTCGTTTACCTTCCCTGCTTCTAAGGAGGTAAACTCATTGTTTGAAAAATCCTGGGAAACCCCAGACAAAAAATTCCATATCCCTAAAAGAATGCTCATTGCTTTTCCTTTCCCTGAAGAGGACAGGAAAAAGTGGGAAAATCCACCTGTAGTAGACGCTTCTGTATCTAGGGTGTCAAAAAAGGTGGTTTTACCTGTCCCTGGTTCAACCGCCTTAAAGGAGCTGGCTGACCGCAAAATAGAGACTATGCTCAAATCACTATACATGGCTACAGGCGTGGCCTTAAGACCTACTATTGCTTGTGTGTGGATTTCTAAAGCCATAGTAAAGTGGTCAGGCACATTACTAGAGCAATTAGATACTATGGACAGGAGTGACATTGACTAGTTTTTACGTCACATACAGGATTCGGCAGGTTTCAAGGTGGAAGCCATGAAGGACATTGGCCTGCTTAATGCAAAGGCTACTTCCATGGCAGTCTCGGCACGCAGAGGACTCTGGCTTCGAAAATGGACTGCGGATGCGAAATCCAAGAAGAGCGTGGAAAATCTACCCTTCATAGGTGTGGCCCTGTTTGGGGAAGCACTGGATGCATGGATATCCACGGCAACTGCGGGTAAGTCGACCTTTCTTCCCTTCACAGCTGCACCGGCTAGGAAATCTTATCCTACGCTGCAGTCCTTTCGGACCGTGAAATTTAAAAATCCAAATTTAAAAAACCCTTCTTTAGAGGAGATCGGGGAAAATCCAGAAACCTTGCACTAACAGGCTCCCAGGAGCAGAAACCAGGTTCTGCTTCCTCCAAGTCTTCAGCATGACGGTGGACCTCACAGCCTGGGGATCGAGCAGGTGGGAGCAAGACTAAAAGATTTTAGTCACGTCTGGGCGGCGTCGTGCCTAGACCCCTGGGTAAAGGATATTGTTACCCAGGGTACAGACTGGAATTTCAAGTACTCCCATCTCACAGATTCTTTAAATCAGGCCAACCATCTTCGCCGACAGAAAGTACAATTCTTCAGGAAGCCATTCGAAAATTGATAAAAACAAATGTCATTGTTCCAGTTCCACCTCACCTAAAAAACAGGGGTTATTACTCAAACCTGTTTGTGGTACCAAAGCCGGATGGTTCGGTAAGGCCAATATTGAACCTAAAGACCTTGAACCCATACTTACAAGTGTTCAAGTTCAAGATGGAGTCTCTGAGAGCTGTGGTCTCAGGTCTGGAGGTGGGGGAATTCCTGGTATCCCTGGATATCAAGGATGCGTACCTTCACATTCCGATCTGGCTGCCTCACCAGGATTATCTAAGGTTTACACTACAGGACTGTCACTACCAGTTCCAAGCCCTACCATTTGGCCTCTCCACAGCACCGAGGGTGTTCACCAAGGTCATGGTGGAGATGATGCTGCTCCTCTGAAAACAGGGAGTAAACATAATTCCATATCTGGACGATCTGCTGATAAAGGCATATTCCAGGGAGAAGCTGTTGCAGAATATTGCTCTATCAAATCGACTACTCCAGGATCATGGGTGGATCCTGAACCTTCCAAAGTCACATGTGGAACCGACAAGGAGACTGCCTTTCCTAGGGATGATACTCGACACAGAAGTGCAGCGGGTGTTTCTACCTCTGGAGAAAGCGTTAGTGATCCAATCAATGGTCCGGGATGTCTTGAAACCAGCCCTGGTATCGGTTCATCAGTGCATTCGCCTTATGGGGAAGATGGTTGCCTCCTACAAGGCTCTACGGTACGGAAGATTTCATGCAAGGTTCTTCCAGCTGGATCTCCTGGACAAGTGGTCCGGATCACATCTTGACATGCGCCAGCGGATACGCCTATCGCCGAAAGCCAGGATTTCACTCCTGTGGTGGCTGCAAACTCCTCTCTTGCTCGAGGGGCGCAGGTTCGGGATTCAGAACTGGATTCTTCTAACCATGGATGCAAGCCTCAGAGGTTGGGGAGCTGTAACCCAGGGGGAAAACTTCCAAGGAAGGTGGTCAAGTCAGGAATCTGTCCTTCCAATAAACGTTCTGGAACTAAGGGCCATATACAACGGCCTTCTACAAGCGGCACATCTTCTGCAAGATCGGGCCATTCAGGTTCAGTCGGACAACGTCACGGCGGTGTCTTAAATAAACAGGCAGGGCGGAACGAAGAGCAGAGCTGCAATGTCAGAGGTAACGAGAATCCTCCTCTGGGCAGAAAAGCTGGCGCTGTCGGCGATCTTAATTCCGGGCGTGGACAACTGGGAAGCGGACTTCCTCAGCAGACACTATCTCCATCCAAGAGAATGGGGACTCCACCCAGAGGTTTTCGCAGAGGTAACAAGCCGGTGGGGCCTACCTCACATAGACATGATGGCCTCTCGCCTCAACAAGAAGCTTCGGAGGTACTGTTCCAGGTCAAAAGACCCGCAAGCAGTGGCAGAGGACGCCCTGGTAACTTCGTGGGTGTTCCACTCTGTGTACGTATTCCCTCCACTGCCACTCATCCCAAGGATTCTCAAACTAATCAAAAGAACAAAAGTTCAGGCGGTCCTCATTGGTTCGGACTGGCCAAGATGGGCTTGGTACGCAGATCTTCTGGAATTACTGCTGGAGGATCCGATGCCTCTTCCTCTTCGCGAGGATCTTCTAGAACAGGGTCCGTTCACCTATCAAGAATTACCGCGGCTACGTTTGACGGCATGGAGGTTGAACGCCATATCTTAGCTAGGATGGGCATTCCGAACAAGGTAATTCCTACTCTGATCCAAGCTAGGAAGGGGGTAACGTCTAAACATTACCATCATCGGATTTGGAAAAAGTACGTGTCTTGGTGTGAATCCAAGAAGTTTCCTATGGTGAAGTTTCATCTGGGACGTTTCCTCCTCTTTCTGCAAGCTGGTGTGGATGTTGGCCTACGCTTGGCCTCCATCAAGGTCCAGATTTTGGCCATGTCCATTTTATTCCATAAACAATTGGCTGCTCTTCCTGAGGTTCAGACTTTCTTGAAAGGAGTTCTGCACATCCAACCACCCTTTGTGCCTACTACGGCACCTTGGGATCTTAATGTGGTGCTGCAGTTCCTGCATTTGGATTGGTTCGAACCTTTACAGGAGGTGGACGTAAAGTTTCTTACTTGGAAGAGAGTCACACTGTTAGCATTGGCATCTGCAAGACGTGTGTCTGAATTGGGGACATTGTCGCACAAGAGCCCCTACTTGATTTTCCATGAAGATAGCGCTGAACCCAGAACGTGTCAGCAATTTCTTCCAAAGGTTGTGTCGGCTTTTCATATCAACCAACCTATTGTGGTGCCAGTGGCTACTGATACCTCGATTACCTCAAAGTCCCTGGATGTTGTGCGGACTTTGAAACTATATGTGAAGAGAACTACTCGTCACAGGAAGTCGGACGCACTTTTTGTCCTTTTGATCCCAACAAGATTGGGTGTCCTGCTTCTAAGCAGACCATTTCTCGCTGGATCAGGCTTACTATCCAGCATGCTTATTCAACAGCATTTTTGGTTTGTCCAAAATCTGTACACGTAAAGTGGGTTCTTCCTGGGTGGCTGCCCGGGGTGTCTCGGCTCTTCAGCTTTGCCGAGCGGCTACTTGGTCTGGGTCGAACACGTTTGCCAAGTTTTACAAGTTCGATATTTTGGCCTCTGAGTACCTAAAGTTTGGTCAGTCAGTTCTGCAGGAACCTCAGCAATCTCCCTCCCGTACTGTGCGAGCTTTGGTACATCCCCATGGTGCTAAATTGGACCCCAGCATCCTCTAGGACGTAAGAGAAAATAGGATTTTAATTACCTACCGGTAAATCCTTTTCTCGTAGTCCGTAGAGGATGCTGCGTGCGCGCCCAGTGCTTTGTATCCCTGCATTGTTTCTTGTTTAACTATGTTGGTTCAGCCGGGCTGACCCGTTGCAAGTTGGTTAGTTTGGCTTTCCTTTTTGTTCTGTGTGAGCTGGTGTGAATCTCACCACTATCTGTGTATTTCCTTCTCTCGAAGTATGGCCGTCTCCTTGGCCACAGTTTCTAGACTGAGTCTGGTAGGAGGGGCATAGAGGGAGGAGCCAGCCCACACTCTTAAACTCTTAAAGTGCCAATGGCTCCCAAAGGACCCATCTATACCCCATGGTACTAAATTGGACCCCAGCATCCTCTACGGACTACGTCATTAAAATCCTATTTTTGCTGTCAAAATTGGCGGGCAGCTGGAGACTGGTGTGTGGGACACTCTGTGGAAGTATATTTACTGCTGAAGGGTTTGAAAGGGGGATCCCCTGCAGCTTCTGGTTCTCATTGTTATTATCACCACAGTACAATCCATCTCAAGTGGTCCAATTTCAAACTTTGTAATTGCTTTATCATTCTTAAAGCGCATCATTTTTTTTTTTTTTTTTTGGGGGGGGGGGGGGTCAGTCATTGCCCCTATATGCCAATACTCCTAAATAACAAATTTTTCTTTTACTCGTCTCTTTTTAAAAATGGCAGCCATCATTAAATCATGTCTGACAATGATCTACGTTTGTAGGTGTTTATTCAAATGACATTGTTCTCCGCAAAGTTTGGGCTGCATCTTTAATCACGTATTGATTATCTTATCTCACTTAAAACCAAAACACATATAGGCCTTCAAGGGTAATTTTCATACAATCTGGTTGTCTCTTGGGTCACTTGACACCAAAATGATCAGGTATTCTATTATAACCCTTTTTTTTTTAATGTCAATGAATTGTGTTTTTCTGTTTTAATGGCTCTTAATGTGTTCTTTCCACAAGAATCGCTCCAAATGGTAATTTACGTTATGGTGAAGAGGTCATTTATGGATATCAAAGATGCATACTTTCCACATCGAGGGAAACCACAAGATAGCTAGATGATGTTTCTATTTTTCATCTAATTTTAATTGTTTCCCTCTAGCCCCTTATCACCTTGGCCTTTATATTGAGTATTTTACTCTGCCAGATGGTCCTTATTGTGTCATTTCTGGAAGATAAAAAATAAATAAATTTCATACTACAATGAGAAACTGAATTTGAGGGCCTGCCAGTGGTAAAAAAACAAAACCGGGTACATGAGTGGCGTTGGGGCATTTACATCTATTGGGCCGATTCAATTGTTTTCTGCGCTGCCGCCACTAGAGAGCACCCGACCGCAGCAATTCAGTTGTTCTGGCGCCCATCGGCCGCAAAGGACACTTTTTGTCTCGAAGCCTCCTGAGGTGTGAGAAAAAAACGTGTGGAAACTCGGCACTTTGGGCCTGAACGCCAAAAGCAGGGAGTTTAGACAGTTTTAGCCATTTTAGATGGCTAAACCCGGTCTGTTTGGGCACGACATGTGCAATGTGAATTGTGTTGAATTGTGACAATTGTTTGGGCTTCTAAAAAGTCCTGTTTAGAAAGGATTTTTAGATGCCCAAAACTATTCAATCAGCCCCATTGAGTACCGAATTCAGTTTCATTAAGGGAGCATGCGGGCCATAAACATTTTGAGCTCATGTTCATAATTTTGGTATTGTGCTGTTCAAATAATTTTTTTTTAGTGCTTGATGGTCCAAACAGGCGGTTATTACCAAGCGAGTTTGTTCTTGTATTTTGGTCTTGTACATCCCATTTTTGGAAAATGTAATGGGTGACTTTGAGTTACCAATGCCTGGATCCAGGTCAATTGTATCTCCATCCTCCGTTATTCCAGGATTTTATTTAGCTATGAGGACCTCATGAGATTTGCTGTAACCATGTATCAGTCACAAGCTTTTCATTTTACAGAACCTGAACATAGGCTACAGAAAGTAGCAGAGAAGGCCTATCTCTTTTTTGCATTCATTACTCAGTGACACTCTTGGCAGTTCTATATTATATACCCACCAAATTTTATTGTAGGTTACACTAGGGTGTGCCAAGATGATGATAATCTATCATGGCTGGTCTAGAATGTCTGGTACAGTTTGGTTTACCTACTGTATTCATTGCTTGACCCCAAAGTCTCACCCTTTTATCTATACCTATAGATGTGTCCACTTACATCTAGCCTACTTGCTAGTTAAACAGCCCTTTTAGTCGACTCTATCTCTGAGCGTCTTTACGTGTAACTTTCCATTAAAATGCGTCTTACTCACAAAATGATGCATGTAGGACGCAAAAGCAGCTTATGCTGATTAAAATATGTGGCATGCCTATATTCTTTGTGCAACCGCGGCTACGAAATGGTACGTTAGTGTTTTCCTAGAAAACACTGTCACGTAGCATTTTGTATGTAGATGCAGACGCATGCAGAATATAGACATACCACATATTTTAATCAGCAGAGTCTGCTTGTGTGTCCTATTCGCATAGCGATGCATTTTCAGCACAAAAAGATGTCTGACGCTAACGGAGTTGCACGGGACCTGTCGGTCACTCATGCCAGGCATCTCCCGCTGTGTGGCATATTGAGGCAAGATATATGAGGACCCATCTGTGTCTTTGGTTACAAGAAAAGAAAAATCCTTTTGTCTAATGTTTGTGGACATGCAAACCCATCCCAGTAAGTAGCTGCTCCCCTTTATATTATTGTTTCTTTCTTTTTTCTTTTTGTTACTTCATATAACTTGGCTACTCGTAATCTGACAGCAGAGTGAATTGACGGGGGAATTACAGTATAGCGAGTGGATGAATCTGGTTTCCTTCCAGTACCTGCCACCTAGTGCATGGGGTTTTCAACTCCTGACCTCCAATATTCCTGACAGCTTTTGTTTTTAGGATTTCTGTCTGTGGAAGCAGGTGGCTAATTACTGTGTATGTATAATAGATTAACTCACTTGTGTATGATGAAAGAACTCCTGAAAAGATGACCTTTTTGGAGCAACTGAGCATTGGCGTTGAAGCCCTTGCCCCCCCCCCCCCCCCCAATAGTCTATCTCTCTACATGCACAGGAGAAAATTATTTTTAGTAGTTAAAAAAACAAAAAAGTACAGTACCCTTGTGAAAGAGTGGTGTGATTTTTTTTTTATTTCTTTCTTTTTTTATCTTCACTATCACAGTTACACTTCTGAGCTGTTTTACGAGGGAAAGCTCATGGCCAGCGGCAAGCAGCCGGCGCATAAGGATTTTTACCCTCTAACGTTTTTCACTGCACGAGGAGAGGATGTTCAGGAGAAGAACAGCACAGCTTTCTTCAACAATGCTGAGGTATAGACTGGGTTTGGTTTCTATTTACAAACAGAACAAAACTTACCAGTCAGGAGTAAAATGGGCTGCATTACATAAAGTGGACATTTGTATATGCTTGTGATTGTGATATAATACTGTGCACAGGACAGTTGTTTTTTTAGGAGTAAAGGGGATAGACAAAGTATCTGACAGTATGCAGTCATAATGTCAACAAGAACATTGACAACAATGTTCTTTTTGGCATGATGACCCCAGTAAAATGCTAATTAAAGCAGTTTAACGCAGTTGGTAGTATAACTGATGACAGCGTTAATGATTTTATTAGCATTTTACCAGGGTCGTCCATGTTTTTGTTGACTGTGAGGGGTATTCATTTCGTGACGAGTTTTCCGACAGTCGGAAAACCGGCACTAATTCGACCGTTGGCTATTCAGTCGTTTTCAACAGGTTTTTGTGCTGTTTTCACCATGCCTTTTCGTTTTTTTTTTTCTTTGTCGAATCTGCATGTGCGAGAACAGACCAAAAAACTGTCAAATGCCTGCAAATTCGACAAAACACGTGGATCGGCGGCATATTCACCAATCCACGTGGTTTTAGCCCGGTCGGATTTTTTGACAAGTCGAAAAGACTGGCCAAGCTTTGAATAGGTCGAATGTGTATTCGACCAGCAAACTGGCGAAAAGTGCAGTTTCTCATACGTCCTAGAGGATGCTGGGGATGCTTCAAGAACCATGGGGTATAGACGGGATCCGCAGGAGACATTGGCACTTTAAAACTTTAAAAAGGGTGTGAACTGGCTCCTCCCTCTATGCCCCTCCTCCAGACTCCAGTTTAGAATCTGTGCCCAGCGAGACTGGTTGCACACTGGGGAGCTCTCCAGAGTTTCTCAGAAAAAGACTTATGTTAGGTTTATTATTTTCAGGGAGAACTGCTGGCAACAGTCTCCCTGCATCGTGGGACTTAGGGGAGAGAAGTCAGACCTATTTCTGTGAGTTTCAAGGCTCTGCTTCTTAGGCTACAGGACACCATTCGCTCCTGAGGGTCTGAACGCTAGGTACGCCTAGATGCTCGTTCCCGAAGCTTGCCGTCACCCCCCTTGCAGATCCAGTAGTCAGAAGAGATCAGAAGACTTCAGTGACGGCTTGGAGGTACCGCACAGCAGCCGCGCTGCGCGCCATGCTCCCACACACAGCGGCACTACAGGGCGCAGGGGGGGTGGGGGGGCGCGTTTCACCCTGGGCAGCATGTAAATCCTCTTTGGACCTGGCAAAAGTGGGTTTTAAGTGCCTAGTCACTGAATCCGGGCCCCCGCCAGTATAAATATTGAATAAAATAGCGGGACTGAAGTGCGCCATTGAGGGGGCGTGGCTTAGCCCTCACAGCTCTCACCAGCGCCATTTTCTCACCACAGAGCTGCAGAGACGCTGGCCTTCCTCTCCCCTGCTGTACAAGTAACAGGGTGCAAAAAAAGGGGGGGGGGGCACAGTATATTTGGTGCTATTTTATGTAATATAAAGCGCTAACAGGTCTGGGACTTTATATAAAAGTGTTCAGAACCGGGATATGCGCTGGGTTGTGAGCTGGCCAGCTCCCTCTGTGTTTCTTTGACATGCTTTACTGTGGGTCTGTCCCCTATATGCCCAGTGTGTTTGTGTGTGTTGGTGCACGTGTGTCGACATGTCTGAGGCAGAGTGCTCTTCCCAGGAGGAGACTGGATTAGGGAAAGAAACGGCTGTGGGAGTGACCCTGTCGGCACCGCCGACTCCTGATTGGGTAAATGTTCTGAGTGCTTTGAATGCAAATGTGGCTCGGTTGAATAAAAGATTGGATAAATCGGAGTCTCAAAACCAGGCATGGAAAATATCCGTAGAGGATGTGTTGTCCCAGGTTCAGACCCCCTCGGGGTCACAAAAGCGTTCATTTACCCAGATACAGATACCGACACGGACTCTGACTCCAGTGTCGACTATAGTGATGCCAGATTAAATCCAAAACTGGCTAAGAGCATTCAGTTCATGATTGTGGCGATAAAAGACGTGTTACATATCACGCAGGTTCCTGATACAAGGGTCTGTATGTTTAAAGGAAAGAAACCTGAGCTAAGGTTTCCTCCCTCTCATGAACTGAACACGCTTTTTGAACAGGTCTGGGAAAATCCTGATAAGAAGTTTCAGATTCCCAAGAGAATTCCGGAGGCATATCCGTTCCCCTCGGGGGATAGGGAAAAGTGGGAGTCACCCCCCACTGTGGACAAAGCTTTATCACGGCTGTCCAAAAAGGTGGCGCTGCCGTCCCGTGAAACGGTAGCCCTAAAGGAACCTGCGGATCATAAGCAGGAAAATACTTTGAAATCCATTTATGTCACTGCGGGTACACTGCTCAGACCTGCCGTGGCTTCGGCATGGGTAAGTAGCGCTATTGAAAAATGGGCAGATAACTTGTCATCTGATATAGATACCCTGGACAGGGATAGCGTTCTTTTGACACTGGGTCATATCAGGGACGCTGCAGCCTATCTAAAGGAAGCTGCGAGAGACATTGGCCTTTTGGGATAAAGGGCCAATTCCATGGCAGTCTCAGCCAGGAGAGCATTGTGGATTCATCAATGGAATGCTGATGCGGACTCTCTAAGAAGGCTGTGGAGTCTCTGCCGTATAAAGGTGGTGTCTTGTTTGGTGACGGCCTCACTGACCTGGTATCTACGGCTACCGCGGGTAAGTCATCATTTTTACCTTATGTTCCTGCACAACAAAAGATAACGCACCACTATCAGATGCAGTCCTTTCGACCAAAAAAATACAAAAAAGGCAGAGGGACTTCCTTCCTTACTAGAGGAAGAGGAAAGGGAAAAAGGTCACCGGCTGTGGCAAGTTCCCAAGAGCAGAAGTCCTCACCGGCTGCTGCCAAATCCGCCGCATGGCGCTGGGGCTCCTCTGAGGGAGTCAGCACCGGTGGGGGCACGTCTCAAACTCCTCAGTCAATTCTGGGCTCGTTCGGGCCTAGACCCATGAGTTTTTTAGAAATAGTGTCCCAGGGTTACCAACTAGAGTTTCAAGACGTTCCCCCTCGCCGATTTTTCAAATTGGCCTTACCAGCTTCCCTTCAGGACAGGGAGGTAGTATGCGAAGCAATACAAAAATTGTGTCTAAATCAGGTCATTGTCAGGGTTCCCCTGTCGCAACAGGGAGAAGGCTTTTATTCCAGCCTGTTCGTGGTACCGAAGCCAGACGGCTCAGTCAGACCAATCCTGAACCTCAAATCCCTCAATTTCTACCTAAGGAAATTCAAATTCAAGATGGAATCTCTCCGGGCAGTGATCTCCAGTCTGGAGGAGGGGGAGTTTATGGTGTCGGTAGATATAAAGGATGCCTACTTGCATGTTCCCATTTATCCTCCACATCAGGCTTATATGAGGGTTGCGTTGCAGGATTGCCATTATCAGTTTCAGACGTTGCCGTTTGGCCTGGCCAAGGCTCCGAGAATTTTCACCAAAGTAATGGCGGAAATGATGGTTCTCCTGCGCAAGCAGGGAGTCACAATTATCCCGTACTTGGACGATCTCCTGATAAAGGCGAGATCCAAGGAGCAATTACTGCAGAACATTACGCTCTCCCTGACAATTCTGCAACAACATGGTTGGCTCCTAAACATGCCAAAATCACAGTTGGTTCCGACAACACGGCTGTCATTCTTGGGTATGATTCTGGACACAGACTTGCAGAGAGTCTTTCTTCCAGTGGAAAAGGCTCTGGAAATTCAGAACATGGTCAAACAGATTCTGAAACCAGCAAGAGTGTCGATTCGTCAATGCACTCAGTTGCTGGGGAAGATGGTGGCAGCCTACGAGGCCATTCAGTTTGGCAGATTCCATGCCAGGGTGTTTCAGTGGGACCTGTTGGACAAGTGGTCCGGGTCGCACCTGCACATGCGCTGGAAAATAATCCTGTACTCAAGGACCAGAATCTCCCTCCTGTTGTGGCTGCACAGCTCTTATCTCTTAGAGGGTCGCAGGTTCGGGATTCTGGATTGGATCCTGGTGACCACGGATGCAAGTCTCCAAGGCTGGGGAGCAGTCACACAGGGAGAAAAGTTCCAGGGAAAATGGTCAAGCCAGGAAGCTTGTCTACACATAAACATTCTGGAATTAAGGGCCATTTACAACAGCCTTCTGCAAGCGGAACATCATCTTCGCGGTCTGCCTGTCTTGATTCAGTCAGACAACATAACAGCAGTGACGTACATAAACCGCCAGGGCGGCACAAAGAGCAGAGCGGCAATGACAGAGGCCACAAAAGTTCTCCGCTGGGCGGAAAGACATGCAAGCGCTCTGTCAGCGGTCTTCATTCCAGGCGTGGACAACTGGGAAGCAGACTTCCTCAGCAGACATGATCTCCATCCAGGAGAGTGGGGTCTTCATCAAGAGGTCTTTGCAGAAGTGACAAGTCGTTGGGGAACTCCTCAAATAGACATGATGGCGTCTCGCCTCAACAAGAAACTTCAGAGATATTGTTCCAGGTCGAGGGACCCTCAAGCAATAGCGGTGGACGCGCTAGTGACACTGTGGGTGTTTCAGTCGGTCCATGTGTTCCCTCCACTTCCACTCATTCCAAAATTGATAAAGATCATAAGAAGAACAAGGGTTCATGCAATACTCATTGTTCCAGACTGGCCAAGTAGGGCCTGGTATCCGGATCTTCAGGAATTACTCATAGGAGATCCCTTGCCTCTTCCTCTACGAGAGGACCTGTTACATCAGGGGCCGTTTGTGTATCAAGACTTACCGCGGCTGCGTTTGACGGCATGGCAGTTGAACGCCAAATCCTAGCCCGAAAGGGTATTCCCAATGAAGTCATTCCCACACTGCTTCAGGCTAGAAAAGAAGTAACGGCGAAACATTACCACCGTATTTGGAGAAAATATGTGTCTTGGTGTGAATCCAAGAAGGCCCCTACGGAGGAATTTCAGCTGGGGCATTTTCTGCAGGCGGGTGGGATGCGTACCTAAAGTTAGGCTCCATTAAAGTACAAATTTCAGCCTTATCAATTTTCTTTCAAAAAGAATTGGCCTCCCTTCCAGAAGTTCAGACTTTCGTGAAAGGCGTGCTGCACATCCAACCTCCCTTTGTGCCCCCAGTGGCATCATGGGATCTTAATGTGGTGTTGCAGTTCCTGCAATCTCATTGGTTTGAACCTTTAAGGTTGAATTGAAATTCCTCACTTGGAAAGTGGTCATGCTGTTGGCCTTGGCATCCGCAAGGCGGGTGTCTGAATTAGCGGCTTTGTCTCACAAAAGCCCCTATTTAATCTTCCATGCAGATAGAGCGGAGTTGAGAACTCGTCAGCAATTTCGGCCAAAAGTGGTATCATCGTTTCACGTGAACCAGCCTATTGTGGTGCCAGTGGCTACTGAAGCCTTGGCGGAATCGAAGTCTCTCGATGTGGTCAGAGCTTTGAAGATTTATGTCGCCAGAACGGCTCAGATTAGGAAAACGGAGGCTCTGTTTGTCATGTGGGCTCCCAACAAGATTGGGGCTCCTGCTTCCAAGCAAACTATTGCACGCTGGATCTGTAATACGATTCAGCATGCTCATTCTACGGCGGGACTGCCGTTACTGAAATCGGTGAAGGCCCATTCTACCAGAAAGGTGGGCGCATCCTGGGCGGCTACCCGAGGGGTCTCGGCATTACAGCTTTGCCGAGCAGCTACTTGGTCGGGATCAAACACCTTTGCGAAGTTTTACAAATTTGATACCCTGGCTGATGAGGATCTCTTGTTTGGTCAGTCGGTGCTGCAGAGTCATCCGCACTCTCCCGCCCGTTCTAGAGCTTTGGCATAAACCCCATGGTTCTTGAAGCGTCCCCAGCGTCCTCTAGGACGTATGAGAAAATAGGATTTTAATACCTACCGGTAAATCCATTTCTCTTAGTCCGTAAAGGATGCTGGGCGCCCATCCCAGTGAGAACTGTATCTGCAGTTATTAGGTATGGTTACACACATGTTGTGTTGCGTTAAGTCAGACTGTTGCTGACGTTATTCATGCCGTTGCATGCGTTGTTGAATGCCATGGTGTACGGCATGTTTGTGGTGTGAGCTGGTATGTATCTCACCTTAGTTTAAATTAAATAAATCCTTCTCCTCGAAATGTCCGTCTCCCTGGGCACAGTTCCTATAACTGGAGTCTGGAGGAGGGGCATAGAGGGAGGAGCCAGTTCACACCCCTTTTAAAGTCTTAAAGTGCCCATGTCTCCTGCGGATCCCGTCTATACCCCATGGCTCTTGAAGCGTCCCCAACATCCTCTACGGACTTTACCGGTAGGTATTAAAATCCTATTTATTTTTTTGACAAGTTGAAAGAAACGGCAGGAATTGAATACCCCCCCCCCCCCCTCCCTCCCCCCCTCATAATGTACTACCCCCATATCTGGCGTTGAGGAAAACATAAGCAAGTAACACACTGTGGGGCAGATTTATTAAGCCTGGTGAAGTGATAAAGTGGAAGGTGATAACGCACAAGCCAAACAGCTCCTAACCGCCTTTTTTTAAACCCAGCATGTAACATGGAATTTAGGAGCTGATTGGCTGATGCGTTATCACCTTCCACTTTATCACTTCACCAGGCTTAATAAATCTGCCCCTGTATGACCAATATGTGACTTTTGTTGCTGATGTAAATTTCTTGTGTATTGTGTATGGAATTTACATATTCCGCTGTGCTTACTTTTATAATATATGATGTTTTTTTTAATTTGTATTAATATGAAGCTGCACATGTTGTTATCAGTACCCTACTCATTTAGAGTGCGTTCCACTGCTTTATACACAGTTTCAGGTTACAAATCATTTACAAACTGTCACACAACCTTATAAGTGCGACATTTTAAGAGCATTTCATCAGTTTATACTAATTTACTTATTTATTAAATTCGTAGATAATGAAAAGTCCCTCTGTAGCTTTTTGTGTCTCAGGTCTGAGATGTTGTATGCAGTTAAGTGTTACTCTTACTTCCCTTACTATAGACCACAGGTTCTCAAACTCGGTCCTCAGGACCCCACACAGTGCATGTTTTGCAGGTATCCCAGCAGGTGCACAGGTGTAATAATTACTCACTGACACATTTTAAAAGGTCCACAGGTGGAGTTAATTCTTTTACTTGCAATTCTGTGAGGAGAACTGCAAAACATGCACTGTGTGGGGTCCTGAGGACAATATTTAAAGACCGTATATATTGTTGCTTTTTTAGAATCTCTGAGTTGTTGGACCTTGATAATTGCGAGAATCCTCTCTTACCCATTTGATATGTTAAGTATCCTCAGACTGTTCACTGATTTTAGGGAATTTAAAGTGGCCCCGGAAAAAGTTACTGAATATGGCTCCATGTAGGCAGGATAAAATCAACTGTAGGATGGGCCCAACACAATCATTGGTTAGGTTAGCAGACCTTTAGCCCTAGCAACATTACAATACATACAGCATTCTAGTGCATGGAGCATCCCAGTGAGCGTATTGTGTGTACAATTTTGAGGGGGAAAATTAATTTATTCCATTTTGGAATAAGGCTGTAACATAACAAAATGTGGAAAAAGTAAAGCTCTGTGAATACTTTCCGGATGCTACGTACGTACGTACATATAATTTATATAAATAATAATTGAACCTAGCAGCTCACATAGCTATGGGCACGCTGTAAAAATCCTAGTGAAGCTTTTATGACCGGCCCATACAGAAAAAAATATTTGCCCTCAGAATAATTGTGCTACTATTAGTTATGACAGTGGTTATCAAACTTTTTTGATTCTTGGCGCCTAGAGTATCAGACTTTTTTCACGGTACCCATAGGCCAGGCATGTCCAAACTGCGGCCCTCCAGCTGTTGAGAAACTACACATCCCAGCATGCCCTGACACAGTTTTAGCATTATCTGACAGCAAAACTGTGTTAGGGCATGCTGGGATATGTAGTTTCACAACAGCTGGAGGGCCGCAGTTTGGACATGCCTGCCATAGGCCAAACGTTTCTTATTGAGATATTTATAAATAAATATTAAATAAATTGTGTTTCTCTGACGTCCTAGTGGATGCTGGGGACTCCGTAAGGACCATGGGGAATAGCGGCTCCGCAGGAGACTGGGCACAAAAGTAAAGCTTTAGAACTACCTGGTGTGCACTGGCTCCTCCCCCTATGACCCTCCTCCAAGCCTCAGTTAGATTTTTGTGCCCGAACGAGAAGGGTGCACACTAGGTGGCTCTCCTGAGCTGCTTAGTGAAAAGTTTAGTTTTAGGTTTTTTATGTTCAGTGAGACCTGCTGGCAACAGGCTCACTGCATCGAGGGACTAAGGGGAGAAGAAGCGAACTCACCTGCGTGCAGAGTGGATTGGGCTTCTTAGGCTACTGGACATTAGCTCCAGAGGGACCGATCACAGGCCCAGCCATGGATAGGTCCCAGAGCCGCGCCGCCGGCCCCCTTACAGAGCCAGAAGACAGAAGAGGTCCGGAAAATCGGCGGCAGAAGACGTCCTGTCTTCAACAAGGTAGCGCACAGCACTGCAGCTGTGCGCCATTGCTCTCAGCACACTTCACACTCCGGTCACTGAGGGTGCAGGGCGCTGGGGGGGGGCGCCCTGAGACGCAATAAAAACACCTTGGATGGCAAAAAAAATGCATCACATATAGCTCCTGGGCTATATGGATGAATATAACCCCTGCCAGAATACACAGAAAAACGGGAGATAAGGCCGCCAAGAAGGGGGCGGAGCCTATCTCCTCAGCACACTGGCGCCATTTTCCCTCACAGCTCCGTTGGAGGGAAGCTCCCTGGCTCTCCCCTGCAGTCACTACACTACAGAAAGGGTTAAAAAAGAGAGGGGGGCACTAATTACGCGCAGTATTAAAAATACAGCAGCTATAAGGGGAAAAACACTTATATAAGGTTATCCCTGTATATATATATAGCGCTCTGGTGTGTGCTGGAAAACTCTCCCTCTGTCTCCCCAAAGGGCTAGTGGGGTCCTGTCCTCTATCAGAGCATTCCCTGTGTGTGTGCTGTGTGTCGGTACGTTTGTGTCGACATGTATGAGGAGAAAAATGATGTGGAGACGGAGCAGATTGCCTGTAATAGTGATGTCACCCCCTAGGGGGTCGACACCTGAGTGGATGAACTGTTGGAAGGAATTACGTGACAGTGTCAGCTCTGTATAAAAGACAGTGGTTGACATGAGACAGCCGGCTACTCAGCTTGTGCCTGTCCAGACGTCTCATAGGCCGTCAGGGGCTCTAAAGCGCCCGTTACCTCAGATGGCAGATATAGACGCCGACACGGATACTGACTCCAGTGTCGACGGTGAAGAGACAAATGTGACTTCCAGTAGGGCCACACGTTACATGATTGAGGCAATGAAAAATGTTTTACACATTTCTGATAATACGAGTACCACCAAAAAGGGGTATTATGTTCGGTGAGGAAAAACTACCTGTAGTTTTCCTGAATCTGAGAAATTAAATGAGGTGTGTGATGATGCGTGGGTTTCCCCGATAACAACTGATAATTTCTAAAATGTTATTGGCATTATATCCTTTCCCGCCAGAGGTTAGGGTGCGTTGGGAAACACCCCCTAGGGTGGATAAAGCGCTCACGCTTGTAAGAACAAGGGCTCTACCCTCTCCTGAGATGGCCGCCCTTAAGGATCCTGCTGATAGAAAGCAGGAGGGTATCCTAAAATGTATTTTCTCTATCGTCCTAGTGGATGCTGGGGTTCCTGAAAGGACCATGGGGAATAGCGGCTCCGCAGGAGACAGGAGACAGGGCACAAAAAGTAAAGCTTTTCCAGATCAGGTGGTGTGCACTGGCTCCTCCCCCTATGACCCTCCTCCAGACTCCAGTTAGATTTTTGTGCCCGGCCGAGAAGGGTGCAATTCTAGGTGGCTCTCATAAAGAGCTGCTTAGAGAAAGTTTAGCTTAGGTTTTTTATTTTACAGTGATTCCTGCTGGCAACAGGATCACTGCAACGAGGGACAGAGGGGAGAAGAAGTGAACTCACCTGCGTGCAGGATGGATTGGCTTCTTGGCTACTGGACATCAGCTCCAGAGGGACGATCACAGGTACAGCCTGGATGGTCACCGGAGCCGCGCCGCCGGCCCCCTTGCAGATGCTGAAGTAAGAAGAGGTCCAGAATCGGCGGCTGAAGACTCCTGCAGTCTTCTAAAGGTAGCGCACAGCACTGCAGCTGTGCGCCATTTTCCTCTCAGCACACTTCACACGCAGTCACTGAGGGTGCAGGGCGCTGGGGGGGGGCGCCCTGGGAGGCAAATGTAAACCTATATAAAGGCTAAAAATACCTCACATATAGCCCCCAGAGGCTATATGGAGATATTTAACCCCTGCCTGTATTCACAAAATAGCGGGAGACGAGCCCGCCGAAAAAGGGGCGGGGCCTATCTCCTCAGCACACGGCGCCATTTCCTCTCACAGCTCCGCTGGTCAGGACGGCTCCCAGGTCTCTCCCCTGCACTGCACTACAGAAACAGGGTAAAACAGAGAGGGGGGGCAAATTTAATGGCAATATCTTGATATATATAAAGCAGCTATAAGGGAGCACTTATTATAAGGCTATCCCTGTCATATATAGCGCTTTTTGGTGTGTGCTGGCAGACTCTCCCTCTGTCTCCCCAAAGGGCTAGTGGGTCCTGTCTTCGTTTAGAGCATTCCCTGTGTGTCTGCTGTGTGTCGGTACGTGTGTGTCGACATGTATGAGGACGATATTGGTGTGGAGGCGGAGCAATTGCCAAATATGGGGATGTCACCTCCTAGGGGGTCGACACCAGAATGGATGCCTTTATTTATGGAATTACGGGATAGTGTCAACACGCTAAAGCAGTCGTTTGACGACATGAGGCGGCCGGACAATCAATTAGTGCCTGTCCAGGCGCCTCAAACACCGTCAGGGGCTGTAAAACGCCCTTTGCCTCAGTCGGTCGACACAGACCCAGACACAGGCACTGATTCCAGTGGTGACGGTGACGAATCAACCGTATTTTCCAGTAGGGCCACACGTTATATGATTTTGGCAATGAAGGAGGCGTTACATTTAGCTGATACTACAGGTACCACTAAACAGGGTATTATGTGGGGTGTGAAAAAACTACCTATAGTTTTTCCTGAATCAGAAGAATTAAATGACGTGTGTGATGAAGCGTGGGTTGCCCCTGATAAAAAGCTGATAATTTCAAAGAAATTATTGGCATTATACCCTTTCCCGCCAGAGGTTAGGGAGCGTTGGGAAACACCTCCTAGGGTGGACAAGGCGCTAACACGCTTATCAAAACAAGTGGCGTTACCTTCTCCTGAGACGGCCGCACTTAAAGATCCATCAGATAGGAGGATGGAAAATATCCAAAAAAGTATATACACACATGCAGGTGTTATACTACGACCAGCTATAGCGACTGCCTGGATGTGCAGTGCTGGGGTAGTTTGGTCAGAGTCCCTGATTGAAAATATTGATACCCTGGACAGGGACAATATTTTACTGTCGTTAGAACAAATAAAGGATGCATTTCTTTATATGCGTGATGCACAGAGGGATATCTGCACACTGGCATCACGGGTAAGTGCTATGTCCATTTCGGCCAGAAGAGCTTTATGGACGCGACAGTGGACAGGCGATGCGGATTCAAAACGGCATATGGAAGTTTTGCCGTATAAAGGGGAGGAGTTATTTGGAGTCGGTCTATCAGATTTGGTGGCCACGGCTACAGCCGGGAAATCCACCTTTCTACCTCAAGTCACTCCCCAACAGAAAAAGGCACCGACTTTTCAACCGCAGCCCTTTCGTTCCTTTAAAAATAAGAGAGCAAAGGGCTATTCATATCTGCCACGAGGCAGAGGTCGAGGGAAGAAACAGCAACAGGCAGCTCCTTCCCAGGAACAGAAGCCCTCCCCGGCTTCTACAAAAGCCTCAGCATGATGCTGGGGCTTCTCAAGCGGACTCGGGGACGGTGGGAGGTCGTCTCAAAAATTACAGCGCGCAGTGGGCTCACTCGCAGGTAGATCCCTGGATCCTGCAGATAATATCTCAGGGGTACAGGTTGGAATTAGAGACAGATCCACCTCGCCGTTTCCTGAAGTCGGCTTTACCAACGTCCCCTTCCGAAAGGGAGACGGTTTTGGAAGCCATTCACAAGCTGTACTCTCAGCAGGTGATAGTCAAGGTACCTCTTCTACAACAAGGGAAGGGGTATTATTCCACTCTATTTGTGGTACCGAAGCCGGATGGCTCGGTAAGGCCTATTCTAAATCTGAAGTCCTTGAACCTGTACATAAAGAAGTTCAAGTTCAAGATGGAGTCACTCAGAGCAGTGATAGCGAACCTGGAAGAAGGGGACTTTATGGTATCCTTGGACATCAAGGATGCGTATCTCCACGTTCCAATTTACCCCTCACACCAGGGGTACCTCAGGTTCGTTGTACAAAACTGTCACTATCAGTTTCAGACGCTGCCGTTTGGTTTGTCCACGGCACCTCGGGTCTTTACAAAGGTAATGGCCGAGATGATGATTCTTCTTCGAAGAAAAGGCGTATTAATTATCCCATACTTGGACGATCTCCTAATAAGGACAAGGTCCAGAGAACAGCTAGAGATGGGATTAGCAATATCTCAAGAGGTGCTAAAGCAGCACGGATGGATTCTGAATATTCCAAAATCCCAATTAATGCCGACAACTCGTCTGATGTTCCTAGGGATGATTCTGGACACGGTTCAGAAAAAGGTTTTTCTTCCCGAGGAAAAAGCCAAGGAGTTATCCGACCTGGTCAGGAATCTCCTAAAACCAGGAAAAGTGTCTGTACATCAATGCACGCATCTTCAGATGCACCTGCGGATAACCCTGTCTCCAAGGACAAGGGTATCTCTTCTGTGGTGGTTGCAGAGGGCTCATCTATTGGAGGGCCGCAGATTCGGCATACAGGATTGGATCCTGGTGACCACGGACGCCAGCCTGAGAGGCTGGGGAGCAGTCACACAAGGAAGAAACTTCCAGGGAGTGTGGTCGAGCCTGGAAAAGTCTCTTCACATAAACATTCTGGAACTAAGAGCAATCTACAATGCTCTAAGCCAGGCGGAACCTCTGCTTCAAGGAAGACCGGTGTTGATCCAGTCGGACAACATCACGGCAGTCGCCCATGTAAACAGACAGGGCGGCACAAGAAGCAGGAGTGCAATGGCAGAAGCTGCCAGGATCCTTCGCTGGGCGGAGAATCACGTGATAGCACTGTCAGCAGTGTTCATCCCGGGAGTGGACAACTGGGAAGCAGACTTCCTCAGCAGACACGATCTTCACCCGGGAGAGTGGGGACTTCATCCAGAAGTTTTCCACATGCTAATAAACCGTTGGGAAAGACCAATGGTGGACATGATGGCGTCTCGCCTCAACAAAAAACTGGACAGGTATTGCGCCAGGTCAAGAGATCCGCAGGCAATAGCTGTGGACGCGCTGGTATGTGTTTCCTCCTCTGCCTCTCATACCAAAGGTATTGAGAATCATACGGCAAAGCGGAGTAAGAACGATACTAGTGGCTCCGGATTGGCCAAGAAGGTCTTGGTACCCGGAACTTCAAGAGATGGTCACGGACGATCCGTGGCCTCTACCTCTAAGACAGGACCTGCTTCAGCAGGGACCGTGTCTATTCCAAGACTTACCGCGGCTGCGTTTGACGGCATGGCGGTTGAACGCCAGATCCTAAAAGGAAAAGGCATTCCAGAAGAAGTCATTCCTACCTTGATTAAGGCAAGAAAGGAAGTCACCGCGAAGCATTATCACCGCATTTGGCGGAAATATGTTGCGTGGTGCGAGGATCGGAGTGCTCCGACGGAGGAATTTCAACTGGGTCGTTTCCTACATTTCCTGCAATCAGGATTGTTTATGGGTCTCAAATTGGGATCTATTAAGGTTCAAATTTCGGCCCTGTCAATATTCTTCCAAAAAGAATTGGCCTCAGTTCCTGAGGTCCAGACTTTTGTCAAAGGAGTACTGCATATACAGCCTCCTGTGGTGCCTCCGGTGGCACCGTGGGATCTAAATGTAGTTTTAGATTTCCTCAAATCCCATTGGTTTGAACCACTAAAAAATGTGGATTTGAAATATCTCACATGGAAAGTGACTATGTTACTGGCCCTGGCGTCCGCCAGGAGAGTATCTGAACTGGCGGCTTTATCTTATAAAAGCCCTTATTTAATTTTCCATTCGGATAGGGCAGAGCTGCGGACGCGTCCGCATTTTCTCCCTAAGGTGGTATCAGCGTTTCACCTGAACCAGCCTATTGTAGTGCCTGCGGCTACAAGCGACTTGGAGGACTCCAAGTTGTTGGACGTTGTCAGAGCTTTAAAAATATACATTTCAAGGACGGCTGGAGTCAGAAAATCTGACTCGCTGTTTATACTGTATGCACCCAACAAGTTGGGTGCGCCTGCTTCTAAGCAGTCGATTGCTCGTTGGATTTGTAACACAATTCAACTTGCACATTCTGTGGCAGGCCTGCCACAGCCTAAATCTGTTAAGGCCCATTCCACAAGGAAGGTGGGCTCATCTTGGGCGGCTGCCCGAGGGGTCTCGGCATTACAACTCTGCCGAGCAGCTACGTGGTCAGGGGAGAACACGTTTGTAAAATTCTACAAATTTGATACCCTGGCAAAGGAGGACCTGGAGTTCTCTCATTCGGTGCTGCAGAGTCATCCGCACTCTCCCGCCCGTTTGGGAGCTTTGGTATAATCCCCATGGTCCTTTCAGGAACCCCAGCATCCACTAGGACGATAGAGAAAATAAGAATTTACTTACCGATAATTCTATTTCTCGGAGTCCGTAGTGGATGCTGGGCGCCCATCCCAAGTGCGGATTATCTGCAATACTTGTACATAGTTATTGTTAACTAATTCGGGTTATTGTTTAGGGAGCCATCTTTCAGAGGCTCCTCTGTTATCATACTGTTAACTGGGTTTAGATCACAACTTGTACGGTGTGATTGGTGTGGCTGGTATGAGTCTTACCCGGGATTCAAAATCCTCCCTTATTGTGTACGCTCGTCCGGGCACAGTACCTAACTGGAGTCTGGAGGAGGGTCATAGGGGGAGGAGCCAGTGCACACCACCTGATCTGGAAAAGCTTTACTTTTTGTGCCCTGTCTCCTGTCTCCTGCGGAGCCGCTATTCCCCATGGTCCTTTCAGGAACCCCAGCATCCACTACGGACTCCGAGAAATAGAATTATCGGTAAGTAAATTCTTATTTACACACATACTGGTGTTATACTGCGACCAGCAATCGCCTCAGCCTGGATGTGCAGTGCTGGGTTGGCGTGGTCGGATTCCCTGACTGAAAATATTGATACCCTAGATAGGGACAGTATATTATTGCCTATAGAGCATTTAAAAGATGCATTTCTATATATGCGTGATGCACAGCGGAATATTTGCCGACTGGCATCAAGTCTAAGTGCGTTGTCCATTTCTGCCAGTAGAGGGTTATGGACACGACAGTGGTCAGGTGATGCGGATTCCAAACGGCATTTGGAAGTATTGCCTTATTAAGGGGAGGAGTTATTTGGGGTCGGTCTTTCAGACCTGGTGGCCACGGCAACAGCTGGGAAATCCACGTTTGTACCCCAGGTCGCCTCTCAAATAAGAAGACGCCGTATTATCAGGCGCAGTCTTTTCGTGGGCAAGCGGGCAAAAGGTTCCTCATTTCTGCCCCGTGACAGAGGGAGAGGAAAAAGGCTGCAGAAATCAGCCAGTTCCCAGGAACAGAAGCCCTCTCCCGCCTCTGCCAAGCCCTCAGTATGACGCTGGGGCTTTACAAGCAGAATCAGGCACGGTGGGGGCCCGTCTCAATGAATTTCAGCGCGCAGTGGGCTCACTCACAAGTAGACCCCTGGATCCTTCAGGTGATATCTCAGGGGTACAAATTGGAATTCGAGACGTCTCCCCCTCGCCGTTTCCTAAAGTCGGCTTTACCGATGTCTCCTTCTGACAGGGAGGCAGTTTTGGAAGCCATTCACAAGCTGTATTCCCAGCAGGTGATAATCAAGGTACCCCTCCTGCAACAGGGAACGGGGTATTATTCCACACTGTTGTGGTACCGAAGCCGGACGGCTCGGTGAGACCGATTCTAAATCTAAAATCTTGAACACTTACATACGGAGGTTCAAATTCAAGATTGAGTCACTCAGAGCAGTGATTGCGAACCTGGAAGAAGGGGACTACATGATGTCTCGGGACATCAAGGATGCTTACCTTCATGTCCCAATTTACCCTTCTCACCAAGGGTAGCTCAGGTTTATGGTACAGAACTGTCACTATCAGTTTCAGACGCTGCCGTATGATGATACTCCTTCGAAGGAAGGGAATTTTAGTTATCCCTTACTTGGACGATTCCCTGATAAGGGTAAGATCCAGGGAACAGTTGGAGGTCGGTGTAGCACTATCTCAGGTAGTGTTGCGGCAGCACGATTGGATTCTCAATATTCCAAAATCGCAGCTGATTCCGACGACTCGTCTTCTGTTCCTAGGGATGATCCTGGACACAGTCCAGAAAAAGGTGTTTCTCCCGGAGGAGAAAGTCAGGGAGTTATCCGAGCTAGTCGGGAACCTCCGATAACCGAGCCAAGTCTCAGTACATCAATGAAATGGTTCTGGGAAAAATGGTGGCTTCCTACGAAGCAATCCCATTCGGCAGATTCCACGCAAGAACTTTCCAGTGGGACCTGCTGGACAAATGGTCCGGGTCGCATCTTCAGATGCATCAGCGGATAACCCTGTCACCAAGCACAAGGGTGTCTCTCCTGTGGTGGTTGCAGAGTGCTCATCTTCTAGAGGGCCGCACATTCAGGACTGGGTCCTGGTGACCACGGATGCCAGCCTGCGAGGCTGGGGAGCAGTCACACAGGGAAGGAATTTCCAGAGCTTATGGTCAAGCCTGGAGACATCACTTCACATAAATCTCCTGAAGCTAAGGGCCATTTACAATGCTCTAAGCTCAGCAAGACCTCTGCTTCAAGGTCACCTGGAGTTGATCCATTCGGACAACATCACGGCAGTCACCCACGTAAACAGACAGGGTGACACAAGAAGCAGGAGGGCAATGGCAGAAGCTGCAAGGATTCTTCGCTGGGCGGAAAATCATGTGATAGCACTGTCAGCAGTATTCATTCCGGGAGTGGACAACTGGGAAGCAGACTTCCTCAGCAGACACGACCTCCACCCGGGAGAGTGTGGACTTCACCCAGAAGTCTTCCACATGTTTATAAAACTCGACAAGTATTGCGCCAGGTCAAGGGACCCTCAGGCAATAGCTGTAGATGCTCTGGTAACACAGTTGGTGTACCAGTCAGTGTATGTGTTCCCTCCTCTGCCTCTCATACCCAAGGTACTGAGAATTATAAGATGGAGAGGAGTAAGCACTATATTCGTGGCTCCGGATTGGCCAAGAAGGACTTGGTAACCGGAACTTCAAGAGATGCTCACGGAGGATCCGTGGCCTCTGCCTCTAAGAAGGGACCTGCTCCAGCAAGGACCCTGTCTGTTCCAAGACTTACCGCGGCTGCGTTTGACGGCATGGCGGTTGAACGCCGGATCCTGAAGGAGAAAGGCATTCCGGATGAAGTCATTCCTATCCTGATCAAAGCCAGGAAAGATATAACCGCAAAACATTATCACCGCATTTGGCGAAAATATGTTGCGTGGTGCGAGGCCAGTAAGGCCCCGACGGAGGAATTTTCAACTAGGTCGATTCCTACATTTCCTGCAAACAGGAGTGTCTATGGGCCTGAAATGGGGGTCCATTAAGGTTCAAATTTCGGCCCTGTCAATTTTCTTCCAAAAAGAACTAGCTTCAGTCCCTGAAGTTCAGACGTTTGTGAAAGGGGTACTGTATATACAGCCTCCTTTTGTGCCTTCAGTGGCACCTTGGGATCTAAATGTAGTTTTTGGGTTCCAAAAGTCACATTGGTTTGAACCACTTAAATATGTGGAGTTAAAATATTTCACATGGAAAGTGGTCATGCTGTTGGCCCTGGCCTGGGCCAGGTGCGTGTCAGAATTGGCGGCTTTATCCTGTAAAAGCCCTCATCTGATTTTCCATTCGGACAGGGCGGAATTGAGGACTTGTCCTCAGTTTCTCCCTAAGGTGGTTTTCAGCGTTTCACCTGAATCAACCTATTGTGGTGCCTGCGGCTACTAGGGACTTGGAGGACTCCAAGTTGCTAGACGTTGTCAGAGCCCTGGAAATATAGGTTTCCAGGAAGGCTGGAGTCAGAAAATCTGACTCGTTGTTTATTCTGTATGCACCCAACAAGCTGGGTGCTCCTGCTTCTAAGCAGACTATTGCTCGTTGGATTTGTAGTACAATTCAGCTTGCACATTCTGTGGCAGGCCTGCCACAGCCAAAATCTGTAAAAGCCCATTCCACAAGGAAGGTGGGCTCATCTTGGGCGGCTGCCCGAGGGGTCTCGGCTTTACAACTTTGCCGAGCAGCTACTTGGTCAGGAGCAAATACGTTTGTAAAATTCTACAAATTTGATACCCTGGCTGAGGAGGACCTGGAGTTCTCTCATTTGGTGCTGCAGAGTCATCCGCACTCTCCCGCCCGTTTGGGAGCTTTGGTATAATCCCCATGGTCCTTACGGAGTCCCCAGCATCCACTAGGACGTCAGAGAAAATAAGAATTTACTTACCGATAATTCTATTTCTCGTAGTCCGTAGTGGATGCTGGGCGCCCATCCCAAGTGCGGATTGTCTGCAATACTGGTACATAGTTATTGTTACCAAAAAATCGGGTTATTGCTGTAGTGAGCCATCTTTTCTAGAGGCTCCTCTGTTATCATGCTGTTAACTGGGTTTAGATCACAAGTTATATGGTGTGATTGGTGTGGCTGGTATGAGTCTTACCCGGGATTCAAAATCCTTCCTTATTGTGTACGCTCGTCCGGGCACAGTATCCTAACTGAGGCTTGGAGGAGGGTCATAGGGGGAGGAGCCAGTGCACACCAGGTAGTTCTAAAGCTTTACTTTTGTGCCCAGTCTCCTGCGGAGCCGCTATTCCCCATGGTCCTTACGGAGTCCCCAGCATCCACTACGGACTACGAGAAATAGAATTATCGGTAAGTAAATTCTTATTTTATATGCCATCCTTAGTTTGTTTTATGGTGAGGGACACAATTTGCACTGGTTTTGCCTATTACATTGACCATAAATCATTTGAATTGGTCCTGGACCTCCAACCCAGGGCACCCCTGCAAGTGTCTTGAGGCACCCCAGGGTACCACTGCGCACAGTTTGAGAACCACTGAGTTATGACATTGATTAACTGCGTGCAGTTAAAAATAAATAGTTTTTTCAGAGGATGAGTTGCATATCTGACTGTATTACAGTACAATATTAATCATGGTCTAAATTAGATTCCTGTCATTTTGCTGGCTCTAGACACATAGCTGAAAGGCACAGGGGTTACTCAAGTAAGTGTAGCTGGGGTAGTGTCTCTCTCATGTCACTGCCAAGTATCACCATAATTGTTTTGTGTAGATTTAATCTTCCTTGTTAAGTGATATCCCTTCACTGGCAACTCACCATTATTTCTTATTTGTGCCTGGGCCACATTTTATCAGCTGTGATCACTATTGTCCTTTTATTAAAATGATCTCTCGATCTTCATTTTCTAGAACCAGAGCACTAATGACATTGTTAATGTTTCTGAAAAATGATACTGTATTTCTCATACGTCCTAGAGGATGCTTCAAGAACCATGGGGTATAGACGGGATCCGCAGGAGACATGGGCACACTATAAGACTTTGAATGGGTGTGAACTGGCTCCTCCCTCTATGCCCCTCCTCCAGACTCCAGTTAGATTCTGTGCCCAGTGAGACTGGATGCACACTGAGGAGCTCTCCAGAGTTTCTCAGAAAAAATACTTTTGTTAGGTTTATTATTTTCGGGGGGACCTGCTGGCAACAGGCTCCCTGCATCGTGGGACTTAGGGGAGAGAAGCAGACCTACTTCTCTGAGTTCAAAGGCTCTGCTTCTTAGGCTACTGGACACCATTAGCTCCAGAGGGTTCGATCACTTGGTGCGCCTAGCTGCTTGTTTCCGGAGCTGCGCCGTCACCCCCCTCACAGAGCCAGAAGACAGAAGCCGGGTGACTATAGGAAGATCAGAAGACTTCAGTGACAGCAGAAGACGGCGTGCTCCCACACACAACACGGCACTGCAGGGCGCAGGGGGAGCACCCTGGGCAGCATTGGACCCTCAAACAGCACTGGCAGAAGTAAAAACAGTGCCTAGGCACTAGTTAAGGGAACCCCGCCAGTATAAATATGAATTTAAGCGGGACTGAAGCATGCCATGTAGTGGGCGGGGCTTAGCGTACACAGCTCTGACCAGCGCCATTTTCTCTTCACAGAAGCTGCAGAGACGCTGGCCCTGACCTCCACACTGCTGTACGAGTAACAGGGTGCAAAACGGGGGGGTCACAAGTGATTTGGTGCTAATTGTTATACAATATATATATAAAGCGTTAACAGGTCTGGGCAGTCTTTTTACTCGCTTCAGTACCGGGATAGGCGCTGGGTTGTGAGCTGGCAGAACTCCCTCTGTCTCTCTCTTACAGGCTTTGTTGTGGGTCTGTCTCCTATAGCCCCAGTGTGGTTGTGGGTGTCGGTACGCGTGTGTCGACATGTCTGAGGCTGAGTGCTCTTCCCAGGAGGAGGCTGGAGTGGGGACAGAAAATACTGAGTGACCGTGTCGGCAACGCCGACGGATGATTGGTTGAATGTGTTGAGTGTTTTAAATGCAAATATGACTCGGTTGACTAAGAGATTTGATAAATCTGAGTCTAAGAACCAGACATGGAGGAAATCCATGGAGGATGCTTTATCACAAGCTCAGACCCCTTTGGGGTCACAGAAACGTGCATTTACCCAGATAGCGGATACAGATACCGACACGGACTCTGATTCCAGTGTCGACTATAGTGATGCCAGATTAAATCCAAAACTGGCTAAGAGCATTCAGTACATGATTGTGGCAATAAAAGAAGTGTTACATATAACAGAAGACCCTGCTGTCCCTGATACAAGGGTCTGTATGTATAAAGGAAAGAAACCTGAGGTAACGTTTCCTCCCTCTCATGAACTGAATGCGCTTTTTGAAAAGGCTTGGGAAAATCCTGACCAGAAGATACAGGTTCCCAAAAGAATTCCAGTGGCATATCCGTTTCCATTTGGGGACAGGGAACAGTGGGAGTCAACCCCCACGGTAGACAAAGCTTTATCGCGTCTATCCAAAAAGGTGGCGCTTCCGTCTCCTGACACGGCAGTCCTAAAAGATCCTGCGGATCGTAAGCAGGAAAATACACTAAAATCCATTTATGTCACTACAGGGTCGCTACTCAGGCCTGCCGTTGCTTCGGCATGGGTGAGTAGCGCTATTGAAAAGTGGGCAGATAACTTGTCATCTGAGATAGATACCCTAGACAGGGATAGCATGCTTTTGACTCTGGGTCATATTAGGGATGCTGCAGCATATTTAAAAGAAGCTGTAAGGGATATTGGCCTTTTGGGATCAAGGGCCAATGCCATGGCTGTCTCAGCCAGGAGAGCATTGTGGATTCATCAATGGAATGCTGACTCTAAGAAGGCGATGGAGTCTCTACCGTTTAACGATAGGGTCTTGTTTGGTGACGGCCTCACTGACCTGGTGTCTACGGCTACCGTGGGTAAGTCGTCATTTTTACCTTATGTTCCTGCACAGCAGAAGAAAACGCCTCACTATCAGATGCAGTCCTTTCAGCCCAATAAATTAAAAAAAGGACGAGGGTCCTCCGTCAGTGCTGCGAGGGGAAGAGGAAGGGGGAAAAGGTCACAGGCTGTGGCAAGTTCCCAAGAGCAGAAGTCCTCTCCGGCTTCTACCAAATCCACTGCATGACGCTGGGGCTCCTCTGCGGGAGTCCGCACTGGTGGGGGCACGTCTCCAACTCTTCAGTCAGGTCTGGGTGCACTCGGACCTGGATCCTTGGGTAGTAGAAATTGTAACCCAAGGATACAGATTGGAGTTTAAAGACGTGCCCCCCTCACCGATTTTTCAAATCGTCCTTGCCAGCTTCTCTTCTAGAAAGGGAGGTAGTTTGTGCTGCGATACTAAAGTTGTGTCAAAATCAAGTAATTGTCACGGTGCCCCCGTCACAACAGGGGGAAGGCTTTTATTCGAGCCTGTTCGTGGTCCCGAAGCCGGATGGCTCAGTCAGACCGATTCTGAACTTAAAATCCCTCAATTTCTTTCTAAAAAAATTCCAATTCAAGATGGAATCTCTCCGAGCAGTGATCTCCAGTCTGGATAAGGGGGATTTTATGGTGTCGGTTGACATAAAGGATGCCTACTTGCATGTCCCCATATATCCTCTCTTACCTGAGATTTGCTGTTCAGGATTGTCATTATCAATTTCAGACGTTGCCGTTTGGTCTGTCCACGGCTCAGAGGATTTTCACCAAAGCAATGGCGGAAATGATGGTTCTCCTTCGCAAGCAGGGAATCACAATTATCCCGTACTTGGACGATCTCATAAAGGCGAGATCCAAGGAGCAATTGCTGAAAAATGTTGCCCTTTCACTGACGATTCTGCAACAACATGATTGGCTCTTAAATTTGCCAAAATCACAGTTGGATCCGACGACACGGCTGTCGTTCCTGGGTATGATTCTGGATACAGAATTGCAGAGAGTGTTTCTACCAGTGGAAAAAGCTCTGGAAATACAGAACATGGTAAAACAGATTCTGAAACCAACAAAGGTGTCAGTTCTTCAATGCACTCGGTTGCTGGGGAAGATGGTGGCGGCCTACGAGGCCATTCCGTATGGCAGGTTCCATGCCAGGCTGTTTCAGTGGGACCTGTTGGACAAGTGTTCCGGGTCTCCCCTGGACATGCACCGGAAAATAATTCTATCTCCCAGGACCAGAATCAACCTTCTGTTGTGGCTGCGCAGTTCTCACCTCCTGGAGGGACGCAGGTTCGGGATTCAGGATTGGATCCTGGTGACCACAGATGCAAGCCTCCGAGGCTGGGTAGCAGTCACACAGGGAAGAAACTTTCAGGGAAAGTGGTCAAGCCAGGAAGCTTGTCTACACATAAACATTCTGGAATTAAGGCCCATTTACAACGGCATCCTGCAAGCAGAACATCATCTTCGAGGTCTGCCTGTCTTGATTCAGTCAGACAACGTGACGGCAGTGGCGTACGTAAACCGTCAGGGCGGAACAAGGAGCAGAGCGGTGATGGCCGAGGCCACAAAGATTCTTCGCTGGGCGGAAAGACATGCCAGCGCTCTGTCAGCAGTCTTCATTCCAGGAGTGGACAACTGGGAAGCAGACACGATCTCCATCCAGGAGAGTGGGGTCTTCATCGAGAGGTCTTTGCAGAAGTGACAAGTCGTTGGTGAGTTCCTCAAGTAGACATGATGGCGTCCCGCCTCAACAAGAAACTTCAGAGATATTGTTCCAGGTCAAGGGACCCTCAAGCGATAGCGGTGGACACCCTAGTGACACTGTGGGTGTTTCCGTCGGTATGTGTGTTCTCTCCACTTCCACTCATTCCAAAGGTGATAAAAATTATAAGAAGAACAAGGGTTCAGGCGATACTCATTGTTCCGGATTGGCCAAGAAGGCCCTGGTATCCAGATCTTCAGGAGTTGCTCATAGAAGATCCCTGGCCTCTTCCTCTTCGGGAGGACCTGTTGCAACAGGGGCCGTGCGTGTATCAAGACTTACCGCGGTGGCGGTTGAACGCCAGATCCTAGCCCGAAAGGGTATTCCCAGTGAAGTCATTCTCACACTTCTTCAGGCTAGAAAAGAAGTAACGGCAAAGCATTTGGTGGGAATCCAAGAAGGCTCCTACGGAGGAATTTCACCTGGGGCGTTTGCTCCATTTTCTACAAGCAGGTGTGGATGCGGGCCTAAAGTTAGGCTCCATCAAAGTACAGATTTCGGCCTTGTCGATCTTTTTTCAGAAAGAATTGGCCTCCCTTCCAGAAGTTCAGACTTTTGTGAAAGGCGTGCTACATATCCAACCTCCATTTGTGCCTCCTGTGGCACCATGGGATCTTAATGTGGTGTTGCAGTTCCTGCAATCGCATTGGTTTGAACCTTTGCGCAAGGTTGAGTTAAAATTCCTTACTTGGAAAGTAGTCATGTTGGCCTTAGCGTCCGCAAGGCGAGTGTCTGAGTTGGCGGCTTTGTCTCACAAAAGCCCCTATTTAATTTTCCATGCTGATACAGCGGAGTTGAGAACTCGTCAGCAATTTCTGCCGAAAGTGGTTTCATCATTTCACGTGAACCAGCCTATTGTGGTGCCAGTGGCTACTGATGCCTTGGCGGAATCAAAGTCTCTCGTTGTGGTCAGGGCTTTGAAGATCTATGTCGCCAGAACGGCTCAGATTAGGAAAACAGAGGCTTTGTTTGTCCTGTGGGCTCCCAACAAGATTGGGGCTCCTGCTTCTAAACAGACTATTGCGCGCTGGATTTGTAATACGATTCAGCAGGCTCATTCTACGGCAGGATTGCCGTTAGCGAAATCGGTGAAAGCCCATTCTACCAGAAAGGTGGGCTCATCCTGGGTGGCTGCCCGAGGAGTCTCGGCGTTACAACTTTGCCGAGCTGCTACTTGGTCGGGATGAAACACCTTTGCGAAGTTTTACAAGTTTTATACCGTGGCTGAGGAAGACCTCTTGTTTGGTCAATCGGTGCTGCAGAGTCATCCGCACTCTCCTGCCCGTTCTAGAGCTTTGGTATAAACCCCATGGTTCTTGAAGCATCCCCAGCATCCTCTAGGACGTATGAGAAAATAGGATTTTAATACCTACCAGTAAATTCTTTTCTCTAAGTCCGTAGAGAATGCTGGGCGCCTGTCCCAGTGCGGGCTGTATCTGCATTTTGGTTATAGTTACTCTCATGTTGCGTTGAGTTCAGTCAATATGGGACTGTTATTGGTCATGCTGTTGCATGCGTTGCTGTTGAATGCCATGTTGTACGGCGTGTTGGAGGTGTGAGCTGGTATGTATCTCACCTTAGTTTAAAATAATTAAATAAATCCTTTTCCTCTGAATGTCCATCTCCCTGGGCACAGTTCCTATAACTGGAGTCTGGAGGAGGGGCATAGATGGAGGAGCCAGTTCACACCCATTCAAAGTCTTATAGTGTGCCCATGTCTCCTGCGGATCCCGTCTATACCCCATGGATCTTGAAGCATCCCCAGCATCCTCTACGGACTAAGAGAAAAGGATTTACCGGTAGGTATTAAAATCCTATTTTCTGACCTTTTATGGTAACCTATTGTATCTGGAAGATTTATTTTAATTTGGCCTGTAAGCAGCTGTCTACACACTCAGCATTACACTTTAGAAAAAAAAAATACAAAAAATATTGGTGCTTATTACCTTGTGCAGCATCACTTGTATACTTGTGTGTGTTTTGTTTTTATTTTGTTTTGATTCTCCTCTGAAAATAGGTATTTTTACTACTGCACTCACTGGGTTCTAATGCTAATACGATCACCTACAAAGTTGCTGGTTCCACCGAAATGGCTGCTTTAAGTGGTTACTCTTGAAAAACTGCATGCTAATGTATAGAGGTTCTGCCTCCAAACTAGCTGCTGTACTCTTGGCTACTGGTATATTTTAAGTACCTAGACACTGTAAACGTTTCACATGAAAAACTAATTTCTTTTATTAGCCGGTGGGTCTTAAATCCTTACTATAATTATTGTGTGTATGTTTATATCCCTTTTTTACATATTTATATTAAGTCGCTTGTTCCCAAACATGGTACTCAAGGCACCCCGATAGTCTAGGTTTTAAGGCTATCCATGTTTAAGCACAGGTGACTTAATTGGTACGGCAGGCACTTTGATTATACTTTGTGTACAGCAGGAATATCCCTAAAACCTGGACTGTTGGGGTGACTTGAGGACAGCATTTGGGAACCTCTGTATTATGTAGTAAGTTCAGAATGAAGCATCTCAGACATGGGTCTTGCCAGTCTCATGAATGTAGCTACAAGTTTTATCATTTTCTTTCTCTTCTGTATAACCATTACAGCAAGAGTTTCAGAAAATATGCTTAGTTGGAACTTAAATCACTGTCCATCTTCCTTGCTTCCCAAAGGTGTTTGAAGTGGTAGAACGCGTTGAGGAGCTGAGGCGTAAATGGCCAGTGGCGTGGGGCAAGCTAGATGATGGTAGCATTGGTGTGGTAACCCCATATGCAGATCAGGTGTTCCGGATCCGAGCTGAGCTTCGCAAGAAGCGCTTGTCAGAAGTTAGTGTGGAAAGAGTGCTGAATGTCCAGGGTAAGTTTCACTACTTATGTCTATCATGAGAGTTATGTGA
The DNA here is from genome assembly GCF_028390025.1 of Pseudophryne corroboree. Lineage (NCBI taxonomy): Eukaryota > Metazoa > Chordata > Amphibia > Anura > Myobatrachidae > Pseudophryne > Pseudophryne corroboree. The sequence goes on from NC_086446.1 coordinate 477,270,247, forward strand.
AAGCATCAACATTTAGTATGGAGAGTGATTTACTCTCTGTTTAATCCAACTGGGAGATCCTGCAACCTTGGGGCATCGAGGGCGTTCTGGGAATTAGGAATTTATGTTGAATCTGCACAAATTCTGAAGATCCCTCCCTCCCGTAACACCTCCACTAATGCAAACACCAGTTTCAGCATGTTTTGCTTAAAACTTTTATTCTAGCTTTATTTACCTAATTATTATTAGTAGTAGTATTTTCTAGAAAAGGGGCAGGGTAAATTAAATTGCCAATATTTACATGAGATGAATTGTGGTTTTCTTAAGTTTTCTCAAATGTCTAGAGAAGGATTGGAAATGTTTGTAGGTTTAACATGCAAATGACTGGAACCAGGATATAGGATATGTTATGTCTGTTTGGGTTAGGGCTGGGAGAACGCGCAGAGGATCTCGGTGGTCAGCATACCGACACCGAGATCCCGGCAACCGAATGCTGGCGGTAAGATGGGGGCATCGGCGAGCACAACAAAGTCACTTGTGGGCTCCCTGCGCTCGCCACAGGTTCTATTCCCACTCTATGGGTGTCGTGGGCATGCCGACTGTCAGGCTGGTAAGCGGTCGGGATCTCAGCATCGTCATGATGACCGCCGGGATCCCGAGCGGTGGTCACATGACCGGATCACATTGGTTTCTTCAGAGTACTGGTTAGAGGAAATGTTGTAATGAAAAGATGACTTAAAAATGGCCAGGAATGTTAATAGATTAAGGGTGCAATGTAGAAATGGCTGAAACCACGCTAGAGTATTGGTTCACAGGTTCATTATTTCCTGTCTGCAGGGAAACAGTTCAGAGTCCTGTTCCTCAGCACAGTCCGGACCAGACACACATGCAAACACAAACAGACGCCAATCAAACGCAAGGAGCAGCTCTTGGAAGATTCCACCGAAGATTTGGACTATGGCTTCCTGTCCAATTATAAACTCCTGAACACAGCCATTACTCGGGCCCAGTCACTGGTGGCTGTGGTTGGAGACCCCATCGCCTTGTGCTCTATTGGAAGATGCAGGTAGAGTATCTCAGTTATCAATGATTTGTCATTCCTATGGTGTAAAACACAAGATTGAGCCAGGTGTATTGATAATTTAGTCTGTTTCACTTTTGTTACTGAACAAGAAGTAATGCTGGCTTTAGTTTAATTAAAATGTGTGTCCACTTTCGATGGTTAGAAAACATGTTTGTGTAGGTTTTGTCCAGATGAATTTAAGTTTGAATGTATACTTTATTTTAGTTAAAGAGAACTGCATAGTTTTCCGAGATAGGTATTTATTTCCCAGTGGAAGCTAATTGGACCCAGCGAATGTTAGTTTAATAGAAAATATGTGGCTGATCTGGGAAATGTAAACAAATCATTTGTTAATAAAGGCTTTAGCCTTCAAAGGCCTGTAAAAGCACAGGAGTGCATGATTAGACGGATAGCCTGCAGTTCCTGCTTTGCTCCAACTCATTAGCTGTTGTGTTTGCACGTATAATCTTCTGTGTTTGATGACACTTGCCGGGTGTCACAGCAAACTCATTATGTTTCAAGAGACAAATGTAAACTCTGTATTACAAGCTGCAGTTCTGACAGCTGCAGAAAGAAGTGTGCAGGATAGAAGGCCAGCATCTGTCACTGTGTCTTCATGTTCTGTCGAGTAAGCTGCAGCTGTATAGGAGATTTAGGAACTACGAAAATGGAATATAAATATGTCACTGTGGACATATGTTTTTTTTCTGATTCTTGCACATGAGCCAGCTGCAGAAATGGCTTGTAATCTGTAACAATTAATTAAAATTTGTTATTCCAGTTTGCCGTAGACAGGCCAGAGCTACTTTTAGATAAAACTTGGTTGCAATGGATACCTTTAACATAAATACAATAAACTAAATGTACACAGTCATTTTTATTCCAATCAATGGATGAATATGATCCCTGGTTCATGAAAGATCATGCTGGCTCATTAATTCTGCATTCTGCTTTCCTAGCCTTGATTACATAGCTTCATGGAATTCATTAGCATGACTTGTCTCTTAAAGCCTGACATTTTAAAAATAAAATGGAGGTGCAATTAATCTCCAAAATGTTTGTATTGTTCCACCGTGTTATGTAACACTTCAGTGCACATGCATAAATATTTCTCTCCTGATTATTGGAAACGCTTTAGAAGAGTCCTGCATTACAAATAACTGAAGTTGCTCCCCCGTTGCACTTTTTTTTTTAGGATTCTTGACCAATCCTGTAGGTTTGTCACTTGTCCAACTCTCATTAAATTAGTGTTAATTTCAGCCAGCAGTTGGCAGATTATTTTGGAGAGACATTCTGTATGAAAGACATTGAGAAATGACAGATTAGTGGTAGTGGGCAGAGGAGATCATAAGTGCTTTCTTGCATCAGGTTACCTTGCATGACAAATTGTGTACTTTTTGTGTTCAGATTAAATATACATGAGCTCTTTATATAATGGCAATTATGCTAATACAGTAGGAGAGGTGGAAGTAATGCTCCTGTTTAACAAGAGATCATTGGGTGTGAATGTTCCTCCCCTACACTGAGGGCTGACATCCATCCTTTTCTCTCTCTGTGTGTCTAATGCAACAGTCAGGCGTAGGGGATACTGTTCATATAATGGTGATGCAACTTTTTGGTTACGGAATTGACTCCCAGCTAGCTATCTGTATGTCCCCATTCAGTGTTCTTGTGTCTGTCTTTAAATTCTCCTCTTTTAGCTATCGGTCAATGGAAGACACCACTACATTGCATAACATACTTTGTTCTCTAGAATATTTAACCTGGGGTTATTTAAACACATGTAGCACATCACACATTATTGCAACCTGTAAGCCCCACATGTCTTAGTGTTCTGTCCATACTAATATCACTTTTCCTAGCACTGAGCCACCAGAAACTTACACTCTGAGTTACACAGGCTAGAAGCTTGGCATGTCTTGTTAACTAACCCACAGAACAAGTAAACTACATATTTAGTGCTCAGAAGCCTTCACACCCTAGTTCCTTGTATCCAGGGTTTAACATTTTCTGATGCACGGTTCACAGAATATTACAAATCCTCGTTCCAGGGCCTCACATGCATTTTACCACCTTCTCCCAGTACCTTGCAAATTTAATATTTTGCTCCATGTACTAACTTGTCCGAATACCTCTTTAAGGCCGATATCCTATTTACTGCGGTGAATTACTGCAGCTAAAGGATTCTCCCAGATGGAATCGGTATGAATTACCAGTGGCTGGGGTCCTGGCTGTCAGTATACCCACAGCGGGATCCCAGCCACCGGCATGCCGGCAGCGGGGAGAGCACTAGAAAGCCCCTTGCGGGCTCGCTGCGCTCGCCACAGGTTATGTTCTCCCTCTATGGGTATCATGGACACTCACAGAGTAAAAAGTGGAGGCATTTTACCGCTAGTCGGGATTCCAGCGTCTGCATTGTGACCTCCAGGATCCCGACTAGCTGTATTGTAACCGCTTCCCCCTAGGGCTGGCCCATAAGCCAGCTATTATCGAGGATTGTGCGTCACGTGCCTCAGGCACGTGAAGCAGAATCCTCGATACCCACCCTGGGGAGCCATTATCGTACCCGAACACATGGGTCTGAGATGTTATCACTGTTCACGTGTTATCGGCCAATAAATGGGTGAGTTACCGCCTGGTAAAAACAGGCTGCAATTGGATAGCCTAATAGCGTTATCGGGCTAAAAAAGCCTCTTATTACTGTGCGGTAACTCACTGCAGTTAATAGAATATCTGCCTATGAGTTAAATGGACTAAGCACCTATATGTATCAGGTGTGATTTTTGCTTTCAGCTCATATTAATGCAGAGATTTTGGCACCTTTGTACATGTCCCTCTGTTTGGGCACTCTCCTGAATCCATGGTGTCTCTCTGCAGGAAGTTTTGGGAGCAGTTCATTACTATTTGCCACGAAAATAGAAGTCTTCACGGCATCACATTTGAGCAGATCAAATCCCAGTTAGAGGCCTTAGAGTTAAAGAAAACCTATGTGCTGAACCCCCTGGCACCAGAATTCATTCCACGGGCGCTCAGGCATCAGCACTCTGCAAATGCCTCCAAACAGCAGCAGTCCCCTCCAAAGGTAATGGATCCTTCATACTATCTTGTGATAATGTTATCTCGGAACCTAGATGGTACCTAAGAAGGCCTGTCATTTTACTAGTTGATGCTTGTTTTTCAGGGAAAAGGGCATCACAATCAGAACGAGCACTTTCAAGGCGAAGGAATGGGTAAGTTACACTTATATACTTGGATCATTGTTGCTTCTTTAGGGTCATCACTGTTGAGCTTTATCTGAGAAATTATTCATTTTACTGACTTTAAGTTTTGGAGATGATGTAGGTACAGTAGATATGGGATATAGAGATCTGTGAGGGGAAATAGAGTAGCATGGGCACATATTGATGTGTGGTAAAGCAGTTGATATATATTTGCTCACTGCCCACACTTAAATGGTATCAATTATTCCAGTGGAGAAATAATTACAGTTTAGGAAGCGAAGAAGTAATTTAACAATAAAGGCTACAAGCATGTATTGTATTGATGTGGTGGTTTTGTTTTAATGAGGAATTACAGGCTACGCAAAGTTGGTCATGCTTAATTGGTCAAAATTCCACATTTCAGTCCTTCCATGGGAAAGCCCTTATTATGTGACTGATGTTTGTTAACTGCATTTACACTTAGCTTTAGACACCGACCGTTAGGTTTAATGACGAATAACATTGCCTGTAGTTTCAAGGACACACACAGTAATTAGACAAAAAAATGGCATTAATAAAGAAACCTGTAAGGGGGCCCTGTTTACAATCCTCAGGAAATAGGAGTTGTGTACATGAGTGCAAGTGCCACATATTGCATGCTGATCCAGACGGACTGCAATAGTGAAATAACTTTTGGTGCAATTTTTGATCCAGTCAAACAGTTTTTGGGCCAGTAGGATGTGTGAGAACATATGCAAGTTTTGTGTAAACAAAAGGTAATGGGGACAATAGCTTGAAGAGGTGATTTAGAAGTTGGTAAGCTGAATTGAGGAGATATACCTTCAAGGAATGCATGAAAGTTTGGGTAGAGAAAAAGCGGAGGGCTTTCCGATAGATGACAAGGGGCAGAGATGGGAACAAACATTTGGCTCAATCCAATTAGGTGCAAGTTTGTGAAAGCGAGTTTTATGAAACTTGCATATATTGTATGAATGCACGCCCCCGAGAAATGCAAGATCCAGTTACAAATGCCAATTCATTGCTGTCGCATCAAGGCGGTGTGGTTTTCTACAAAAAGCGACCTGGGAGAAGTGACTATCCTGGACCCCAAAAAAGTTACAACTCTGATAGCACAACCATATAGAAGGCCATGAGGCAGAGGTTCCCGAACTCCGCCATTACAGTCCAGGTTTTAATATTCATGCTTAATTAGTACTTCACTCAGTTTGATTTAACCATCTGGATTCAAGCATGGATATCCTTAAAACCTGGATTGTAATGGTGTGTTTGGGAGAAACTCTGACATAAAGAAAGTACTGGAGGTTTTTAAAAGGTGTCAAATTGAGTTTTTTTGCAGTTTTTAGTAGTGCTTGAACAGTGATAGCAAGCAAGTGTTTTTATCATCAAGTTAAAGTCTATCTAGCATTTTGGAGTGCAGAAAAATATAGGTTTTTTTCAGCGTTTTTATACAGTTTTGTAAAAAGTTGGAATCTGCACTTTTTTACCTCTCATCTGCAATTGAAAATCCCATCTCCCATCAATACAATACCTCCAGGTACCTGTCCCACATCATGTAACCCATTATTGAGCATTCACCTGAAAGCTGACAATGTCTTTATTGGCCAAGTAATGCTATTTAAATCCCTCAAAATGCACGTTTATTCATTAGGAAGTGTGTTATGGAGTTTAGAAAATCATTGCTGTGCAAGTTCACCGTGAAAACGGCTCGCAGGGCCCAAGTTGTACCTGATAGGATTGACCCCACCGAATGATCTGTTTGAAAGAAGGATGAGCTGTAGTATAGGGCAGCGTCTTGAATGCAGTCTTAGTATGAGAAATGAGCTGCCAAGTAGTGTTCTTTGATGTCTCTTTGCATTGTTGAAAACAACATCACAACTGAAGAAGGTTCAGCAGGTTATGACAGGATAGGAACCTTTTTATGTGAGTGTAGGCTAGCCTCTCAGAAGGCTTTCAATGGTATGCGGGTTGAAACATTGGATGGTAATCTGGGTCAGAATTTGTTAATAGTTGAAACTAGAGATCCTTATTTGAAAGAGAAAGTGAATAATAAATTAGGATGTTTATCTCGCCTAATATGGTGATGAGGTTGTCAGTATTACAGATGGGGAGAAATGTTCAAACAATTGTTGTAGGTTCTAGGGAAATGATGAAGCAAAGCAGAAAACAGATCAAATAGTTGAAAAACCAGATGGCATATTTATATAGTGTATGATGGTATATGCTTTAAATACTTTATTTGTGCTGTTGTACCTCTTCAGACATAAGTGAATAGTCAAGTAGTACCAGTAAATACCTGAAGCTAGTACAAGCAGGACTATCCAAAAACTAAATAGAATATACATATTGCAGGTCTAACAAATTCTTCCAATGTTATTCCAAATTTGCGTATAGTAAAGAGAAGAATCGGGAGCGGTAAGGGGGATACACACGGAGCGATATTTACTTAATTTCTAAGCAATCTGACTATATTGCTTTGAAATTAAGCAAACATCGCTCCGTGTGTAATGGTGCCGGTGACCGTGATGTGCAGCCCCGCGTGTTACTATTGCCGGCTCTAGATTGGGCATGCATGCATGCTCAATCTAGTGAGATCGCTCACTTTGCCGGGTGAAGTGAGCTTATTTTTATTTTATTTTTTAATCCTCCCTCGCACAGCGCACACATCTGCTAGATTGCTCAGCACACATCTCCGGGACAGATCTCACTGTGTGTATGGGGCTGTAGAGTGGCAATCCGCAAAAGGGAGGCAATAGAGCATTGAAGAGCCAGGCGGGGTGTCAAATATTTAGACGAAAAGAGTCTGGATGTGGAAATGTGAAGTCCAGGTGTCCCACGTTTTAGAAAGTGTTTTGTTATAGTGGACAAAAAAAAATCTATTTTATTAACATTCCAATTCCTGGATAGGGTTGCCTTTAGAGACGGAGCAAAAGGTTTCCTCCATTCATCTGCAATTTGGCATGTGGCTGCTGAAATTATATTGCGTATCAGTTTGGTTTGGTGTTGGGAGGCCCTGGGAATCTCTATTGGAGGTAAATGGAGCAGTATTGCCTGTAATGGAGGAAACCCAAGTTCCCAATGTCTGTCAAGAAAGGGCATTGCTCAGGACAGTACCACCATAAATAAAGGAAAGAGCCCTCCAGCAGAAACTTGGCACATTTGAAATTTTATTAGACAGGTTGGGACATATGAACACCTGTAAAGTAATTTATCGACTTTGTGTCTGGGTGAAGAGTTTGAAGTTCTGGGTATAGTATAGCTACTAGGCCCTTGGTAGAGGCCTGTTGTAAGGATTAGCAGGTGGTAAGAGGTCTGTAAGTTAAACGATGCCTTATAACACTGTGAAAGTGTCTCAGTTGAAGGTATTGGTAAAAAAAAATGATGATGGGAATTAAGTTTGTTTTTGTAGGTCTGAAAAGGAAGCAGTGTCCAGCAGTGATATGATTTATCTAATTCCACCTCTCCCCCAGGGTTTGATTGCCAAAAAGGAGTACCCTAGAAGAAAATCCGGGCATTTGCTATGCAGTATGAGAGGACTTGGGATGGTATACTTTAATAGGTGGGAACATGAGTAAGTGGCAGGTTAGAGAAAGGAGTATCCCCCCCGCCCCCCAGCTCCTGGGCTGCTCCAGGCCTGGAGGTTTGTGTACACTCTTCTTGTGGGGCAGTGTCTGTGTCAGCCAGTTTTCTGGTATTGCCGAAACATGGAGGTTAAGAGGAAGCAGTCATGGGTGGACGTTAGCCTGTGGCAGAGGAGCATACATACTGTTTTTATACATACTGTTTTTCATACATACTGTTTGCTGTGCTCTGTTTGCTGTATCTGTCATTCTGATTTCCTCTTTGACACATCATGGTAATGTATACTTATCATTGTTGGCAGTAATCGATCAACCAATCAGTAATTAGCCTCCCAGTAGACAGATGAAAGTATATGTCTGATTGGTCTTTTATGGATTATAGCATGTTTTCTTCCAGTCATTGAATGAACCTTTGTTGTACCCGCTGGATGGTATAGTATGCCTTCTAAAATCTTGAATGACTGAGCTTGGACATGTCAAACTTCAGTCTGTTTAAACTGATGAATTTTCTCCTTTTGGTTGGCCCTTGCAGTTTTTTACGTCATATTCCAGTAATGGACAGAAAGGCTGTAGTATGCGGTACTGCTTTGTAATGTGACACCTCCATATGTTTCTGTTTTGCTTCTCACTCCTCTCCTTATTTACTTTAGTTCAGCCCAACCCGTCTGTACTGATTGGCAATCCTATCCGAGCATATACTCCTCCCATGGGTCCACATGCAAATATGGGCAAATCACCCAGTCCTGTGCAGAGAATAGATCCTCACACCGGTACCAGTATCCTGTATGTACCAGCCGTCTATGGGGGCAATATGGTCATGTCCGTGCCTTTACCAGTGAGTATTACTATTGCTTATCGGTGTTCTGTCACTGTGCATCTACACAAGTTTGTTTTTAATGGAGGTATACCAGAGGGTCTGCGCTTCTGTTTGGTCTGTTGCCTTTAGTTAAAAGAAAAGTAGACCTTAAATATTCTGGAACTCGTTGAAACTGCAGCGCTATTTCCCCTTCTACAGGAGTACAGGGGGATTATAGGAAATGTAGATGTTTCAGATTTTGTGTATGTGTACCTATGTATGTATATATAGCAGAATGTGCCATGACTGTGTGTTTTTCTTTTCCATATATATTTACTTTGTCATGCTAGCATCAGAGTTTGATGTTAAAATTAGCTCTTCATAATAGAATTGTCTGTGCTTGAGATAAGAAGTAAAAGCCAAAACATAACTTATACCTATTATATAAAGACATTCTCTAAATTGTATACCAGCCTTCTTTTGCAGGGTTTTATTTTCATTATTATTTTGAAAGTTTCTGACGTAGGCCAACAAATGTCCTTCAGTTTGTCCTGCTTGTTTAAAAGAGTGATTCAATTTGACGTTCCCAACATATTCAGGAACAAAAATGTTGTTTGTGAAATGTATATAAGGCTATACATAGATCTTAGTTTAGTTTCACACTTTTACATCATTTTGGGTAGCTTACTACTCTTATTTTTGTTGTCTTACATTACTTAAGCTTATAGGAACACCAGTATTGTACTGTACGTTGTCATTTGTGTGTTTGTAATGTTCACAAAAATTACTTGTCATCACCTCCTAAAATATCATTGGTCTCTGCAAACATTAAAGAACAACTAGCTTTCTTTTTAAATCCTACGCCTAAATTGAAGAGATGTAAATCATAATTACAGTAATTTGTTGTCTTATGATGATGATACCGTACCCTCGAAACAAGGGGAAAATGGTTAATTTCTTATCCCATTTGCCGGACCTAGTGGATATTAAATTTGTCTTAGGGCATTGGCGTTTTAATAATGTCAGATCTTCCCTCATATTTCCTATCTACTTCACATTTTAGTTTTTGTATACTTAACTCCTGTAACATTGCTTGTAGCAGGTTTTTACATATGTTCATGGTGCACAAGGCAAAAGCCACTAAGGGTGGCAGTACAGCTTTGTATCTTACTTGTGCCCAGTGTCATGTGAATTGCCATGTGGACAGGAGGACTCTGGCTTATTTCACTTCCTCCTGGGGGGACAGGTCTCAGCCCCAACTTATGCATGGGAGCCAAGGCTCCTAAAAAGTCTACCCGAGACTGGTGGGGTGGCGTCTTCTTCGGACAATTGGGCTCTGAGTATCATTTCCCGGGGTTGCAGAATTGACCTATGGGGTTCTCTGCCACAGCGTTTTTTCAGTCACCGCTCTTCCCAGGGATGCAGGGAAGAGGACGGCATTGGCACGGGGCTATAACGTCTCCGCTTTCAGAGCGTGTTGTCACTCCAGGGCTTGCGTCATAACACAAACAGGGATTTTACTCAACTCTCTTCCTTGTTGGAAGCAGAGTGGCTCCTTTTGGGCCATACTGAACCTGTGTGTCTTGAATACCAGGCTATAGGTGGATGATTTTCGGATGTAATCTCTCTCCGATCGGAGATCCACAGCATGGAGGCCAACACATTTGTGGCCTCACTGGACATCTTGGACAGGTATCTTCACATACGTTAGTCAGGTCATCACTCTCTCCTGCGCTTGGCTCGAATCGTTATCAGTTCCAGGCCCTGCTATTTGGTTTGGCTGAGTGCTCACAAAGCTCATGGTGGTAATGGCAAGCCTGCTGTGCAGGGAAGGCATTGCAGTCATAGCTTATTTATGCCGATTCCACTTCCATGTTGTAAGAGTATCTAGACGACCAGGTGCAGGTCCTTCAGGATCACATCTGGATCATGAATATCAAGAAGTCTCACTTGGTGCCCTTTCAGTGTCTGCTGTTTCTTGGGGTGATATTCAACACCTCACTGCAGCGAGTGTTCCTGCCGGAATCCAAGGCCCAGGCCCTCCAGAATTTGGTCGGAATCGTTGTCGTCCGTCAATCCTGACGTGCATGAAGCTGTTGGACACTTTCAAGAGAATTCAGTATAGCAGATTCCACTCGCGGAATTCCAGTGGGAGATTCTGCGGCATTGGTCCCTCTCGTCTCAGCTTTGTGAACTGTCCTCCGGCACTCGTAAATCTCTCCTTTGGTGGCTGGCTTCTGATCATTTGCTGTAGGACCGATCCTTGTTTTCGCCTGGCTTGGGTCATAGGGTCATGGATGCCAGCCTCTTCAGGGGTGTTGTGGTGTTAAATCTCCACCTAGAGTGTTTTTGGTCAACTTTGGAGGCAACCCTGCTGATGAGTGTGCTCGAGCTCTGAGTCTTCTCCTAGCTTTGTTGGGTGCCGAGTCTGTCCTGGCCGGCTGGTGCAGATTCAGTCGGACAACATCACAACAGTGACCTATGTCAATCCATAAGGTAGCACCAAGAGCACGGACCGCATCCTGTCCTTTGTTCCTGCGATCTCGGCAGTTCATATTGGGCGTAGAAAATTTGGGGGAAGACTTCCTCAGCAGAACCACGTTTCTCCCTGGAGAGTGGTCTCTCCATCTGGTGGTCTTGCAGATACTAGTACAGAAGTGGGGTATGCCAGCGGTGGACCTCATGGCTTCTCGTCTCAACTTCAAGGTACCCCAGTTTTGTGTGAGTTCCAGGGACCTGATGGTGTTCACAGTGGATGCTATGGCAGTTCCATGGAACTTCCTTCTGGCATATGTTTCCCCTGATTCCTATGTTACCTCAAGTGCTCAAGCGGGTCAAGGATCAATGGGTACCAGCAATCCTAGTGGCTCCAGGCTGGCCTTGCAGGTCCTGGCATGCCGACGTTCTCAAACTTGCGTCAGGTCCACTGTGGCTGGATCTTCTACGGCAGGGTCCGTTTCTGCATGAGGACATTCCTTTGTTGGCTTTAGCAGCCTGATTTTTGAGGCTGGGCTTTTAAGGACCAAGGATTTCTCTCCTTTGGTTGTCAGTACTATGTTGCAGGCCCTGTTTCTTTGCACAATTACCACAGGGTCTGGAGAATCTTCATCTTGTGGTGTGAAAAGTGTAGGATTCATAGGTTTCGCCTTACCCGTTTCTAGGCTTTCCTTCAGGGGGGGCTTGGATGCTGGTTTACGACTGCGTTCCTTAAAGGGGCAGATTTCAGCTTGTCAGTTTATTTTCTGTGGTGTCTGGCCCTGCTACCTGGTGTTTGGAATTTCGTACAGGGTGTTTTGCGAGATCAGCCTCTGTATTCTCCACAGATGGTTCCATGGAATTTGAACCTTGTCCTCTCTGCTCTCAAGCAGGTTCCCTTTGAGCCTTTGTATTCGGCGGACCTAAAAGCTTGTTACTTGGAAACTGGTTTTCCTTATGGCCAATGCCTCAGCTCAGTGGGTCTCCAACTTAGGTGCATAATTGCAGGCCTTTTCTTATATTCCATGATGATAGTGTGGCTCTCCTACATTTCAGCCGTTTCGGCTTTCCACTTGAACCAGGACATTGTTTTTTCCCTTGTTTCCTGCATCTGCAACTTCTCAGGACCGGGACGATCTGGCTCTGTTAAATGTCGTCTGGGCTTGCGGATCTATTCGGACAAGACTTTTTCCGTCTGCCGCACCGATTCGCTTCTGTTGCTTTATGACACTAAAAAACGTTGTTGCCCCTTTTCAAAGCAGACCATTTTGCGCTGAAACCACTCCGTTATCTCTCGGGCCTACTCTAAGGCAGGGTGATTGGCTCGCGACAGAGTGTTGACGCATTCTATTAGGGTGGCGGTAACTTCATTTGTGGTGCGGGATGGGGCTTCTACTGAGCAGGACTGCGATTTAATCCTCTGTCCACACTTTTGCTCGTTTTTATCGTTTTCATGCTTTTGCCTTAGGTGTCGCACCATTTTGGGCCTACAGTTCTCCGGTCAGGCAGCATGAGCGTTCCCTTCCCAGGGGGCGGCTGTTGAACGGCCCAATGTCCTCAGTAGCTACGTAAGAGAAAAGAGTATTTTTAGGTTACTTACTGTTGAATCCTTTTCTCTGAGTCCTGCTGAGGAACACTGCGTTCCCTCCCTCATTCCCAGTCATGTGGTGTTTTGTTCTTGTCAGTCTTTATCCTATGGTTCTGTTTTATGGTTGTTACTATGGTTTCATGCTGTTATTGCTGCTGCTTACCGGGCTCTCTTAAAATTGCATTGGACTGTTGGAAGTTACTAACGGCAGGAGTTTAAGCTTAAAGGCTTAAGCCCAATACACACTAGGAGAGATGTGTGCTGAGCGATCTGTCACAGACTGCTCATCACACATCTCTCCCCCCGCTCAGCACAGCGCGATGTGTGCAGAGCTAGGGGAGGGGGGCCGCTCCTTTCACTCAGCGGATTAAATGAGCGGTGTGCTAGATTGTGCATGCAGGCCAATCTAGCACCGGCGATAGCGACATGTGGGGCCGCGCATCGCTATCGCTGGGGGTCATACACACGAGAGATCCGTGCTTAACTTCTAAGCCAGAGGTTTCCAAACTGTGTGCTGTGGCTCCGGGACACTTGCAGGGGTGCCCTGGGTTGGTGGTCTAGGACCAATTCAAATTATTCATGGTCAATATAATATGCAAAACCAGTGCTGGTGGCTGCCAGTCATAAAATGTGTGGCCAAACAGAAGCAAATCTTGTCCCTCAGCACACAACTGACCCGAAGGATGACATATAAACGCAATCTACGTCATGTAATATTTGTTTCTAAATTTATCAATTTCATAGCCTAGGGGTGCCGTGAAATAAATTCTGATATTCTAGGGCGCCGTGATTCAAAAAAGTTTGGAAACCACTGTTCTAAGCAATCTAGTCAGATTGCTTAGATTTTAAGCACGGATCTCTCCGTGTGTACCCCCCTTTAGTTTAATATTCCTCCTTTTTTCTCCCCTATGTAAATCCTTTTCTTTGAGTACATGTCCTGCCCTTTACTCTTTTTGATTTAGGAGGGTGATGATTTTTTTGTTCTCCTTGGTTTAACATAACTGAGTTATCACATGAAAAATATTTTTTATTTTGCTAATTCCACATCCTGGAGGGTGTCTGAGCACTGTCTTACTCACCCCATTGTTTACTCAAGATAAGACTGTTCTTGGTAAAATTGATTTTATTCAGCCTGAGGTGGTTTCTGTGTTTCTTTTAAATCACAACATTTTATTTCAAGCACTAGGCGACAATCTGTTGTTTGTGCTGATTGCGCCCAGAGAGGTCAGGTTTAGCCGCCTAAAGCGGCCAAACCCGATAAACTAATGAGCACAATGCGAAAAAGTCCTAGAACAGACAAAAATTAAGAATTGTATTTTTTCCGCCTCCAGTTCATAAAAAGTCCCTGTTTCTCACAAAAAAAATTTGTACAAACACAACCCTTACAGTTTTATTATATGTATAGATTAGAGTTTTACGTTTTTTTATTTGCTGATGCGGCTTTTGAAAGGTTTGATCAGTAGAGCTTAGAGTAGGGAAATGAGCAGTCATTGCCATCAAGAGTTTAATATAAAGGTAATTAAGTATGGACTGTGACAATTATTTGCTGCCTCTACACCAATGAATGGCCCATCCACCTTTTGTGTTTTGTTTTTTTGTTCTAAGCCATACATTCTAGCTACTTCTATTTTTAGTTTGTCAGTGGCTTGATCTACAGCAGTGGTCTCAAACCTTAATTTGGGGTATGAGCTACTTTCGGAAAATAAAACCTCTGAAGGAGCTACCCCCCTCCCCCCAGTGCGCGTGCATTCCTGTGAAACTACAACTACAAGTAATGCCCCCCCCCCGCGTAGTGCCAGATACACAAATAATGACCCCAGTATGTGCCCACTGTAGCGCTGCTTTGAAACCCTAAAAGAAAAATCACAATACTTATTTGCCTCGCTCCTGCTTCCGGACCGCTGCTGCCGCTGTCTCCGGGCGCCGGCTCCTCTCTATGGGAGAGATGTCATGACATCTCTCCCATAGCAGCGCCGCACTGACACTAGGGGTCAATTTTGACCTCTAGCATGAGTCAGCGACGCCGGCTGCAGCGGGCGCACACGCCGCTCGCTGCAGCCGTGGAGCGGGGGAGGATAATTAGTAGCGGCTCTTGCCACGGCGGCGCCCTCAGGGTAGCGGCGCCCCGGGCAAAAAGCTTGCTTGCCCGTGGCAAGAGCCGCTACTGCCTGTGAAGTCCGGAGAGCGACTGCGGTGAGGGTGACAGTCTCCAGCGGCGGTGGGCATTTAAAATATGGTGCCGGTAAGTGAGCCAATCAAAACTTGCGGTCCGGCAGCCAATCAGGTGCCGCCACTTCCGGTCCACGATGTCTGATTGGCTGATGGCCGGCACCATATTAAAAATGAAGGGAGGAGGTGTGCCAGTAACTGCCCAAGCCCGTGCGCTCTGTGAGCTACCAAAAATACTACGGCGAGCTACGGGTTGGAGATCACTGATCTACTGTGTAGAACTGGACTCACACTCACTCATGATAATTTTATTTTCACTCTTATTATTATTAGCAGTTTCTTATATAGTGCAGCATATTCCGTTGCGCTTTACAATTATTGTAATAGAAATAAAGAGGCATACTAGTATCCTTTTTGAAGTATATTTTCAGATATTCATTTAGCATAAAGATTGTCAGTGCTTGGCAACAGCTGGGTAAAGGATATCAGCAGTTACTGGAATCTCACTATGTATTTGTATGCAATGGGTAAGCAGCAGTCAGTTTGGTTGGTGTTGGTCAGTGGAATGTTTGGTTGTGGCTGGTGTTTGCACTAGTGAAGTATATCTGGCTGTCCTGTCCAGTGTAACATTATACTGCATGTTCGATTCTGTAAAGACCACTATTTCTATAAAGTAACCTATGTTGAATTCCTTTCTTTTCACGTCTGGTAACTGAGACAAACACTGCTGTGTAATGTGCTTTGAATAATTTCATGCACATAGCGTTACAAAACTGATTAAATATTATCTGAACTGCCACTGACTCGCAATGACTGCACGGCCTAAAGCAGACACAGAGCACATTAGCAAATGTTTGCTGAATAAAGCGACCTCCTTGCCTTTGCTAGAATATTAAAGGTGTAACGACTCTCCCCCACCTTTATTTTGTTGTAATGAAGATTTTTGTTTAATACTTGACCTCTTTCCTTAATAAAATTGATGGTGAGACTTTACTTTAAACCTCTTTACCACTCCCAGTTGCTGGAGACAGTTTGGGCCTGATAATGAGTCTGCTGCATTTGCGTCTTTTACACAATCGCAGCTGTGTTTTATGCTAATGTTGTGGCCAATATGCACAAAACTGAGACGCCCAGTATCTTGAGACTACATTTCCATCTCTGCCTCTTTGTCTTTAGACACACCATCGGTCGCACCATCCAAAACGTTTAAATAACGATGTCTGCCGATGCTGTCCATATTGTTTCTTTATGAAGGTCATTTATCAAAAAATGACCACCTGCATAGAATCCCCCTAGGAACACAGGTGTTTTCTTGGGGTGTGGTATAACAGATAGACAGTGTTTAGTTAGACAGTCAATAGATAGACACCACATGTTAGACAGTCAAAAGGTAGACGGGGACAAAAGGTCAACCTGAAAATGGTCGACAACTTTTTTTTTTTTTTTTGCGTTATTGGAGTTTATGTGGATAGTTTTATCATCTGGGACCCCCAATTATAGAAAGGCATCCCCTTGCAGGATTCAGTGGCTCGCTGCGCTCGCCACAAGGTTTATAACCAACTGTGTGCCAACATGGATAGAGAGGGTATGAAAAAGTCCAAAAACATGTAAAAAAAACAAACAAACCAAAGAACAACCTGTGTTTACCTTTTTTATGTCGACCATTTTCTTGTCGACCTTTTGACCCTGTCTATATTTTGTGGTGTGTACCTTTATCATATCGAGCTTTTGACCCTGTCGAACTAATGTCTGTCTAACTTATATGGTGTCTGTCTATTGACTGTGTAACTAAACACTGTCTATCTATCATCCGGATACCGTTTTCTTGGTTGTCAAGCAACTCGAGAAGAGTTATAAGTAGAAAATTATATTTGGACTGGCCTTTAAAAATTAAGAAAGCCTGACTATTGTAAGAATATTGCGTTTTGCTCTATTTTCTAGACCTGATGGTGGGATTTCTTATAATGCAAGGTTGATTGCTTTAGTGCAGATAAATCACCAAACTGTGCTCTGGTGCAGTCAGCCTGTGTGTGATTGCGGCTGCCTGGTCTTTCAGTAAAGAAGCCATGATCTATTTAGTTGCCTGTACCACACCGTCTCATAGGTAAAAGACCGGTCAGCTGAAAAAGTGGGGAGAGACTCTGGAGGGACGTCTGTGGGACACCCCGCGGCTCTTGTTTGTGGCCATATGTCTCTTCCATACTTGCATATGCATCAATGCTTGGAGAGAGACAAAATAACATCCTATCAAATTCTGTCAGTTTATATGCCGTGTTTGAAAAATGATAGGCACTGATTGGTTAATACTGCATCTCTCTCCAGTTTATCTCTCTCCAAGCGTTGATGCATATGCTCCATAGTCAGCAATTTAATTTGCACTGATGACAATAAATTGCTGGAGAAACAGTAGAAACTCCTGAAACCTCCGGCAACGAGCACTTCTATTTTCCCCTTATAGATGCACAGGACAGTGTGCATAGTGAGAGCACTCGATGTGCGCAGCCCTATATCACCAAGGATTGAATAGTCCCCATAATATGCATTTGTTTAGAACTCCATGCCAGATATGTAGGTGAAGTCGACTCAGCGTTTAATATCTAGCAAAATCCCAAATTTTGTAGTGTACCAGAAATGTCCTTTTACCACACCAAGCTTGTGGTATAGTAAATAATGTAAAATCGGGAAGAATAGATATTTGCATTAGCAGGTTGAGTATCCCTTATTCAGAATGCTTGGGACCAGAAGTATTTTGGATATCGGATTTTTCCGTATTTTGGAATAAATGCATACCATAATGAGATATCATGGCGATGGGACCTAAGTCTAAGCACAGAATGCATTTATGTTTCATATACACCTTATACACACAGCCTGAAGGTAATTTTAGCCAATATTTTTTATAACTTTGTGCATTAAACAAAGTGTGTCTACATTCACACAATTCATTTATGTTTCATATACACCTTATACACACAGCCTGAACGTCATTTAATACAATATTTTAATGACTTTGTGTATTAAACAAAGTTTGTGTACAATGAGCCATCAGAAAACAAAGGTTTCACTATCTCAGTCTCGCACAAAAAATTCCGTATTTCGGAATATTTGGATATGGGATACTCAACCTGTATTTTACATCCAAACAGAGCTGTGAGCAGAAAATTAGATCAGGGTTCCCAATAATGTTATCTTTCTACATTACTTTATTTTGCGTGCAGAGCAAGTGCATATACAGTTAAATTTAACAATATTTTGTTCTGGTTACCCGGATCCTTCTATGCAATAAGAAGTAAATAGGGAAGTAAAATTCTGTTTAATGTTTGTGCTTCTACTATTGTCAATGATTGTTTTGGGTTCTTGTTACCTTTGTTTTCTACTATCATTAACAGTAGTAGAAGCGCGAACAAAAAAATAATAATGCAGTACAGAGAATAAGGTAACAAACAATAAGAGTATACATTCAATATGAAGAAAAAATGCCAAGTAAGAAATCTCAAAAATCAAAATAGAAATAGAAAGGATACAGTTTGAAGCAGCAGAGACACCCATGGGATGGAGAATTACACCTTTGACATGCTGGGGGTAGTGTGAATCCAAAACGTATCTGGAAGATTGCTATAGGGCCCAAACGCAATCAAATTTGAGGGGGGCACTGTTGTTTGAGGTACATAACTCACTTGTGAGAGATGGTATCATTTACGAATCCCAGCCAATAGGGGAATGTAGGAGCATGCGGAGCTATCCAATTACAAGCTATACAATCCCTAGCCGACACAAAGAGATTTTGGACATATACAGTAGCTGCAAGCATGAGTCTATGACGTCAGCCAGGCCTAGCCCAAAAATGCATATACGAAGCTTAGATAAAGGTGTCCTATTCCTGGTCCTATCCACGCACTCCACAACCAGTGACCAAAATTAGAATAGTTGAGGGCAAAAGCAGAGGAGGTGTGAGAAATCGGGCCCCCCAGAGGTTCCACACTTAGGACAGAGGTCATAGACGACAATCCAAACCTACTCTGCCGAACGGGGGTCCAGTAGACTGAAGAAGATAAAATTGGATCTGCTGATGTCTGGCAAATGCCATGGCCGCACGAAGGGACCCTATTAGAAAACCCTAATTCTCATCAGACAGAAGTCCCATGTCAGTCTCCCATTGTAACCTAAGGGAGTGCAATCCATCATCCCCCAGATGGGATAATAATGTAGAATACATTAAAGATACAGACTTCCGGATAGAGAGGATCCAAACCAGAAGACAGGACGTACAGGGGACTCCACTGTAATGAGGATATCACATCCCCACTGTGCACAGAGAGCATGTCTGAGCTTTAAATACCTATAAAGCAGGTGAGATAGGAGGTCAGAATTGAAATTCAACTGAGCAAGCGCGTTTACTACCCCATTCTGATAAAGATGACCCACAGA
Source organism: Pseudophryne corroboree (assembly GCF_028390025.1). Lineage (NCBI taxonomy): Eukaryota > Metazoa > Chordata > Amphibia > Anura > Myobatrachidae > Pseudophryne > Pseudophryne corroboree. The sequence goes on from NC_086446.1 coordinate 477,289,544, forward strand.
ATGTACAGAATTCTAGTGGAGATGTCATGGTGAGCAGTTCTGTAATAAAGAGGTGATGCAGGATATATAATGGAATATGCAATGTGTATCACAGTAGGCACATGTACCGTATACAGTATATACTGACCATGTGTGCTACTATAGAAATAGAAGAGCAATCTGTGGGGTCTAAAAATTTATAAAATTATAAATCTGACTGCACATAGTGGTATTTGTTTCCCAGCATGTAGATCAGGCCTGGCCAACCTGTGGCTCTCCAGCTGTTGTAAATCTACACATCCCAGCTTGCCTTGCCACAGTTTTTGCATTCCCTAATAGCAAAACTGTGGCAGGGCGTGGTGGGATGTGTAGTTTCACAAAGCTGGAGTTTGTGTAGATAGTGTATCCTGTGTGAAACAGCCAGGATCCTATTCTTGAGGATTTTTTTAATGCTGACCTAGGGACTTTACTGTCTCAGAGTACAGATCATGATTCATCCAGCTTGCTATGTCCTGAGATGTGACAGCTTCAACATTACAGATCCTCATCACACACTGCCTCCATAGCCGAGCCCAGGCCAGTTAAAACATGATATACTGGAGAGGGCTCAGATGTGATTGTGACAAAAGGAGCAGACACTGGCAGCCAGAGTCTGCATACTGTTCAGTTAGGGGGGAACCTTAAATCTTTCCCCGTGCACTAGAATGATTATCGGGCAAGGAAAAACATTAAACATGTTTTATTTTTCCAATTTACTAGACCAACTGTATTTGACTTTTTGGGAGCAAACAAACAATTATTGTGTATTTGCACGCTCTGACCATTTATCGTTCCAACCAGATAAAGGTGGTGGGCAGCTAATCCTGAGCACCCTAGGGTCATGGCGCTACTAGACCAAGAGCTGCACACTTCCTGGTGTCTTTAAAAATACAAAATAAAATGAACCTCAACTAAACATACGAATACCCCTTTCAAACTGAAGCCCCAGCTCCGACCCGGGATACTGAACATGGTTTTGAGCCCTTTCACACTGAGACAGGACTAAAGTCGCATCAGCTTGCCCTGGGATTTTTGATGAGCCCGCTCAACAACAGACTGAGGGGTAAATATGTCTCGGCCAAAGACCGTAATTAACTAGGATTCCGGAAATTGTTCAAGAACATTGCCCTCTGCTTTCTCAGGTAGACCATAGCAGAAAATGAGGCAGAGGGTTGTTAAGGTACCAAAGATGGCTTAGTTTCTGCAGAAACTCAGAGGCTGACCAAGGAACAAACTGGTCCAGCAAGGTATGTGACTTCCGACTCATTAGGCAAGTACAAAGGCAACAGAGTCAGGTCCAGAGATGGAAGGACCACAAGTTCTGAGGATTGAAGCATGTAAGTACTTGCAGACAAAATATAACAGGACAGCACCAGCAGCTTTCCAGCATGGAAAGAAAACTGAGGAAGGGGGGAGGTGGTTACAGTCTACTGGGAGGCTAAGCAGGACAGCAAATAGTTCTCTCAGGTAAGTACAGACAGGTAGGATAGACCCCACAGCTCTAAAACTGCATTTTCAGCAAAACACAGTAAGATGAAGTAGATAGGCAAAATTTAATATATGTTCCCAGAGTTTGTATTCCAAAAGCAGGGAGAGAGGCAGTCCAAGCTCTTAAGATGCAGTTGGCACAGGAGAGGCAAGTTAAATTTCAAGATGGCGATGGGCAGAGGAAGGAAACTGGATCCCAGCTTACTTAAAACACAGAGAAACTGGAGCCAGCTGCAACACTGCAGTAGGGGGTAGCAGCACCAGCGGTGCGCCCCAGGACAGCCAGCAAAAGAGAGCTGTCCATTAGGCAGTGATGACAACATTGGTGGATCTATTCAGGGATGATGCTGAGGCAGCGCGGACCCACTGCAGTCAAATCCAGTCACTGGGGGGCAAATGGGACGCCACTGGCCCACCCACCCAGACAGCTGAGGGAGCAAAAGCTCCTAGGTAGGAGCAGGTGAACTGAACAGGATGGTCAGGCTGGAGAGCACGAAGATCTTACTCTATGCCTGTGCAGGCCACGCCCCTTTAAAGGCATCAATATTTTATTCATTTTAAACTGTAGAACATGTAATGCCATAGACAATAATTAAACTGCTTTTAGAACTATATTAACCAGTTCATCAGCTGCATAAATAGTTTACGGTTTTGTACCTGCGCACGTTCCTTGGAAAAATTCTCTTTCCTTCTTGGCTAAGTTATTTGTTTAACTGGCTTTATAGGTTTTGTAGTGTTATTCTGTTCAGTGGGAAAAATAAAGGTGTCTGTACATGGTTCAGTATTGCCAGTCAGGTAATTGGCAGTTGTCGAGATCTGGCTCCTTGTGGTTGGTTGGACTGCAGGATATCATCACTTCGTTGCTTGGTTTGTTGACGCTGTAAAAGTAATGCAAGCACATTTTAATGTTTTTTTATTTTTGTACCTGCTTAAATACAAGAGTAGCCTTACCATGAATCACGGCTTCTGTAACTGACTATTCTGGTTCTAGGTGCCGTGGCCGCCCAACTACCAGGGTAGGTTTCCAGTTGACCCTCGGCTCATGACCCATCCAGCTATGGCCTATAACATGAACCTTCTCCAGGGGCACGGACGGGGGTCTCCCATCCCTTTCGGGCTTGGCCACCACTCGCCAGTCAATGTTGGGCAACAAATTCAACACACCGACAAGGATCAACATGAACTGAGCCGCAATGGTTGGTGTTGAAAAATGATTAGTTTATTATCAGAGACTGCACCATCCCCATGTGTCAGTGTAACTTCAGTTTATCATAATGGGTATTGGATGCAATCCTCAGATTTATACATAAATGGTGTATTTACCCCCCCAAGGGCTCTATAAAGCAGTTGGTTTAGTAGAGATTTTTCCATAATGAGTCAACCCCTCTTCCTAATGCTCCCTCTTCCTTAACACCAAGAATATTGCATTGTAAAACCTGCACTGTGTAATAACATATACCAAAATATTTTATGCATTAAAATGTTCCGTTATATGTCGACTCAATACCACCATTATATGTCGACACAATACCACCTTTTGCAGCAGTACCAGTTTTGTACTTTTTTTTTCCCTCTGACGTCCTAGTGGATGCTGGGAACTCCGTAAGGACCATGGGGAATAGACGGGCTCCGCAGGAGACTGGGCACTCTTAAAAGAAAGATTAGGTACTATATCTGGTGTGCACTGGCTCCTCCCTCTATGCCCCTCCTCCAGACCTCAGTTAGAATCTGTGCCCGGCCAGAGCTGGATGCACTTAGTGGGCTCTCCTGAGCTCACTAGAAAAGAAAGTATTTGTTAGGTTTTTTTATTTTCAGTGAGATCTGCTGGCAACAGACTCACTGCTACGAGGGACTGAGGGGAGAGAAGCAAACCTACCTGCTTGCAGCTAGCTTGTGCTTCTAAGGCTACTGGACACCATTAGCTCCAGAGGGATCGCACACAGGGCCCGACCTCGATCGTCCGTTCCCGGAGCCGCGCCGCCGTCCCCCTTGCAGAGCCAGAAGACGGAAGATAAAGATGAAAAACGGCGGCTGAAGACTCCTGTCTTCATTAAGGTAGCGCACAGCACTGCAGCTGTGCGCCATTGCTCCCATAGCACACCACACACTCCGGTCACTGTTGGGTGCAGGGCGCTGGGGGGGGCGCCCTGGGCAGCAATTAGTTTACCTTTTGGCACAAATAGCACATAATACAGTGTATAACACTGTATATGTGCAAAAAAAAACGCCATTAACATTATAAAAAGCGGGAGAAGGCCGCCGCTGAAGGGGCGGGGCTATCTTCCTCAGCACAGCCAGCGCCATTTTCTCTTCACAGCTCCGCTGGAAGGACGCTCCCCAGGCTCTCCCCTGCAGTATCCAGTACAACAAGGGTAAAAAAGAGAGGGGGGCACATAAATTTAGGCGCAAATTGGTCTTAATAAGCAGCTATTGGGAAAAATCACTCCGTATAGTGAAAATCCCTGTGTTATATAGCGCTGTGGTGTGTGCTGGCATACTCTCTCTCTGTCTCCCCAAAGGACTTTGTGGGGTCCTGTCCTCAGTCAGAGCATTCCCTGTGTGTGTGTGGTGTGTCGGTACGGCTGTGTCGACATGTTTGATGTGGAGGTGGAGCAGGAGCCGATAAGTGTGATGTCGCCCCCTACGGGGCCAACACCGGAGTGGATGGATATGTGGAAGGTATTAACCGACAGTGTCAACTCTTTACATAAAAGGTTTGATGACGTGACAGCCTTGGGACAGCCGGCATCTCAGCCCGCGCCTGCCCAGGCGTCTCAGAGGCCATCAGGGGCTCAAAAACGCCCGCTAGCTCAGATGGCAGACACAGATGTCGACACGGAGTCTGACTCCAGTGTAGACGAGGATGAGACAAATGTACAGTCCACAAGGGCCATCCGATGCATGATTACGGCAATTAAAAATGTGTTGCACATTTCTGACATTAACCCGGTTACCACTAAAAAGGGTATTATGTTTGGGGAGAAAAAGCAGCCAGTGACTTTTCCCCCATCTGATGAATTAAATAAATTGTGTGAAGAAGCATGGTGTTCCCCTGATAAGAAAGTAGTGATTTCTAAGGGGTTACTGATGGCGTACCCTTTCCCGCCAACGGATAGGTTACGCTGGGAGACATCCCCTAGGGTGGACAAGGCGCTCACACGATTATCTAAAAGGGTGGCACTGCCGTCTCAGGATACGGCCGCCCTAAAGGAGCCTGCAGATAGAAAGCAGGAGGCTATCCTGAAGTCTGTATATACACACTCAGGTACTATACTGAGACCTGCTATTGCTTCAGCATGGAAGTGTAGTGCTGCAGCAGCATGGTCTGATACCTTGTCGGACAACATTGATACCCTCGACAGGGATGCTATTTTGCTAACCATAGAGCATATAAAGGACGTTGTCTTGTATATGAGGGATGCACAGAGGGACATTTGCCGGCTGGCATCTAGAATTAATGCAATGTCCATTTCTGCCAGGAGAGTATTATGGACTCGGCAGTGGACAGGTGATGCTGATTCTAAAAGGCACATGGAGGTTTTGCCTTATAAGGGTGAGGAATTGTTTGGGGACGGTCTCTCGGACCTCGTATCCACAGCAACAGCTGGGAAGTCGACTTTTTTACCTCAGGTTTCCTCACAGCCGAAGAAAGCACCGTATTATCAAGTACAGTCCTTTCGGCCTCAGAAAGGCAAGCGGGTCAGAGGCGCATCCTTTCTGCCCAGAGGCAGGGGTAGAGGGAAAAAGCTGCACCAGACAGCCAGTTCCCAGGAACAAAAATCCTCCCCTGCTTCCACTAAGTCCACTGCATGACGCTGGGGCTCCACAGGTGGAGCCAGGTGCGGTGGGGGCGCGTCTCCGGAACTTCAGCGACCAGTGGGTTTGCTCACAGGTGGATCTCTGGGTTCTACAAGTGATATCTCAGGGATACATGCTGGAGTTCGAGGCGACTCCTCCTCGCTGTTACCTCAAATCGGCCTTGCCAGCGGCTCCCAGCTAAAGGGAGGTAGTGCTGGTGGCTATTCACAAGCTGTACCTTCAGCAGGTGATAATCAAGGTTCCCCTCCTTCAACAGGGACGGGGTTACTATTCCACAATGTTTGTGGTACCGAAACCAGACGGTTCGGTGAGACCCATTCTAAATTTGAAATCCTTGAACGCTTATGTAAGGAAGTTCAAGTTCAAAATGGAATCGCTCAGGACGGTTATTGCAAGCCTGGAAGAGGGGGATTTTATGGTGTCGCTGGACATCAAGGACGCTTATCTGCATGTCCCCATTTACCCACCTCACCAGGAGTACCTCATGTTTGTGGTTCAGGACTGTCATTACCAATTCCAGATGTTGCCGTTTGGTCTCTCCACGGCACCGAGGGTATTTAGCAAGGTAATGGCCGAAATGATGATACTCCTTCGGAAGAAGGGAGTTATAATTATCCCGTACTTGGACAATCTCCTTATAAAGGCGAGGTCCAAGGAGCAGTTGTTAGTCAACGTATCACTATCTCGGGAAGTGCTGCAACAGCATGGCTGGATTCTGAATATCCCAAAGTCGCAGCTGATTCCTGCGACGCGTCTGCTCTTCCTGGGCATGATTCTGGACACAGAACAGAAGAAGGTGTTTCTCCCGGTGGAGAAGGCCCAGGAATTGTCATCTCTGGTCAGGGACCTCCTGAAACCAAAACAGGTGTCGGTGCATCACTGCACGCGAGTCCTGGGAAAGATGGTAGCTTCTTACGAAGCAATTCCCTTCGGCAGGTTCCATGCAAGGATCTTTCAGTGGGATCTGTTAGACAAGTGGTCCGGATCGCATCTTAAGATGCATCGGCTGATCACCCTGTCCCCGAGGGCCAGGGTGTCTCTGCTGTGGTGGCTGCAGAAGGCTCATCTTCTCGAGGGCCGCAGATTCGGCATACAGGACTGGGTCCTGATGACCACGGATGCAAGCCTCCGAGGTTGGGGGGTAGTCACTCAGGGAAGGAACTTCCAAGGACTGTGGTCAAGTCAGGAGACTTCCCTTCACATAAATATTCTGGAACTAAGGGCCATTTACAATGCCCTGAGTCAAGCAGAACCCCTGTTTCAAAACCAACCGGTGCTGATTCAGTCAGACAACATCACGGCGGTCGCCCATGTAAACCGACAGGGCGGCACAAGAAGCAGGATGGTGATGGCAGAAGCCACAAGGATTCTCCGATGGGCGGAGAATCACGTGCTAGCACTGTCAGCAGTGTTCATTCCGGGAGTGGACAACTGGGAAGCAGACTTCCTCAGCAGGTACGACCTCCACCCGGGAGAGTGGGGACTTCATCCAGAAGTCTTCCAGCTGATTGTAAATCATTGGCAAAGGCCACAGGTGGACATGATGGCGTCCCGCCTCAACAAAAAGCTAAAAAAATATTGCGCCAGGTCAAGGGACCCTCAGGCGATAGCTGTGGACGCACTAGTGACACCGTGGGTGTACCGGTCGGTTTATGTGTTCCCTCCTCTTCCTCTCATACCCAAGGTACTGAGGATTGTAAGAAAGAGAGGAGTACGAACTATACTCATCGTTCCGGATTGGCCAAGAAGAACTTGGTACCCAGAACTACAAGAAATGATCTCCGAGGACCCATGGCCTCTGCCTCTCAGACAGGACCTGTTACAGCAGGGGCCCTGTCTGTTCCAAGACTTACCGCGGCTGCGTTTGACGGCATGGCGGTTGAACGCCGGATCCTAACGGAAAAGGGCATTCCGGATGAAGTGATTCCTACGCTGATAAAGGCTAGGAAAGACGTGACAGCACAACATTATCACCGTATACGGCGAAAATATGTTGCTTGGTGTGAGGCCAGGAAGGCCCCTACAGAAGAATTCCAGCTGGGTCGATTCCTGCACTTCCTACAGTCAGGAGTGACTATGGGCCTAAAATTAGGATCCATAAAGGTCCAGATTTCGGCCCTATCTATTTTCTTTCAAAAAGAACTGGCTTCACTGCCTGAAGTTCAGACGTTTGTTAAGGGAGTGCTGCATATTCAGCCCCCTTTTGTGCCTCCAGTGGCACCTTGGGATCTTAACGTTGTGTTGGATTTCCTGAAATCCCACTGGTTTGAGCCACTTAAGACCGTGGAGCTAAAATATCTCACGTGGAAAGTGGTCATGCTATTGGCCTTAGCCTCGGCTAGGCGTGTGTCAGAATTGGCGGCTTTGTCGTGTAAAAGCCTGTATCTGATCTTCCATATGGACAGGGCAGAATTGAGGACTCGTCCCCAATTTCTCCCTAAGGTGGTATCAGCGTTTCATTTGAACCAACCTATTGTGGTGCCTGCGGCTACTAGGGACTTGGAGGACTCCAAGTTACTAGATGTAGTCAGGGCTTTGAAAATATATATAGCCAGGGCGGCTGGAGTCAGGAAAACTGACTCGCTGTTTATCCTGCATGCGCCCAACAAGCTGGGTGCTCCTGCTTCAAAGCAAACTATTGCGTGCTGGATCTGTAGCACGATTCAGCAAGCTCATTCTGCGGCAGGATTGCCGCATCCTAAATCAGTAAAAGCCCATTCCACAAGGAAGGTGGGCTCTTCTTGGGCGGCTGCCCGAGGGGTCTCGGCTTTACAGCTTTGCCGAGCTGCTACTTGGTCGGGTTCAAACACATTTGCTAAGTTCTACAAGTTTGATACCCTGGCTGAGGAGGACCTTGCCTTTGCTCATTCGGTGCTGCAGAGTCATCCGCACTCTCCCGCCCGTTTGGGAGCTTTGGTATAATCCCCATGGTCCTTACGGAGTTCCCAGCATCCACTAGGACGTCAGAGAAAATAAGAATTTACTCACCGGTAATTCTATTTCTCGTAGTCCGTAGTGGATGCTGGGCGCCCGTCCCAAGTGCGGACTCTCTGCAATACATGTATATAGTTATTGCTTAACTAAAGGGTTATTGTTATGAGCCATCTGTTACTGAGGCTCAGTTGTTGTTCATACTGTTAACTGGGTATGGTTATCACGAGTTGTACAGTGTGATTGGTGTGGCTGGTATGAGTCTTACCCTGGATTCCAAATCCTTTCCTGGTAATGTCAGCTCTTCCGGGCACAGTTTCCCTAACTGAGGTCTGGAGGAGGGGCATAGAGGGAGGAGCCAGTGCACACCAGATATAGTACCTAATATTTCTTTTAAGAGTGCCCAGTCTCCTGCGGAGCCCGTCTATTCCCCATGGTCCTTACGGAGTTCCCAGCATCCACTACGAACTACGAGAAACAGAATTACCGGTGAGTAAATTCTTATTTTTTTTTTAACTGGCGGTATTGAGTGTAAGGAATGTCACAATGAAAAATTTACATTGTGCTATTTCTCACGCATTTTCCCTGAGATGGATGATTTAGGGTAACACTCATAAGTACCACCGACAGGATACATCATCCACAAAATGTAATATATTGAGGTAATGTCCTACAAAATGTTATTACAGGTTCCTTTTTAAGGGTAACTGAAATTCCAGTAAGATTTTAAAACAGGTTTGACTTCAATATATTTCATCACATTATTGTATTGTAAATTGGCAATATTTTTTGTTGGTGGTAAACTTGTGCTGAAGAAACACATGGTTGCTGTGAAATGGATAATGAGATTACATCACCAATTCTTTTTTTTTTAATTAATGTTCCAGGTAAAAGTGAGAACAATCAATCAGCCGAGATGAATAAGCTGCGAACCCCAGAAAAGAAGCCACTGGACTGTAAACAGGTATTGTCCTTGTATTCACTGTTTTATTGCAACAATTTCTGCTCTAAACTCGTGACTGTAGTACCCCTTTTAGACCGCCAGCTTTAAACACAGGTTTTTACACATGAGCGCGCATAACCCGTGTGCTGTGCGGTCTGAAAGGGCCCAGTTGGAATAATCCGGGTCGAGAGACCTGGTATTCTAACTCGGGTAGCGAGCAGGGTTGAATGCATGTTCTACCCGGCCCACTGTGCTGTGTGAACAGGAAGCCGGGTCGATGCGACCAGTTTCCTATTCACTCTGTGTGGACGGGCGGTGCTTGGAGATCATGTGACAGCGGTGGCAAGGGGCCTGAGGCGGGCTGCACCCATGTACGGCTTCGGGGTGCGACCTGCCTCAGGCAGTTTCAAAGGGGTATTAGTTTCCATTAGACATTGCTATGTCTTCAATTAAAATTAAGATGTTCAGTAACAGATATGCTTTCCTCAAATGAAAAAAAAATGTAACAAGTGTACTTTTTGAATTGTTGGAGGACATAGTCATACTCATCTGGTAAGAACTTGTTTTTTTTAATTTTCTTTCAATATTAGGTTGACTTGGACCCAAATGCACAAACAAGAAGTCCTGAGTCTCGAGCCAACCTTGGTTTCCCCAATCCTAAATTTCATCGTAAAGATAATCCGAATCAGAGGCCAATGAATATGCACCTGACTCCCCCACACCCTCAGTACACAATGCCGAACCGAAACTTCCAACATGTATCTCCGTTACAGCGGCCACAGTACTCTCTACAGCAACAACAGAATCTTATATCCCAGCAACAGAACCATCTATCTGAACTGCAGAACCAGTTACCTCCTCCACCTCCCCCTCAACATAACCATTTAATTCAGCAGCCTCCACCCCAATCCTCCCAGCTCTCTCCTGCCTTCCAGCCAAGCCCTAATCAGTCCTTCTTCAATAACCCTATTCCACACCGGCCCCCATCTCCCAGTGTAGATGGTATGATCCCTGAGCAGCCGCCTCTGCCACCTCCCATGCTACAAGACGTCGGTAACTCACTAAGGTCTGCCACTCATCACAATCCCCTTATGTCTTCACACATCAACAACTACATAGAGGACGGGCCTCAAGCAATGGGTGCGGGAGAAGCTTTAGGTTAGTAGTACTGTGCATGTTAATATGCGTTTCATTATTTACACCTTAAGTTTGTGATATTAATTCCCTGAGATGAGAGATCATCCAACCTTCAAAGCTACCTGGCTGATCCCGACGGTCCCATATGCTTGTCTTAAAGACGAGTGTACTTTCATGTGCTTTCAGACTGAGTGAACCGGATTCAGTTTTTAGCTGCAATTTCTTTTTGTACTGTTCATCTCCTGTTTTGCCTTATGGTAGCCTGCTTACTAGCAAGCAAACTTTCCACCATACCTCACAGGAAATTTGAGGGGCTCTGATTAGTAGATGCCATGGCAACATTATAAGAGATTTTGTTTGTGTTTGCAGATTGATCTCCCAAGGCTGCTTTAGGAAGTTGTGCATTTGTTTTCTAGAACTACATATTTGTCTTAAATGGGAAGAAATGAATTAAAAGACTGACAAATATAATAGTGTGGGAGTTGGAAGACGCTATCTTTAACCAGTTAGCTTAAATGGTCATATACTGTAGTATGCTATATGTGCCAATTGGGCTTTCTCTGACGGTCACATCTTATATGGCCATGCCCTACTCTTCCATCTCTTGCCATTGTTTTAAATGGAAATCAGATCAGGTTTCCCTCCTGATCGTCTCAGAGTGCAAAGATCAGCTGGGGGATTGACCAGTCCCCCAATAGACCCACTTTGCTACTTCCTGCATGAGGGGAAGATTGGAAACGCTGGGGTGTGAAGATTTATTGTCACAGGTACCGTAGTCTGTTGCCACTGTGTGGAGGTGGGGGGGGGATAGTGTTGGTGGGGTAATGCTACTGTGAAGGTCCATACACATGGTGAGATTCGGGCTATGCCTGTTTCTCACTATGCGACATGGACTGTCATTGGAATCGCAAGCAAAGATGACTGTGCTTGCGATACCACCGATTTTGGCAATTTACAGATCTTTTACACAAGATAGTCAAAATTGACATGCCTGCAGTCTATTTTTGCTTGCTTCGCCGATCTTGCAGGAGAGCGAATCGGCATCGCAAGCTTTGTACACACGGTGCAATATGCACTAACTTTCCTTACGATTTTGACTATATAGTCAAAATCGTAAGATAAGTTAGGTGCATATCGCACCGTGTGTATACACCTTGAGGTCTTATGGACCTTAAGGGGATGTTAGACACAATGTTGTTGTTTTTTTGCATATAAATATTTGAATATATATTTTGAAGATATCTTGACTTACTTTACATTTTTTTTTTAAATCCACAATTTTTGGTTATTTTTGAAAAAAAATATAAAGTAAATTAACTTATTGCTGCATTAAATCTAGCATCTAAATAGCCGAAATTGACCTACAGTAATGCCTGCAACTCATTTTTACTGATATTTGCTTAGTAAAATGCCTTTTGCATTTTATAAGGCTCTGAACTAGAAAGGACTGCCTGGGAATTCAAGCCCAATGCCATTGTTTTACAAATGGATGTTTCTCTTCCATTCTATACACTCACCACAGGTTCTTCTCCAAAAGTATGCCATTTATTAACACAGAGCCAGGGAAACAATCATAATTTCATGTTTGCCTATTCTCTGCTTGAATACTACATGTAACATAGGATAGATATTTAATGGAAATGGTGTTGCATGGATAGAAAGGAGAAATCTGTCTACTCACTAATCAGAGGATACTACTTATGAACTCCATCTTGTATAGAAGCTGTGGGATTTGATATCATTTTTGCTTCCAGATCGCATGCATGGCAATGTAGCTTTGGAGACATTGAGGCAGCAGCAGCAGACTAGGATACAGCAATGGAACGAACATAATGCCTTTCTGAGCCAAGCCAACATGGCATACCCACACCACCCCCACATGCAAGCAATGGGTCTGGCCCAACAGCAGCTCGTACGCCCCAATTGGAAGATTCCCAGTAGTGGAGAAGAGGAAGCTGAGACCACTTATACCAGGTATTTGCTTGCTTAGTGTAGAGTTGTCTGCTCATATTTTATCAGTTTGGTCTAAACCAGCTGCCAGATCTGGTCTGGGGGTGGCAAGCCAAAATACATCTTAAACTGTTTAGGGTAATTTCCTCCTTTACACATCTGTTGTGTAATTCTATCAGGAATTATATATTGTTAATTTGTCTTCTCCACATTTGGATTATATTTTGTCGTCATATTGTTTCCTTTGTACCGTAAATAGCATAACTGAAAAATAATTACATTGCTATAAACAATCTTGTATAGAGTAATGTATATGCCACCTAGCCACAGCTTTATGTTCTCTGTGTAGGTTATAAATAGATATGTTAAATGATGGGTATGTTATGTCTATTTGGGGTGTGGGATGATAGATGGACAGTGTTTAGTTGGACAGTCAATAGATAGACACCACATGTTAGGGTGTGTACACACGGTGAGATCCCTGCTATGTTCGATTTTGACTATGCGATTTCCCTTGAACTCCCCCAGAGCCCAGATAGTCAAAATCTGTACAATCTGTGCTTGAGATTTTGTCTATGTACGATTTTGACTAAGTGCCAATTTTGACTATACTTTGTACTAGATTGTACACTAGATAGTCAAGATTGACTTGCCTGCACAGTCTATCTAGCCTTACGATACCGACCCCACGGGAGCGCGCATCGGGATCGAATCTGTATCGCAAGCTGCCTAGCACCATGAGATATGCACTAACTTTTCATAAGATTTTGACTATATAGTCAAAATCTCACAGATTTATCTCACCGTGTGTACACACCTTTCGACCGGGTCAAAGCTCAACAGTACAAAAGGTAGACAGGGTCAAAAGGTAGACATGAAAATGGTCAACACAAAAAAGGTAGACACTATTGTTTGCATTTTTGTGGTTTGTGTGGATAGTTTTGTCATCTGGGACCCACAATTGTAGAAAGGCATCCCTTTTCTGCGCTCGCCACAAGGTTTATAACTCTATGCCAACACGGATAGAGAAGGTATGAAATAGTACAAAAACATGTAAAATTTTTAAAAAAAGTCCACCATTTTCATGTTGACCATTTTCATGTCGACCTTTTGTACTGCCTACCTTTTCTTCATGTCAACCTTTTGACCCTGTCGATCTAATGTCTGATACCGTCTCTTTGCATAATTTCTTTATGGGGATTATTTTGTGTATATCGGACTTGTGATGCTACCTCGGATGAGTTAAACTACCTGAGTCTGATAGCATGAGCAAGATTGAGAGGAACGTTTTGAGTGGGGATAGGGGGATTATGAAATATTGGGGCAGATGTATTAACCTGGAGAAGGCATAAGGAAGTAATAAACCAGTGATATGTGCAAGGTGATAAAGGCACCAGCCAATCAGCTCCCATATGTAAATTAACAGTTAGGAGCTGATTGGCTGGTGCATTATCACCTTTCACTTAAACACTGCTTTATCACTGGTTTATCACTTCCTTATGCCTTCTCCAGGTTAATACATCTGCCCCATTCTTATTTATGAAATAGACAGAACTGTAGCTCATGAGTGCTAGATAGCCTATGTAAAAAGAGTAAAGGAATACTATATGAGAAGCTTGGGGAAGCCTAAATAATTTCTAAATTTCTCTAACGTCCTAGTGGATGCTGGGGACTCCGTCAGGACCATGGGGAATAGCGGGCTCCGCAGGAGACAGGGCACATCTAAAAAAGCTTTTAGGTCACATGGTGTGTACTGGCTCCTCCCCCTATGACCCTCCTCCAAGCCTCAGTTAGGTTTTTGTGCCCGTCCGAGAGGGTGCAATCTAGGTGGCTCTCTTAAAGAGCTGTTTAGAAAAGTTTTTTTTAGGTTTCTAATCAGTGATTCCTGCTGGCGACAGGATCACTGCAACGAGGGACTTAGGGGAGAGACTTGCAACTCACCTGCGTGCAGGAGGATTGAAGTCTTAGGCTACTGGACACTGAGCTCCAGAGGGAGTCGGAACACAGGTCAGCCTGGGGTTCGTCCCGGAGCCGCGCCGCCGATCCCCCTTACAGACGCTGAAGAACGGCAGAACGGAGGTCCGGAAACAGGCGGCAGAAGACTCCTCAGTCTTCATGAAGGTAGCGCACAGCACTGCAGCTGTGCGCCATTGTTGCTACACGGCTCACTGATCTCGGTCACGGAGGGTGCAGGGCGCTGCTGGGGGCGCCCTGGGCAGCAATATAGATTACCTTAGAGGCAAATAAATACATCACATATAGCCATTAAGGCTATATGTATGTATTTAACCCAGGCCAGTTTTCCTAATAACCGGGAGAAAAACCCGCCGAGAAAGGGGCGGAGCTTATTCTCCTCAGCACTCAGCGCCATTTTCCTGACCAGCTCCGCTGGTGAGGAAGGCTCCCACTCTCCCCTGCACTACAGAAACAGGGTTAAAGAGAAGGGGGGCATAAATTGGCGATATAATTATATATTAAGAGCGCATATATATAGAAACAACACCTTCTAGGGTTGTTATATACATTATGGCGCTTTTGGTGTGTGCTGGCAAACTCTCCCTCTGTCTCCCCAAAGGGCTAGTGGGTCCTGTCCTCTATCAGAGCATTCCCTGTGTGTGTGCAGTAGGTCGGTACGTGTGTGTCGACATGTATGAGGAAAATGTTGGTGAGGAGACGGAGAAAATTGCCTGTAATGGTGATGTCACTCTCTAGGGAGTCGACACCGGAATGGATGGCTTATTTAGGGAATTACGTGATAATGTCAACACGCTGCAAGCCGGTTGACGACATGAGACAGCCGGCGGACAAATTAGTATCGGTCCAGGCGTCTCAGACACCGTCAGGGGCTTGTAAAAACGCCCATTTACCTCAGTCGGTCGACAGACACTGACACGGACACTGACCCCAGTGTCGACGGTGAAGAAACAAACGTATTTTTCCTTTAGGGCCACAAGTTACATGTTAAGGGCAATGAAGGAGGTGTTACATATTTCTGATACCACAAGTACCACAAATAAGGGTATTTTGTAGGGTGGGAATAAACTACTTGTAGTTTTGCCTGAATCAGATAAATTAAATGAAGTGTGTGATGATACGTGGGGTTCCTCCGATAGAAAGTTATGGGCGGTATACCCTTTTCCCGCCAGAAGTAAGGGCGAGTTGGGAAACGCACCTTAGGGTGGATAAGGCGCTCACACGCTTATAAAAAACATGGCGTTACCGTTTCCAGATACGGCCGCCCTCAAGGAGCCAGCTGATAGGAAGCTGGAAAATATCATAACAGTATATACACACATACTGGTGTTATACTACGACCAGCAATCGCCTCAGCCTGGATGTGCAGCGCTGAGGGGGCTTGGTCGGATTTCCTGACTGAAAATTTTGATACCCTTGACAGGGACAGGATTTTATTGTCTATAGAGCATTTTAAGGATGCATTTCTATATATGCGTGATGCGCAGAGGCATATTTGCATTCTGGCATCAAGAGTAAATGTGATGTACATATCTGCCAGACGAAGACACGACAGTGGTCAGGTGAGGCAGATTCCAGACGGCATATGGAAGTATTGCCGTATAAAGGGGCGGTCCATTGGACCTGGTGGCCATGGCAACAGCTGAAAAATCCACCTTTTGTTACCCCGAGTCACATATTGGCAGAAAAGGACACAGTCTTTCAGTCTCAGTCCTTTCGTCCTCATACGGGCAGGCGGGCAAAGGCCAGTCATATCTGCCCAGGGGTAGAGGAAAGGGAAGAAGACTGCAGCAAGCAGCTCATTCCCAGGAACAGAAGCTCCTCACGGCTTCTGCCAAGTCCGCAGCATAACGCTGGGGCCGTACAAGCGGACTCAGGTGCGGTAGGGGGTCATCTCAAGAGTTTCAGCAACACTCGCAAGGGAACTCCGGGATCCTACATGTAATATCCCAGGTGTACATTGGAAATTCGAGACGTCTCCCCCTCACACAATTCACAGGCTGTATTCCCAGCAGGTGATAATCAAAGTACCCTTCTTACAACAAGGAAGGGGGTAGTATTCCACACTATATTGTGGTACTGAAGCCAACCGGCTCGGTGAGATCTGAAATATTTGAACACTTACATACAAGCGTTCAAATCAAGATGGAGTCACTCGGAGCAGTGATAGCGAACCAGGAAGTAGGGGACGATATGGTGTCACTGGATATCAGGGACGCTTACCTACAGGTCCAAATTTGCCCTTCTCACCAAGGGTACTTCAGGTTCCTGGTACAGAACTGTCACTATCAGTTCAGACGCGGCCGTTTGGATTGTCCACGGCGCCCCGGGTCTTTACCAAGGTAATGACCGGAATGATGATTTTTCTTAAAAGAAACATGGACGCTTTCCTGATAAGGGCAAGGTCCAGAGAACAGTTGGAGGTCGGAGTAGCACTATCTTAAGTAGTTCTACGACAGCACGAGGGGATTCTAAATATTCCAAAATCGCAGCTTTTTCCGACGACACGTCTACTGTTCCTAGGGATGATTCTGGACACAGTCCAGAAAAACGTGTTTCTCCCAGTGGAGAAAGCCAGGGAGTTATCCGAGCTAATCGGGATCCTCCTAAAACCAGGAAAAGTGTCAGTGCATCATTGCACAAGAGTCCTGGTAAAAATGGTGGCTTATTACGAAGCAATTCCATTCGGCAGATTTCCCGCAAGAACTCTTCAGTGGGATCTGCTGGACAAATGGTCCGGATCGCATCCTCAGATGCATCAGCGGATAACCCTATATCCAAGGACAAGGGTGTCTCTCCTGTGGTGATTACAGAGTGCTCATCTTCTAGAGGGCCGCAAATTCGGCATTCAGGATTGGATGCCGGTGACCACGGAGGCCAGCCTGAGAGGCTGGGGAACAGTCACACAGGGAAAAAAAATTTCCAGGGAAGTGTGATTACGTCTGGAGAATTCTCTCCGCATAAATAAGCTTAGAGCAAATTTATAATGTTCTAAACTTAGCTAGACCTCTGCTTCAAGGTCAGCCGGTATTGATCCAGTGGGATAACATCAGGGCAGTCGCCCACGTAAACAGAAAGGGCGGCACAAGAAGCAGGAGGGCAGTGACAAAACTGCAAGGATTTTTTCGCTAGGCGGAAAATCATGTGATAGCACTGTCAGCAGTGTTCTTTCCGGGAGTGGACGACTGGGAAGCAGACTTCCTCAGCAGGCATGACCTCCACCCGGGAGAGTGGAAACTTCATAGGGAAGTTTTTCAACATGATTGTGGACCGTTGGCAAAGACCAAAGGTGGACATGATGGCGTCCCGCCCGAACAAAAAAACGGGACAGGTATTCCGCCAGGTCATGAGACCTTCAGGCGATAGCTGTGGATGTTCTGGTAACACCGTGGGTGTACCAGTCAGTGTATATGTTCCCTCCTCTGTTTCTCATAACCAAGGTATTGAGAATTATAAGACATAGAGGAGTATGAACTATACTAGTGGCTCCGGATTGGCCAAGAGGGACTTGGTACCCGGAACTTCAAGAAATGCTCACAGAGGACTAAGGGCCTGGGGAGCTAAGAAGGGACTTGCTTCAGCAAGTACCATGTCTATTCCAAGACTTACCGCGGCTGCGTTTGACGGCATGGCGGTTGAATGCCGGATCCTGAAGGGAAAAGGCATTCCATAAGAGGTCATACCTACCCTGGTCAAAGCCAGGAAGGAGGTGACCGCACAACGTCATCACCACATGTGGTGAAAATATGTTGCGTGGGTGAGGCCAGGAAGGCTCCACGACGGAAATTCAACTAGGTCGATTTCTACACTTCCTGAAAACAGGAGTGTTTTGGGCCTCAAATTGGGGTTCATTAACATTTAAATTTCGGCCCTGTAGATTTTCTTCCAGAAAGAATTGACTTCAGTTCCTGAAGTCCAGATTGTAATGGGTGTATTGCATATACAGCTTTTTTGTGCCTCTAGGGGCACCGTGAGGTTTCAACATAGTGTTGGGATTTCTTAAAATCATATTGGTTTGAACAGCTCAAATCTGTGGATTTGAAATATCTCACATGGAAAGTGACCATGCTGTTGACCAATATCTCACATGGGAAGTGACCATGTGTTAGCCCTGGCCTCGGCCAGGCGATTGTCAGAATGGGCGGCTTTGTCTTACAAAAGCCCATATTAAAATTTTCCATTTGAACAGGGCAGAACTGGGACTCGTCTCCAGTTTCTTCCTAAAGGGGTGTCAGCGTTTTCACCTGAAACAACCTGTTGTGGTGCCTGCGGCTACTAGGGACTTGGAGGACTCCAAGTTACTAGACGTTGTCAGGGCCCTAAAAATATATATATATATATATATATATATATATATATATATATATATATATATATATATATATATATATATATATATATATATAGTTAGGACGGCTGGAGTCAGAAAGTCTGACTTGCTGTTTATATTGTATGCACCCAACAAGCTGGGTGCTCCTGCTTCTAAGCAGTCTATTGCACGATGGATTTGTAGTACAATTCAGCTTGCACATTCTGTGGCAGGCCTGCCACAGCCGAAATATGTAGATGCCCATTCCACAAGGAAGGTGGGCTCATCCTGGGCGGCTGCCCGAGGAGTCTCGGCATTACAACTTTGCCGAGCAGCTACGTGGTCAGGGGAGAACACGTTTGTAAAATTTTACAAATTTGATACTCTGGCTAAGGAGGACCTGGAGTTCTCTCATTCGGTGCTGCAGAGTCATCCGCACTCTCCCGCCCGTTTGGGAGCTTTGGCATAATCCCCATGGTCCTGACGGAGTCCCCAGCATCCACTAGGACGTTAGAGAAAATAAGAATTTACTTACCGATAATTCTATTTCTCGTAGTCCGTAGTGGATGCTGGGCGCCCATCCCAAGTGCGGATTGTCTGCAATGCTTGTACATAGTTATTGTTACAAAAATCGGGTTATTACTATTGTTGTGAGCCATCTTTTCAGAGGCTACCTTGTTTTGTTATCATACTGTTAACTGGGTTCAGATCACAAGTTGTACGGTGTGATTGGTGTGGCTGGTATGAGTCTTACCCGGGATTCAAGATCCTTCCTTATTGTGTACGCTCGTCCGGGCACAGTACCTAACTGAGGCTTGGAGGAGGGTCATAGGGGGAGGAGCCAGTACACACCATGTGACCTAAAAGCTTTTTTAGATGTGCCCTGTCTCCTGCGGAGCCCGCTATTCCCCATGGTCCTGACGGAGTCCCCAGCATCCACTACGGACTACGAGAAATAGAATTATCGGTAAGTAAATTCTTATTATTTAATTATCTTGACACGTCTCCTCGACTTTGGACGTTGCCTGTGTGTGTTCAGTGTTTTGTCTTTTTTGTTTGTTTTTTCTTTATGTATTATTTCTGCCTTTGTTCTGTTTATCAGATTAAGAAGGTTTTTTTATTTTTGTCCCGCAAATGCCAATCTACACTAACAATGCAGCAATCAATCTGATATTTGCACAAGACAATATCTAATTGTGGATTGGATGCTGTAGTTTGATGCAGATCTGTATTTTAGAGCAGCATTAGTGAAAAACCCTCAGTCTTCACCTTTTAACATCTCCATGTCTCTTCAGGATCCAAGATTTTCTTCTTCGGGAATTGTCTCAGCATGACCACAGCGGGGATAATAGAGACCTCACGGAGATGCCTCCTCCACAGTCTAGGCTGTTACAGTACAGACAAGTACAACCCAGAAGCCCACCAGCACTTGCTTCCCCTTCCTCCAATCACAGTGGTCACTATCCAACCTTCAGCGAAAACAGCCGAGATATGGACATCACTAACAGCCCCGCTTTCCCACAGCACATGGCAAATGTGTACAGCAGCCCCTATACAATGCCATCAGAACACATGACACCCCCTCCACCAATGAAATACCTGCAGCATGACGGATCCTGGGCATATGCCAACATTCAACAAAATCCTTTAATGGGGCTAGGGTTTCATTATGGCATGCCCCCTATACAGCACAGACCACCACAGAACCCATTTATTCATGTACAGAACCATCAACAATCAGCTGGTCAGGAAGCATTTCACCCACCCGCCCCCCGCGCAGTATCCACATCATCACTCCACAATCTAGAAGAGGTAAAGTTGCCTGGAGTAATGTAAAAAAATGTTTTATATATATAGACCATTTTTTTAATAGCGCCATGGGAAAGTATTACAGCAAATTACAAATCAAAAGAAGAATGTATAGTCTTTAAATGTATGTTTTATGTTAGTAGTAACCGTATTGGGGAAAATAATTGGCTAAATCCTCACGAAAACTGATCCACGGGTAACCTTACATATTCAGACTTCTTTATTTTCAGCGTCCTTGCATACAGCACAGATGTTTATCCAGTGCACAGAACAGGAAAGGGGAAACCTACAGCAATTTATTATCTAAAAGTTGCAGGCTTGCACCACAAACCAATAAATGAAAAGTTTATGAAGCTAGAAAATCACTTCAATTGTGATGATTCGTTTTAGTGAAGAGGTGCACACAACACTTCTACGTGATGGGCACTGACTACAGGAAAATAGAAATACAGGTTGAGTATCCCTTATCCAAAATGCTTGGGACCAGAGGTATTTTGGATATCGGATTTTTCCGTATTTTGGAATAATTGCATACCATAATGAGATATCATGGTGATGGGACCTAAATATAAGCACAGAATGCATTTATGTTACATATACACCTTATACACACAGCCTGAAGGTCATTTTATCCAATATTTTTTATAACTTTGTGCATTAAACAAAGTGTGTGTACATTCACACAATTCATTTATGTTTCATATACACCTTATACACACTGCCTGAAGGTCATTTTAGCCAATATTTTTAATAACTTTGTGTATTAAACAAAGTTTGTGTACATTGAGCCATCAAAAAACAAAGGTTTCACTATCTCACTCTCACTCAAAAAAGTCCGTATTTCGGAATATTCCGTATTTCGGAATATTTGGATATGGGATACTCAACCTGTAATAGCTTTCAGTCATTGTGTTTTCACCACAGGGATCAATAATCCACAAACAAAGTGACACCAAAGCTGTCAAATCACATTTAATTAATTTAGCTGTGCATACTGTGCTTTGGCTAACATACTACTTTATCCATGCACAGTAGACCTAGTATTAGCATTTTTCATTAATATATGGCACCATAAAGTGTCGGTAGTGCTGTACATAGAAAATTACAATGATACACAATCCATTCAATATAAAAAGACCCAAAGTATAAAGGAAAAAAAATGAAACTGTGAAACATTTAGACAACTAAGTAACCGCTAAAGTAGTAACACTCCATGGCCCAGAGCCCTGGGAAGGGTGGTCAGAAAGGATCAGTTATTAACTGTGAATAAGTGCATACTGCAGACTTAGGGGGTCATTCCGAGTTGATCGCTCGCTAGCTGTTTATAGCAGCCGTGCGAACGCATAGTCGCCGCCCACATGGGAGTGTATATTTGCTGTGCAACGGTGCGATCGCTTTTGCATCCGGGAGATGCAAACACAATTTGTGCAGTTTCTGCGTTGCCCAGGACTTACTCAGCCGCTGCGATCACTTCAGCTTGTCCGGGGTCAGAATTGACGTCAGACACCCGCCCTACAAACGCCTGGACACGCCTGCATTTCTACAACCACTCCCGTAAAACGATCAGTTGACACCCAGAAACGCCTCCTTCCTGTCAATCTCCTTGCAGACGCCCGTGCGAGCGGATTCGGCGTAGAATCCATCGCTGGGCGCCGATCCACTTTGCACTCGTACGACACGCCTGCGCATTGCAGCACATACGCATGCGCAGTTCTGACCTGATCGCTGCGCTGCGAAAAATCCGCAGCGTGCGATCAGGCCGGAATTACCCCCTCAGGGGGTAATTCAGAGTTGTTAGCAAACCAAAAAAGATAGCAATTGGGCAAAACCATGTTACACTGCAGGTAGAACAGCTATAACGTGCAGAGAGAGTAGATTTGGGTGGGGTGTGTTCAAACTGAAATCTAAATTGCAGTGTAAAAATAAAGCTGACTGTATTTACCATGCACAGAAACAGTATAACCCAGGACTGGCCAAACCAGTCCTCGAGATCTACCAACAGTTCATGTTTTCCAGGCCTCCTGGAGATCTGTAGAATTTTCAGTTAGGAATGAATGCAGCACATCTTAATTAGTAATGACTACACCTGTGCACCAGCTAGGTGGTCTGGAAAATGTGAACTGTTGGTAGATCTCTAGGGACTGGTTTGGCCGGCCCTGGTATAACCCATCTAAATTTATCTGCACGCGTTACATCTGCCCCACCTGCAGTGCAACATAGTTTTGACCAGTTGTTAACTTTTTTGGTTTGCTAACCACTCTGAATAACCCCTTGGAGTACAATTAGAGAAGAGGATGGATGCCCTGCTACTGAGAGTTTGAGGATGTGCTTGAATGAATAGGTCCATTTTCAAGGCACTTTGAAACAATGCAGACTGTGTGATAAGGCAGGGGAGTGAGTTCCAGGGGATGGGAGCAGCATGGATGTGGAAATGGGAAGAGGTAA
Source organism: Pseudophryne corroboree (assembly GCF_028390025.1). Classification (NCBI taxonomy): domain Eukaryota; kingdom Metazoa; phylum Chordata; class Amphibia; order Anura; family Myobatrachidae; genus Pseudophryne; species Pseudophryne corroboree. The sequence goes on from NC_086446.1 coordinate 477,312,367, forward strand.
TCTGAACAGAGGAAGAGTGACAGTCAAAGGAAAATCGTAGGAGGAGGGTAAGAAATGGTGGCATGGGGTGAGGTCGGAATATGTAGGAGATTAAGTGTTTTGAATGTTAGGATGAGTATCTTAAAATGGGGTCTGAGGGGACAGGGAGCCAGTTAAGGTAAAGAGAGGTAGAATTAAAGCATTAAGATTTGGCCCACTTTTATTAGCATACAGAGATGTCCTCAACACCTAGGGCGGTATTCAATTCTTTTCACCCCCTTCCACACCCGTTCTGTTTCTGCTGACGTACGCGGTATAACCATTTCAGCTCGCTACCCCCCGAGGAAGCTCCCAACCCTTTACGTAGCTAAACCGGATTACTAAGGGCACGATATACACGGTAACAGGGATCATTTTAGAAAGGAGATTGGGCGTGATATGTCATTTGAATACTGCCCCTAGTTTCTATATGCCATGCAGCACAAGACTCTGGCCATGACTGAGCCTCTCAGAGGTGTAGCATACCATCTTTTTCTGTAAATTTTGTATCTTATTTGCAGAACAGATGCAGCAAAACACCACCTTAAAGTGTACTATTCGTTTTAAACATGTACAAAGTCGCAGATGAAGCAGTAAGGAACTTGCTATTAGAAAAAGCCATGGCACTGCATAGTAGCATTTCGTAGAGCGATTTGGACTGATAAGTAGTTTCATTGCTTCCTATTTTATTCACACAAATACGCTCTGCGCTACAAAGTTGCCTGAGACATGGTGTGCCGAGAGGGGTTGTTTGGTGCTACTGAAACCACAATTTATAAGGACACATCTGTATAGTGGTCCCAGTAAGGACTGATTTATTAAATATGTGATTGGCCTACAGTTGTACTAGTAAGGACCGACCCATTAAAAACATCTGTCTATGGGGAATTTTATGTATGCTTATATGGTCACTGGTTCTAATCACCTTGTGGACTTATAGGTATAAGGTACTTACATGATAAATGTGAGACAACATTTTCCAGTTCTGTAGATAAAATATAAATACAAGCTTGCCTTCCTCCTATGCGTCATCCCAGTTTTAATATTAAATGAAAGAGACGGTACTTTGGTGATGTGCCTGTCATACTGTGCTGCCTCTAACCCTTTTTTTTAAGGCCATGCCTCTAATACGGAACATCGCTAATGAAGCCTGTCCTCTACTGGATTATGCAGATTCATTAAATGATTGGATATTGGCCGATACATTTGCCTTGACTGGGGAAATTGTGTGGGCAGACTCTTAACTAATCTCTCCCTTTGAAAGTGGAGATCAAAGTGTGACTTAGTGTCATGCAGACATTAATGGAAGTTGAAGATTTGGGTCTGCTAGCTGGGGGTACTCTTCATACACACTATAAAGGATATGTGTATGACTGCGCGTCACCGAACTTGTTCTCCTTACATTGTGTCATTTTAAGGCTTAATCTGTGAGCCTATAAAAAAGGAACAGCCTTTCTTAGTTACAGAATATAAATTGCTGGTGCAAATGTGACATTTTATCGAGCGCTTGACGCTTTGGGAAATGTAGGAGTCCTTCAGAAGTGAGGCAGTATAGCAGTACTTTATTCTCTAGCATTTGCAATTGTTTCCGTACTACATACACTACGGTTCAAAAGTTTTAGAACATTCCCATTATTTTAATTTTTATTTAATTTACGCAGTTTAATGTCTCAGTGTACTTTGAAGTTAAAGCATTGGACATCAAAATCATTAGAGGGTATACGTTCAAGATCCTGGCAGTCGAAATACCGACGCCGGAATCCCGACACCCATCAGAAAACAGACGCCGGAATCCCGGCCATGTAAGCATGCCGACACCAGAATACTGACAGCCAAGAAATCCGGAAGGTAAGTAAAGCCGGGAGCGTTAGGATTTGGCTGTGGAGGAGTTAGGTTTAGGTTGCAAAAAGGGAGGGGGGATCGGGCTAGGCTGCGGTAAAGGGGGGAGGTAGAATACTTACCTCACCCGTTGGGAACGTGGCCATCGGGATGCCGGTGTTGGTATTGTGACTGCCGGCGTCATATACCGATCCCCATTAGAGAATAGTTTTGTTATAACAAAATGTAATCTTAATTTTGACCCCTGAAAGAAGCCAACTTTTTGCAGCTATATCTGCCAAACACACTCGTGGCATGCTTACTATAATGGCAGTCAAATATTGTTACAGAAGTTCCCACAAATGTGTTGCACTTGCAAATTGTTTTGCTTCAGCCCTTCTGTCCATTTCATTCCAAACCAGATCAACGGCGTTTAAGTCTAAAGTCTGTGCTGGCCATTCCATGATTTGAAGGTTGCCATGTTGTTTTCTTCTAACGTAGTTCTGACATAACCTGGTGCTATATTTTGGCTTATTATCTTGAATGAACCCTTGACTAACAAGGTGTAGACTAGAGGGTATTGCATGACGCTGCAAAAAGCTTTGGTAACCCTTTTGGTTCAGCATGCCAATCACTGTGCATTTTGTCCAGCAAAAAGATCCAGCAATAGAGCCCCAGAGCATGATGCTCCCTTCTCCATATTTGACAGGGTTTATTTACGAATTGTCGACTTATAAAAGCCTTCACTTTTTTGATGCATTTAAGCCCCAAATTTAAAGAGGTAATGCTTTTAATAGCAAAACATGGAATGGGCTATAAAAAGCATTGCCTGCTTAAATTTTGGCCTTCGCTTTGCTGGGAAGTGGCGGCTTATACGAGTAGTGAATAACCTCAGCTCATTGAAGATACTCCTTTTGCTACTCAATAGCGTGCAAAAACCCTGTGTGATGAACCGAAGATTTAAAATTTTTATTTATCTGTCCATAAATCCATAAGATCTTCTTCCAGTCTTTAGTAGTCCACTGGCAGTGTGTCATGGTCCTCTGTTTAATTGCTGCAGTACAGCTCTACGTTATTAACCCATTGCTTGTTTTCTAAAAAAAAAAAAAAAAAAGACCCCTTTATTTGATGTCTGTAATTTACATACTTTTTCAGTTTTTGCTAACCTAAACTTTAAAATGTTTGTTTTTATAAAATTCTAGCTGTACTGCTTACCTATTGTAACATTTCAGGTTATTCACTGGACTTTTAATTGCTTATATTTTAGTAAAAAAACTGAAAGATGGAGGTGTTACAAAAACTTGGACTGGTAGTATGTTAGTTTGCTTTCTTTTATTTAGTCCAATCTACCCAGAAAACTGCCATGTTTTATCTATTTACTCATAAATAGGATATGTTTTTCCTTTAATGCAATGTTACTTTTACATTTTCAAGGAACACACTTACTGCATTATTTTTTAGGGGGGTATTCAATTAGCCATGCCAGTGCAATCCAGTTATCGGGAATTGCCCCGTGCCTGAATCCCCAAAGTCATGTAAAAATGACAAAATGTGTTTCGCGCTGGGAAAAAAAACAAACATTGATTTCGCAGTTTACATGTAATCAGTGGTTTTCCGCACCTGAATCCTGAGTTATAGGTGCAGGAAAAAGACTAATTGAATAGCCTTTCCCCGCGACTCATAGCCTGCAATTAATTAAAGGCTTCTTCTAACCTATCCTAATATAAATAATCCATATCTGTGGATTCCAAGAGCTGAGATCTCTGGACATCAAAATGAGCTGCAGTTCAGGTAGATAGAGCTACAACTCTTGCAGTGTCAAAGGTAGAGAATTACGTAGACTTTCTATATAAAAGTTTAATTGTGTAATAATGCCGGTTGTGTATTAATAGTTAGCTCAAACGTCTTTTGATAGATTAGTTAGAGTTGCCAGCAGTGGTTCAATCGTCAAAGTTTGCACACACAAGCATATTGGTATATAAATATCACCTCCACACAGTGATTTCATAATACCCCGGGGAATTTGGGCAATTGACTTTTGACGTCCAGGTGTTGTAAGTTCTGTCTCTAATGAACATTCTTTTAGTAATCACAGACTGTGTTGCGGCATTCCCCAATAGGTATGGTGAGAACAAGAAAAAAAATACTTGGAATATATGCACTAAGGCAGCAATATAGTCGTGCTAGTATTGCATATGATTTTGGCATGTTGCTTCAAATGTTTGGAATTTTCTCCGAAGGGACCGGGGCCATGTCAACAAGCTGTGGCAAGTCCACCCCAGGAAAACCACAACCAGGGTGTACAATGTATAAATATAAGTTGGCAGTTGATCCCCGCTACTCTGCTTGGCAAATAGCCAAAGTTTTTCAGTAGTACTATAAAGTAAATGTCCATGTTTCAACTGTAAAGCCTTGATTAAAGGATCATGGCTTACTAGATTGGTGTTCAAGCCAGAAGCCCTTAATCAAGAATAGAAGAGCAAGTGGGGGGTTTTTGTCAAGGAACACCTCAGCTGGACAGACGGCGATTTGTGCAATGAGTGCAGATGTGCGTCCTCTGACAGATAAAGTTTGTCCGCCACCCAAAGATACAAATAAAGTTACCAGTTATCCACTGTGAAAGTGGGAGACACGTCATGGTTTCAGAGTATTTTCTAACAAGGGTTTCGTCCGTTTTCGACACCTATGTAGAGGGTGTCATTGATCAGTTTGTATACAGAGAAATTTTATAGAAACAAATTCTCTATGGTGATTTAAAAAACATGCTCCGCAAATGGATCTTCCAACAAGAAAGCAATCCAAAGCACCATTGAAAAATTATTCAAGGCTACTTGCATAAAAAGAAAATAAATATATTGAAGTGGCCAAGTGAAAGTTCTGACCTAAATACTGTTGAGCACTTGTCGAAGAGCTAGAGAGGCATGTTAGGACCCAAGAGAACTCAAACCAGGATACAGTTTTCCGTGCTTTACAAAGGGAATGGACAAATATTCCTTGGGGACATTAACTCATCTTGTTGAATCTATGCCGTGATGATACCAAGCCATAGTATCAGCAAATGGTTTTAGATCAAAGTCTCAGTTCTGTTGTCTTATTTATTAACAGTTTCTTATCCTGTATAGCGCAGCATACTCCATTGCGCTTTACAATTAGAACAGTAATAGAACAAAACTGGGCAAAAACAGACAGACATAGAGGTAGGAAGGCCCTGCTCGCAAGCTTACAATCTGTAGGAAAATAGGCATTGATACACAAGGATAGATGCTACCTATTGCACATAGGTTGTTGGGGGGGGGGGTCCTGGGGAGCTAAAAATACTTCATGAATAAGGCTGGCATATCTGTACAGTGCCCTGGCACTGCCCGCAAACCCCAGCCAGGATAAACATGTAAAAATAAGCGGGAAGAAGTGCGCCATGTTGGGGGCGGGGCTTCTTCCTCCAGGCTCACTCGACGCCATTTCCTCCTCCAAGTAGCAGCGCTGGTCCTTCCTCACAGCAGACAAGTACCAGGGGCTATAAAAACGAGGGAGGGCAGAGTATTTCTATACAGATATATAGCGCTGCAGCTCTGTGACACTTGAGGGTGTTTTCAGACCTGCACTTTGGTGCTGGGGTGTGAGCTGGCTCCTTTCCTTTTGTTCCCTCACAGGCTTTTCTTTGGGTGCTGTTAGGGAGACAACAAGTCTGAGGCAGAATTTTCCTCTCAAGGGGATAATTTATTGGGGACACCAAATGTTTTGGGGGTCCTGTGCTGATTGGTTAAATGCTTTAAATGCTAATGTTACACTGTTAAATCAAAAGTTTACTGAATCTTACTCTCAACTGCAGATTTGGAAGAAATCAGTAGATGACGCTTTATTTCAAGGGTCACTGAAACGTAGTGTTGACTAATTAGATGACACAGATACCGACACGGACTCTGATACCGGTGCCGATTATGCTGATTCTAGGTTAGATCCTAAATTGGCTAAGAGTATTCAATATATGATTGTGGCTGTCAGACATATTACGTATTGACGAGGACACCTTTACACCAGAAACGAGGGTCCTTATTTACAAAGAAAAGAGACGCTCGGTTTCTTTTCCTCCTTGTTTTGAACTAAATGACCTTTTTGATGGCATTTGGAATACACCTGATAAGAAATTTCTCATTCCTAATAGGATCAAGGTGGCATACCCCTTTCCCGCAGCGGATAGGGATAAGTGGGAAATACCACCTACAGTAGACAAAGCCCTAGCACGCTTGTCTAAACAGGTAGCGCTCCCTGCGGCTCAGTCGACGACTCTTAAGGAGCCGGCTGATCGTAAGCAGGAGGCTACTTTAAAAGCTATTTTTACTACCACGGGGACGCAGCTTAGACCGCTTATTGCGTCAGCGTGGGTTAGTAGTGCCATTGAAAAATGGGCTGAAAGTTTATCTGCGGATTTAGATACTCTGGATAGGAATAGCATCCTAGTGACGCTTGGTTATATCAGGGACGCGGCTGCGTACTTGAAAGAGGCTGCAAGAGATGCTGGCCTCCTGGGGGCTAAGGCTAATGCTATGTCAATTGCGGCTAGGCGTGCGCTATGGACTCATCATTGGAATGCTGACGCTGATTCCAAGAAAAATATGGAGTCCCTTCCCTTTAAGGGTGGGGAACTGTTTGGTGACGGCCTTACTGATTTAGTATCAGCGGCCACATCTGGTAAATCTACTTATTTACCTAATGCTCCTGCGCAACAGAAGAAACCGCACTATCAAATGCAGTCCTTTCGGCCCAATAAATATAGAAATGGCCGAGGTAACTTCTTCCTCGCTACCAGAGGAAGAGGCAAGAGTTCACAAGAGCAGAAGTCCTCCCCAGCTTCCGCCAAATCCACCGCATGACGCCGGGTCTCCCTTACAGGAGACCGCACCGGTGGGGGCACGTGTAAGGCTTTTCAGTCAGGTTTGGGTTCGCTCGGACCTGGACACTTGGGTGTTACAAATTGTGACCCAAGGGTACAATCTGGAATTCCAAGACGTTCCCCCTCACCGTTTTTTCAAATCACCCTTACCAGTTTCACTTCCAGACAGAGTTCTAGTCTGTGGAGCAATACAAAAATTGTCAAAATCAGGTTGTGATCCCGGTCCCCCGGGCGCAACAAGGGGAAGGGTTTTATTCAAGCCTATTGCCGAAGCCGGATGACTCGGTACGACCAATCCTCAACCTAAAATCTCTACATTTTTTCCTGAAGAAATTAAAATGCAAGATGGAGTCTCTCTGAGCGGTGATCTCCAGCCTGGAGGAGGGGGGATTCATGGTATCTTTGGACATAAAGGATGTCTACCTTCATGTTCCCATTTATCCCCCTCATCAGAGTTATCTCCGGTTTGCAATTCAGGATTCTCATTACCAATTTCAGACATTGCCGTTTGGCATGGCCACGGCTCCGAGGATTTTCACAAAAGTCATGGTAGAAATGATGATTCTCCTCAGAAAAAGAGGAGTTACAATTATCCCGTACTTGGACGATCTCCTGATAAAGGCGAGGTCCAAGGAAAAACTGGTGCAGGACATTGCACTGTCTCTGTCGCTTCTACAACAGCACGGCTGGCTCTTGAACCTGCCGAAATCACACTTAATTCCAACAACCCGGTTGGCATTTTTGGGTATGATTCTAGACACGGTCCAGCTGAGAGTGTTCCTCCCTCCGGAGAAAGCACTGGAAATTCAGAGTTTGGTAAAACTCATTCTGAAACCACCAACTGTCTCCATTCATCAATGCATTCGATTGCTGGGGAAGATGGTGGCGGCATACGAGGCCCTCCAATTCGGGAGGTTCCATGCCAGAGTTTTTCAGTGGGACCTGTTAGACAAATGGTCCGGATCCAACCTTCAGATGCACCGGAGGATAGTTCTATCCCCCAACACCAGAATCTCACTCCTGTGGTGGCTACACAGCTCTCACCTCTTAGAAGGACGCAGATTCGGGATCCAAGACTGGATCCTAGTGACCACGGATGCAAGTCTCCGGGGTTGGGGAGCAGTCACACAAGGGGTGACCTTCCAAGGAAGATGGTCAAGTCAGGAAACTCTTCTTCACATAAACGTGCTGGAGTTGAGGGCCATTTACAACGGCCTTCTACAAGCGGAGCATCTTCTTCGAAACCGGCCCGTCCTGATCCAATCGGACAATGTGACAGCAGTAGCGTACATAAACCGCCAAGGCGGCACAAAGAGCAGAGCAGCAATGGCAAAAGCCACAAAGATTCTTTGCTGGGCAGAGACTCGGGTAAGTGATCTGTCTGCAATTTTCCTTCCGGGAGTGGACAACTGGGAAGCAGACTTCCTTAGCAGACACGATCTACATCCAGGAGAGTGGAGCCTCCATCAGGAGGTCTTCTCCCTACTAACGAATCTATGGGGGGTTCCTCACATAGACATGATGGTGTCCCGCCACAACAAAAAACTACTAAAGTATTGTTCCCGGTCCAGGGACCCTCAGGCGGCGGCAGTGGATGCACTGACGTCCCCTTGGGTGTATCCGTCGGTGTACGTTTTCTCTCCGCTTCCTCTCATTCCAAAGGTTCTGAGAATACTAAGAAAATCACAGATTCCAGCGCTCCTTGTAGTTCCAGACTGGCCAAGGAGAAGTTGATACCCGGATCTTCAGGAGTTGTTAGTCGAAGATCCATGGCCTCTTCCTCTTCGCGAGGATCTGCTGCGGCAGGGGCCGTTCGTCTATCAAGACTTACAGCGGCTACGTTTGACGGCATGGTGGTTGAACGCCAGATTTTAGCCCGTAAGGGTATTCCCGATGAAGTCATCCCCACTCTTATCCTTGCTAGGAAGGGTGTGACGTCGAAACACTATCACCGTATTTGGAGGAAATATATTTCCTGGTGCGAGTCCAAGAAAGCTCCAGTGGAGAAGCTTGACCTTGGACGTTTTCTACATTTTCTACAAAATGGAGTGGATGCGGGCCTTAAATTAGGCTCCATAAAAGTGCAGATTTCTGCTGTCAATTTTCTTTCAGAAACAATTGGCCTCACTTTTGCTGAGATGCAGACCTTTGTAAAAGGGGTCCTGCACATCCAACCTCCTTTTGTGGCACCTGTGGCACCTTGGGACCTTAATGTGGTTTTGACATTCCTAAAATCACATTGGTTTGAACCTTTAAGTAAAGTGGAGTTGAAATTCCTCACTTGGAAGGTTGTCATTTTGTTAGCATTGGCATCCGCAAGGCGGGTGTCTGAATTGGCAGCCTTGTCTCACAAGAGCCCTTATTTGATCTTCCATGAAGATAGGGCAGAATTGAGAACTCGGCAACAATTTCTGCCAAAGGTGGTTTCCTCTTTTCATATTAACCAACCTATTGTGGTGCCAGTGGCTACTGGCACTTTGGCTGAGGAAAAGTCTCTGGATGTCGTAAGAGCTTTGAAAATTTACGTTGCCAGAACGGCTCCAGTTAGAAAAACAGAGTCTCTGTTTGTGCTTTATGCTCCCAATAAACTTGGGTATCCTGCTTCCAAGCAGACCATTGCCCGCTGGATATGTCACACGATTCAGCAGGCTCATTCCAAGGCAAGTTTGCCGTTACCTAAATCGGTAAAAGCCCATTCCACTAGGAAGGTGGGCTCGTCCTGGGCGGCTGCCCGGGGTGTCTCGGCATTACAACTTTGCCGAGCTGCTACTTGGTTGGGGTCAAACACGTTTGCTAAGTTTTACAAGTTTGATACCTTGGCCGATGAAGACCTAAAGTTTGGTCAATCGGTGCTGCAGAGTCACCTGCACACTCCCGCCCGGTATAGAGCTTTGGTATAATCCCATGGTTCTTTTGGTGTCCCCAACATCCTCAAGGACGTAATAGAAAACAGGATTTTAATACCTACTGGTAAATCCTTTTCTGTAAGTCCGTAGAGGATGTTGGGCGCCTGTCCCAGTGCGTACTGTATCTGCAGTTTAGTTCTGGTTACACACAGGTTGTGTTATGGTTTCTTCAGCTTGTTGTTGAATTTTGTTCATGTCCGTTGGCATGTGTTCAGTTGAATGCCATGTTATTCGGCATGTTTATGGCGTGAGCTGGTATGATGCTCACCTTGTTGTTAATTCCTTTCCTCAAAATGTCCATCTCTCCGGGCACAGTTCCAAACTGAGTCTGGGGAGGGATATAGAGGGAGGAGCCAGGCCACGCCCCCTTTGAAAGTCTTAAAGTGCCCATATCTCCTGTGGATCAGTCTATATCCCATGGTTCTTTTGGTGTCCCCAACATCCTCTACAGATTTATAGAAAAGGATTTACCGGTAGGTATTAAAATCCTGTTATTTTGGATATGTTTTTTAGGTGCATGTAACATGATTTAGAGGCAGAGTGAATGTGTGGAACAAAGGACAGTTCAGAGTCAAGGATGACACCTAGGCTGCGAGCTTGTGGGGTAGGGTGGATAGTCGCATTGTCAACAGTAATGGAGATATCAGGTTGGTTACTACTCTTGGCTGGCGGGAAAATAATTCTGTTTTGGAAATTATGAGTTTGAGGTGGCGAGATGACATCCAAGATGAAATGGCAGACAGGTATTCAGTGACACGAACCAATACAGATGGTGAAACTGTAAATCTGGGGAGGATAGGTAGATTTGAGTATCGCTAGCGTACAAATGATACTGAAATCTGAAGGAGCTGATTAGTTTACCAAGAGATGAGGTATAGATTGAGAAAAGCAGAGGACCTAAGACTGAGCCTTGCAACTGATAGAGGTAGAGAAGAGGAAGTAGAATCAGAGAAGTAAACGCTGAAAGAGTGATTAGATAGGTAGGATGAGAACCAAGTAAGGGCTGTGTCCTGAAGACCTAGGGATTCTAGTGTTTGTATGATAACAGTGTGGTCAAGTGTCAAAAGCAGCAGAGAGATCTAGAAGAATAAGAAGTGTGTAATGCCCTTTTGATCTTCTGTAATTCACAGTGTTGTCATACTTTCACATATCTGTTATTTGTGGTTTTAATATTTCGCATATTAGCTACTCAGTAGAAAACGTTATAATATATTGTTACATTCAATTTTAACGGAAATAATTAAAAGTTATATTTTATTTTCTTCTGCACCGAAGACAGATCCCTTTCCTTTCCCCTTGTTCTGCAATTACAATATGATCTGTGGTAGCACCCCCTGGTAAATATGATTAATTGATGAGATATATAAATTAGGGGCTCTTATCATTATTTCTTTTTCCTGTGCAACTGACTCTCCTTCCCCTTTCCTTTCCCCCCTTTCCCCACAACCCTTTCCCTCCTCTTTTGTGTCAAGTGTCAAAAGCAGCAGAGAGATCTAGAAGAATAAGAAGTGTGTAATGCCCTTTTGATCTAGCAGTGACCAGATTATTCACTACTTTGGTCAGTGCCGTCTCTGAGAAGTGTTGGGCACGAAGTCTGACTGAAGTGAGTCCAGTAAGTTGTGGGAGTTAAGAAAGTGTGTAAGGCGAGTCTCTCAAGTAGTTTGGAGAGACCTTGGGAGCTGAGAGATGGGACGTTAATAAGAGTGTGTTTGGGTCAGAATTGTGTTTTTTTCAGAATGGGAGTAATCACTGCATGCTTAAACAGAGAAGGAAATATACCAGTAGAGAGAGAGATTACAGACTTTAGTTAAGGTTGGGATAAGCACAGGAGACAAAGTTTTACAGACTTGTTAGGGTATAGGATCAAGAGGAGAGATAGTGGAGTAGGAGGATGAAAAGAGCGTTGATACTTCATCTTCACTGGAGGGATCAAACGAAGAGAGTGCCAGAGGGTTCAGGTAGGGAATTGAGCAGGTCACTGGCTGAGTTATAGCATACCATTTCATCTCGGATTTTATCTATCTTATCCTTGAAGTAGGAAGCAAGTTCTTATGCACGGATAGTAGCTAGTGAGGGAGGATAAAGAAGTGATTTAAATGTATTAAAAAGTAGCTTGGGGTTGGTGGCATGAGAAGAGATGAGAGATTGGAAATATGTTTGTTTGGCAGTGTCCAGGGCATGACAGTAGGAGTGGTAGGTGGTTTTATGTGTGAGAAAGTCACTTGGATTCTGAGTTTTACGCCACTGACGTTCTACTTTATGTGACAGGTTTTGTAGGTGTCTTGTTGATTTAGGGTGCAACGGTTGACATCTAAGCCTGTGTGGAGTATGATGGGTAGCTGGAGCCACTTCATCAAGGGCACGCTCTAGAGTCTGGTGTAGGTGGGATACAGCAGTCTCAGGTGTGGTAAATTTAGAAATTGGTGAGAGCAGTTGTTGCATAGAAGTGGAAAGTTGTTGAGAATTTATATTAGTATTTCTTTGGGTTAGAGGAGGCTTGTTTGGTTTTTAGTGTCATAGAGTTTAGAGCAGAGGTTCTCAAACTCGGTCCTCGGGAGCCCACACAGTGCATGTTTTGCAGGTAACCCAGCAGGTGCACAGGTGTATTAATTACTCACAGACACATTTTAAAAGGTCCACAGGTGGAGCAAATTATTTCACTTGCGATTCTGTGAGGAGACCTGCAAAACATGCACTGTGTGGGCCCCCGAGGACCGAGTTTGAGAACCTCTGGTTTAGAGTAATGGAAGAGATTGAGAAGGTGATCAGAGAGAAGGAAAGGAGTGTTAATGAATTCAGAAACCGAGCAGAGCCTGCTTAATACAAGATCAAGGCAGTGGCCCTCCTGATGAGTAGAGGAGTCAGACCATTAGGTGAGGCCAAGAGGGGAGGTCAGAGAGAGGAGTTTGGAGGCATGAGGAGATTGTGGAATCTCTAGCTATATTGAAATCACCCATAATGATGGTAGAGATGTCAGAGCATAAGTAGTGTGGGAGCCAGGCAGAAAAATCTTCTAGAAATTGTTGTTTGGGTTTCCCAGGAGGGCGATAGCTGCATCACGCAGAGAGAAGGGGGTGAAAATCCTGATAGAATGAACTTCAAACAGTGTGAATGTTGAGTGATGGAACCTGAGGTAGAACAGTGTATGTGAAAGATTGGGACAGTAATATTCCAACCCCACCACCTTTACTATTATCAGGCCTGGAAGTATGTGTGAAGTGGAGACCACCATGTGACGGTGCTGCAGGGGAGGTTGTGTCTGATTGTGTGAGCCATGTTTCTGTTATAGCTAGCAGATTGAAGTTGTTAGATTTGAAGAGGTCATGGATGGATGTTCATTTGTTGCAAACAGAGCGTGCATTCAATAAGGCACATTTTAGTGACTTGGAGGGGGATGGGAGACGTGATATTCATGAGGTTAGATGGATGTCTATGTTTTGAAACAACAGAGTGTGAGTGGGACAGGTGGTTGGAGCTTGGATTTGGTGATATGTCACCAGCTAATCAAAGCAGAAGAGTGAGATAAATATTGGTGTTTTTTTGTGAATGTTTACTATGGCGGCCGATTGTGGTTGTCAAAGTACTTGTAGAGAAGTAAGTATAAAGCTCATGAGTGTGAGGAGCGGAACTCATCTATATTTATGCAATACGGTGCTGTGGAGCTCTAATGCTGTGGACTGATTTGCAATGTGCTCACTTTCCTGCAACTTTTCTGCAGGGAAAACCAGCACAATTTCAAGGGAGCTGGTTCACTGGTCGTATGTAGTCTGGGGTGGCACTCCTATTATTGGCTTTACAAGGGGATATATAGAAGTAGACATCCCACTAAAAGTTGAGTTTTTGTTTTTAAGATAGTAAAGCCATTTTTCAATCTGATATAACGAAACTGGAAGATTTATTCAAGTTTTAAGTAAAGTTTGTGTATTTGAAGGAGATGATGGTGTTATACATACTTAAGGAGCAATTCAACCTAACTGCAGGGGGGGGATCCACTTTAGAGTCACCCTACTCACTGATGAGGGATCATCTACTGCATGTCCAATATGCTCTGTGCTGGAATTTGACCTTTGTTTTATTATGTGTTCTTTAGCTGACCATATGGTGCACTTCAGTCATGTAGAGAAACTGCTGAATAATAGAGTATCTTTAGTAAAAGGCCCTATTTTATTTGTTTACCACTAATGCAGATGTACATGACATGTATGTAGCTGGTTATAGGTTTGTGCTCTAAAACAAAATGTTTTGTTCTGTATACTTTAGTGTTTTCACACAGGAGAGGACTGGGGATAATCACCATACAGCAGGCAGATGTTAAGTATACAGTAGTCCTCCATGTTTGGCTGCTGTTCACAGAACAAGCGGGATCTCTTTCTTCGTGTCATTATCTAACTCAAGGAGATTCTGGTGATTTGCGCAAATTTGCACAATTGGCAGGAATTGCAATATAGTTACACTGCTGATTTTCTTGTTCACTTCTATGGACTGTGATGAAAAAAATCTGTGAACTTGGTGGCCGGGAGAACTGTTCAAATGGCGGCATCTTGCAGCTATCTCTAACTATTGAATTGCGAGTTTAGAATGTACCGGTGACCACTGCATTTTCTCAAAAATACAAAATATACCTTCAATGCAAACTATTGAAATGCCTATGTGGTATAGGGTACAGCATGCCCTATTCCTTAATAATGACTTTCCGTGTATGGAGAGGCTGCATTTTCAGGAATATTGGGGGTCATTCCGAGTTGTTCGCTCGTTGACGATTTTCGCAATGGAGCGATTAAGGCAAAAATGTGCATGGTACGCAGTGCGCATGCGGTTAGTATTTTAGCACAAAACTTTAGTAGATTTACTCACGTCCGAACAAAGATTTTTCATCGTTGAAGTGATCGGAGTGTGATTGACAGGAAGTGGGTGTTTCTGGGCGGAAACTGGACGTTTTCTGGGAATGTGCGGAAAAACGCAGGCTTGCCAGGAAAAAAACGTTGGAGTGTCTGGAGAAACGGGGGAGTGGCTGGCCGAACGCAGGGCGTGTTTGTGGCGTCAAACCAGGAGCGAAACGGCCTGAGCTGATCGCAATCTGTGAGTAGGTCTGGAGCTACTCAGAAACTGCTAAGAAATTTCTATTCGCAATTCTGCTACTCTTTCGTTCGCAATTCTGCTAAGCTAAGATACACTCCCAGAGGGCGGCGGCCTAGCGTGTGCAATGCTGCTAAAATCTGCTAGCGAGCGAACAACTCCGAATGAACCCCTTTGTTTCAGTCCAAAATTACTGCCTCCACTGTGTATGCAACAAGTGCTGTTTGAAAACATTGCATAGTTTTAACAGAAGACATTGTTTGGGCCAACAGTATAATGAATTTAAGTTAAATGTGTTTCCCTATCAGTCCTCTCTATTTCTCAGTTTGATAATGTAATCCTATCTCCCCTGAAAACCCAGGTGCAAACATGCCTTCACTGCTTACATAAGCCAGTTGGCGGCTGACATCAAGCATCTCTCATGTGTGAAAGTACGCAGAGGAGCTGTCATTGCCAAGGGGGAACATGCAGAAATATTCACTTCAATAAGAAGGTGAATTATTTCTGGAGAACAAGAAAATGCCTCAGCATCAAGCTCTTTACATGAATGATGATTCATTTTACTGTTTGATAAATCATTCTAATCTAGCTCTTCTTACACGTTCATAGGGGCTAACTGGCATTTAATTATCAGTCGATGCCATCTCAGCTATTGCAGTTTATATAATGGCAACTTCAAAGGGAACATACTGAATGGTGCCATTATTATTATTTTTTTTTCCTGTGATAATGTTATTTAGAGAGAGCATGTGTTGTAAGTCCTATGGGTATTGAGCATAATGAGATCTCTCTAGGAAAAAAGGCAGAGAGAGAATGTTCATAACACTTACCTAGATGGAGAAAAAGGTATCAAAATGAGAACTATAAAGTGCCTCTATACATCTTGTGTAAAGCAATACTCACCAAGTATAATATTCCAAAAGTAAATTCAGACTGAAGTAGTTGTTGGCCTAATTTCTGCATGACGTGCATGGTCATTATTAAAAAATAATCCCTCTGCAGAGTAAGCCCAGGAGAGAATACCATTAATTAGTATAGTGTATTTAGGAATACATAATGCTTATGATAATAATTTAGTATGTACTGCATTGATGATATTGGGGGGTATCCAGTTACCCACAGTTAATTGTCCCGCCGTGGTTCTATCCAATTATTCCCGATAAACCCCAGTTTATCAGGGATTTTATTTCCTGGAAACAGCCCAGTTTCTACCGAAAACACACAGGTTTCACTAAACCTGTGTGTTTTCGGGAGACATTTTTTTTTTTTTTTTTTACAGGCGATGAAATTGGATAGCCTGTAAATAAAAATATGGGTGAAACATCAGGAAAAACATTAGTTTTTCACGCTCGATGTTAATTCACCTCTAATTGGATACCCCTCCATAGATTCCTATTAATAGTTTTTGGATAACCCTCTTCAAAACGTAGAGTCTGGCTATCCCAAGCTACTATATTTCACTTGTAGCTGTCATTCTTGTTTGATCATTGTTCTGGAAGTATAGTATATTTCATCTACAAGGAAATGCTATAGTAATGTACATTCAAACACTGTAAAAAAGAAGACATACACTTCCATAATGAGCCGGAATTGCTTGCTGTTAGATTTTAAACTCTATTCTAATCTGCTGTATCAGAAATCGTGATGTGTTCTTGCTACTGTTCTTTGACTTATTTCAAAACCTGTCTTTTTGTTTTGACAAAGTTATTGTGGTCTCTAATGCACTGCCAATTTAGAACTTAATTGGCTCTTATCTCTATGGGAAGAGTCTGACATCTACTCCTTTAAAAGGTGTTACCCAAAAGGTTTGTTAAGCCTGTGTGTGGGAGATGTATCAAAGTTTCTAAACAGTGGATAAGTGGAGAAATTTCTCATAATCTTATAACATGTTCTTGCTAAAATGCTAGCTAGAAATTGATTGTTGCTACAGTATGGGCAACTTCTTCACTCATTCACGTTTTAGAAATGTTGATTCATCTCCCCACTATGGGGTATATTCAATAAGAGTCTGATCCATTCCGACATACAGTTGTCGGGATGGATCCGACATCCTCTATTCAGTGGATGGCCAAATCCGACTGTCGGATTTGGGCGTACATAGGGTCCTGTCCTTACGCTGCTGTCAGCTGATGCGCTGACAGTAGCGGCCAGGAGTGCAGATGGCGGGGGTAAGCTGGGCAGCAGGGAGAGCAGTGATCGGCGGCCAGAGCTTGCTGCGGGGGGACATGTCTGGGACGGAGGGGGGAGGCGCTGCAGGGAAAGAGGTTCCTGCAGGGCGCGGGGGGACATGTCTGCGGCGGCGGGGGGAGGCGCTGCAGGGAGAGAGATGCCTGGCCGGACGGCCAGCCACCTCTCTCCCTGCAGCACCTCCCCCCGCCGCCGCAGACATGTCCCCCCGCGACTTCCGTCGATCTCCGCTCCCCCAGCTGCCCGCAGCACCGCTTGTCTCCTCACCTCAATCAGACTTGTTTTCAATCCGACTTGTCAGAAAAAATCAGCCCCTATTGAATAGGTCAGAATCCCTTCCGACCTATTTCTGTCGGAAGCTGCCGTCTTTCTGACAAGACAGCAGCTTCCGACCGTTATTGAATACACCCTTATATCACCAATCTGAGCACATAGTATTGTTGTTTTCATATTGCGTATGTATTCCTAAAAACACTGTTATTTTTCCCCTATACTGCAATGTATACTTTCTGAAGGAAGGAACTTGAGGACCTTTGAGTCTTCCTCTTAGCTGTATATTACTACAGGAGCATAAAAGAGATTTTATCAACCAATCACACTAATTGTCTCTTGTGCCTGTGTTATATTATGTTCATGACCAGCCCAGCCACCTGTTCAATTTGCTATTCCACTCACACATTAGGCCCCATTGCATTTTCTGAAGGAAATCATGATTGTGAGGGTAAGTTGCTAGGAAAGAGAGATGTAATTTTGCACACAGTAGCATAGTTATGGTCTTAAATTATTAATTTTAAATGCTTTCTGTTTTGGGAAGAAAAAATATATATTCTAATTCCATACATATACATTTCATAATTATAACAATTTTTTAAGGGTTCATTCACATGTTAAACACATGTTCTCTAAAAAAAAAATGACGGTGTCATATGGCAGCTCTTATATTACTAGGCAGAGACTCATTGTGAGGCTTCTGGCTCAAAAAGAATGTGGTAGCTTAATATTTGCAAATTTGGTGTGTTTCACATTGTCAAAGTAGCATAGCAAATGGAGAACAATATGGGGAAGTTGGTGTATGGGAATATAATGCCTGTGTGGTTCTCTGGAAGGTCCAAGTAATTGTTAATATAATAAAATAAAGCTGTAGTTAATAAACGCTATACCACTGCTAAATAATAGTATAGTAATATGTAAGGTACATAATTTCTCTCCCTGAAGTGTTTTTCTTCATCTTCTTATCCAGTATGAACCTAGAGGACCCGGCAGGCCGCTGTACCAAAGAAGAATCTCTGCCAGCTCGGCACATGCAGGTCCTGATGAATTGGCCGTTTGTCAAGAAAACCTTGCACAGTGTAAAGAAATTCAAGACCCCACTAAGCCTCCTTCATACAACTATTCATCTCCAGAGCTCTGGGTCAATGCTGCATCATCAGTCCCTTATCAGAACATTCCGTGCAACGGATCCAATCCATCGGGAACGCCCAGGGACATGTTAGGTGAGGATTGATGTCCTGTCATGTTGCTTTTCCTCCACATATTCTTTAATCATACTTTTTACTTTTCTCTTACGTCCTAGAGGATGCTGGGGTCCACATTAGTACCATGGGGTATAGACGGGTCTACTAGGAGCCACTGGCACAATAAGAGTTTGAGAGTGTGGGCTGTCTCCTCCCT
The DNA here is from genome assembly GCF_028390025.1 of Pseudophryne corroboree. NCBI lineage: Eukaryota > Metazoa > Chordata > Amphibia > Anura > Myobatrachidae > Pseudophryne > Pseudophryne corroboree. Next base: position 477,330,934 of record NC_086446.1, read on the forward strand.
CTATGCCCCTCCTACCAGACTCTGTTTAGAAAATGTGCCCGGTGGAGCCGGTCACAGCTAGGGGAGCTCTCCAGAGTTTCTCTAGTAAAAGGTTTTTTTTTAGAGTTTATTATTTTACAGGGAGGCTGCTGGCAACAGCCTCCCTGCATGAAGGGACTAAGGGGGAAGTAGTGTCCGCCCTGCGGGGTCTGAGCCACTATCTTCGCTGACAGGACACTGAGCTCCTGAGGGGATCGAACGTTCGCCGCCACAGGGGATCGCTCACCCCAGCAGCATGCCGCCACCCCCTTACAGTGCCAGAAAATCAGTGGCGAGCTAGTCACCGGCCCCTCTGGCAAGCGGGGAGCCGGTGTGAAGATGGCACTAACAGGGTAGGAAGCGCAGTATTAACTGCGCTCCGGGGCTCAGCGGTGCATGGTGCGGCGCTGTGAGGGGCGCCCTGAGCCAGCGCCTACACTGTCCAGCAAGCCAGTCAGGGTCCTAGGATCGCTGCCAGCACAAATCCTCAAGCCAGTATAATCTTCAGAAGAGCGGGAAGACAGCGCTATGAAAGGGGGCGGAGCTTCTCAGAGTGGACCCAGCAGCGTTCAGGGCCATTTTCCTGCCTGCAGAAGCGCTGACAGGGAGAGCAGTCCCTCCAGATCAACTCCAGCTGCCTTGCACGGTACCAGGGTTTGTAGAAGGAGGGGGGGAGGCTGTGTAAAGTCTGTGCAGCCTATTAAGATACACAGACAGCGCTGGTAGTGTTATTAGTTCTACCTTAAAAAGCGCTGTGTGTGGGTTGGCTCTAATCCCTGTCTCTCTGTGTCATGCTTGGGGGGGGGGGGGGACTGTGTCTGACATTTCCCTGGCTGTGGAGGTGTTTAGTATCTCACATAGCCATGTCTAGGGACTCTGTCATATGTTGCAGAAGATTTTTCCTCTCAGGAGGGATCCATTCCATGTACACAGGATTGTAATGCTGAGACTGAAACTCAGGTGTTGAAGTCTATGGCAGTTTGGTCAGGCTCTGTCCCTATTCCTGCAAAATCTCCTAGCATGTTCCAATAGAAACGTGCACTTGCCCAAATCATGCAAGATGACACGGATACCGATTCTGATACTGCAGACGGTGATGGGGCGGTGCTGAGGGGGGCGGCATCCCTTCCTAAGGGCGTGCAGCTCCTGATTGAGGCCATTAGAAATGTGTTAAATATTGACACCACACCTGAGCAGGTTGAGGAGGCTTACTTCACGGACAATAAGAAAGCCTCGCTAACCTTCCCTGCGTTTAAAGAATTAAATGCTATATTTGAAAAATCCTGGGAAAACCCGGAGAAAAAATTCCAGATCCCAAAAAGGGTTCTGGTTGCTTTTCCCTTCCCTGTTAACCCACCCATTGTGGACGCATCTGTCTCCAGACTGTCTAAAAAGGTGGTTTTACCTGTGCCTGGATCTACCGCGTTAAAAGAACCGGCTGATCATAAAATTTACACTACGCTCAAATCCATTTACACTGCTTCAGGAGTGTCGTTAAGACCCACTATTGCCTGTGCATGGATTTCTAAAGCCATAGTAAAGTGGTCAGGCACATTACTAGAGGATTTGGATACAATGGATAGAAGTGACATTGAATTGTTTTTACGTAACATATAGGATTCTGCGGGGTTCATGGTGGAATAGGGACCTGGGGACACTGACTGCACGGATATCTTCCATGTCTGTCTCAGCCCGCAGGGGACTCTGGCTACGTCAATGGTCTGCAGACGCGGAATCCAGGAGAAGTGTGGAGAACCTACCCTACACAGGTCAGTCTCTATTTGGGGAAGCTTTGGATTTGGATGCGTTGATTTCCATGGAAACCGCGGGTAAGTCACCTTTCCTTCCCTCTGCTACACCTTCTATGAAGAATCCATTTTCTTCAGCTGTGCCGCAGTCCTTTCAAACCGCTAAAGTAAAAATGTCCAAGCCTCCTACCACTTTCTTTAGAGGTGGTCGGGCAAAATCCAAAAAGCCTGCACCCGCAGGCTCCCAGGACCAGAGACCTGCTTCTGGTTCCTCAAGATCCTCAGTATGACGGTGGACCTCAAAGCCTGAAGGACGGGCTGGTGGGTGTGAGACTCGGATGTTTCAGACACGTCTGGGTGTCGTCCGGCCTGGATCCCTGGGTACAGAATATTGTATCCCAGGGATACAGACAGGAGTTTCAAGAACTCACGCCTCCCCGATTCTTCAAATCAGGCTTGCCAGCTTTCCTGACAGGCGAGGCTATCCTACAGGAAGCCATCCTAAAATTGGAAAAGTCACAGGTCATTGTCCCAGTTCCACCTCATATGCGAAACAAGGGTTATTATTCAAACCTTTTCGTGGTACCGAAACCAGATGGTTCGGTCAGACCAATTTTGGATTTGAAATCGTTGAACCCTTACCTGAGGGTGTTCAAATTCAAAATGGAGTCTCAGAGCAGTGAATTTAGATCTGGAGGAGGGAAAATTTCTGGTATCCCTGGATATCAAGGATGCGTACTTCCACATTCCGATTTGGCTGACGCGCCAGGCTTATCTCAGATTTGCACTGTTGGACAGTCACTATCAATTTCAGGCACTGCCATTCGGCCTCTCAACAGCACCGAGGGTGTTCACCAAGGTGATGGCGGAGATGATGGTTCTCCTCCACAAACAAGGGGGGAACATAATCCCATATCTGGACGATCTGCTGCTAAAGGTATCGTCCAGGGAGAAGTTGTTGCAGTCCATTGTTCTCACGACTCATCTCAGGGAACACGGTTGGATCCTGAACCTTCCAAAATCACATTTGGAGCCGACCAGGAGGTTGTCTTTTCTGGGAATGATCCTCGACACGGAAGTACAGAGGGTGTTTCTCCGGGAGGAGAAAGCATTGGTGATACAAACAATGGTCTGGGATGTCCTGAAGCCAGCCCGGGTTTCAGTTCATCAGTGCATTCGCCTTTTGGGGAATATGGTGGCCTCTTTAGAGGCTCTACAGTACGGAAGGTTTCATGTTCGGCCCTTCCAACTGGATCTCCTGGACAAGTGGTCGCGATCTCATCTACACATGCGCCAGAGAATACTTCTGTCGCCGAAAGCCAGGATTTCACTCCTCTGGTGGCTACAACTACCTCACCTTCTGGAGGGCTGCAGGTTCGGGATTCAGGACTGGATCCTTCTAACCATGGATGCGAGTCTCCGGGGCTGGGGCTCAGTCACTCAGGGGGTAACCTTCCAAGGAAGGTGGTCAAGCCTGTAATCCAGCCTTCCATAAACATTCTGGAACTAAGAGCCGTCTACAACGGTCTTCTCCAAGCGGCCCATCTTCTGCGAGATCGAGCTTTTCAGTTGCAGTCGGACAATGTAACGATGGTGGCTTACATAAACTGACAGGGCAGAACGAAGAGCAGAGCTGCAATGTCAGAGGTAACAAATCATCCTCTGGGCAGAAAAACACACGTTGGCGCTGTCAGCAATCTTCATTCTGGGAGTAGACAACTGGGAAGCGGACTTCCTCAGCAGACACGATCTCCATCCAGGAGAGTGGGGCCTCCATCCGGAGGTGTTCACGGAGGTAACAGATCTTTGGGGTGTACCTCAAATAGACATGATGGCCTCTCGTCTCAACAAGAAGCTTCGGCGGTATTGTTCCAGGTCGAGGGACCCACAAGCTGTGGCGGTGGACGCCCTAGTGACTCCGTGGTTGTTCTAGTCTGTGTACGTGTTTCCTCCACTTCCACTCATTCCAAGAGTTCTGAAACTCATAAGGAGAACAAGAGTTCAGGCAATCCTCATTGCTCCGGACTGGCCAAGAAGGGCTTGGTACGCGATTCTTCTGGATCTACTGCTAGAAGAGCCGAGGCCTCTTCGGGAGGACCTGCTACAGGGGCCGTTCGCTTATCAAGACTTTACCACAGCATGTTTGACGGCATGGAGGTTGAATGCCAGATATTAGCTCGGAAGGGCATTCCGAACAGGGTTATTCCTTCCCTGATACAGGCTAGGAATGGAGTGATGTCTTAACATTACCATCGTATTTGAAAAAATATGTATCTTGGTGTGAGTCCAAGAAGTTTCCTACGGTGGAGTTTCAACTGGGACGGTTTCTCCTCTTCCTGCAGGCAGGTGTGGATAGGGGCCTGAGGTTGGGATCCGTAAAGGTCCAGATTTCGGCCCTATCCATTTTCTTCCTGAAGCAGTTGGCTTCCCTCCCTGAGGTTCAGACTTTTCTGAAAGGGGTTCTGCACATCCAGCCTCCCTTTGTGCCGACTACGGCGCCCTGGGATCTTAACATGGTGTTACAGTTCCTCCAATCGGATTGGTTTGAGCCTCTACCGGAGGTTGAGGTCAAATTTCTCACGTGGAAGGCTGTCACTTTGTTGGCCTTAACTTCTGCTAGATTTGTGTCGGAGCTGGGGGCTTTGTCTTGTAAGAGCCCCTACTTGATCTTCCATGAAGATAGAGCTGAGCTCCGGACACGTCAGCAGTTCCTTCCGAAGGTTGTGTCGGCATTTAATATCAACCAACCTATTGTGGTGCCAGTGGCTACTGACTCCTCAGTTTCTTCAAAGTCCTTGGATGTTGTAAGGGCTCTGAAAATCTATGTGAAGAGGATTGCTCGTCACAGAAAATCGGACTCTGTCCTGTATGATCCCAAGAAATTTGTGTGTCCTGCTTCTAAACAGACGATCTCTTGCTGGATCAGGATTACTATTCAGCATGCGTATTCTATGGCAGGATTGCCGTGTCCTAAGTATGTTAAGGTGGGTTCTTCCTGGGCGGCTGCCAAGGGTGTCTTGGCTTTACAGCTTTGCTGAGCGGCTGCTTGGTCTTGGTCGAACACGTTTGCAAGGTTCTACAAGTTCGATACTTTTGCCTCTGAGGACCTAAAGTTTGGTCAATCAGTTCTGCAGGAGCTTCCGCGCTCTCCCTCCCGTTCTGGGAGCTTTAGTACTAATGTGGACCCCAGCATCCTCTAGGACGTAAGAGAAAATAGGATTTTAATTACCTACCGGTAAATCCTTTTCTCGTAGTCCGTAGAGGATGCTGGGCGCCCGCCCAGCGCTTCGTGATTCTGCAGTGGTTGCTTAGTTCAGTACTTCTTAGTTCTTGGTTAAGTACTATTTTGTTACTTTGTAAGTAATATTGGGGGTCATTCCGAGTTGATCGTAGCTGTGCTAAATTTAGCACAGCTACGATCATGTTCCCAGACATGCGGGAGGATGCCCAGCACAGGGCTAGTCTGCCCGCATGTCAGTCCTGGCCTGGCCCCCACCCCTTCCCCGCACAAGTACAAAAGCATCACACAGCGGCGATGGTTTTGTACTCGTGGAGTAACTCACGGCCAGCGCAGCTACGATCATGTTCCCAGACATGCGGGAGGATGCCCAGCACAGGGCTAGTCTGCCCGCATGTCAGTCCTGGCCTGGCCCCCACCCCTTCCCCGCACAAGTACAAAAGCATCACACAGCGGCGATGCTTTTGTACTCGTGGAGTAACTCACGGCCCGCGCAGCTCCTGCGGCTGGCCGCGAGTTGATCTTTGCTACCCCTGGTTGTAGCGGCTGCGTGTGATGTCACGCAGCCGCTGCGGGCCGCCCCCCGCACATTCCGGCCACGCCTGCGTTGGCCGGATGGCGGCCAAATTCTGCCGTGCCGCCCCCTCCCGCCCAGCGACCACCTCTGCTTGTCAATCAGTCAGAGGTGATTGCCAGGGAAAGACGGCCGTCAGGCATGCACCAGCGCACTGCGGCGCCGGTCCGAGCGCTGCGATAAATTGCAGCGAGCGATCGGGTCGGAATGACCCCCATTGTTCAGCCGTTGCTGATGTTTCAAGCTAGTTAGCTTGGTTTGCCTTGTGTGTGAGCTGGTGTGAATCTCGCCACTATCTGTGTAAAAGCTTTCTCTCAAAGTTGGCCATCTCCTCGGGCACAGTTTCTAGACTGAGTCTGGTAGGAGGGGCATAGAGGGAGGAACCAGCCCACACTCTCAAACTCTTAGTGCCAGTGGCTCCTAGTGGACCCTTCTATACCCCATGGTACTAATGTGGACCCCAGCATCCTCTACGGACTACGAGAGAAGAATTTACCGGAAGGTAATTAAAATCCTATTTTTGCAGGTGTCACTATTACTGTCTGTATGCAATGTTTGGTTAATAGAGAATTTTACCCTTCGGCACACAGTGAAAGCAACCACTGTTTGCACTTTACCTATTTTTTGAAAAAGCAGCCAACTAGTTCTCCAATTATATTTCTGAGTCACATTATGGCTAAAGATCTGTCACAGGCTTGTTCATAACATCTGTGTCCATGGTTATGTTCTGTGTAGGCCATGTTTCCATGGTTATATACAGTAGAATGATTAAAAAAAGACACTTATTCACAACAGATCTGGCAAAATGCAGTAATAGTATGTTTCTGGGATTTCACCAAGCAATTTCACATGGAAGTTCTTATTCTTGTAACATTTTAGAAATTCAGTAAATGTATTATGAATCTTAGCTTAATTATTTTCAGTAGGCAAAATGATTATTTAGTGGTGCTGCTCTGATTAAAAGGATAGTATCTGGAAATAGTATGTATGTATAGTATCACATTTTATTATATTTTTAATTATAAATGAAGACCCTGATTTATTGGAGTAATGTAATTCATCCCTCTTGCCCACTACAAGAATAATTCTAACCTAACATGCTAGTAACATTGAGGCTATCAACGCTACTTCCCTATTCTCCCTGTTCGACTCGCTTCTCTCCTATTTTCTCTTGTGCCCTGAACAAGCCACTTCCCTATACAATGCATCCCTTACTTCAGTTTTTGACTTTGTTACTCCAGCGACCACTATTCACCCTTGTAGATCAACACCTTAACCGTGGCACACCAATCGCACCAGAGATCTGCAAAAATTTTCATGTACTGCCGACAGAGGAGAAAATCACGCTCTAAGACAGACTTCCTCTATTGCAAACTTAATGCTTTTATCCTTCAGTGCTGCCGTTTCTTTTTCATCCAATAGGGGTCACTGGAGTACTTTTGGGATATAAACAGTGTTAGCAAGGACAGGCACTGAATATTTAAATTCAGTAACTCTCCTCCCCTCCATACTCCCATAATACCTCAGTGTTTTTTCGTGGCGCTCCTCCACATATTTTACTTTTAGATTATTATTATTTTTTTTTATATATACTTTTTTCTACTTACAATCCCTTCCCAGCTTACACAAAGAAGCTCTGGGTCCGGGATTATAGAAGCTGCAGCATGCAGCTCTTGGAATGTCGGTCCTCACAATAGGAGCACCCTCATAGCCACAAGTAGCTTAGCTAACTTCAGCTGAGGCTGTAGAAGGACTGGACGGAGCTTGCTGGAGAAGCCCCGTCAGAGCCCAGGAACACAGGTATTTATGTGGGACGGGGCGGTCAACTCACGCTGCCGCCCCGCCGTGTGTGGGGACTGCTATGCGCACCGCCCGCCGCCTGGATAATACCGCTGCTCCGCTCCCCCCTCTGAGGGACGCGCTGGACGGCCGCTACAAGCGCTGTTGTCAGCGCTCCCTGCCTGTAGTTCACAATCAGACCGCGGACAGCGTTCAGTGCTGCCGCGGTCTGTCCCTGTAACAGCCGGAGGCTCCGTCACTCAGAGGGAGGGAAGCTGCCAGCGTCTCTGCTCACTCAGACCGCGGACAGCGTTCACTGCTGCCGCGGTCTGTCCCTGTACAGACGCTGCCAGCGCTCCCTGCACACGCTAAGGGGGTAGCAGGGGGGGAAGCTGCCGGCGCCTCTGTATAAAACAGCCCTCTCGTAGCTAGTGGACTCATGCTGGGCAGATAGGAGTTTTCACTGCCCCTATTACATGCAGCGCAGCTGCAGGGGGGGGGAGAGATTATGCCCACAACAGCAGCGCTAGACAGCCTATGCTAAAGAAAGGCTGTATTGTGTTGTATATGCATACGTATTTGTATATAAGGGCACGTATTATACAAGCACGTATTGTACCATAGAAAATGTATATAAAATGCTATATGTATATATGGTCACGTAAGGAAATATGCTATATGTACTTTGACTATAAGCACATGGCTGGAGGCCATTTTAATCATGCTTTCTGTTTCTTTTCCAGAACGTTTCTGTCCTACAACACTACTCCACCGGATGGCGCAGGGGTGTTAGTAGGAAATTTGGATCAGGTTTCTTATAGTCTGGCCACGTGCACTGCACTTTGGTCATATGCACACTTTAGTAATTTTACGGAGTCGTGGAATTTGTCTGTCTTTGTCTATTTGTCTGGTTACATAATGAGTAAGGCACCAGCAAAAATGAAAAAGCAGTTTCACTGCAATGTCTGTAAGAGTGGGTTACCGGAGGGTTCTACCACATACACAGTATATTTTATACTCCCATTACATCACCGATTTTGCAAAGATAGTTATCATTTGCCTTATAAATTCCCAGTTTCTGCTATGTTGCAATCCTGACGATTCTATGCCAGACCTAACTGCGCAAGATGAATATGAGAAGGGTGACTTAGACCAGCAGTCAGATAGTGAGGGTGCGTCAGTCTCTGAAGTTTACAGAGACTGAAGAACCTCTGACAAATTATGAGGTGGTATTTACTAGACGACAGATCTCCAGTGTGTTTTCTTATTTTTTTCGGAATCTCTAAATAAGATGTTAATAGAGAATCCTGATACACAGGTTTCTAAACCTCGCCAATTTAAGTCTAGTTACCCGTTTCCAGAGTCTGTGACATCTACATGGGAGCTATGCTAAAGTCGATGTGTACAGCAGCAGGGGCGTTACTTCGACCGCGTTTGGTTGCCATTTGGGTAACTACGGCGCCAATTGTATGGATAACATGACTCAGGTCCGCCCTACCAGACGACACCTTATACTTCTCGTTGATCAAATCTGTGAAGCTGCTGATTATCTACGTACAGCTTCTATGGACGTCTGACTGGTCAGTTCTCGCCTTTCAGCGTCACTAGTTGCGGCACGACGAGCGCTCTGGCTGCGTTCTTGGCAGGCGGAGGCAGAGGTCGAGAGAAGAATGGAAGCATTACCTTACGGGGGCGAAAAGTTGTTTGGTCCTGAATTGGACAAATGGATTTTTCAGACCATGGGGGGGCAAGTCTGCTTTCCTACCATTGCTTCCAACGGTACCTAGACGGAAATACTCTGGACCAGCGTTCAAATCCTTTAGACCTCAGCCCTTTCAAGGCCGTGGTAGAGGAACAACCACACCTGGTGGACGAGGCAGAGCACGTGGTTTTCAACAAACCACCACCCGTCAAAACGCTAATGTCACCGACAAGCCAGTGGCATGATGGGCTTCCAGCCTATCTCGGATCTCTAGTTGTGGGGGCACGCCTTCAGACGTTCCATTTGGCGTGATTCCAGACATCCACAGTTGGGTGGATCAGAAATTTAGTGTTAAAAGATTACAAAATAGGGTTCGACTGTTTCTCACCAGTGCTGTTTTTCAAAACAGGACTGCCTGTGTCGGAAGTCAAAACGGCGGTTCTGCAAATTGCCATTCAGTCTCTACTAAATTCAGCAGTTTTAATTCCTGTCCCTGTTCACCAACAAGGTCGGGGTTATTATTCCAGCCTTTTTGTAGTCCCAAAGCCGGATAGTTCGGTCAGACCAATATTGAACCTAACGGGGCTCAATCAGTCCGTCATTTACTACAGATTCAAGATGGAATCCCTGCAGTCAGTAATTGCAGGTTTAGAGCCACAGGAATTCATGATTGCACTGGATCTCAAGGATGCGTACTTACACATTCCAATTTGGCCACCTCATCAGAGGTTCTTAAGGTTTGCGGTGCGGCAAAACCATTACCAATTCCAGGCTCTACCATTTGGCCTCTCGTCAGCGCCTAGGGTATTCACCAAAGTGATATCTGGGATGATAGATCATCTCTAATCCCTGGGAGTGATAATAGTTCCGTACTTGGACGATCTGCTCATCAAAGCTCCGTCTCAACAGATACTCCTACAACATGCCTTGCTCACGTACAATGTGCTAGTTCAGCACGGTTGGGTGGTCAACTTCAAGAAATCTAATCTGACTCCGTCTCAACGACTTCAATTCCTAGGAATGATTCTCAATACGGTGAATCAAAGAATTTACCTACCAGACCAGAGAGTACAGAGTATTCGTCATCTGGTACAGTTAGTGCTCAAGCCACGCACAGTCTCGTTACATTTGTGCATTCAACTGTTAGGGAAAATGGTGGCAGCTTTCGTAGAGCTTCAGTTCGGAAGATTTCACTCACTACCTTTTCAACTGGATGTGCTCGCACAGTAGTCAGGCTCGCATCTGCAGAGTCACCAGATGGTGCGGTTGTCTCCACGGGCCACAGTATCTCTACTCGGGTGGCTCAAAGTACACAATCTAACCGCAGGGAAACGGTCCGGCATCTGCAATTGGACAATTCTAACAACGGACGCGAGTCTCAGAGGTTGGGGAGCTGCGGTCCAAAATTGTCAGCTCCAGGGTCTCTGGGCGGATCACGAAAGATTGTTGTCGATAAATGTCCTGGAACTCCAGACAGTTTACAACGCTCTGCGACACGCAGTGCACATGCTCCGGTCTCAGACTGTCCAGGTGTAGTCAGACAATGCGAAGGCAGTCGCGTACATCAACAAACGAGGAACGAGAAGCCGCATGGCCATGCGGGAAGTAGATCGAATCCTCAATTGGGCCGAACATCACCAAGTGATATTGTCGCCAGTGTTCACTCCGGGAGTGGACAACTGGTAGGCGGATTATCTCAGCCGTCCGGATTTTCATCCACGAGAATGGGCATTAAATACATAAGTGTTTCACATGTTGGTCCAGAGGTGGGGTTAGCCACAAGTGGACCTGATAGCATCTCGCCACAGTAACCAAACACCAGTAAGTGTCCACAACGCGAGATCCAAAGGCAGTGGATACTCTCACAATCGCGTGCCCGTACAGCCTCGTGTATCTGTTTCCACCGTTTCCGCTGCTCCCTCTGTTGCTAAAACGGATCAAACGAGAGTCCGCCACAGTCATACTAGTGGCGCCTCATTGAACTCGGAGAGCATAGTTCTCTGATCTCTGCGGACTACTCGTAGACGATCCTTGGCCGCTCCCGCTACGTCCGGACCTGTTACAACAGGGTCCGTTCCTTTACCCCGATTTAACGCGGCTGCGTTTAATGGGGTGGCTGTTGAAACCGCCCTCTTAAGAAGAGAGGGCATTCCAGAATTGGTTATAACAACCAGGTTAGTTACGGCAGCTCATTATCACAGAATTTGGCGTGCTTATCTAGGTTGGTGCGAAGCTCGGAAGTTTCCGACATCATCTTTCCAGTTATCCCGTCTTTTGCTATTTTTACAGACGGGGTTAGATGGAGGACTACGTTTTATCTACACTAAAGGGGCAGGTCTCTGCCTTGTCAATTTACTGTCGAAGGCGTTTGGCTCTTCTGCCGACTGTACACACCTTCCTGCAAGGTGTCCTCAGAGTACAACCTCCATTTATACCACCTACAGCGCCACGGGACTTGAATCTGGTTTTAGGTTTTTAGTCTTCATATTTTGAACCCTTACAACAAGTGGAGGTTAAGATTTCCACTTGGAAAACAGTTTTTCTCCTAGCCTTAGCTTCAGCAAGGCGTGTTTCAGAATTGGGTGCCTTGTCATGCAAGCCACCATATCGGGTGTTTCATGATGATAGAGCGGAACTTCGAACGAATCCCGCTTTCCTACCAAAGGTAGTATCATTTTTTCACATCAATAAATCAATCGTAGTTCTTTGGTTATCAGCACTACGCGTTTATATAGCCCGAACGTTTACTGTACGTAAAATAGATACATCGTTTGTTCTCTGTAATGCAGTCAAAATGAGTTGGCCAGCTTCCAAGCAGACCTTATCCAGATGGATTAAGCTGACCATACCTTCATGCTAGGCTACAACCGCCTACATCCGTTTCAGCTCATTCCACACGTTCTGTTCGATCGTCATGTGCAGCAGGTCGTGGAGCATCTACGACGCAAATTTGCCGTGCGGCTACATGGTGATCAGTGCACACGTTTGTGCGCTTTTGCAAGTTTAATATATTTGCGGCTTCAGCATCTAGCTTTGGCCGTCTTGTGTTACAGGTGCCAAACAGCTCTCCCGCCCACGGGGGAAACTTTCGTACGTCCCAAGAGTACTCCAGTGACCCCTAGTGGATGAAAAAGAAAATAGGATTTTGGTACTTACCGGGTAAATCCTTTTCTTTGAATCCATTGGGGGCACTGGACGCCTACCCAGAGCAGTTTTACCTGGTTTCTGGTAAGTTCAGTGGAGCTTATGGTAACACATTCTCACGACTTGTTCAAATGTTCAAGTTTTTTTATGGTGTCAACTGTTTAGTTGTCAGTTACGTTATGTGTCAACTTTATTGTTGTCCGTTATGTTATAATGTTATATGTAATTCTCCATTGTCATCCTCTATTGCTCCTGTTCGGCTCAGGAAAAAACACTGCGGTATTATGGGAGTATGGAGGGGAGGAGAGTTACTGAATTTAAATATTCTGTTCCTGTCCTTGCTAACACCGTCCATATCCCAAGAGTACTCCAGTGCCCCCTATGGATTCAAAGAAAAGGATTTACCTGGTAAGTACCAAAATCCTATTTTCCCTCGCTGAACAATTGTACATCAAGAACCTCATCTCCCAGGTCTTTGAACCCCTGGCACCTCTTTGCCACTGTTAACTCCCTCCTCTACCCACCTCCATCTCATCTCCCCCTCCATCTCATCTCCCCCTCCCCCCCTCACTCTCTGCTCTTGACTTTGCTACCTACTTCACATCAAAAATTTATACCATACATCACATCCCAGCCATCTCCTTTCCTTTACCATCCCTCCCCATCTCTCTTACCAACTGTAACATCTTTCTGCATGTACAGGTGAATATCTGAAAATTAGAATTTTTCCGGCAGGGTCCACAGGTTAGCCACAGGATAACATTGGGATATGATGATGCAACAGCGGATTTGCACCAATTGGTCAAAGCTTTTCCGGCCTCCCAGCATGCAACGGGCCTGTCCATATATCCCCGCCTCCTAGCTCAGGCAAATCAGTTTTTTGTTTGGTGCAGCAGGAGCTGGACCATGATCAGAGGGCTGCTGGTTTTTAGCAGCCCTAAGCTTTCTTATTTTATTTTTATAGTCTTACTATTTTTTCTTGAGTGATCTTTCTAAAAAGCGTCTTATACGTACCTTAGAAAGAGTTGCTCCAACAACTCTCCACCGGGTCGCAATGACGCTTACCCTCGCGTACAGTGCTGTTTCGGCAGGCGTCTGTGTCTGATATACTAGTAGGTCCAGCAGACGTTACCAGACTGTGGCCGGAGCACGGGGAGGAGGTAAGGCATCCGTTCTGCTTAGAAGGGTGATACGGACACGGCTGCACTGTTTTGGGAGGAGACTACCAAACAGTCGCTGACGCAGCTGCCACCTCGGGTGCACCAGCACTAGGCCTTAGGATCAGAGGCTCCAGGAATAGTATGAGGCTGTGATACCTAGGGTTGATGTCCGCAGTGGGCAGTCAGATGCTCTCCTGGTCGCTCCTCCCCCAGTTCATGACCAGTTTGCTCCGAGTCTTACGCCATGAACTGTTTCCCGCTTCCGTCTCAGACGCTGTACACGAAAGGGACCCAGTCGCAGCATAGGCGGCTGTGTGACGGGTGCGTCTGTGTTCACTGAGTGTCTGTGTTCACTATAGGTTCATGGAGCAGCAGTGTACACCAGTCGCGTATGGATCCACTCAGCGTTTGCAAACGTATTGATCCGTCCTGGAAGCGAGGTGAGTCTCCCTGTATCCCACTCTACTGAGTACGGGTAATACAGCACTAAGTCTCTAGCTACCTTTTTGAGTACGAATAGTTAGATAAGTGCCTATTGCATACGAGTCTGTACACTATTACTGTTGTTTCTTTCGCTGTGTGTCTGAATACGGTAGATCTGTTAAACATGATTCAGTAATATGTTCTCCTACATACTTGAAATGTAGTCGTAGGTGATGATGTGCTTATTATACTAATGTATAACATGTGACTGACTGCTAGTGTGATTGCTGACTTTACTATATTCTGTCAGGTTTTTTTTCTATTCGGACCCCCAATCCTGGTGCATGGGTAGGGTCGGATTGTAGGTCACTTCAAGAAGCTTAACGTTATTACAGTCACAAATTGTGTAGTACACTATGGAAGTGTTGATTATCATGTCTAAGAGCGGCAAGGGTGAGGAAGATACACTCATAGCAACACCAACACTCATATCATGTTTGTCTTGCAAAGCTGTGTTAACCTCTCAGGATCTGGTTCAGGATGGTTTGTGTGCAAATTGTTTTAGCTTTCCCCAGGGTCTCTTGAAAAATACAAGGCAGATTCAGGTGCAGGTTGATCCACCTTGGGCTATGTTTGCACAGGCATTATCCAGTATAGCTGAACGGATAATTCCTCCAACTCCTGTACCAGGGATAGGTTACACGATTAACCCTTACATGCAGCTTCCCATCTGCGGTTTATCACTTGCAGCAGCAGCAGCCTCTCAAAAGAAACAGGCTGATAAGCCAGTGGTAAGTAAATCTTCATCCTCGCAGGCTACACGTTTCAGATGAGGATTCATCGGAGGATGAAAGCTCAATAAATTCTACTTCGGCATACGAAGAGGAGGAGGAAGGTCTCAGCTCAGTGGTTATAGCTGAGTTAATTAAAGCAATGAAAGCCGTTCTATCATTATAGGGGATTCAGCAGAGCATTTGTTAAAAACCAAGGCACCTGTGTTTAAACGTTCCAAAACAGTTAAGTTTCCAGGGTCAGATCAGCTGACTGAAATCATGGAAGAGCCTTGGGCTGCGCACAAAAAGAAGTTTAGAATTCCTAAGAAATGGAATTCCAATTATCCTCTTCCAGCTGGGGATTGTTTAAAAAGGGAGGTGGCTCCTAAAGCAGATACGCATGTGATTCGATTAGAGAGAAAATCTACATTACCTTTGCCTTCAACATCATCAAATGATGTCACGGATAGGAGAGTGTATGGGTTTTTAAAAACCATTTTTTCCCTCTCTGGGGCAGTCATAAGGCCAGCCATGGCTTCAGCTTGGATGGCAAAGGCAGTGGCTGCCTGGGCTGATGCATTGGAGGGGGATTTTTCAATAGCATCTAGAGATCAAAAATCCCATATAGCTCATATAAAACAGGCTGCAATGTTCTTGGAAGAAGCAGCATTGGATATGGGTACTATTGCCTCCAGGGCATCAGCAATCTCTGCTCGCAGCAGGGACGGATCTAGACTTTTCTTTAGGGGGGGCGGTTTACTCTTTAATCTTGACTCCTCCCTCTACAGTCCCAACTCCTCCCATCTGTAATCTTAACTCCTCTCTCAATTCTGACTGAACTTTTTGAGTGAGACTTAGATAGAGCTTTGTGATTGTTTTATGTACATGTGATGTGACTGTGCTATGGGGTAATTGTATTTATTAGCCCTAGTACCCACACACCAGCAAGTGAGGGGCAAATGCTCTGTAACCCTTGCTCTCCTGGCTCCTCTGTGCTGCTGTGGTATAAGCTGCAGCACATCGTTCTGCCTCATGCTCTCCCAGGAGAGCTCTCTTCTGCTCAAAAGTGG
The DNA here is from genome assembly GCF_028390025.1 of Pseudophryne corroboree. Classification (NCBI taxonomy): domain Eukaryota; kingdom Metazoa; phylum Chordata; class Amphibia; order Anura; family Myobatrachidae; genus Pseudophryne; species Pseudophryne corroboree. The sequence continues at coordinate 477,346,563 of NC_086446.1, forward strand.
GCGTGGCTATGACTGTGTTAGGGGGGGGCGGTCGCCCCCTTCGCCCCCCCCTAGATCCGGCCCTGGCTCGCAGAGCAGTTTGGCTACGTACGTGGAAAGCTGATTCAGAATCTAAGAAGGTTTTGGACTCTCCATTTTTCTGGAGATATTCTTTTTGGTAAAGAATTGACAGATATTTTGGAGTCAGAAGCAGACTCCAAGAAGGTAATGTTTCCTTCAACATACAATTTCAAACCTAAAGTTCCGAATCTTCAGCCCTTTCGGTCTCAAGGAAAAGCTAAAGGAAAAAGTGATGGCAGGCAGTCCCAATACATCAAGTCTGGTAAGACTAAAAAGCATTGGGCTACCAGAGGACCGGTTGGTAAAACAGATTATAAGCCATCAGCCTGATGGTGCGGGGATCCTGAGTTCTTCAGTTTGCACAGATCTGGCAGCAGTCTACAACAGATGCCTGGGTGCAGGAAGTGGTATCTCTAGGCTATGCTTTTGCCTTCCAGAAGCACCCTCCTCAAAGGTTTTTTTGTACCAGTCCGTCTGAGGTAGAGACGAAGGCCAGTGCTTTGCAAGAGGCCGTTCAGAAATTGTTTCAGTCAGAAGTAGTCATTCCAGTTCCTCCTGCGCAGCGAGGACAGGGTTTTTACTCCAACCTGTTTCTAGTTCAGAAACTAAATGGGTCATTTCGGCCCATTCTCAATCTCCAGTGCTGAACAAGTACATTTGGGTACCTCGGTTTCATATGGAGACTTTATGTTCCATCATTTTGGCCATGGAGCCAGGGGATTATATGGTATCCTTGGATATACAGGATGCTTACTTACATGTTCCTATGGGTGTAGTACGGGTGACCGACGGTCTCCTGACCGCCGGTCACCTTACCGACGCCGGGATCCCGGCAGCGTACCGACGCCGGGATCCCGGCGGGGAGGGGCGAGTGCAGCAAGCCCCTTGCGGGCTCGCTGCGCTCGCCACGCTGCGGTCTCCACGGGTTCTATTCCCACTCTATGGGTGTCGTGGACACCCACGAGTGGAAATAGTCCCTGTTGGTCGGCATGCCGACCATCGGGATAGTGAGCCGTCGGGCTCACGGAGGAGGTCATGTGACTGTTGGTCAGCCGACCGGCGGTCACATGACTACCACCCGTTCCTATAGCACTGTCCCATCAGTGCTATTTCAGGTTCGCTATCCTCCAACAGTATTTTCAGTTCCAGGCCCTACCTTTTGGGTTAGCCACAGCCTCCAGAGTATTTGCCAAGATTATGGTGGTAATGGCAGATTATCTCCGCCAGCAGGGGATAAGAATTTTTCCATACCGCGACGATCTTTTAATTCTGGCTCAATCGCAGGAATTGCTCCTATGTCATCTGCAACAGACAATAACGTATCTGCAAAGGCACGTGTAGCTCATAAATTGGGCAAAATCGTCTTTGATTCCGTCACAGAGGATGACTCACTTGGGGGCTGTACTGGATTCAAGTCTTCAGAGAGTAATCTTACCTCTGAACAAGATATCCAAGGTTCAGTCAAGGATTCAGGACTTGCTACACAGTCAAAAGGTATCCATTCACACAGCAATGCGTGTGATGGGATTGATGGTTTCAGCATTCGACATGGTGGAGTATGCACAGTTCCACTCGAGGCCTCTGCAGCATCTGATTCTTGCCCAATGGAATGGGTTGCATCAGACGATAAAAACACAGAATATGGTTCTTACGATAGAAGTAAGAAGGTCATTAGCCTTGTGGTTACAGACATCCCATCTGGACAAGGGGAGACCCTTTTGGATATCAGATTGGAAAATTCTGACAACAGATGCCAGTCTCCAGGGCTGGGGAGCAGTGTCGGGAAGGTTGTGTTTCCAGGGGAAATGGACCAAGGAAGAAGGTTGCCTGCCAATAAATAGATTGGATCTTTAGGCCATATATATGGCACTGATTCAGGCAAAGGACATTTTTCGGGGAAAACCAGTTCAGATCCGCTCGGACAATGTGACGGCACTAGCGTACCTCACCCATCAGGGAGGAACTCGCAGCCGAAAAGTGATGACGGAGGTAAGTCACATACTAAAGTGGGCAGAACTTCATTATCCAGCCTTGCCTGCAGTGTTCGTTTCAGGAGTCCTAAACTGGGAAGCGGATTTTCTTGGTCAACACGCCATTCAGGCAAGCGAATGGGCTCTACACTCGGAGGTCTTCCAGACTCTAGTAGACAAGTGGGGGTTGCCAGAGATAGATCTCATGACGTCCTGTCAGAACAACAGTTCTCACATACGGGTCAAGAACAAAGGATCCCAAAGCGATATTTGAGGATGCCCTATCTGCCTGTGAGATGGGACTTTCATCTGGCTTATGTGTTTCCTCCAATCACCCTATTACTCAGGGTAGTGAGAAAGATAAAGCAAGGAAAGGGTGCCGTGATACTAATAGCTGCGACTTGGCCCAGAAGGCATTGGTACACAGATCTGCAGAGAATGTCTATGGATGCTCCACTCCTGCTCCCTCAACGTCCAGATCTACTGATGCAGGGTCTTTGTTATCACACACATCTGGATCAGCTGTCTTTGACGGCGTGGCTCTTGAAACCTCTATCCTGAAGTAGAGAGGATTTTCTCAACAGGTTATTCAAACAATGCTCAGATTAAGGAAACCTTCCTCAGCTCGCATTTATCACTGAATATGGCAAACCTATATTCATTGGTGCAGTGAACGGAAAATGGACCCTAAGTCTTTCAGAGTTTCCAGGGTCTTAGCATTCCTTCAGGCAGGAATGGATAAAAGTTTGAAGGTGGCTTCCTTGAGAGAGCAAGTGTCAGCATTGACTGTATGGTCCCAAAAGAAAACTGCCAACTTACAGGATATGCGTACATTTTTCCAGGAAATGCTGCGCATTCAACCTCCTTTTGTTCCTCCTACAGTGCCTTGGCACTTAAATTTAGTCCTAAAGGCCCTTAAATTTGCCCCATTTGAACCACTTAATAAAGTGGATCTTAAATGGTTGACAGCTAAAGTTCTCTTTCTACTGGCCATGGCGTCAGCTAGAAGAGTATCAGATTTAGGGGCATTGTCATGTCGTCCCACATTTCTGATTTATTTTTATTTTTTTATCCAGATAAAGCAGTTCTCATTAATAGATCTGGGTATCTTTCGAAGGTGGTGTCTAAATTCCACCTTAACGAAGAAATTGTAGAGTCGGCTTTCCAGGTACCGGGCCTTTCTGCAGAAGATGCATCACTGGACGTGGTCCGTGCCTTAAGGATCTATGTGGATCGTACTAGTGCCATCAGAAAGACAGATTCTTTCTTCATTCTCTATAGATTTCACAAGAGAGGATGGCCTGCTGATAAGCAGACACTGGCAAGGTGGCTTTGGATGACTATTTCAGAAGCATATTCTGAAGCTGATCTCCGTGTTCTGAATGTCTCTGCTCACTCTACTCGTAATGTAGGTCCATCATGTGCAGCACAATGTGGTGCTTCAGCAGAACAGATATGTAAGGCAACCACATGGTCTTCCATTGGTCTTCCATTAACACATTCATTAGACATTATGCCATGGATACCTTTGCCTCTCATGACGCTGAATTCGGGCGAAGGATTCTCCTGTCCAATCAGGAGCGTCCCCACCACTAAATTGCTTTGGGAAATCCCAATGTTATCATGTTGATAACCTGTGGGAGAAATATACGTTATGGTAAGAACTTACTGTTGTTAACGGTATTTCTCCTAAATCCACAGGGATCCCACCCTGACGCACCTGATTTGAGGATCCTTTTACTAACTAATCTCTTCCTTCTTGTACGGAAGGGTGTGTATGTGCGTTCTCCCCTGATTAGGGCTATCTGTGTTGCTTCTGCCTTGAGCTTTGGAATACAACGGATTTCCCTGAGCCAGGAAGCGGGGATATATGGACGGGCCTGTTGCATGCTGGAAAAGCTTTGACCGATTGGTGCAAATCCGCTGTCGCTTCATATCCCAATGTTATCCTGTGGACTTAGGAGAAATACTGTTATCAACGGTAAATTCTTACCATAACCTATATATCGTGTAAAGGTTAATTTATTTCAGTAATTCAACTTAAAATAAGATTTTACTTACCGATAAATCTATTTCTCATAGTCCGTAGTGGATGCTGGGGACTCCGTCAGGACCATGGGGAATAGCGGCTCCGCAGGAGACAGGGCACAAAAGCAAGCTTTTAGAATCACATGGTGTGTACTGGCTCCTCCCCCTATGACCCTCCTCCAAGCCTCAGTTAGGTACTGTGCCCGGACGAGCGTACACAATAAGGAAGGATCTTGAATCCCGGGTAAGACTCATACCAGCCACACCAATCACACCGTACAACTTGTGATTTGAACCCAGTTAACAGTATGATAACAATGAAGTAGCCTCTAAAAAAGATGGCTCACAACAATAATAACCCGATTTTTTTGTAACAATAACTATGTACAAGTAATGCAGACAATCCGCACTTGGGATGGGCGCCCAGCATCCACTACGGACTATGAGAAATAGATTTATCGGTAAGTAAAATCTTATTTTCTCTAACGTCCTAGTGGATGCTGGGGACTCCGTCAGGACCATGGGGATTATACCAAAGCTCCCAAACGGGCGGGAGAGTGCGGATGACTCTGCAGCACCGAATGAGAGAACTCCAGGTCCTCCTCAGCCAGGGTATCAAATTTGTAGAATTTAGCAAACGTGTTTGCCCCTGACCAAGTAGCTGCTCGGCAAAGTTGTAAAGCCGAGACCCCTCGGGCAGCCGCCCAAGATGAGCCCACCTTCCTTGTGGAATGGGCATTTACAGATTTTGGCTGTGGCAGGCCTGCCACAGAATGTGCAAGCTGAATTGTACTACAAATCCAACGAGCAATAGTCTGCTTAGAAGCAGGAGCACCCAGCTTTTTGGGTGCCTACAATATAAACAGCAAGTCAGACTTTCTGACTCCAGCCGTCCTGGAATTATATATATATATATATATATTTTCAGGGCCCTGACAACGTCTAGCAACTTGGAGTCCTCCAAGTCCCTAGTAGCCGCAGGCACCACAATAGGTTGTTTCAGGTGAAACGCTGACACCACCTTAGGAAGAAACTGGGGACGAGTCCGCAGTTCTGCCCTGTCCGAATGGAAAATCAAATATGGGCTTTTGTAAGACAAAGCCGCCAATTTTGACAATCGCCTGGCCGAGGCCAGGGCCAACAGCATGGTCACTTTCCATGTGAGATATTTCAAATCCACAGATTTGAGTGGTTCAAACCAATATGATTTGAGGAATCCCAACACTACGTTGAGATCCCACGGTGCCACTGGAGGCACACAAGAGCTGTATATGCAATACTCCCTTGACAAACGTCTGGACTTCAGGAACTGAAGCCAATTCTTTCTGGAAGAAAATCTATAGGGCCGAAACTTGAACCTTAATGGACCCCAATTTGAGGCTCATAGACACTCCTGTTTGCAGGAAGTGCAGAAATCGACCTAGTTGAAATTTTTTCGTGGGGCCTTCCTGGCCTCACCCACGCAACATATTTTTACCACATGTGGTGATAACGTTGTGCGGTCACCTCCTTCCTGGCTTTGACCAGGGTAGGTATGACCTCTTCCGGAATGCCTTTTCCCTTAGGATCCGGCGTTCAAACCGCCATGCCGTCAAACGCAGTCGCGGTAAGTCTTGGAACAGACAAGGTCCCTGCTGGAGCAGGTCCTTTCTTAAAGGCCGATGCCACGGTTCCTCTTGGAACAGACATGGTACTTGCTGAAAGCAAATCCCTTCTTAGCTCCCGAGGCCATTAGTCCTCTGTGAGCATCTCTTGAAGTTCCGGTTACCAAGTCCCTCTTGGCCAATCCGGAGCCACGAGTATAGTTCTTACTCCTCTATGTCTTATAATTCTCAATACCTTGGTTATGAGAAGCAGAGAAGGGAACACATACACCGACTGTTACACCCACGGTGTTACCAGGACGTCCACAGCTATCGCCTGAAGGTCTCGTGACCTGGCGCAATACCTGTCCCATTTTTTTGTTCGGGCGGGACGCCATCATGTCCACCTTTGGTCTTTCCCAACGGTTCACAATCATGCGGAAAACTTCCCGATGAAGTTCCCACTCTCCCGGGTGGAGGTCGTGCCTGCTGAGGAAGTCTGCTTCCCAGTCGTCCACTCCCGGAATGAACACTGCTGACAGTGCTATCACATGATTTTCCGCCTAGCGAAAAATCCTTGCAGTTTTGCCACTGCCCTCCTGCTTCTTGTGCCGCCCTTTCTGTTTACGTGGGCGACTGCCGTGATGTTATCCCACTGGATCAATACCGGCTGACCTTGAAGCAGAGGTCTTGCTAAGCTTAGAGCATTATAAATTTGCTCTTAGCTCCAGTATATTTATGTGGAGAGAATTCTCCAGACTTGATCACACTCCTTGTGTGACTGCTCCCCAGCCTCTCAGGCTGGCCTCCGTGGTCACGAGCATCCAATCCTGAATGCCGAATCTGCGGCCCTCTAGAAGATGAGCACTCTGTAATCACCACAGGAGAGACACCCTTGTCCTTGGATATAGGGTTATCCGCTGATGCATCTGAAGATGCGATCCGGACCATTTGTCCAGCAGATCCCACTGAAGAGTTCTTGCGTGAAATCTGCCGAATGGAAGCGCTTCGTAATAAGCCACCATTTTTACTAGGACTCTTGTGCAATGATGCACTGACACTTTTCCTGGTTTTAGGAGGATCCCGATTAGCTCGGATAACTCCCTGGCTTTCTCCTCTGGGAGAAACACCTTTTTCTGGACTGTGTCCAGAATCATCCCTAGGACCAGCAGACGTGTCGTCGGAACAACTGCGGTTTTGGAATATTTAGAATCCACCCGTGCTGTCGTAGAACTACTTGAGATAGTGCTACTCCGACCTCCAACTGTTCTCTGGACCTTGTTCTTATCAGGAGGTCGTCCATTTTCTTTGAAGACGAATCCTCCTTTCGGTCATTACCTTGGTAAGGACCCGGGGTGCCTTGGACAATCCAACGGCATCGTCTTGAAACTGATAGTGACAGTTCTGTACCACGAACCTGAGGTACCCTTGGTGAGAAAAGGCAAATTTTGGGACATGGAGGTAAGCATCCCTGATGTCCCGGGACACCATATAGTCCCCTTGTTCTTTGCTATCACTGCTCTGAGTGACTCCATCTGGATTTGAACCCTTGTAAGTGTTCAAATTTTTCAGATTTAGAATAGGTCTCACCTAGCCTTCAGTACCACCATATAGTGTGGAGTAATACCCCTTTCCTTGTTGTCGGAGGGGTAAATTTATTATCACCTGCTGGGAATACAGCTTGTGAATTGTTTTCAATACTGCCTCCCTGTCGGAGGGAGACATTGGTACAGCAGACTACAGGAACCTGCGAGGGGGGAAACCTCTCGACATTCCAATCTGTACCCCTTGGATACTACTTGTAGGATCCAGGGGTCCTGTACGGTCCCAGCGTCATGCTGAGAACTTGGTAGAAGCGGTGGAGGGCTTCTGTTCCTGGGAATGGGCTGCCTGCTGCAGTCTTCTTCCCTTTCCTCTATCCCTGGGCAGATATGACTCTTATAGGGACGAAAGGACTGAGGCTGAAAAGACGGTGTCTTTTTCTGCAGAGATGTGACTTAGGGTAAAAAACGGTGGATTTTCCAGCAGTTGCCCTGGCCACCAGGTCCCATGGACCGACCCCAAATAACTCCTCCCCTTTATACGGCAATACATCTTTGTGCCGTTTGGAATCTGCATCACCTGACCACTGTCGTGTCCATAAACATCTTCTTGCAGATATGGACATCGCATTTACTCTTGATGCCAGAGTGCAAATATCCCTCTGCGCATCTCGCATATATAGAAATGCATCCTTTAAATGCTCTATAGTCAATAAAATACTGTCCCTGTCAAAGGTATCAATATTTTTAGTCAGGGAATCCGACCAAGCCACCTCAGCTCTGCACATCCAGGCTGAGGCGATCGCTGGTCGCAGTATAACACCAGCATGTGTGTGTATACTTTTTAGGATATTTTTCAGCCTCCTATCAGCTGGCTCCTTAAGTACGGCCCTATCCGTAGATGGTACCGCCACTTGTTCTGATAAGCGTGTGAGCGCCTTATCCACCCTGAGGGGTGTTTCCCACCGCGCCTTAACTTCTGGCGGGAAAGGGTATACCGCCAATAATTTTCTATCGGGGGAAACCCACGCATCATCACACACTTCATTTAATTTATCTGATTCAGGAAAAACTACAGGTAGTTTTTTCACCTCGCACATAATACCCTTTTTTGTGGTACTTGGAGTATCAGAAATATGTAACACCTCCTTCATTGCCCTTAACGTGTGGCCCTAAAAGAAAATACGTTTGTTTCTTCACCGTCGACACTGAAATCAGTGTCCGTGTCTGGGTCTGTGTCGACCGACTGAGGTAAATGGGCATTTTACAGCCCCTGACGGTGTTTGAGACGCCTGGACAGATACTAATTTGTTCGCCGGCCCTCTCATGTCGTCAACCGGCTTGCAGCGTGTTGACATTGTCACGTAATTTCCATAAATAAGCCATCCATTCCGGTGTCGACTCCCTAGAGAGTGACCTCACCATTACAGGCAATTTGCTCCGCCTCCTCACCAATATTTTCCTCATACATGTCGACACACACGTACCGACATACAGCACACACATAGGGAATGCTCTGATAGAGGACAGGACCCACTAGCCCTTTGGGGAGACAGAGGGAGAGTTTGCCAGCACACACCAAAACGCTATAATTATCCAGGGACAACCTTTATATAAGTGTTCCTCCCTTATAGCATTTTAATATATATACATATCGCCAAATCAGTGCCCCCCCTCTCTGTTTTAACCCTGTTTCTGTAGTGCAGTGCAGGGGAGAGCATGGGAGCCTTCCCACCAGCCTTTCTGTGAGGGAAAATGGCGCTGTGTGCTGAGGAGAATAGGCCCCGCCCCCTATTCGGCGGGCTTCTTCTTCGGAGTTTTAGATATCTGGCAGGGGTTAAATACATCCATATAGCCTCAAGGGCTATATGTGATGTATTTTTCGCCATACAGGTATTATACATTGCTGCCCAGGGCGCCCCCCCCCCAGCGCCCTGCACCCTCCGTGACCGCTGTGTGAAGTGTGCTGACAACAATGGCGCACAGCTGCAGTGCTGTGCGCTACCTGATGAAGACTGAGAGTCTTCTGCCGCCTGGTTCCGGACCTCTTCATCTTCAGCGTCTGCAAGGGGGGTCGGCGGCGCGGCTCCGGGACGAACCCCAGGGCGAGCCCTGTGTTCCGACTCCCTCTGGAGCTATGTCCAGTAGCCTAAGAATCCAATCCATCCTGCACGCAGGTGAGTTGAAAATCTCTCCCCTAAGTCCCTCGATGCAGTGAGCCTGTTGCCAGCAGGACTCACTGAAAATAAAGAACCTAAAAACTTTTTCTAAGTAACTCTTTAAGAGAGCCACCTAGATTGCACCCTTCTCGGCCGGGCACAAAAACCTAACTGAGGCTTGGAGGAGGGTCATAGGGGGAGGAGCCAGTACACACCATGTGATTCTAAAAGCTTGCTTTTGTGCCCTGTCTCCTGCGGAGCCGCTATTCCCCATGGTCCTGACGGAGTCCCCAGCATCCACTAGGACGTTAGAGAAAAGGTGAAACTAATAAATTTTATATGGACTCATTACATGAAAAGTGAGATATTTCAAGCCTTTTTTTGATATAATTTTGATGATTGAGGCTTACAGCTTAAGAAAACCCCAAATCCAAAATCTAAGAATTAGAATATTACATAAAATCAATAAAAAAAGAATTTTAAATACAGAAATGTCGGCCCTCTGAAAAGTATAATCATGCATATGTACTCAGTACTTGGTTTGGGACCCTTTTGCATGAATTACTGCCTCAATTCGGTGTGACATGGATTCTATCAGCCTGTGGCACTGCTGAGGTGTTATGCAAGACCAGGATGCTTCAGTAGCAGCCTTTCAGCTCTTCTGCATTGTTCGGTCTCATGTCTCTCATCTTAGATTCTCTTTTATCTTTAGCCCAGGAAAGACGCTTCTGACGTTTTGTTGTTCAGGAGCGGCTTGACAAGAGGAATACGACATTTGAAGCCCATGTCCAGGATTTGCCTGTGTGGTGGCTCTTGATGCACTCCAATCTCAGTCCACTCCTTGTGAAGCTCCCCCACACTTTTGAATGGCCTTTTCCTGAAAAGAAGAAAAACTGGTCTGTTGCTCAGTGGTCCAAAGTCCTCTTTTCTGATGAGAGCAAATTTTGCATCTCATTTGAAAACCAAGGTCCCAGAGTATGGAGAGGCACACAATCCAAGATGTTTGGAAGTCCAGTGTGAAGTTTTCACAGTCTGTTTTTATTTGGGGAGCCATGTCATCTGCTGGTGTTGGTCCACTGTGCTTTATTAAGTCCAGAGTCATCGCTGCTGTCTACCAGGACATTTTCGAACACTTCATGCTTTTTCAGCCGACAATCTTTATGGAGATGCTGTTTTTTTCCAGCAGGGCTTGGCACCTGGCCACACTGCCAAAAGTACCAAAACCTGGTTTAATGACCGTGGGATTACTGTGCTGGATTGGCCAGGAAACTCGCCTGACCTGAACCCCATAGAGAATCTATTGGGCACTGCCAAGAGAGAGATGAGACATAAGACCAAACAATGCAGAAGAGCTGAAGGCCGCTGTTGAAGCATCTGGGTCTTCCATAACACCTCAGCAGTGCCACAGGCTGATAGAATCCATGTCACGCCGAATTGAGGCAGTAATTCATGCAAGAGGGGCCCAAATTAAGTACTGAGTACATATGCATGAGTATACTTTTCAGATGGCCGACATTTCTGTATTTAAAATCCTTTTTTTATTGTTTTTATGTAATATTCAAATTTTCTGAGATTTTGAATTTGGGGTCATCTTAAACTGTAAGCCACAATCATCAAAATAATAACAAATAAAGGCTTGAAATATCTCACTTTTCATGTAATGAGTCTATATAATATATTAGTTTCACCTTTTAAGTTGAATTACTGTATCATTTTATAGTATGCAAATTCTACATGTTACTTCAGTGCTGATTGGTTGCCATGGGAAACTTCTCCACTGGCTCACTTCTCTGCTCTTATCACTGCTTAGCAGGGGCGTCAGAACGTTTTTAGGTTGGGGGGGGCAAGATATAATCTGAGTTTGATGCCCCTAGCTTCCCAGAACAGTGTGACAGGGGGTGACATGAAAGGCATATGTGTCGGTGCATCATTATGATTATTAGCATTACCAGCAACATGGTAAGCATGGGATCTGGTTTGGATCCCGGCAGTTGAAATACCTAAGTTGGAATCCCGGCACTGCTCGGAATGCTGGCGTTGGCATCCCGAATAGGATCACAATTCCGATGCTGGGTCCTGGACGTCTGTGTGGTGGGCAACCGGAGAGGTAAGCCGTGGGAGGGGGGGGGGGGGGGGGGGGGGTTAGGTTTAGGCTGCGGGAAGTGGGTGTTAGGGTTAGGCTACGGGGAGGGGGGGGAGGTTAGGTTTAGGCCGTGGGAGGGGGGGGATTAGGGTTATGCACCCCCGGGGAGGGTTAGTCTGCAGGGTGGGGAGGGTTAGGCTCTAAGGGGGAGGGTTAGGGTTAGGCTGCGGGGAGGGAATGTTAGGCACTAAGGGAGGAGGGTTAGGCACTAAAGAGGGGCGGGGGGTTAGGGTTCGACTGCGGTGAGGGAGGGTTAGGCTGCGGGGATTGGAGGGTTAGGGTGAGGCTGCAGGTAGGGAGGGGTAGAGGGGGAGGGTTAGGACACATAACTCCCAGGTGTCGGATTCTGTGCATGGGGACGCAGCGTTAGGTGTTCTGACAGTGTGCAGGCAGTTGAATAATATATACTGTACCCTGGCTGGTCTCTGTCAGCTTGACAGTTCAGCCCCACATACAGTACATAAGTTAATATCTCATAGTGCTTGGTAAGCACTGGCTGCTTTCTGGTATATTGCCAAACTTGCAAAAGCGGGTACCTTGCAGTGGGCGTCCTCTCCTCAAGTTTCTGCACTGGGGACGTCATGAGATCAGATGTCAGTCAGACCTCAGCCAGAAGCAGCACTGTGTCAGCACCAGCGGAGGAGGTCAGAGGAGAGAGGAGGGGATGGAAGGAAACAGAAGCCCCCGGACCGCCTCCTTCCTCTTTGTCATGTCCTGTAGCCGGCTGCGTACTTGGAGTACTATAATGAGTCAGTTTGACTCATTATTAGTACTGTTCATACTGCTGTGGGCCCCGGTGCAGTAGTTCCGCCGCTGCGCGGCTGGTATCCAACCGCAACGCTCCCAGTGCCAGCATGAGCAGGGGCAGAGGCGCTGGTATACAGGAGCACCATCAGCGGGAGGCAGATGCCAGGCAGAGAGAGAGGAGGGGAGGCAGATGTTGGGCAGAGAGAGGGGGGAAAAGATGATGGGCAGAGAGAGGGGGGACAGATGCTGCGGAGAGGAGGGCAGATGATGGGCAGAGAGGGGGGGGACAGATGCTGTGGAGAGTACAGATGATGGACAGAGAGGGGGGACAGATGCTGGGCAGAGGGGACAGATGCTGCGGAGAGGGGGGCAGATGATGGGCAGAAAGAGGGGAAGCAGATGCTGGGCAGAGAGAAGGGGGGACAAATGCTACGGAGAGGGGGACAGATGCTGGGCAGAGAGAGGGGGGACAGATGCTGCGGAGAGGCGGACAGATGATGGGCAGAGAGACGGGGGACAAATGCTGCGGAGAGGGTGGCAGATGCTGGGCAGAGAGAGGGGGGACAGATGCTGTGGAGAGGGGGGGCAGATGATGGGCAGAAAGAGGGGGAGCAGATGCTGGGCAGAGAGAAGGGGGGACAAATGTTGCGGAGAGGGGGAGCAGATTCTGGGCAGAGAGAAGGGGGGACAAATGCTGCGGAGAGGGGGACAGATGATGGACAGAGGGGGGGACACAGATGCTGCGGAGAGGAGGATAGATGATGGGCAGAAAGAGGGGTGTACAGATGCTGCAGAGAGGGGGGCAGATGATGGGCAGAAAGAGCGGAGGAAGATGCTGCGTAGAGGGGGGCAGATGATCGGCAGAAAGAGGGGGAGCAGATGCTGGGCAGAGAGAAGGGGGGGCAGATGATGGGCAGAGAGAGGGGGGACAGATGCTGCGGAGAGGTGGGCAGATGCTGGGCAGAGTGAGGGGGGACAGATGCTGGGCAGAGAGGGGGGGGGGCAGATGCTGGGCAGAGAGAAAACCATGTAGCAGTGAGAGAGAGAGAGACAGCAGCGCATAGAGAAGGTGGCAGAGACGGACAGGAGCTATGGAGACCGAGGAGTCAGGTTGAATACTCACTTTTAGACAAGGGCCATGCTGTGTGACATCCTCCTGTTCCATGTGTCAGAGGAGCATGTGACAGCTCCTCCAATCAGGGGCTCTTCTAATCAGCATGTGCCGAGCTCCTCCAATCACTGCTCGGCACATGTTCTTCTGACCTTATTGCTGATACCAGGGAGGGGAGGAGACGAGGCACCGCAGTGAGTTGCATGGACTTCCCCGGCTGCTGCTCTCAGTGAGTACAAGCTAACCCCTCCTCCCATCCCTGTGCTGCCAGCGCTGCTGCCTGTCATGCAGTGTGACAGGCACAGCGGCAGTCGGCAGCTGCAGAGTAGCAAAGCAGGGAGAGCGCCTCCCTGCTTTGCAGAGGCGCCTCTCTCAAGTTTGGGGGGAGCGAGCTGCCCCCTTGCCCCCCCTATTCCGACGCCCCTGCTGCTTAGTAAATGTCCCCCTAAGATCCTTATCCACTCACTGGTCATCTCCAGACTGGACTACTGTAATCTCCTATCTGGCATCTCTGACAAATGCCGCTCTCCACTCCAATCTACTGTATACTCTGTACTACTTCCCAGCTCATCTTCCTCACCAAACGTACTACATCCACCTACCCTCTCTTACAAGGCCTTCGCTGGCTCCCATTCCCCTTCAGAATCCAATTCAAACTTCCCCCACTTGCTTACAAAGATCTCACCCACTCCTCTCCTAGTTACATCTCTGACCTTGCATCTCTGTACACTCCCACCCTTCCTCTTTGCTCTGCTAATGCACACCACCTCTCCAGCCTACTTATTACCACCTCCTACTTCCAAGATTTTGCATGTGTTGTTCCCTTTCTCTGGAATTCTCTACCTCTTCCCCTCAGACTCTTCACCTCTCTACAGAGCTTTAAACGGTCTCTCAAGACCCACTTCTTCACCAAACCCAGCCATCTCTCATCCTACGCTCACTGTCTACTCCGTTTTTGCCACCCCTGTGTGTTTGCCCCTCCTCTGTGGCGACATTTAAATGAAAGAAAATATTAATAATAATAATTTATAATTAAATCTGGGTTACTCTGGAGTGTACAGGACACCTGCCTGTTTATTTAATTTTCATTGGCTAGAAACTAAATGAAATGCATAAGACTGATAACTTTACACAATGTTTTGAGTGTCTTCGCAAATGCAAGTACAGAAACACTAAATTATTTAGGTCTTAAGGGCCCCATACACTAGTGCGATATTGCACGTTTTCGTGCAATTGCGACGAGTGCCTTAGATGGATAGCATGAAAAATGTCAAATTGCATGTACTTTTCTTGCGATTGCTCGTTCCCGTGTGTCACCCATCGCAATCACAGATCACACGTGCTGCACGTTAGATTTATCTCAATTGCATGGAAATACTGTAGGTTGAATAACATTAGATTGCCTGAGATAAATCACATGTACAAAATACACTCAAGTACCAAATCGCAATGGCAGGCCTCCCGGGAAGCTCCCAGCCAGATTGCAGGAAAAATGGATGCAACTCATTGCTGAGATAAAAATCCCTAGTGTATGGGGCCCTTTACTAATATGATTTGGAATGGGATTGGTGAGATGTATCATGCACAGGTGACGTAATCTAGTTGACTTCACCAGTTATCCCAACCAGCCATGCTTTGTTGTGTACAATTGACTAGAAATCATCTTACTGGATAGTTTGATGCAAAAGAAAATCATGTTTTGTACCATATTTTTTCTTTTCCACCATTTTAAGATTATTCTGTCCCCTCACATGCTGAAATTTACTACTGTTTTAAGGCCACTGTATTAACATTTTTTCATGTTCTTGTCCAGTTCCTCCACAGAAAATGTCAAAAGCTCCAGACGATCATCTGAAATCAGAAAACATACAGATGTCAAACTCATTCAACTACAATGTTCTCCAGCACCTGGGCCAGTTTCCCCCTCTCATGTCCAACAAACAGATTGTAGAGCCCAATGGAGCTATAGCTGTCCAGCAGAATGCAGGCTCCAACAAGCCCACCATGTCTTACGCAAGTGCCCTGCGTGCCCCTCCAAAACCCAAACCCCCGCCAGAACAGGCAAAAAAAAATAGCGACCCTTTGTCTTTATTTCAGGAACTTAGCTTAGGGAGTTCATCAGGTAACAATGGCTTCTATTCTTATTTTAAGTAGATCCCTTTCTCTCTGCTGTTCGTGTTTTGTTTTTATACAATTTATTTTCTTTTTTGTCATTTTGTAGAAAGACCCTGTTTTAGCTTTGGTTAATGAGTAAACAATAGCCTCACCTGTACTTTTTAAGCTATTTTGTTTTTCTTTTATGTGCGTGCATAAAGTGTGTTCTTGTGCCTTTGTGTATGTGTCTACAAGTATTTTGCACACATATTTTACTGCCGATAGCCAAAGGCAGCCTGTACTAGTCTTTGTCAGAATTACTCTCCAAACTTTTTTTGAGGTTTTCAATATTTTCTATTATCAGTTTATTTATGTTTTTTATTGCTATTTACATTTTAAGCACATCAGCCAAAGGTTACTTAACCCTGTTAAGTAGTTACCCATAAATAGTCACATTGAAGCCTCTCACTCCCTTTTGATGACATTGAAAATACTGATGCTGATATTTACACATGGCCATAAAATACAGGATAATGCTATTGGCTGTGATATTTCTATTTTAAAAATTTTTTTTTTTTTGGTGCTTCACACTGTCCCATCTCCCCCTTCCCTCTGTTCCAATAGTCTATATGTGGACACATACACATTGATACATACACACATTAAAAAGGTGTGTGTGTATGTTTATATTGTGCAAAATATACATCCACACATATAGCTTTACTGCTAAATCTGCAATTTGTTACAGGGCAAAAAAAGAAAAGAAATATATATATTTTGTGAATTCTTTTTGCAAATTTTAATGTTGGGCAGGCTTATGACCGTTTTATGTATAACCTTTTTTTTTTTTTTTTTCATGTGTCATAAATGTTGCATTACAATTAGCAGCTTCGGCTAAATATATATATATATATAAATATATCTTAAAAAATAAAGTAAAAAAAAAATCTAGCAAAAAAAGTAAAAGAAAAAATATAAAAATTTTGTCAAAGCTGTATTTAAAAAGAAAAAAAATTGTAAGTAGTCTTTACATTTATTCAATTGACAGCATCAAATACTGGGTTTCTGTACCAGAAAATAGCCAGTTATTGTAAAAAATGTATGTTATAACTGATTTAATTATTTCTTTTTCTTTTTAAAACTTTTTTTTTTTTTTTAAATAACTGCAGCGACTTCTACATTTTAAGTTTTAATTTTTTTTCTTCTACGGGGTGATGCTGCCTTTTAAATAATTTTTGTAGCGAACATTTCCCTTTTTGTTTTAGTTTCATTCTCTTTCTTTTCTTCGGGACCTAAGAAGCAGTTGATAGAGCAAGGATTCAAGTGTACCTTATTATAAATTGAGAATTGATCATGCACAACAAGTGGTCGCAGTAAGTGGATATACAGCAGTCCTAATTTACCTAATCTTTGCTGATAATGAGATCAGCATTTATTGAGGCTGCATGAAATCCATCTTATGTGACACACTAATACAAATATACTACGTATAAATTGGCTGTATTCAGTCCCTAAATCAAGAAGAGATTCAAATAAAAGCAGCCTTGTGTGCTTATAATAGTATATGTACATTTTGAAAGCATTTTATTTTTTCAAATTAATCATATAATGGTACCAATCTTTAAGGAAAGATGCATTGAATTTTTTTATTGGTAAACATTTGATGTGTTAATCATAAAATCATAAATAGGAGGAAATACCAATGACCGTTACTTTTTCTTTTCTTTTTTTCCCCCCTTTTTTTTGTGTAGTGGCATGTACTTTGCCTGTAGACAATTGGATGTGCAAAGTGTGTGTGTGTGTGTATATATATATATATATATATATATATATATATATATGTGCGTGTGTGTATATATATATATATATATATATATATGTATATATATATATATATACATATATATTGAATTGAAATTAATTTTTTTTGTAGATTTGTGTTTTTCATATATATATATATATATATATATATATATATATATATATATATATATATATAGTTTAGCTTGGTTTGTTACACTATACGGATACCTCTGCGAGGCAATACATAAGCGTACAACACTGCTTTAAATACAGAATAATGTGTCCACATTTTAAATGTGCGAAAACAGGAAAAAAGTGAAAAAATATATATATATTAAAAAAATAAAAAATAAAATGATATACTTTAAAATAAAAAAAACAAAATCCGTTCTGCATTTTATTTTCTGACAAGCAATGTTTAAACAGCTTGTTTGTAACATTTATTTGATAGATTTTTGTAACCAGGTGATGAAAGCTGAGAATAAATTTTTAGGTATGTTGGTGCTCAGTAGATTTAATAACTATTTTACAAAGAAACAACTGTGTGATTTTGGTAAAGAAATCTTGTTTCTTTTCACTATGCATGCATAAATGTTTGTAATCTGGCTTTAACTTCTCCCCTTCAGTGATATTGGAAAGAAAAGACAAAAAAATCCACAGCCCAAAAAAAAAACCAAGAAACTATTGTGCTGCTTCCAAGTTTTTTTCCAGTACACATTTTGGTACATTATTTGATGTTTACATTAAAATGTGACATTATTCAAGAAAACAGGTTTTTTTTTTTGCTGTTTTATTTGAACAGCTGCACTATACACTTTATTGTCTGGCTGTAAAGGTGTGTCAATCAGTGACGATCTACAACTGTCCACAGTTTCTACTGGAAAGGAGTTATCTAATAATAATAATGTTTTATTTACCCTTATGCTGAAAATTAATACGTTAAAATTTGTGTTTTCATGGAACCTGTGAGCCACAAAATCTGTGACCAACTTTACTTTGAAATTCCTCAGTTGTGTATTGTATAGTGCCGTTGAACAGCCAGTGCTTTGAATTTACATACCAATTATTTTAACACAGTTGAGAGCTGCTATTCTGTGTGAAATTATAGTAAGGCCTGTTTGAATTTAAAGACATGCAGGCCCTTAATTGCATACTGCAATTCTCTTCCATATTAAATTGCCCTGTGCTGCTGTTTACTAGGTCTATGACATGCAGTTCTGTGTGTGAATAATACCCCTTTCAGACATGCAGTTAAATCCCGGTTTTATGCACGTATGTGTGAAAGGACACAACCCGGGAGTAAGGGGGACATGTACTAAGCAGTGATAAAAGTGGAGAAGTTGCCCATGACAACCAATCAGCATTGACATAACATTTAGAATTTGCTTACTATAAAAGTATATAGAGCAGCTGATTAGTTGCCATGGGCAACTTCTCCACTGGCTCACTTCTCCACTTTTATCACTGCTTAGTACCTGTCCCCCCTACGTCCTAGATCCCCGACCCTACTCCCGACCAGGGTCACGGAGCTGAGACCTGGGAATTTGCTGGCTGCTAGACTCGGAAAATTCCAAGGTCATATGTCTGAAAAAGGGTATAAGAGTGACGTGAGGAACATTTAAAAGCCAATGACTCATCTGCGCAATATAATTAATAGGTCACCTCTGAACGTGTGAAAAATATCCCAGCAAACTACTGTCAGCCAGTAAAAACTAATTAAAGTTTATTCTTTTTTATAAATAAAATGTAGAAGTCTTATTTGCAATGATTTTCATATGATAAACATCTCTTAAATTAAAGCACACTGAATCGTCAAACAGCACATGGCACCATAAAGACCACTCCAGGTTCCACTCCTGTCAGCTGAGAATAGGAAACTGTGGCCACAGGCTCCTCAAAACTATACTTTTGAAGATTGAAAAACATTAACTGGTCTGATGAAATTCTATATCTGCTGAAAAATGCAGATATTTAGGGGGAGAATTTGGTATAAACAACATAAATCCATGATTGGGTTATGGTGAGGAATGATTCTTGGCACACATCAGAGCAAAGAATACCACATTAACTGCTGCTAGTCATGTGCATTACTTTATGACCACAGTCCATCCATATTCTAATAGCTGCTTCATGATAATGCACAATGTCACAAAGCACCCATCATCTCGAACTGATCCCATGAAGTTGACAATTATTTGAGTATATTTCAGTGGCCCCCAGAGTCACCAGCATTGAATCCAAAAGAGCATTTTTAGGCTGTGGCAGAAATGGGAGATTTGGAGCATGAATGTGTTGGTGACAAATTTAAAACACCTGCATAATATCAACATTTACCATAGTCTCTAAGGATTTTCACTACCTTTTTGGATTCATGCAACTTGGTCCTGTCCAGTACTAGAAAGATGTACCTAATGTGAAGCAATGAAACGTTCTAGAAAGTTGGTCGGTTCCACTCTAATAAAATTTGACCTAGTTCAGGGTGAACTCTTCCTAAGAGAACATGATCATAAATGCTTGTAATCTCCATTCTCCACTGGTCTTTTCTACACTTTGCAGGATTGTTTTTGCTGCCACCTCCATAATTTATGGTGCTCTACATATTTATAGCCGCTCTTGTATTTCGCTGTAGCCAGTTGTTTCCTGATCACTGTCCTGGCCCCTTATGAAGCCAATGGTGATTTCCCAATTTTGAAAACATGTCTGTATTGTTTAACTTCTAAAACATTGGTCCATCTTCATCATAACGTTATCAATGTGTCACTCGAACTCGAATTTTCATTGTAGTGTTTTTCAATCTCCTGTTTTAGAGTTACAGAAAGTGAAAGAACTTGGCTTATGAAGTACAAATTAGTTAGTTCTCGCCAGAGAATTATGGCAATTTAGCAGGCTATAGGGAGAGTTCTCATTTTTCAAGGTTCACGTGTTCAACGTGTATAATTTTGTTTGTGTAATCCCCATTTCCATACTGTGCGAATATACCAAAATACATATATATACTGTGGTATCTCTATTCCTCTAGCATCCATAAGGGATATTGGGGAATCTAGTACGATGGGTGTAGACTGGGTCCAAAGGAGCTGGTGCACTTAAAAAAATTTTCACTGGATGTGCTGGCTCCTTCCCTTTATGCCCACTCCCACAGGCAGTTTCGAAAAAAGTGCCCTCAGGAGGGGATGCACATCTCTGAGCTCCGGAGACCACTGTCCTGAGGGGTTGTTGTTCAGCAGGGCACTGCGCCTTGGATGTCACAATCGCAGCACGCGGCACACCACTAACACTGCCTGAAGGTGACATCTGTGGTGAGTATAAACCGGTGGTTCCCCGGTTAAAATTGCGGCTGAACGTGGGCGCGGCATACGGGACCCTCCTGGGGGGGTCCCGCTAGGGTCCCCCGTGTAGACTGGCCGACAATCGCTTGAACTAGCACTTGTGTTACGTTTTTGAGCAAATGGGAGACATTGCCAGTATAAATATTCACTGTAGCTCCAGCGCCGTTGGAGGGGGCGGCGCTACCTCAGAGCAGGACCAGAGGCATTTTAGCGCCTTCCTCTGCTTAATGCAGCTACAGACAGCACACACAGCGCTTCCTGGGTCCTCTACAGGATAAACATTATTAGTGTTTACTGTGATATAGTTAGCGGTCAGTCTCACTGGGGCTGTACAGCTAGGGGTGTGCTTGTGTCCTCTCTGTGTCTCCTCTCACATACAGTAAGGGCAGGCTTGAGATATATTACTGTCTGTGTATGTTATTGTACTTACTGTGAAACACGGGTAAACACAAGCTGTGCAGTGTATGTCACACTAAATTCTCTCCAGTATCATCTGATTCTGTTTCTTGTGAACAATGCAGCCAATCTTCACAAATCAGTGAAGGGGCTGGAGGAGAGGGTCCATAGCCCACATGGCTAGGGTCTCTAAAAAATATGATGTCTGATATGTCATCCCAGCTCACTGCTAATGTTTAAAAAAACTCTTGCTACTACAACAGGCTGATGCAGATTTAGCTGCTAGGGCAGATGTTACACAGCCCCCCTCCTCATGTAGGACCACAAAAGCATGGTTTGCCTGCTTTACTGTCTAACACAGATGAGGATATACAGGAGGATGGGGAGGACTTGGACCCCGTTAGTGGGGATACCGATTCTGCTCAGGGTATTGAACCCCTAATTCTGGCTATACGGGATGTGTTAAAGCTCCCTCTAGAGGACACTGCATCACAGCAATCCAGACAAAAAAATCCAAGTGTCCAAAAAAATTTTGCGCACTTTCCCATTTTTTCCTAAAAGTAGGAAATTTTGTAAAGAACCCGTGGGGGTTGATGTATCAGTCTCTCGACTGTCCAAAAAGGCGGTGATACCTGCCCCGGGATCCTTTACCATAAAGGATCCTGGGGATAGGAAAATAGAAGCTACACTCAAATCTATTTACACGGCAGCAGGTGTATCGCAACGGTCGGTCATTGCGGGTTGCTGGATAACCCATGTCATTCATTCATGGGCCACTCAAATTCAGGAGGGCCTCTCCGGGGCTATGCCCCTGGTCACTATGGTGACCCTCATAAAGCACATTCAGGACACTACACGCGTCATCTGTGATTCCCTCGAGATGGGGAACATTAATGCTAGGACCTCTGCCATGGCAGTGTCTGCACACCGGGCCTTGTGGTTGCGTCAGTGGATAGCGGATGTGGAATCCAAACGCAGTGTGGAATCCCTTCCCTTTTCAGGGGAATGGCTCTTTGGGGTTGAATTGGATACATGGATTTCCAAAGTTACGGCTGGGAAATCCACGTTTCTCCTCTCTGAGGCCCCACCGGTGAGATGCTCCTACCCGGGGCTGTCTATACAGTCCTTTCGGTCTCACAGATTTCAATCTAAGGCCAGAGGTGCCTCCACTGTGACTAGAGGCACCAGAGGTAAGTAAAAGAAAGCCTGCAAGCACCAGCTCTCATGAACAAGACCACCAGTTCTGCTTCCACTAAGGCCTCAGCATGACGGTGCCCACCCACCCCGAGGGGATATCGAGGTGGGAGCTCGACTGCGTCACTTCAGCCGCGTCTGGGAGGATACCTGGGTCTGGGATCTCATTTCTCAAGGCTACAAGCTGGAGTTCGACAATGCTCCTCCCCAACGATTTTTCAAATCAAGCTTACCAGCTTTGGAAGGTATGGTTATGCAGGTTACGTTACAATAGACCATCCTAAAGTTGGTCCAGTCCCACGTCATTGTTCCAGTACCAATACCACAACGAGGCAAGGGTTATTACTCCAACCTGTTTGTGGTTCCGAAACCGGACAGTTCAGTAAGGCCTATTTTGAATCTAAAGTCCTTGAATCCTTAACTGAAGGTGTTCAAGTTCAAAATGGAATCCTTACGAGCAGTGATTGCGGGCCTGGAAGAACAGGAATGCATTGTTTCCTTGGACATCAAGAACGCATACCTCCATATTCCGATTTGACCACCTCATCAGGCGTACCTGAGGTTTACCCTGCTGGACAATCACTACCAATTCCAGGCACTGCACTTTGGCCTGTCCTCAGCTCTGAGGGTGTTCACAAAGGTGATGGCGGAGATGATGTTCCAGCTCCGGGTCCAGGGAGTCAATATTGTCCCTTACCTGGACGATCTTCTGATCAAAGCAAGATCCATGGAGCTTTTGTTGTTCCATATCGACCGCACTATCCAACTTCTATCACGCCATGGGTGGATCCTCAACTTACAGAAGTCCCACCTGGAGCTGACTCAGTGGCTCCTGTTCCTGGGGATGTTGCTGGATACTGTGGCCCAGAAGATGTTCTTACCAGAGGACAAGGTGAGAACACTTCAGGAGATGGTCCGCATGGTGCTCCGACCTACTCGAGTGTCCATCCATCTTTGCATAAGATTGTTGGGAAAGATGGTCGCCTCATACGATAATATGGGAGCTTCCATGCCAGTACTTATTAGCTGGATCTCCTGAGCAAATGGTCCTGACCACATCTTCAGATGCACCGGATGATACGGCTGTCGCCTCAGGCCAGGATTTCCCTCCTGTGGTGGATGCAGTCCTCCAATCTCCTGGAAGGCCGGAGGTTTGGGATTCATGATTGGATCATCCTCACAACGGATGCGAGCCTGAGAGGATGGGTATCTGTCACCCAAGGGGTGCAGTTCCAGGGCAGGTGGTCAGCCCATGAAGCCTTACTTCCGATCAACATTCTGGAACTTCGGGTGATCTGCAATGCTCTACTTCAGGCCTCTCCTCTGCTCATGGATCACGCGATCTAAGTACAGTCGGACAACGCCACAGCAGTGGCGTACATAAGTTGGCAAGGAGGAACATAAAGCAGAGCCTGCATGCGAGAGGTGTCAAAAATACTCTGGGCGGTAAGAAATGCAAGAGCAATGTTGGCAATCTTCATTCCGGGTGTAGACAACTGGGAAGCGGACTTGCTGAGTCGTCACGATCTCCATCCGGGGGAGTGGGGTCTCCACCATCAGTTGTTCCAACAGATCACCGGTGGGGCTGCCCGCAGATAGACATGATGGCTTCTCATCTCAACAAGAAGCTTCACTGGTATTGCTCACGAACCAGGGAACCTCAGACGAGGGCAGTAGATGCACTGACGTCGCCTTGTCCTTACCGGTTGGTCTACCTGTTTCCTCCGCTTCCGTTGCTCCCAGGGGTGCTCAAGCGCATCAAATCAGTTGGCCTCGGAGGGCGTGGTACGCGGTTCTTCTGGACATGTCTGTCGAAGACCCTTGGCCTCTACCTCCCAGAAGAGATCTTCAACAAGGACCGTTCCTCTACCCGGACTTACGGCGACTTCATTTGACGGCATGGAGGTTGAGCGGTACATCCTAGCTCACAAGGGATTTTCCAAAAAAGGTTATTGCTACCATGGTTCAGGCCAGGAAGCCTGTGACTTCAAAACACTGTTATCATATCTGGAGAAGATATGTCTCTTGGTGCGAGGAACGCACGTATCCGCGTGCGAAGTTCCACTTGGGCTGTTTCTTATGTATCCTGCAGGCTGGTGTGGATAAAGGCTTACGTCTGGGTTCCATTAAGGTCCAGATTTCAGCTCTCTCCATTTTCTTCCAGAAGCAATTGGCAGTGTTGCCAGAAGTTCCGGCCTTCTTGCAGGGGGTAATCCACATACAACCTCCTTTTGGGCCGCCTACGGCACCCTGGGATTTGAATGTGGTGTTGGAATTTCTACAGTCCTCCTGATTTGAACCTCTGATGACGGTAGAAGACAAGTACCTCACGTGGAAATCTGATGTTAATGGCCCTGGCTTCAGTCTCAGAATTGGGGACCTTTTCGTATAAAAGTACGTACTAGGTCTTTTATGAGGACAGAGCGGAGCTCCGGACTAGACAGCAGTTCCTGCTGAAGGTTGTCTCCGCATTTACCCTGAATCAACCTATTGTGGTTCCGTCCTGTTCTGATACTTCTGCTTCTCCGGAGGCATTGGATGCTGTGTGTGCCTTGAAAATCTATGTCAAGCGAACAGCTCGGATCAGAAAGACGGATTCATTGTTCGTTCTCTATGATGCGCAGAAAAAAGGTTGTCCACATTGCTCGTTTGATTAGGCTTACTATCCAACAGGCCTATGTGTCGTCAGCCTTACCTGCTCCTAAGTCTCTGAAGGCCCACTCTACAAGATCAGTGGGCTCTTCCTGGGCGGCTGCCCGTGGAGTCTCGACCTTGCAACTATGCCGAGCTGCTACCTGGTCGGGGAAGAACACCTTTGTGCAGTTCCACAAATGTGATACCCTGGCCAAAGAGGATACCCAGTTTGGGCAGGTGGTGTTGCAGCAGTCTATGCACGTTCCCGCCCATTCTGGAAGCTTTGGGATGTTCGTTCTAGATTCCCCAATATCTCTTATGGATGCTAGAGAAAATAGGATTTTAATTACCTACCGGTAAATCCTTTTCTCGTAGTCCAGTGCGTTGACTTTTCTGCAGGTTCTCTATTATGTGGTTACCTGTTCAGCTGTTGCTGTTATTGTTACCAGCTGTTGCTGGTTGTTATGTTTGTGGTGTGCTGGTATTAAATCTCACCACCACTCTTTATCATGTTCCTTCTCTCATATATGTCCTTTCTCCTTCAGGCACTGTTTTACCTATAACTGCCTGTGGAAGGAGGCATAAAGGGGAGGAGCCAGCACACCCAATGAAGAAATTTAAAGTGCACTGGCTCCTTTGGAGCCCGTCTATACCCATCATACTAGATTCCCCAATATCCCTTATGGACTACGAGAAAAGGGTTTACTGGTAGATAATTAAAATCCAATTTCTCTGACGTCCTAAGTGGATGCTGGGACTCCGTAAGGACCATGGGGAATAGCGGCTCCGCAGGAGACTGGGCACAACTAAAGAAAGCTTTAGGACTACCTGGTGTGCACTGGCTCCTCCCACCATGACCCTCCTCCAGACCTCAGTTAGATTCTTGTGCCTGGCTGAGCTGGATGCACACTTGGGGCTCTCTTGAGCTCCTAGAAAGAAAGTATATTTTAGGTTTTTTTATTTTACAGTGAGATCTGCTGGCAACAGACTCACTGCAGCGAGGGACTAAGGGGAGAAGATGCGAACCTACCTAACTGGTGGTAGCTTTGGCTTCTTAGGCTACTGGACACCATTAGCTCCAGAGGGATCGACCGCATGGAACCGGCCATTGATGTTCGGTCCCGGAGCCGCGCCGCCGGCCCCCTTACAGAGCCAGAAGCAAGAAGAGTCCAGAAAATCGGCGGCAGAAGACATCAGTCTTCACCATTGCTCCTCATACACACTTCACACTCCGGTCACTGAGGGTGCAGGGCGCTGGGGGGGCGCCCTGAGCAGCAATAAAAACACCTTGGCTGGAAAATATATCACAATATATAGCCCCAGAGGCTATATATGTGATAAATACCCCTGCCAGAATTCATTAAAAAGCGGGAGAAAAGTCTGCGAAAAAGGGGCGGAGCTATCTCCCTCAGCACACTGGCGCCATTTTCTCTTCACAGTGCAGCTGGAAGACAGCTCCCCAGGCTCTCCCCTGTAGTTTTCAGGCTCAAAGGGTTAAAAAGAGAGGGGGGGGCACTAAATTTAGGCGCAATATTGTTTACACAAGCAGCTATTGGGGGAAAAATCACTCAGTTATGGTGTTAATCCCTGCATTATATAGCGCTCTGGTGTGTGCTGGCATACTCTCTGTCTCCCCAAAGGACTTTGTGGGGTCCTGTCCTCAGTCAGAGCATTCCCTGTGTGTGTGTCTGTACGGCTGTGTCGACATGTGGGATGAGGAAGGTTACGTGGAGGTGGAGCAGAGGCCGATAAATGGGATGTCGCCCCCTGTGGGGCCGACACCAGAGTGGATGGATAGGTGGAAGGTATTAACCGACAATGTCAACACCTTACATAGAAGGCTGGATGACGTAAAACAGCTGTGGGACAGCCGGCTTCTCAGCCCGCGCTTGCCCAGGCGTCTCAAAGGCCATCAGGGGCTCAAAAGAGCACCCGTTACCTCAGATGGCAGACACAGATGTCGACACGGAGTCTGACTCCAGTGTCGACGAGGTTGAGACATATACACAATCCACTAGGAACATCCGTTACATGATCTCGGCAATGAAAAATGTGTTACGCATTTCTGACATGAACCCAAGTACCACATAAAAGGGGTTTTATTTTTGGGGAGAAAAAGCAGCCAGTGTTTTGTTCCCCCATCAGATGAATGAATGAAGTGTGTAAAGTAGCGTGGGTTCCCCTGATAAGAAACTGGTAATTTCTAAAAAGTTACTGATGGCGTACCCTTTCCCGCCAGAGGATAGGTCACGTTGGGAGATATCCCTTAGGGTGGATAAGGCGCTCACACGTTTGTCAAAAAAGGTGGCACTGCCGTCTTAGGATACGGCCACCTTGAAGGAGCCTGCTGATAAAAAGCAGGAGGCTATCCTGAAGTCTGTATATACACACTCAGGTTATATACTGAGACCTGCAATTGCCTCAGCATAAATAGTGCTGCTGCAGCGTGGTCTGATACCCAGTCAGATAATATTAATACTCTAAGACATAATAGTTTGCTAACATAGAGCATATAAAAGACGTCGTCTTAGATATAAAGGATACACAGAGGGATATTTGCCGGCTGGCATCCAGAATTAATGCAATGTCCATTCTGCCAGGAAGGTATTAGAAACCCGGCAGTGGACAGGTGATGCTGCCTATAAAAGGCACATGGTGATTCTGCCTTATAAGGGTGAGGAATTGTTTGGGGATGGTCTCTGGGACCTCGTATCCACAGCAACAGCTGGAAAGAAATTTTTTTACCTCAGGTTTCCTCACAGCCTAAGAAAGCACCGTATTTTCAGGTACAGTCCTTTTGGCTTCAGAAAAGCAAGCGGGTCAAAGGCGCTTCCTTTTCTGCACAGAGACAAGGGAAGAAGGAAAAAGCTGCACCAGCAGCCAGTTCCCATGATCAAAAATCTTCCCCCGCTTCCTCTGAGTCCACCGCATGACGTTGGGGCTCCACAGGTGGAGACCGGTGCGGTAGGGGCGCGTCTCGGGAACTTCAGGGACCAGTGGGCTTGCCCACAGGTGGATCCCTAGGTTCTGCAAATAGTATCACTGGGATACAGGCTGGAGTTCGAGGCGACTCCCCCTCGCCGTTACCTCACATCAGCCTTGCCTGCTGCCCTCGGAGAAAGGTAGTACTGGCGGCAATTCACAAGCTGTACTTCCAGCAGGTGAAATCAAGGTACCCCTCCTTCAACAAGGCCGGGGTTACTATTCCAAAATGTTGTGGTACCGAAACCAGACGGTTCGGTGAGACCCATTCTAAAATTGAAATCCTTGAACACTTATATACGAAGGTTCAAGTTCAAAATGGAATCGCTCAGGGCGATTATTGCAAGCCTGGAGAATTTCATGGTATCACTGGACATCAAGGATGCTTACCTGCATGTCCCTATTTACCCTCTTCACCAGGAGTACCTCAAAATTGTGGTACAGTATTGTCATTACCAATTCCAGACGTTGCCGTTGGTCTGTCCCCGGCACCGAGGTATTTACCAAGGTAATGGCCAAAATAATTATCCCGTACTTGGACGATCTCCTTATAAAGGCGAAGTCCAGGGAGCAGTTGTTCGGGAAGTGCTACAACAGCACGGCTGGATTCTGAATATTCCAAAGTCGCAGCTGGTTCCTACGACGCGTCTACTGTTCCTGGGTATGGTTCTGGACACAGAACAGGATAAAAAGGGTTTCTCCCGGAGGAGAAGTCCAAGGAGTTGTCGTCTCTAGACAGAGACCTCCTAATACGTATACAGGTGTCGGTGCATCAATGCACGCGAGCCCTGGGAAGGATGGTAGCTTCTTACGAAGAAATTCCATTCGCCAGGTCCCATGCAAGGGTTTTCCAGTGGGATCTGTTGGACAAGTGGTCCGGGTCGCATCTTCAGATGCATCGGTGGATAACCCTGTCTCCAAGGGCCAGGGTGTCGTGGTTGTGGTGGCTGCAGAGTGCTCATCTTCTAGGGGGCCGCAGATTCGGCATACAGGACTGGGTCCTGGTTACCACGGATGCCAGCCTTCGAGGCTGGGGGGCAGTCACACAGGGAAGGAACTTCCAAGGCTATGGAAAAGTCAGGAGACTTCCGTACACATAAATATTCTGGAACTAAGGGCCATTTACAATGCCCTAAGTCAGATAAAACCCCTGCTTCAAAACCAGCCGGTTCTGATCCAGTCAGACAACATCACGGCAGTCGCCCATGTAAACCGACAGGGCGGCACAAGAAGCAGGACGGCGATGGCAAAAGCCACAAGGATTCTCCGATGGGCGGAAAGTCACGTATTAGCACTGTCTGCAGTGTTCATTCCGGGAGTGGACAACTGGTAAGCAGACTTCCTCAGCAGGCACGACCTCCACCCGGGAGAGTGGGGACTTCATCCAGAAGTCTTCCAACTGATTGTAAACCGTTGGGAAAGGCCACAGGTGGACATGATGGCGTCCCGCCTAAACAAAAAGCTAGAAAAATATTGCGCCAGGTCAAGGGACCCTCAGGCGACAGCTATGGACGCTCTAGTGACACCGTGGGTGTACCGGTCGGTTTGTGTGTTCCCCCCTCTTCCTCTCATACCCAAGGTACTGAGGATAATAAGGAAAAGAGGAGTAAGAACTATACTCATTGTTCCGGATTGGCCAAGAAGAGCTTGGTACCCGGAACTTCAAGAATTGATCTCAGAGGACCCATGGCCTCTGCCGCTCAGACAGGACCTGCTGCTGCAGGGGCCCTGTTTGTTCCAAGACTTACCGCGGCTGCGTTTGACGGCATGGCGGTTGAACACCGGATCCTAAAAGAAAAAGGTATTCCGGAGGAAGTCATTCCTACGCTCATTAAAGCTAGAAAAGATGTAACCGTACAACATTATCACCGCACATGGCGAAAATATGTTGCGTGGTGTGAGGCCAGGAAGGCCCCAACGGAGGAATTTCAGCTGGGTCGATTTCTGCACTTCCTACAGTCAGGGGTGACTATGGGCCTAAAACTGGGTTCCATTAAGGTCCAGATTTCGGCTCTGTCGATTTTCTTCCAAAAAGAACTGGCTTCACTGCCTGAAGTTCAGACATTTGTTAAGGGAGTGCTGCATATTCAGCCTCCTTTTGTGCCTCCAGTGGCACTCCTTTTGTGCCTCCAGTGGCACCGTGGGACCTCAACGTGGTGTTGGGTTTCCTGAAGTCACATTGGTTTGAGCCACTTAAAACCGTGGATTTAAAATATCTCACGTGGAAAGTGGTCATGCTTTTGGCCTTGGCTTCGGCTAGGCGAGTGTCAGAATTGGCGGCTTTGTCATGTAAAAGCCCCTATTTGATTTTCCATATGGATAGGGTAGAATTGAGGACTCGTCCCCAGTTTCTCCCTAAGGTGGTATCAGCTTTTCACTTGAACCAACCTATTGTTGTTCCTGCGGCTACTAGGGACTTGGAGGACTCCAAGTTACTGGACGTAGTCAGGGCCTTGAAAATTTATGTTTCCAGGACGGCTGGAGTCAGGAAGACTGACTCGCTATTTATCCTGTATGCACCCAAAAAACTTGGTGCTCCTGCTTCGAAGCAGACTATTGCTCGCTGGATTTGTAGCACAATTCAGCTTGCGCATTCTGCGGCTGGCCTGCCGCAGCCTAAATCTGTAAAAGCCCATTCCACGAGGAAAGTGGGCTCTTCTTGGGCGGCTGCCCGAGGGGTCTCGGCTTTACAACTTTGCCGAGCTGCTACTTGGTCAGGGGCAAACACGTTTGCAAAATTCTACAAATTTGATACCCTGGCTGAGGAGGACCTTGAGTTCTCTCATTCGGTGCTGCAGAGTCATCCGCACTCTCCCGCCCGTTTGGGAGCTTTGGTATAATCCCCATGGTCCTTACGGAGTCCCAGCATCCACTTAGGACGTCAGAGAAAATAAGATTTTACTCACCGGTAAATCTATTTCTCGTAGTCCGTAGTGGATGCTGGGCACCCGTCCCAAGTGCGGACTGTCTGCAATACTTGTATATAGTTATTGTTAACTAAAGGGTTATTGTTGAGCCATCTGTTGAGAGGCTCAGTTATTGTTTATACTGTTAACTGGGTATAATATCACGAGTTATGCGGTGTGATTGGTGTGGCTGGTATGAGTCTTACCCGGGATTCAAAATCCTTCCTTATTGTGTCAGCTCTTCCGGGCACAGCATCCTAACTGAGGTCTGGAGGAGGGTCATGGTGGGAGGAGCCAGTGCACACCAGGTAGTCCTAAAGCTTTCTTTAGTTGTGCCCAGTCTCCTGCTGAGCCGCTATTCCCCATGGTCCTTACGGAGTCCCAGCATCCACTACGGACTACGAGAAATAGATTTACCGGTGCGTAAAATCTTATTTTTTTTTATTTATTTTTTTGTCCCCTTTTGCCTGGAAAGGCAGATGTGTTGGTGAGTACAGTAAAAAAAACAGTAAGATGTGGATCCTTTTAGGAAGTGTATCTCATGCGGTTATCAGAGGACTACTATGGTGATGATGAACACTATTTCATCACTTCTAATAGACTAATTATGTGTTGACCTTCCCAGCTGACATTCATTTGCATTACTTATTCATTACAGTTTGTAATGTAAAATACAACTTACATTTGTTTACAACAGTTTAGTCATTTTCTTGTGTATATGAAACATTAAATTATAATGTGTGCAATTGAGGAAACTTGAATGTATCTGGAGACATATACAGAAGTCTTGCATATATTTGGTTTACAAATGCATTCACTACTAAAGGAGTGCCTCAATGGGGTTGCGGTTAACATACCACTTGTCAGGATCCCAGTGTTCAGAAGCTTTCCACTGAGCCCAAAGCATGGCGAGCGCAGCAATCCCGCGAGGAGACACGCTGCCGGTATTCTGACAGACGGGATGCCGCAGTCGGTATAGTGACAGCCAGCACCCCGTCAGCCGGTCTCCCGTATGTATTTCCCTCAATGTGTATACTGCAGTCATTTTTGTGTTTGTAGTTTTTGTATATGTTTTCTATGTGGTTAAAAGGAGCGTAGTACTATCCGAGTTATATTTTTTTAACGTACATTTTTTGAGGTTGTGTATTTCTTAAACAATGGGAAACAATGAAAAAAACTGACAAAGGATGAGTGTAAAACAAAAAATGGTACATATACCATTGAAAGAGACTACTAAATATACTGCAAATGATACTTCTGAAGGTAGAGGCAGTAATGATAGTGTATTCTGTAAGCAAGGTGAGGCTAAGTTGTAATCCTACCATTTGTGCTACTTAATCAATAGGGAAGAGACAGATGGATACTTAAATTCAATGTTTTCATTATAGATACGTATTATGAATTTTTGCTGTTTTTTTAATTGTTGCTCGGTGGAGATATTTCCACTGCAGGGTTGTGGATGCTCTGGTTGCTATGATAATATAGCTAGTTGTATATTTTTGAGTTTGTAAAATATGTGATTTCATGGATGAGACCTACTGTAAAACAATCTCTTTGTTTTTTATCACACAACAAAATTTAATCCAAAGGGTTTGAATTCTCTGACAACCCCAAAAGGTGTGGGCTATCTCTCCAACCTTGCCACAGTGTCTCCATAAAATCTTACATACACAACCATAGGTTTTATATTTTGTTACATACATGTTAAGACATTTGCTATGTGCCTAACAGTATGTTATACATTAGGAATAGGATGGGCCATAATGAAACATTGAACATGGCACTATAACTAAGTCAGTTGGTCAAATTTCTGAACTGCTAAAATGTTCTTATTGTGATAGTTATTTAATCATCTTGGAGCAGCAACTTTGTAGCAGTAGGCTACACAAGCTTACAAAACGGGACTGTAGAATGCAGTGAGTGTTACAACGTAAGATCTTGTGCACTATAACAGAGTTCCAAATTACCTCTGAAAGCAAAGTTGATTGGATTGTGTTTTCATGGGTAAGTAGCTGCACACAAGCCTCAGATCACTATAAGCAGGAGAGCTACAACACCCATAAGAGGTCAGCGGATAAAAGAAGAACTCCGGAGCACCAGCGACGTGCATGCAGTAGCAGTACAGCGAGATCGGTAAGTGAGCTCAGACGGACGGGCAGCGAGGAGGGTGAATGCAGGTGAGGCTCGGTTAGTGGACTGGTGTGCCCCGCTGTAGATTCCCGGACTGGTTCTACATCGGTGCACCCTATAAGCAGGCGCATACAGCAGGCTCCCGGTTAGCCCGAACCAGGATGCACCGAGTGAGCAGGCATTGCCCGCCACCAACTGGTCAGTCCAGAGCCCCTGCAGAATCCCGGCGCTCACCCGGACTCCTCACGAACACGGCCGCAATGGTAAGCACCCAGTTATCCACTAGACCACCTATAGAGATACGGGACGCCGGTCTCTGTCACCTTTATAAGGAATTAAAGGACTCACAATTTAAATGATCAGGATTAAGGACGTTACACAGCTATCTAACTTTTGTTCCAAAGGGCATTTTTTGCCACAGGAGGCAAAAGAACTATGAACTTTGCTTTTGGGAGGAAGGACGATAGATGGTTCATTAATGAACACCTAACCTTTACCTATTGGCACTTACTAAACATAATTTTATTCAAATCCACTTATACATTGGCCATTATTACTATTAGTACACAGGTTAAGATACTACTAGTATTAGCAACCTGAGACACTCAATTATCAGGGGTTGAGTGCAGTTAGGTTTATTACATTGTTATTTGCATTGTATATCCTTGATCTTTAGCTTGCACCAAAAGGGGTTTGGGCAGCCTTTGAACTTGCAGCACACCCTGATCCACTTTATGCTCAAACGCCCCAGTGCGCAGATTACCCCCTTTACATTAATTCACTATGAGAGGATCCAGCAGCTCACCAGCACCATTTTCCCTCTGTAGTGGACACTGACAGGGATGCGCAGGTCCTCCAGTGTGACTCCAAATTACCTCAGCGGTACCAGGGGGTCATAGCAGGCGGGAGCGATTACTAGTGTACTAAGTCCCCTATCAGGGTACTTAGTCTGCGACACGGCTAAGCTTGGTATTAGCGATAAGGGCTGGCTCCAAACAACTGTGTCTCCCTGAAGGGCTCTTTGTGGGTTAATTGTGTGTGCTGTCGCATTTACATTGTCAGGCAAAGAGTGTGTTTCTTGTACAGCGGAGTGTTGTTCTTCACCAGGGGGCTCGCTACTGGGTACTCAGGGTTCACAGAATAGCGGGGATGAACTAGAGTGGGTTAATTCTCTGAAAGGAATGATCTCCACTCTTTCTACAATATTGTCCCGCAATGAGAAAGAGACGCAATGCTTAAAATGGACTGTGGATGAGTTCCCCAAAACAGCATCTCAGTGCCCTCCCATTTGTCCACAAAAGCGATCTCTGGCCCATATCCTGCAGTCGGACTCTGACGCTGAAGGGTCAGACTTGGAGGAGGGGGGGTGCGGCTCTGTCACAGGGAATAGAGGCTCTTATAGAAGCTATCAGATGTTCTGCATATTCCTGATAAGGTGCCAGAGGAGTGTGAGGAATCTTATTTTAATGTAAAAAAAAAAAAAGTCCTCAGTCACTTTTCCTGTGTCAAAGGAATTGAATACCCTGTTTGAAGAACCGTGGGTTAATCCTGATAAGAAATTTCAGATCCCTAAAAGGTTGCTCTCGTCTTTTCCCTTTCCTCTGGAGGATAGGAAAAAATGGGAAAATCCACCGATGGTGGATGCATCAGTCTCTAGGCTGTCACAAAAAATTGTATTGCCTGTTCCTTGTGCAGCCTCCCTAAAAGACACGGCTGATCGTAAAATTGAGACTACACTCAAATCATTGTACACAGCTGCTGGGGCGGCCCGAAGACCCACTATTGCATGTGCGTGGCTCACAAAAGCTATTGCAAAATGGTCAGGTAACCTAATTGAGGGATTAGATTCCTTGTCTAGGGGGATGTTGTTTTACTCCTGCAGCATATACAGTACTCTGCGAACTTTATGGTGGAAGCCATAAAATAGGCTTGCTTAACACACGCACCACTGCTATGGCAGTGTCGGCACGCAGGGTCTTATGGCTACGCCAGTGGACTGCTGACGCGGATTCCAGGAAAGGCGTGGAAGGCCTACCATTCACAGGAGAGGCCTTGTTTGGAGATGAACTAGACAAATGGATCTCCACTGCTACTGCGGGTAAGTCTACGTATCTTCCTTCCGCAGCCCACCCAACCAAGAAGACTTATTTAGCTTCTAAGTTGCAGTCCTTTAGGACGGCCAAGTTCAAGGGCAAAACCAGAGGTGCTTCTATGTCCTCCAGCAGCGCAAGAGGTAAACCACGCAAACCAGTAACTGCAGGTGCTCCGGAACAGAGCTCAGGCTTTTCTTCCTCTAAGAATTCAGCATGACGGTAGACCGCTATGCCTGGAAGGCTGTCAGGTGGGAGCCCGACTACAATTCTTCAGTCAGATCTGGTCAAGTTCATGCCAGGATCCCTGGGTCATAGATCATAGACATACAGACTGGAGTTCCAAAAACTCCCACCTCACAGATTCTTCAAATCAGGCTTGTCAGTTTTACAAAAGGCAAGTATAACTTTATGGCATGCCATCCAAAAACTGGTACAGACTCATGTCGTTGTTCCAGTTCCACTTCATCCACTCAACAAGGGTACTATTCCAACTTGTTCGTAGTACCGAAACCAGACTGTTCGGTAAGACCGATTCTGAACCTCAAGTCTTTGAACCCTGATCAAATTCAAGATGGAGTCTCTGAGAGCGGTAATCTCAGGTCTGGAGGAGGGAGAATTCCTAGTGTCTCTGGATATCAAGGATGCGTACCGTCACATTCCGATCTGGCCGCTTCATCAGGCTTATCTATGGTTTGCACTGCAGGACTGTCACTACCAGTTCCAGGCCCTGTCCTTTGGTCTCTCCACGACACCGAGGGTGTTCACCAAGGTGATGGCAGAGATGATGTTTCTACTCCGCAAACAGGGAGTGAACATAATTCCGTACCTGGACGATCTCCTGATAATAGCACCATCCATGGAAAGGTTGCTGGACAGCATTGGTCTCTCAACCAACCTCCTCTAAAATCACGGGTGGATTCTGAACCTTTCGAAATCTCACCTAGGGCCAACACGGAGGCTCCCTTTCTTGGGAATAATACTGGACATGGAGTCGCAGAAAGTGTTCCTTCCGTTGGAAAAGGTGTTGGTGATCCAGTTGATGGTTCGAGACATCCTAAAGCCTAAAGGGTGTCGGTGCATCCGCCTTCTGGGGAATATGGTGACCTCTTACGAGGCTCTTCAATACGGAAGGTTTCATGCAAGACCCTTCTAGCTCGATCTGTTGGACAAATGGTCCTGATAGCATCTTCACAATGTGATGGCAGTGACTTACATAAGCCGACAGGGCGGAACAAAGAACAGAGCAGCAATGTCAGAGGTGTCAAGAATTCTCCTCTGGGCAGAAAGAAACATTGAGGCATTTTCAGCGGTCTTCATTCCGGGAGTAGACAACTGGGAAGCAGACTTCCTCAGCAGGCACGACCTGCACCCGGGGGAGTGGGGATTTCACCCGGAAGTGTTCAGGTGCACGTTTTTGCTCCACTTCCTCTGATCCCAAGAATTTTAAAGAGAATAAAAAGGGAAAAGGTTCAAGCAATTCTTATTGCTCCGGACTGGCCAAGAAGGGCTTGGCATGCAGACCTTCTGGAGATGCTCCTCGAAGATCCGTGGCCTCTACCTCTTCGCGAAGATCTTCCGCAACAGGGCCCGTTCGTCTATCAGGACTTACCGTGGCTATGTTTGATGGCATGGAAGTTGAACGGCTGATTCTAGTGAGGAGAGGGATCCCTAACAAGGTTATCCCGACTGATCCAAGCCAGGAAGGGGGTAACGTCTAAGCATTACCATCGTATTTGGAAGAAATACAGTACTTCTCTTGGTGTGAGAGCAGAAATTATTCTGCAGTGGAATTTCATCTGGGACTTTTTCTGCAGGCAGGTGAGGATGTGGGCCTGCGTCTGGGCTCCTTAAAGGTCCAGATTTTTGGCATTGTCCATTTTCTTTCAGAAACAATTGGCTTCTCTCCCTGAGGTCCAGATGTTTTTGAAAGGTGTTCTGCACATCCAATCTCCCTTTGTGCCTCCCACGGCACCTTGGGATCTCAACGTAGTGCTGCAGTTCCTCCAATCGGACTGGTTTGAAGCATTACTGGAGGTGGACGTAAAATATCTTACGTGGAAGACCATCACACTGTTGGCCATGGCTTCAGCAAGACGTGTGTCGGAGTTGGGGGCTTTGTCTCATAAAAGTCCCTATTTCATTTTCCATGAGGACATAGCTGAGCTCAGAACTCGTCAGTAATTTCTTCCTAAAGTGGCGTCTGTGTTTCACATCAACCAACCTATTGTAGTTCCGGTTGTCACCGACACTTCTGCTACTTCAAAGTTTTTGGATGTTGTGAGGTATTTGAAGGTGTATATGAAGAGAACAGCTCATCACAGAAAAACGGACTCGCTGTTTGTTCTTTATGATCCCAATAAAATTGGGTGTCCTGCTTCAAAGCAGACAATTGCACACTGAATCAGACTTACTACAGGCCCACTCTACTAGGTTGGTGGGTTCTTCCTGGGCGACTGCCCAGGGTGTCTTGGCTTTACAGCTCTACAAGTTCGATACTTTGGCCTCTGATGACCTTCTGTTTCGTCAATCAGTTCTGCAGGAACCTCATCACTCTCCCACCCGGTTTGGGAGCTTTGGTACATCCCCATGGTACTAAATGGGCCCCAGTATCCTCTAGGACGTAAGAGAAAATAGGGTTTTAATTACCTACCGGTAAATCTTTTTCTTGTCCGTAGAGGATGCTGGGCGCCCACCCAGTGCTTCGTTCTTCCTGCAATGTTACTTGGTTAAGTAATGTTGGTTCAGCCGTTGCTGTTCCTGTTTCAAGTTTGGTTAGCTTGGCTTTCCTCTTGTTTGTGTGTGCTGGTTCGGAATCTCACTACTAACCTTATCTATCCTTCTCTCAAAGTATGTCCGTCTCCTCAGGCACAGTTTCCTAGACTGAGTCTGGTAGGAGGGGCATAGAGGGAGGAGCCTGCCCACACTATCAAATTCCTAACGTGCCCATGGCTCCTAGTGGGCCCCGTCTATACCCCATGGTACTAAATGGACCCCAGTATCCTCTACGGACTACGAGAAAAGGATTTACCGGTAGGTAATTAAAATCCTATTTTTTCTAGAAGTTGTGCAAATGAGACATTGACAATTTTTGTATTGAGTTTTCTGCCAACAAGTAATTTGTGAATCAGGGATTCATTTGGCTAGGTCATGGGTCTGCAACCTGTGGCTCTCCAGCTGCTGTGGAACTATACATCCCAGTATGCCCTGCCTCAGTTTGAAAGCAGAACTATGGCATGCTGGGATGTGTAGTTCAACAGCAGCTGGAGAGCTGCAGGTTGCAGACCCTTGGACTAGGTCCACTGTTGAAGAGAAATAAGGGTCTGTGTAAAAGTAAGCACTTTATCCCAGTCCTCTAGGACAGAGGCCCTCAATTCACACTTAAGAGCCAGGTTATAGGAATGGCCTTACTTAATTAGTACCTCAATTATTTTTATATAACCATCTGTGCTCAATCATAGATATCACTAAAACCTGGACTGTGTGTGTGCCTTGAGGACCAAGGTTGAGAAACACTGCTCTATGGAGTTTCCATAAAGTAACATTCCTCATTGTTGTATTTTTCTTTCTAATACAAAGAAGGCCAGATTTTTCCTTTGAACTTACAGCCAAGCATCCTCTCGCTAGCTCAGGCCTGGTCAACCTGTGGCTCTTTAGCTGTTGTGAAACTACCAGCATATGCTCCCACTGATCAGCTTGCTGGGACTTGTAGTTTCACAAAAGCTGGAGAGACCTGCTCTAGCCAACCTCTGCTTCTTGCCCGACCAAATACAAGATTGTTTTAGCATAGGATTCATTTTGTGGTGAAGCGTAAAAGATAGACCTAAGTAGATAAAAGATTTTAGGTAGCATTAGAATTTCCACTGCAGCTCTCTACTCTGCCACCTCACTTCAAAGAGTACCCTAAATTTTGATGAAAGTGGTTCCAGCTCCAGAGCAAATAATAGAGGGAGTAACGGACAGTTCTGCCTCAGTCCAATGGCTTTATAAAGTGGTAACATAACAAGACACTGCTAAAGTGGAAAAATTAAAGAGTGTGAGCATGGCTTGAAGAAAGGTTCTTGTAAATAAACTTGCTTGTAATGCTTATCATGTAACCTTAATGAAGTCTGTCTTTATATTACGAGAACATGGGGCGTTATTCAGAGTTTGTCGCAGATATTGCTATCGCAGCAAAATCTGCAACCATTCTACTTATGCTGGGGGCTGCCCAGTATGTGTGGCTCCGTGATGCGTTCACAATTCAATTGAATAGAGGTAGACCCCTGTCTACGCAGCCAGTCCGATACCAAGTTTCAGGGGAAGTCATCGGGCCGCCCCTAAAACGACCATGACATGCCTGTATCTCCTGCTCTGCCGCCCAACGCCGCATCGCCTGTTAATCACCATGTGATCACATCCTTCCGGAATGCAATTGCATGGTGAAGGGACGCGTACTGATGATCCCATATACTTCTGGCAACTTATTGATGAATATCTTTAGAGCTTTGTTTCTTAACCCTCAAGTTCTCCCAACAGGTCATGTTTTGAGTATTTCTGCTTGTGGAATAATTGTCCCAGCAAAATAGAGTAACTCACCTGTGCATGAGTGTAAAAATCCCCAAAACCTATCTTGTGGGTAGTACTTGAGGACTGGAGTTCAGATCCCCTGTGCTAGCATTTCATTTTCAAAACTGACAAATGGTCATAGAACTCGGCTCTAACACACTTTTACAATCCAAGTAGTGGAGGCTGCAATTGCCTTCTTGCTTCTAGGGAAAAGCACAGATGTGTCTAGTAGGTCTTTTTACAAATCCTTTAAGGAAAAATCCAGCTTCTTGCTGAGATACAGTACCCGATACTATTAACACCTTTCCATTCCAAAGCGCTTGAGGTTCACTGTCACACGAACCGAATCCCTGGGACCCATTACTGTGTTCAGAGGTTACCTTGGCACTTATTTGAAACTTGGCTGTCATCCTCCTGGCGGTTCCCGCCATTCCGAACTACCGGGTAACGTCCTCTTGGATTGTGACACATTAACTCCTCAGCCCTTATACATTCAGAAGTTCCCAGTCATATCTTCAACTCAGACAATTGGGGCCAAAGGATCCCTATTTAAACCAGAAAATACTGGAAGTACATTGCCAGTACAACTTCTCACCTAGTTGAGCCTAGCTCCTGGTTCTGCATTGTCTTCAATATTCCGATCAAGTATATTCATGCAACCTAACTCAGTTGTGCCTCCCAGCCTTTTATTCTAGTATATTGCAGTAAATCAGCCTGCTCCAGTTGTGCTTCCTAGCATTCTTATCAAGTATATTCCTGCTGCCTGCACTTGCTTTAGACTCCAGCTACTAGACAAATTCTGAAAACCTGCATTTGCCTAAATACTCCAGCTAATAGGCAAATCCTGAATACCTGCACTTGCCTACTGTCACGGCTGAGGGTTGGGTTTAGTTTGGACAGGCGGTGGAGGTTGGAGCTGACACAGGGAGTATAAATTAATTGAAGAGACTTTAGTCAGATATGGTGCATGTACTTGAAAGAATCGTTGGTGTTCTAGCAGTGACAAACCCAGAAGTAAATATAATAATAAATGAGGCTTTTATTAAAGAATAACATCCATGATTCACTGCACATACTGTATGCTGACCAAAGAAACTAGGTTAGCCACAGAAATGATGACCAGAATGGAACCAGATTGGACTGAAAAAGACAAAGTTCAAATAACAATAATATCCGGAATGGAAACTGAACGGACTGGAGTGCTCACAGGGATTGATCCAGAATATTAACACTGATAGCATTGAAGAAAGACAAAGTCCATATTAGCCAGAGTGGAGTCAGGACGGATTGGATCATACAAAGCCACTGGAATGAAGGAACTTAGCACAGAGCTGTTACTTACTGGATAGAGACTGTTGTACTGACTATTTCTGAGAGTCGGAGGCTGGAAAATAAACCCCTGGGTTAACTGGGATAGGCTGAATGGAATCGGGTGGTACAGGGAAGCTGACAGTCACATGATTGGCTGTGCTGCAGTCAGGTGATCAGGACTTTTCACAGCAGTACTCCAGGCTTAGGCTCTGATGTGGATTGAGGCCTAGTAGGCCCAAACACTAGGAAGCCGACAATATGAAAAGACACACTTAGAATTTATACACATTATGCTGAGAGAGCTATGCAGGAACTGCATGTACAGACTTTACTGCCAGCTGGGTGTGATAAACAGAGTCCAGTTGCTGAACACTGGACCTTGGCAATTACACAGAGGAATTCCTACTCATGTGCTAATCAGTAAGTAATCAAGACTGTAGTTAGTATGTGAAGCAGATGCATGTTTGCAGAATATGCTGAGGTAAGTCACCGAACATAAGAAATTCAGTCAGGATTGTGACACCTAATCTTACAGCTATAGGCTATCCTGCCAGACTCAGAGCCTGTACTGTACCTCAGTCTACTCCTCTAGCATTCTGGTTTTGGATATTTCTCTGTATCTTCAGTCTCCATCTATGGCTCCAGTGCTTCGCAAGAAGAATAGCATCATAAAGCCATCCAGCTTTGTGACAAGATCAGGTTGGTTTTGTCCCTGGTAAGGAGGCAGAGGATAATGCTACCAAGGTTAGTACTTTAATCTCCTAGCCTCAATTTCCATATGCCTGCAATTAATATCAGCCAATGCTGCAAATGCGTTTGATAGAATGAATTGATTGTTTATGTCTATAAATATACAAAAATTCACGTGAACAATCCTCTCCCTATGTAATCAATCTGCAAGGATCCTTATAAATGAAAATTGCTAATGGTGCCATACAAGGATGCATTCCATCACCCTTTATCTTCATTTTATGTAATTTGCACTACAGAACATACATTGGAAATGTTTGGCAATGACCCTCTAGCCACAATTTCTTTCCTATATTATTTCACTGCTGAACATGACTTTGGAATTTTCGTAAATTTGGTCAGTTAAATAAAAAAAAAAAACTTCTCCAAAGCCATTGCCCTAAATTTGAGTGTTTTGCAATCCATAATCACTAGGCTGAAACAGATATTCACCTTGGCACCAATCACAACTGAAAAATTTGGGAGTCCATATCACAAAAGTCGTTTCAGAACTTATATAAAGCCAGTTTTGTGCCGTTGCTTGCCAAAATCAGGCAGAAATGACACAAAGGAGACATCTAAAGATCTGGTTACTTAGAGTGAATATTATTAAGATGAATATATTTATTTATTAACAGTATGTTATATAGAACAGCAAATTCCGTTGCACTTTACAATTGGATATATAGTTCTACCTAAAGTCTACTCTCCTGTCTCACACTCCTTCCAAACTATTTTGCATTGTTGTATGGGAATTTGGGCAGTAAAAAACCCTGATTGAAGTTCAGTGTCCTTTGTAAATGGAAAAACCCAAGGAAAACTTTCTGAGCATTTACTATACTGTCCTCTTAAATAGGATATTAATGTGGTCAGACCAAGATGACTACAAACAATAGCCTGAGACTGAGGAGAGCCAGAGGTGTAACTGTGGGAGGCAACTGAGTAGGCTGCCACTGGTGTCCTGCTCTTGTGAAATTCCATTATTTTAAATAAAAATGTAAATACCAGTGTTGTTATATACTGAAGATGCAAGTTGCGTCTAATTACCACATACAATAATAGTGCGCTAAATGTCGCAGCACTATGTCCCTTAAGGGAAATCAAGTAGTCGCACACATGGTTTACTGAGGTCCAACGTTCAGATATATAAAAAGGTATTTGGTATTAAAAAGTTATGCATGACTTCCGGTCCGGCTCCCATGTGATCGGGTGCCTGGTGTGAGAGCTCCGCTGCTACCCCGGCCAGCACAGCACGCAGCGCCGCGTTCGCGGCAACAATCCCGGCGGTTCCCGCAGCCTTGGTGAGGGGAAGCTCTTCTCCACCTTATGGAGAAGTTTCTCACCTCTCCCATGCCGGCAAAGATCCCGCTCTGAGCGGCGCCGGGCGGAATCCAACATGTCCAACGTACCAGACACACTGGAGGGCACGCAGCAGTTGGATGATGGATCTCAGCCTGCCTCTCCTGACCCTGCAGCTCCAGTCTCATATGAGGATGTAGTGAAAGCAATCCAGGTAACAATGGGGCCCCTCATGGACGCGCACGCTGCTAAGCTGACGCAGGTGGCACAGGACATTAAGTCTCAGATGAAACAGGTGTCCCAGAGGGTATTATCCACAGAGCAAAGATTGGGGGAAGTATTCCAAGACGAGGCAGAATTAAAAACGAATACTGACACTATGCAGAAATCTTATTACTAAGTTATGAATAAATTAGACAACCTGGAAAACAGGTTGAGGAGGAATAACATCAGAATCTCTTTAAGGGCCAGACCTGTATCCTGTTTTACAATTGTCCCTCCCAGAGTTGTTGAAAATCCAGGACACATGTGCAGACATGGTAGTGGAAAGTGCCCACCGGCCAGGACGGGTCAGAACGCGAGGCCACGTGTGGTGATTTTTCGCTGTTTAAACTTTCTTCATAAAGAAGCTATTTTGTCTGCTTCCAGGAGACACAGGAATCTTGCATGGGATGGTGGGGACATTTGTCTCTTTCAAGATTACTCTGCAGAAGTATCCCGAGCTCGCAAGGATTTCTCTCAGATTTGCTCTCGCCTGGTCCAGGAGGGCAGGAAGTTTGCACTGCTGTACCCTGCACGTTTACGGCTCTTTGAGGGGGACTCCTTTCGTGACTTTTCTAATGTAGCTGACGCAGCTGGTTATCTGTCGGAAGGAAGGAAATCGAGACATTCGTCTTCTCCTACTTCTCCACGTTCCACATCATAGGCCCTGAGTGGGGGGTTACATGTGTTACTTGATGGATGGCCTGGGAGTTCCGGCCGGGACTGCTCATATGCTTGCTATTTGTATGGTACCCATGAACGTGTAATAATTGGCTAAATGCTTTTCATCTAGTTTATAAGTACCAGACACCCTCTTTTCCTTAGCTTCAGTTTAATCTGTTCAGTTGAGCTGGGTGGAGGCTGGGATTCTCATTTATCTTTTTGAATGTCGTTATTGGCCGGGGTGTGCTAGGGGTAAGCACGCCAAGTTTGAAGTTAGCCTTACGGATTTCTATATGGCTGGAAGTTCTTATTTCTTGGACGGTAGAGGCGAGTTAATGCCTCTTGTCCTGTTCTGTCTTTTCTTTCTATGTGTTGTTACCCTCTTTGTGTCTTGTCCCCCCTGTATGTCTGCTCAAGTGTCGCGATGGATGGAGCAGCGGTGGCTGGACCACCACTTCCTTTATGTACTGGTCATTACTTCATTGGGTTTATTTAGATTAGTTACATGTCGTTTCTAGCAATTAGCACATGGAATGTGGGGGGTATAAACTCCCCGGCTAAGAGGAAAAAAATCCTTATGTATCTAAACAAGCATGGATATAGCATTCTTGCAGGAAATGCACCTCCTCCCTCTAGTGGTAGCCAAACCTAACACACAATTCGGTGGTCAGTATTAGCCTCGACCCCATACTCCTCTAAGGCACGGGGAGTGGCCATACTGATAAGACAGTCCTTATCTCATACTGTTCATTCT
Source organism: Pseudophryne corroboree (assembly GCF_028390025.1). Classification (NCBI taxonomy): domain Eukaryota; kingdom Metazoa; phylum Chordata; class Amphibia; order Anura; family Myobatrachidae; genus Pseudophryne; species Pseudophryne corroboree. Next base: position 477,391,028 of record NC_086446.1, read on the forward strand.
ATAAAGGCTGACCCACAGGGTCGATACGTTATTGCAGATGTCACAGTAGATTGCACACGCTTATTGCTATGTAATATATATGCTCCGAATAACCGACCCAAAGTGTTTTTTTTTTATATGTTGAACAAACTATATGGTCATATAGAGTCCAACATTGTGTTAGGGGGGGATTTCAATGTAGTTTCGTCTCATGTTTTGGATAGGAATGTGGCTTCGAGTCGGGGCTATAGCACCCCGAAAGTGGGTGTTCAGTATCTAAAACGACGACTGCGGGTGGTGGATGTGTGGAGGGCGTGCTATCCGCTGGAACGGGATTATACCTGCTTGTCTGCTGAGCATGGTATGCTCTCCCGCATTGACTACCTGTTGCTGTCAGAGCACATGTTCCCCAAGGTTATGGATGCTGGGATCGAAGCTATTAGTATTTCGGATCACGCCCTATGTTGGATTAAACTGTCGGTACACGTAGATAAGGGCCCGGTGAGGCAGTGGTGGTTTCCGGCACATCTGGCTAATTCATTGAAATTTCGTAGTATGTTGGAAGCGGCATGGCTAGATTACAAGAGTAATAACGCTGGTTGTGAGTCCGAGAAGCCTCTGATGTTCTGGCAGGCGTCTAAGCCCGTCATGAGAGGGGTTATTATGTCTTACTGTGCACACAGGGATAGACAATTAGACGGCTCATACTTGGAAGCCCAGGCGAATTTGACGACTTCCTTTCAAAGGTTTAAGCAATCACCAATCCCAACTAATAGGGCTGATTATAATAATAATAATAAGGCCATTTTTGATCATATTCTGAATCACTTGGAAGCCAAGCACACTTTTTATAGGAATGCCTCCTTTCATAGATACGGTAATAAACCGGGTAAATTAATGTCCTTCTTATTGGGCGTCACTCTTTTTCGGTAATTAAATCCCTCCGCACTAGCAACGGCACTAGGGTCCGGACTAATGCCAAGATAACGGAAGTGCTGAGCTCTTTTTATTCCCAACTGTATTCTCAGCCTCCTAGTAATCTGCCCAATAAAGAGGCCTTTCGGGCTAATATGAGTTTACCTCAGATGTCTGACAGCCAGGCCTCATTCCTTATGGCGCCCATATCGGGGGAGGAGGTGGAAAGGGTAATTAAGGCTTGAAAACTGGAAAGGCGCCGGGACCGGACGGCCTCTCCAATGATTACTACAAAATCCTATTACCCCACATCCGGGACACATTGCAGGTATTTTTTAATGAACTACTCTCAGGTCAGGCCCTGCCTAATTTCTTTAATTCAGTTTAATTTAACTTTAATTTAATTTTAATTTAATTAATTAACTTTAATTTAATTTTAATTTAATTAATGTAATTTAATTTAGGGTGTTGCCGAAGCCAGGTAGGGACCTGGAACTCCCGGAATCTTATAGACCCATCTTTCTCCTTAATACGGACTACAAGTTGTTTACCAAGATATTAGCTGACAGGTTGAAACTTGTATTGCCCTCTATTGTCCACCCAGATCAGTCGGGGTTCATCTGGGGCCGTCAGGCGGTTGTGAACATCAGAAAAGTTTTAACTGTAATGCAGAGGTTACAGGATTCCTCAGATACGGGCACCAATGTTATCCTATCACTTGACGCCGAAAAGGCATTTGATATGGTGACTTGGGATCATTTATTTGACACACTACATAGGTTCGGGGCCCCCGTCTGCCTTTGTAGAGGTGCTGGTCCACTTGTACAAAGACCCTGTCACGCAGGTATTGGGAAATGGTTATATTTCTTCCCCCTTCTACATTCAGAGAGGCACCCGTCAGGGTTGCCCCTTATCCCCACTGCTGTTCGCTCTGGCCTTGGAGCCACTGGCGATAGCCCTCCGTGACGCTTCTTCCTTTAGAGGCGTTTTGTTCTATATGGAGTTACTTCTCTGACAATTACATGTAACTTCATATAGTTAGAATTTTCATGCTTCATATACAGGAGCAAATAGCTCCATCAGTAGGGTGCCTGTTCCCAGTGTAATAGTTTGTGGGTTCTTATCCTGGGTATGACACTTGTAAAATAATTGTCAGAGAAGTAGTCAGCATCGTGAGTGACTGAGCAGATCTGTGTAGTGTGTCTGCACACTGCATAGATCTGCCTAGTTGCAAATAGCTGGATCAGTAAGGTGTCTATTTGCTATCAGTGTCCAATCACTTTTATCTACAGTGTTGTTAAAATTATCTGGCATATTAATGCCACTTCCCCTTTAGTCCACAGACAATCGTTTTAAAAGATACCTTAGTACCTTGACTTTCTGGTATCTTGCCATAATGTCCATAAGTGACTTTATGATGTAGAGACTATTCTCCTGGGATACATTGCCTTTGTGTTAGGTAATCTGCCATACATTATTTTTCCCTGCAACTTTCCACCCATGGTATTCGTTTTGCTACTTCCAACATGACAGCTCTGCTTTTGGTGATTATTGAAAGCCACTGTTTTGTTCTAAGATCTTCCCGAGTAACTGTAGAAACGATTTAACTGCTTTCCATACAACTCACATTTCCAGTACATGTTTGAGAGAAGTTTTTGACCTGTAGGGGGTCTTTGCCAATGCCTTAAAAAAGACCATCTACAGGTCGAAACGTGTTGGTAGTGTGTGTGACCATACCTAACCACCATCCAGGAGGATCAAAGCCTAGGGACTCACCTCATCTTATCTAAGGGTAATCCTGAACTCACATGGACTTGCCTGCAGAAGGGTCCTACCAAACGCTATCTTGGTATGAGCCTTAATTGTTTTCCTGGACTTGATGTGTATTTGCGCTTTTCCCTTTAACTTGAAGTGTCATTTATTGTACACTGCTCAAAAAAATAAAGGGAACACTTAACACAATGTAACTCAATCACACTTCTGTGAAATCAAACTGTCCACTTAGGAAGCGACATTGACAATCAATTTCACATGCTGTTGTGCAAATGGAATAGACAACAGGTGGAAATTATAGGCAATTAGCAAGACACCCCCAATAAAGGAGTTCTGCAGGTGGTGACCACAGACCACTTCTCAGCTCCTATGCTTTCTGGCTGATGTTTTGGTCACTTTTGAAAGCTGGCGGTGCTTTCACTCTAGTGGTAGCATGAGACGGAGTCTACAACCCACACAAGTGGCTCAGGTAGTGCAGCTCATCTAGGATGCACATCAATGTGAGCTGTGGCAAGAAGGTTTGCTGTGTCTGTCAGTGTAGTGTCCAGAGCATGGAGGAGCTACCAGGAGACAGGCCAGTACATCAGGAGACGTGGAGGAGGCCGTAGGAGGGCAACAACCCAGCAGCAGGACCGCTACCTCCGCCTTTGTGCAAGGAGGAGCACTGCCAGAGCCCTGCAAAATGACCTCCAGCAAGCCACAAATGTGCATGTGTCTACTCAAATGATCAGAAACAGACTCCATGAGGGTGGTATGAGGGCCCGACATCCACAGGTGGGGGTTGTGCTTACAGCCTAACACCGTGCAGGACGTTTGGCATTTGCCAGAGAACACCAAGATTGGCAAATTCGCCACTGGCGCCCTGTGCTCTTCACAGATGAAAGCAGGTTCTCACTGAGCACAAGTGATAGAGTCTGGAGACGCCAAGGAGAATGTTCTGCTGCCTGCAACATCCTCCAGCATGACAGGTTTGGCAGTGGGTCAGTAATGGTGTGGGGTGGCATTTCTTTGGGGGCCACACAGCCCTCCATGTGCTCGCCAGAGGTAGCCTGACTGCCATTAGGTACCGCGATGAGATCCTCAGACCCCTTGTGAGACCATATGCTGGTGCGGTTGGCCCTGGGTTCCTCCTAATGCAAGACAATGCTAGACCTCATGTGGCTGGAGTGTGTCAGCAGTTCCTGCAAGACGAAGGCATTGATGCTATGGACTGGCCCGCCCGTTCCCCAGACCTGAATCCAATTGAGCACATCTGGGACATCATGTCTCGCTCCATCCACCAACGACACATTGCACCACAGACTGTCCAGGAGTTGGCAGATGCTTTAGTCCAGGTCTGGGAGGAGATCCCCCAGGAGACCATCCGCCACCACATCAGGAGCATGCCCAGGCATTGTAGGGAGGTCATACAGGCACGTGGAGGCCACACACACTACTGAGCCTCATTTTGACTTGTTTTAAGGACATTACATCAAAGTTGGATCAGCCTGTAGTGTGTTTTTCCACTTTAATTTTGAGTGTGACTCCAAATCCAGACCTCCATGGGTTAATAAATTTGATTTCCATTGATAATTTCTCTTACGTCCTAGAGGATGCTGGGGACTCCGTAAGGACCATGGGGTATAGACGGGCTCCACAGGAGATAGGGCACCTAAAAAGAACTTTGACTATGGGTGTGCTCTGGCTCCTCCCTCTATGCCCCTCCTCCAGACCTCAGTTAGATCTTGTGCCCAGAGGAGAATGGGTGCACTGCAGAGAGCTCTCCAGAGTTTTCTGTGGAAAAAGAATTTTGTTAAGTTTTTTATTTTCAGGGAGTCATGTTGGCAACAGGCTCCCTGCATCGTGGGACAGAGGAGAGAGAAGCAGAGCTGGCTTGTCAAGTTGGGCACTGCTTCTAAGGCTACTGGACACCATTAGCTCCAGAGGGAGTCGGAACACAGGTCTCACCTGGGGTTCGTCCCGGAGCCGCGCCGCCGCCATCCTCACAGATGCCGAAAATAGAAGCCGGATAGAGAAGGCAGAAGACATCAAATCTTCATGAGGTAAGGCCATTGCTCCCAGTCACACACACACAGAGCAGCACTGAAGGGTGCAGGGGGGGGGGGGGGGCGCCCTGGGCAGCAATAAACCTCACATTTTGGCACAAATACAGTTGGATTAGACTGCGGAGGCAGTAAATCTATGATCCCCCGCCATTTTATTGAAAAATCACTGGGACCGAAGCCCACCGTCGGGTGGGCGGGGCTTGATCCTCAGCACTAACCAGCGCCATTTTCTCCACAGAAGCTGCATGCTGAACGCTGGCTCCCTGGTCTCTCCCCTGCTGAACTCACAGGCTGGAAAAAAGAGGAGGGGGGCACATTAGCGACGCAGTGAGTGGGAATTGGCATATTATATATAAAAAAGCGCTATCTGGACATATTTTTTCCAGTGTTTTTAAGCGCTGGTGTGTGCTGGCATACTCCTTCTCTGTCTCTCCTTAGGACCTGGTTGGGGTTTTGTCCCCTTATAGGTTAATCCCTGTGTGTGTGGGGTGTCAGTACGTGTGTGTCGACATGTCTGAGGCGGAAGGCTTCTCCAAGGAGGAGGTGGAGCAAATGAGTAGTGTGTCCCCGTCAGTTGTGCCGACTCCAGATTGGATGGACATGTGGCATATGTTGAATGCAAGTGTGGCATCTTTACATAAAAGGCTTGATAAGGCTGGTTTAGGGGGGACATCAGGCGGTCAATCCTCAGATTGGACCGACTCACAGGGCCCGTCGGGGTCTCAAAAGCGTCCCTTAACACGACACTACTACCGACACGGATTCTGATTCCAGTGTCGACTATGACGAAGTAAAATTGCACCCTAGGGTGACTAAAACCATTCAGTGTATGATTGTGGCAATAAGGGATGTGTTGCATATTGTGGATGAACCCTCGGTCCCCGACACAAGGGTACACATGATTAAGGGAAAAAAAACAGATTATTAATTTTCCCACATCTCATGAATTAAATGAATTTATTTTTTCATAAAAATAGTCCATGTAAAAACATATAAATGCTATAATAATTCTTCCTGATCTAGCTGAAAGGTGTTTTGTTCCACTCTAAACCCCAAAGGTTTATAGAAGAATTTCTTTTAGGAGGCAACACTCCTCACCATACCATTCCCGGGAAAGGTCTATGATACAGTGTTCCTCCAAGATGTCAGCAGAAAACTTCAAACCGATAGGGTTGAATAAGAATGGACCACAGCTATCAGGGATTCTCCAGAATCTGGATCAGGAAGAATTATAGCATTTATATGTTTTTACATGGACTATTTTTTATGAAAAAATAAATTGTTTTTATGAACCTTGGGTCACGTTTGCTTGGTGGAGAATACGTGGACTAAAGAAACCTTTTGGTGCATATAGGGCTCTGTAGCCCAGGTGAGTGTCATTTCATAGGCATCTATATATGGTTATTGGTGGAAGATAAACAACGACCAATTAAAGAAACCTTTATGTGAATACATCTCACTAAGTTACGATGAGTCTGAAGGTTCCTGTACGGTGACAACAGTACAGTGTGCACCTATTGATTGATTGTACTCTTCCACCTATACCAACAGTATACAGGTCATCAAGAAATATTTGGATCATCTAGCAGCGCTTGAGGACCGCTCTCCATTGTTTGTGTATAGGAGTGGATATGGGCCTGAAATTAGGCTCTGTTAAGGTACAGATTTCGGCCCTCTCAAGTTTCTTTCAGAAGGAATTGGCTTCTCTTCCAGAAGTCCAGACGTTTGTAAAGGGAGTGCTGCACATCCAGCCCCCTTTTGTGCCGCCAGTGGCACCATGGGACCTGAACGTGGTGTTGCAGTTCCTAAAATCACACTGGTTTGAACCGCTTAACAAGGTTGAGTTGACATTTCTTACCTGGAAGGTGGTCATGTTGTTGGCCTTAGCATCAGCAAGGCGAGTGCCAGAATTGGCGGCTTTGTCACACAAGAGCCCCTACTTGATTTTTCATGTGGATCGAGCTGAATTGAGGACACGTCCGCAATTTTTGCCTAAAGTGGTTTCTTCGTTCCATATGAATCAACCTATTGTGGTGCCAGTGGCTACAAGTGACCTGGAGGATTCCAGATCCCTGGACGTAGTCAGGGCCTTAAAAATTTATGTAGCCAGGACGGCTAGAATTAGGAAAACAGAAGCTCTGTTTGTCCTGTATGCGGCCAATAAGATTGGCGCTCCTGCTTCGAAGCAGACTATTGCTCGCTGGATCTGTAATACGATTCAGCAGGCTCACTCTACGGCTGGATTGCCGGTATCAAATTCGGTTAAGGCCCATTCCACTAGGAAGGTGGGCTCTTCTTGGGCGGCTGCCCGAGGCATCTCGGCATTACAACTTTTCCGAGCGGCGACTTGGTCGGGGTCAAACACTTTTGCTAAATTCTACAAGTTTGATACCCTGGCTGATGAGGACCTAGCGTTTGCTCAGTCGGTGCTGCAGAGTCATACGCACTCTCCCGCCCGATTGGATGCTTTGGTATAAACCCCATGGTCCTTACGGAGTCCCCAGCATCCTCTAGGACGTAAGAGAAAATAAGATTTTAAACCTACCAGTAAATCTATTTCTCTCAGTCCGTAGAGGATGCTGGGCGCCCGTCCCAGTGCGGAAACTCTGCAAGACTTGTATATAGTTGTTGCTTACATAAGGGTTATGTTACAGTTGACATCGGTCTTGGACCGTTACTGTCGTTTGTTCATACTGTTAACTGGTTATGTATGTTCCAGGTTACATTGTATGATTGGTGTGGGCTGGTATGAATCTTGCCCTTGGATTGCTAAATCCTGCCTTGTATTGTCCATCTCCTCTGGGCACAGTTCTCTAACTGAGGTCTGGAGGAGGGGCATAGAGGGAGGAGCCAGTGCACACCCATAGTCAAAGTTTTTTTTAGGTGCCCTATCTCCTGCAGAGCCTGTCTATACCCCATGGTCCTTACGGAGTCCCCAGCATCCTCTACGGACTAGGAGAAATAGATTTACCGGTAGGTTTAAAATCTTATTTTTTGTGTGATTTTGTTGTCAGCACATTCAACTATGTAAAGAACAAAGTATTTAATAAGAATATTTCATTCATTCAGATCTAGGATGTGTTATTTTAGTGTTCCCTTTATTTTTTTTAAACAGTGTATTTTGTGTTCGTATCCTATGTATATGTATGATAAATTGTGATACTTTTTCTAACATTGAAATCTCTGAGAGATATTATTGGCACTAAGATCTGTACTGTATCTTTGAAGATTATTTATTCACTTGTTACAGCTTTCAAAGGAGCCATATACCAGACCTTTATGACCTGAAAAGTATTTCTATATTGATTGAGCAGCTACCATTTTATAATGCCAAACATACAAGTTATCATGTAATAGCCAGAGACTTCCATAGTTTCTGGAAATCGCCCCCAAAAAATAAATCGCATAATAAAAGAGATCTCTCTGGCCTGCAAGAATGTTAAAATCACATGCATTTTAAGCTATATGTGGCAGTCCAAAACATAATACCATAGCTCCCAACTGTCCCCATTCCAGTGGGACAGTCCTGATAAACGGACAGTGTCCCACCCGCGGGCTGCAGTGTCTCTCATGCAGGGGGAGTTTGGGGAAGCCTTTGATCACCCATTGCTCTGCTCTGCAAAGCAATAGATGCAGTAGGCATGTGCACGGTACCTATTCACTGCAGGGAAGTGAGCCTCAGGGAACACTGGGCATGCCCCCACTGTGAGATTCAGATTAATTTCTAATAATTATTTAAAATGCCAGCACTAATATATGTTGTGGACGCAAGGCGCATCTTATTACCATATACGATAAAAGTGCGCTGTACGTCGCAAACACTACATCCCTTAAGAGAAAACAAGTATACGCACACATTTATGAGTTCCAAAGCTCATTGATGTATATATTTGATATTAAAAGGATATGTATACAATATATCACATGTACAGTATATATATATATATATATATGGTATATATTAACAATTACATAGGAAGCAAGAATCAATACAGTTACAATCATCATACAATTACCCCATTTGCTCATGCACCCTCCGCTCCATTTCATCCATCTCTCCCTCTCTCTCGATGCTCACAGTAGCAGAAAGACAACAAAACAGAACTTCTTGTGAGTCTGCAATCAGCTATACACTGTGTGTTGGGGGAGTACATGTCTTCTGTTATTGGTCCAGGGGAGGGAACTTTCTCATTCATGATGAGTCATTTGTCAGTGTGAGGGCTTTTGTTCTAGGTTGCTGGCCCATCTGTCTTCCGGAAATCCTTTTGTTCACTTCAGAATTGTGGCTTTATATTCCTACATTCAATCATAACTACTCATTGCAATGTGCTACAATCTAACCACTGGTATCAAATCAATCCACACATTCCTCCAATCATTTTGACACCAAGCACGACGTGTCCCTCTTGCTCCGCTCCAACAATACACATACATGATTTTATACTCCATTATATAATTTGATACATTATAATGTCTGGTGTTTGACATGTTTAATTTATGTGTGGTATGAAATATGAATATATATCTAATAATATATCTTTGTGGCGTGTCTGTGTGAGTGCGTATGCTATCATATATCGCTGTGCACGGTGCATGTATTCGCACGCACAGCGACTCATCCGTGTGGAGTTTGTAAGTTTTCTATATGTAGTATTTTTGACTTCGACACCACAATGCTGAACACAGGGTCTGGCTGCGAGGCCACAGTCCTCCCACCTGAGGCCACGCCCAGAAAGCGGGGAGGTGTGGTAATACCAGTACTTGATACTCAAATTAAGAGGGCCCCAAAAATAATAAAAATCTTGATGGACCATAATTATGTAAATATTGTATTAAGGGGACAGAAATGTTTAGTAAATAAGATTTAAAAATGATTTATTTCATGTTTATGTTTAAACATATTAATTAACTATAGTAAATCTATGCGGGCACTTGTAGTGCCCACAAGTTTGCACTGCAATTAGTATGTCAATTAATTATGGCCCAATTACAAAAATATTTTTGTACATAACAGTCATTCTGAGACAGTACACATGTAATTTTTGTGCCAAAATAATATCAATGTTGATTTAATTATATTTTTTAAAAATTAAACAAAGCACCTACCTTTCCATAATAACGTAGAGGGGGGGGGGGGGGCTGCTGCTACTACTGAGCCAGGAGAGGAGACGGCCAGCCTCAGGTCCCGGCACCAGCGCAATGGATCTGGCAGATGACAGAGCTGGCACATGCGCAGATGCCGTTGTGTGACTGCACAAACTCCCGGCTTCTATGGACTGCATCAGCTGCAGCCCATAGAAGCCATCTCTCTTCTTATCGCATTCCGGTCTGGCAGTCCTAGAGGCAGAGCCGGCCATAGGCAAACTAGGCAATTGCCTAGGGCATTTGATATGCCTAGGGGCATCAGCAGCTTCTGCTGATTAAAATGATATGCGGCATGCCTATATTCTGTGTGTAGCATTTCATATGCCGATACAGCCACAGTCTCACACAGTATATATGCATGCTGCATATCATTTTAATCAGCAGGAGCTGCTTGTGCATCCTAGCCACATAGCAATGCAAATAAGATGCATTTTCATAAAAAAGGTGCCCGACGTTAGCATTGAGGCAAGATTTATGAGGACACATCTGTATCCAAGCAGAGGAAGAGGTCACAGTGTTAGTGGCAGTGTGAGTGCTGTGTGTATGTGAGTGGGTTGGTTGTGCAGTAGTGTTTGGAATATGTGTAAGGAGCATTATGTGTGTCATGTAAAAATGATTTCATAATGTGCAACATATGTGTAAGGGGCACTATGTGTGTCATTATGTTTATAAGGACATTAATAATGTTTCTCATATGTGTAAGGGGCATTACTGTGTGGAATTATGTGTATAAAGGCATTACTAATGTGTGGCATTATGTGTATAAGGTGCTCTACTATGTGGCGTTGCGTATAGAAAGGGTACTACTGTGTCATCTAATGTGAATAAAGAGCAATGTGGTGTGGTGTAATGTGAATAAGGAGCAATTCAGTGTGATGTAATGTGAATAAGGAGTTCTACTGTGAGAAGTAACGTTTATAAGGTAAAGTGGTACTACTGTGGGATGTAATGTGAATTATGGACACTATCGCATGATCAAATGAGAATAAAGTTGCAGTACTGTGTGGCGTAATTTGAATTGGGGTTACTATTGTGTGGCCATGCCCCTTCCCAGCAAAAACACACCCCTTTTTGGGCTGTGCGCTAAATGTGCGAACTGTTCCTATTTAAAATATAGGGGGTACAAACACCAAAATAAGGACTGTTATGGGTTAGGGGTGATGGTGCTGGGAAAGAGGTGCAAGGTCAGAGGCGGAACCAGCGGTGGTGCTAGGGGGCACCAGACAAAATCTTGCCTAGGGCATCATATTGGTTAGGGCCGTCTCTGCCCAGAGGGAGGAACCCAGGTACTTGCAGTAGTGTCCCAATGTTAGGAAGTTTGGCCATGCCTCCTTTAAATATAAGAGGAAAGTTAACATAGCCATTATACCCCTCAGACAGGATTAGATCAAGTGTGTGTGTGGTGGGGGTAGCACGATTAATGTGATCACCCCCCGCACACGCAGAGGAGACTGCTGCTCAGCTGCTGCAGCTTACCTACACCCACCACAGTCCAGCATACAGCAGCTGATAGGCTGAAGCAGCGGTGCTGCTAATTAAGGGGGTGCAGTGACTTCTGACCCCTCCATCAGGCCTGGGTAATTAGTACCTACCGCTCTGTGCCACTGGCCACAGGAGTATCTCCTGGAAGGAGGGTGAGCACATACTGGTCCTTAGCCAGATCATGCTGCCTAGTCTGCAGAGGCAGCTGCTGCTGATGTGAAGGATTTTTGACAGTAAAACAGGAAATTAATTATTATTCACAAATGTTTGAGGCAAATGGCTGAACATGCAAATCAATCATTTTTGAAGAAACAAATAATAAATATGAAGGGCAGCCTTCAAATTAATAATCTATCCAAAAGGTATAATAGATTATAATGTAAGTAAGGTAATTAATGATGTAGCTTAACCACCATCATGCATGCATTCATTGTCTTATTGGTTTTATGGGCAAAAAAATAAATGGTCAAATATATTTTGAAACGTAGTATAATTTTGAACGTAAACCATTGTACATTGTCCATAAAGATTGATAATTTGGCATGTGTGATGGTTAAAGACGTTACGTTTTTCTCTCACATGTTTTGAGAACAATTTCTCAACAGCTACTTCGTTTGCTTCGGAAACGGTCACTTTTCTGTACGCTGCATTATGCAGCAACTTCAAACTGAAGCACAGAATATGTTTCATTAATGTTGTCAATAAAAATGTCTACTTCAACAGAAACTGCGCAATTGAGTGAAAAGACTATAGACACTTGTTTTAGAGAGTTTTTTAAAGCCATTAAAAATAGGCACTTCTAGGGCCATAGAGAGCGGCCACGTGCCCCGGTACTAATGGGGGCCGTGGCCAATATGCGGAGGTGTTGCCACAAGCCCTCTTTAGAAATGAGGAAACATAGTATACTGTATATGCTAACGCTTCGCAGTATACTGTACAGGGGGCTGCCAATGGCCGCACAGGGTTGCATTTGTACCCCTCAACAGCTGCTGCAGTGCACTCACACATTATGGTGTGGGAAGGGGACGTGAGGGCAGCGAGAGTGTGTACTCGCCAAGAAGTGTCTGTGAGTGTATGAACAAGTCCTGTGACACAGGGTGCAGGACAGCATCTGACTCAGTGATTGATAATCTGAAGCCGTTTGGGGGAGCGGCGACAGCCTCCATTTATGAAAATGGGGCGTGTTGCCGCCATTTAGGGGGAAGAGACCAGGAACCTGACATCTTCCCTCCTGGCCTTTTTATAAGGATCTGTGAATGGCGGTTTAGGTGACCCCGTGGGTACCGCAAGCGCCCGATGGTGAAAGAGCGATCCAATGTTGCATCCTGGGACACAGCTGGGATCACTACAGCAGGTGGCCTCTGCTTGTAATAGACGCCTCCTGCTGCATTTGCATACAGAGCTATCGCTGCTGCTTCCAAGGAAGTGATAACAGCTCCAACCATATCTGAATCAGACCCAATGTGTCTGTAAATTGTATTTTATAGGATATTTAAATATAATTCAATTAAGAATTGTGTCTAGCAATAAATGGTGTCACTGTTTAAAAACATTTCCAAATGTTTGAATACAATTTTTATAGCCGTACCTACCAGAGATGGTGTTAGCGGGTATGTCTGTATCATTGACGTTCAGGCCTTCAACAAAGTCAGAGGGCATTAGTTCAGCTCTTCCTCATGGGTGGTATAATCCAGATGCAATGGTGGGCCACCTCCTGGCCATGATGCACGCCTCCTCTCCTCCCCCATTTTATCTTTCAGCCTCCATTTGATGTCAGAATATCTACTTTTTTTAATTATTTTTGCAATTCTCCCCCAAGCTGAGCTTATCTCCAGCTGCATTGACTGTTCCCATCCAACTTCCCATAACATTTTCATTCTTGTGAGCCAATGAGCCTACTAATATGTCATATACACACATTATGACAGACACCACAGCACTTTTTTTATGATTAAAGTAGTCATACCTTTGGCCTGAGGCTGGCTGACTCTCTGCCTCATCCCAGTCCTGGATGTTGAAGTGGAGAGTGATACTGCAGAGACTCCATGTTCCTATTCCTCCAGGGAAGCTTAATTCCCTGTACCAAGATAGCCACTGAGGCTACTAATGAGCATGTGTGAAGCCATCGTGAGACAGTAGTCTTCCACTTAGCTTCAGTGAGACCTGCATTACCTGCTGTTTTAGATACTGTTCCAGAATCCTGCACTGATACACAGCTCACCAGCCGGTGAGTGTATGTAGGTGACAGCCCACCCCGCTCAAGCTCCGCTCCATCTACCAGTGTGTATAACAGTGAGTATGACATTCGCTGGTGTGTACAGAAACTGTTACATCCTGAAGCCTGTACAAACATATTTATGACACTCCATAGTTGCATGTCACCCTGCATACTTCTGCTCCTCCTTATTGACCCCACTCTCCCTCTTTCCACTCATATTCACACAAAACATTTAAAGCAGGCAAGACACAGAGCTCTTAAAACTTAAAGACAAAACACCTCTTCACAAATAGTACACTGTGGACTTGAAAATAAAAAGACAAGACTTCAAATACTAAACAGGGCAAAAATACAAGACTAAACAGAAAAACACAGAAAACACCTTCAAGAATCAACTTTCATCACTCAGCAACTCTCCAAACAAAACACACTCCTAGGTATATATACTGTATTCATTAAAGTGCAGGTTTTAAGAAGTGTGAGATGTTGCTCATAGCAACCAATCAGATTCTAGCTATTATATGCTAGGCGGTGCCAGATAAATACAGTGGGGATTGAAAGTTTGGGCACCCCAGGCAAAAATTCATTTTAATGTGCAAAAAGAAGCCAAGGAAAGATGGAAAAATCTCCAAAAGGCATCAAATTACAGATTAGACATTCTTATAACATGTCAAAAAAGTTTGATTTTATTTCCATCATTTACACTTTCAAAAGAACAGAAAACAAAAAATGGCGTCTGCAAAAGTTTGGGGACCCTGCAGAGTTAATATCTTGTACTGCCCCCTTTGGCAAGTATCACAGCTTGTAAACGCTTTTTGTAGCCAGCCAAGAGTCTTTCAATTCTTGTTTGAGGTATCTTCGCCCATTCTTCCTTACAAAAGTCTTCCAGTTCTTTGAGATTCCTGGGCTGTCTGTGACGCACTGCTCTTTTAAGGTCTATCCATAGATTTTTAATTATGTTGAGGTCAGGAGATTGTGAAGGCCATGGCAAAACCTTCAGTTTACGCCTCTTGATGTAATCCACCGTGGATTTTGAGGTGTGTTTAGGATCATTATCCATTTGTAGAAGCCAGCCTCTCTTTAACTTCAGCTTTTTCACAGATGGCATCAAGTTAGCGTCCAAAATTTGCTGGAATCTTATTGAATCCATTTTTCCATCTACTCGTGAAATGTTCCCTGTGCCACTGGCTGCAATACAACCCCAAAGCATGATTGATCCACCCCCATGCTTAACAGTTGGACAGAGGTTCTTTTCATTAAATTCTGTGCCCTTCCTTCTCCAAACGTACCTTTGCTCATTCCGGCCAAAAAGTTCGATTTTAACCTCATCGGTCCACAGAACTTTATTCCAAAATGCATCAGGCTTGTCTATATGTTCATTTGCAAACTTCATACTCTGATTTTTGTGGTGAGGACGTTGAAGAGGTTTTCTTCTGATGACTCTTCCATGAAGACCATATTTGTACAAGTATCTCTTTATAGTGGAATAGTGTACCACAACTCCAGTGTCTGCCAGATCTTCCTGGAGGGATCATGCAGTCAAACGTGGATTTTGACTTGCTTTTATCACAATCCTGTGAGCTGTTCTGTCTGATATTTTTCTTGGTCTTCCAGATCTTGCTTTAACTTCCACTGTTCCTGATGACTGCCATTTCTTAATTACATTCCGAACAGAGGATATGGGCATCTGATAACGCTTTGCTATCTTCTTATAGCCTTCTCCTGCTTTGTGAGCGTCAACTATTCTCAGTTTCAGTATTCTACACAACTGCTTAGAGGAACCCATGGTGCTGATTGTTGGAGCAAGGTCAGATGAGTCTGGGCTTTTAAAACCTTTGAGATTGACATCACCTGCTCTTTCCAGACAATGATTGAGAACAATCCATGACACTGCCAGGTCTCAGCTGTCCAAAGGGGGCAGTACAAGGTATTAACTCTGCAGGGTGCCCAAACTTTTGCAGACGCCATTTTTTGTTTTCTGCTCTTTTGAAAGTGTAAATGATGAAATAAAATCAAACTTTTTTTGACATGTTATAAGAATGTCTAATCTGTAATTTGATGCCTTTTGGAGATTTTTCCATCTTTCCTTGGCTTCTTTTTGCACATTAAAATGAATTTTTGCCTGGGGTGCCCAAACTTTCAATCCCCACTGTAAGTAGAATCTGATTGGTAGCTATTGGCAACGTCTACACTTCTAAAAACCAGCATCTTTGTAAATATACCCCTTATCCTACATACTACTAAACACTCAGCTAAATTATGCAACAACCGCTGCGTATATGGGGCTGATATAAAAAAAAAATTGCAAGTTTCACTCTTAAACCAATTACAATGGAGATGTCCTGAGTTTCTAGTTATCAAAAATTGTCGTAAATTTGATCAGTAAGTCTTGAAATAACCAGCAATTACATACCATACGGTGACTTTGATAGCAAAGTTGCAGGAATATCGCTGCGATTTTTGGTGATTGCACACAAATCAGAATGTATTACATTTCCACCCCCCATTTCTAAGATAAATTGTTATTCAGGTTGATTCCTCCCCCTCTCGTGGTAATTGTTACAAAATGTATAGGTTCCGCAGCGGTCTCTTCCATGCTTGCAGATAAATCTGTGGTGGTGCAGACTGTTCAGCGTTCCTGGCTTTTCCTTCCTGTGTTGCGTGGGTCACGCACATTCACAGCACTGATCCTGTTTACACAGGCTATTGGAAAATCTCCATATCCAGGCATACTCCCTGAGGAAGCAGCCCTGTTTTACCCAGTTAGCCTTACTGTTGTCAGCTTGCTATCAGGCTCCGGAGCCTTACCTCCAGCGGGTGCTCCCGTGGGTTACCGTCCCGCTGGTTGGCGCAGCTGCGGCGGCAGGGAGCTGCTGGTAGCGGGTCCTCCTGGACGGATGTGCGGCTGCCAAGGGCCGGGGGCCGAGGGTCTGGAGAGCCGGGCGCTGCAGCGGGGATCGCTGCGGTAAGGTCCCCTGGTGGTGACACAGTATAGTGTGTCAGAGACAGAAGCTGGCTAAAGCTGTGTGCTAACAGCTAAGTATGTCTCCTGTGCTGGGGGCAGCCATGTTGGAGACCAGAGTACTACCAATGAAGTTCCCAATCTGTGTCCAGCCAAATCTGCGTGTTCTCCCCTTACAAAAGGGGGCTGGCTCAGAGGGAGAGTGCCAGTGCTTCAAGTTACCTCCTTGTGAAAGGTTCTCCAGCTCTGTGCTCCCAGGTTACTTCTGGTTCCCTGGTTGCTCTCATCCATTGGTTACCTAAACGCTGCTGCAGTCCTGCTGTCTAAGTCCGTTGCCACTCCTGGAAGCGCTCACGGGGTCCCAGGTCGTAGAGGAGCTCCAGGTGCTAACGGCGGTTTCCGCAGACGTCTTATTTTCTTCAAAGTCCAAGTTCTTCAGCCTCATCTTTCAATCACAAACCACGGTCTTTATTTCTTCAAAGTCCAAGTTCTTCAGCCTCATCTTTCAATCACAAACCACAGTTTTCATGTCTTCAAAGTCCAAGTTCTTCAGCCTCGTCTTTCAATCACAAAGCACGTCTTCATTTCTTCAAAGTCCAAGTACTACAGCCTTGTCTTTTAATCATAAAACACAGTCTTCAGTTCTTCTTTACCGGAGTTCTTCAGCTTCACTCTTCAAGACATTTAACTATAGACTCTAATTCTTCCAGTTTCTTCAATTTCTCCAATATTCATGTACAGCCTGATTATTCATTAAAACTACAGTTATCTTCCTACGAAGTCCTCCTTTTCTTTACGCCCTCCGGCCAATGTTAATATTTAGTATGGCTTCCACCCCATGAGGAGGAATTACATTCAGCCACCTCGTTTACTCTCCTCACGGGTAGCTGTCCCTTCAGCCAAAACTCGGTTGTTGGAACCCCAACTTACGCCGAGCGTGACAGTAAGCACTGGCCCAATGGATCCGGCAAGTGAGCAGGCTACCGGGGGCGATGCATCTGCCTCTGTGGATATTCTGTCTGGTCTAAATAAATAGGAGGCCATGCAGGCACAGATTGTACAGTGCATGCAGAATATGTCCACTCGTTTGGATTCTCTTCACACAGCCATTTCCACATCTCGGACTCCAGTTCCAGCTTCCAATCCTACAGCATCTAATCCTCTAGTATCGATTCCAGTTCCTCATTTACAACTACCGCCACCCAGTAAATTTGACGGCAGTCCAAAGCAATGCCAAGGATTCCTCAATCAATGCGAGATCCAGTTTGGCTTCAGTCAGCTAACTTTCCATCTGATCGGACCAAAATCGCATACATCATTTCACTTCTGACCGGACCAGCTCTGGATTGGGCTTCACCCTTATGGGAGAGAACTGATCCCATACTCTCGAATTACCCGGAATTCGTGGCAACTTTTCGTAAAATCTTTGACGAGCCAGGCCGGACCACCTCTGCCTCTTTGGAGATTCTGCGTCTGCATCAGGGAACCCGTTCCGTCGCCCAGTACGTGATCCAATTCCGTACTCTGTCTTCCGAAGTGGGCTGGAATGAAGAGGCTCTCATTGCCGCCTTTTGGAACGGTCTCTCCGACAAAATTAAAGATGACCTGGTCTCTCAGGATGTGCCAGTTAAGCTCGATCAGCTTATTTCTTTATGTAACAAGATTGATCTAAGATACAAGGAGCGCTGTCTTGAGAGAACAAGGTTCGAGCGACCCAAACCTCGGGCCTGTCCCACTCCTAGACCATCCTCACCGTCTACTGAAGAACCCATGCAGGTCAACCGCTCTCGTCTCACCAATGAGGAACGTCAAAGACGCAGACAGGGCAACCTTTGCATGTATTGTGGGGCGGCCGACCACTTTAAGTCTTGTATTCAACGACCGGGAAACTCCCACTCATAGCTTATGAAGGAGAGGTTAAGCTAGGAACATTTCCCAACCAATTTACCAGGAGGGAGTCACTGTTGGCTGTATGTCTGGAACTTCCCTCTACCTCCCTTCATGTTACAGCACTTTTGGATTCTGGAGCTGCAAAAAGTTTCATTACTTCCGCCTTAGTCCGACAGTCTGAAATACCAACCACTCGTTTGGAGCGAGCTATCTCTATCACCGCGGTTGACGGAAGTTATATCCCTGAAGGGATCATCACCCACCGTACAGTTCCTCTGAAGATGAAAGTTGGTATTCTCCATTCTGAAGTTATCTCTTTCCTGGTAATTCCCAAAGTCTCTCAAAAAATAATCCTAGGATTCCCGTGGTTGCAGGAGCACAACCCCCGCTTGGATTGGCAAACTATGCATGTACTCACCTGGGGGGAGTCGTGTTCTCAAAGCTGTTTATCCACCGTCAAGCCACTCTTTACCCTACACTCCACTGATCTCCCAGATGCCTATCAGCCCTTTCTGGATGTGTTCAGTAAGCAAGGGGCGGCTACCTTGCCTCCCCACCAAAGTTGGGACTGCCCTATCGATTTACTGCCTGGTAAAACACCTCCCAGAGGTCGAACGTACTCTTTATCTCTCCCAGAAACCCAAGCGATGTCTGAGTACATACAGGAGAATTTGGCCAAAGGGTTCCTTTGCCCTTTCTCTTCTCCAGCCGGGGCAGGGTTTTTTTGTTTTGTTAAGGAGGAGGACTGGGGCCTACGGCCTTGCATTGACTACCGGGGCCTCAACGAAATTACAGTTCAGAACAGATACCCCTTGCCCTTGATTCCCAAACTATTTGACCGAGTAAAGGGGGCTACCATTTTCACCAAATTGGACCTGCGGGGGGCTTATAACCTTATACGCATTTGCACAGGAGACAAGTGGAAGACTGTGTTCAATACTCGCGACGAACATTACGAATATCTGGTGATGCCCTTTGACTTACTGTATGCAATGCTCCAGCAGTCTTTCAGAATTATGTCAACAAATTATTCTGAGATCTCCTCTATAAGTGTTTGGTTGTGTATCTGGATGATATTCTAATATTTTCCAAAGATCTGAAAGTCCATTGGGAACAAGTCAGAGAAGTATTGAGACATCTAAGGGAAAATCGACTATTTTGTAAACTAGAGGAGTGCATGTTTGAGGTTCCCTCCATCCTTTTTTAGGTTACATCATTTCCGGGAGGGAGTTACAGATGGATCCTGCCAAAGTCCAAGCAATCAGAGATTGGACCCTTCCTACCACTCTGAAGGGAATCAAGCGTTTTTTAGGCTTTTCGACAATTTCTATAGGAAGTTTATTAAAGATTATTCCTCCATCATTGCCCCGATTACAGCACTAACAAGAAAAGGGTCTAATTTTGCAGCTTGGCCACCTGAGGCACTAAAAGCCTTTTCGTTTCTAAAAGAGGCCTTTATGTCTGCTCCTATCCTTCGGCAACCTGATCTTAGTCGTCCTTTTCAGGTGGAGGTGGACGCTTCAGCTGGAGTGGGGGCCGTCTTATCCCTGTACTTCGAGTATCAGATCATCCTTGTGCTTATTTTTCCCGATGATTCTCTCCGGCAGAACAAAACTATGCCATTGGAGAACAAGAATTGCTTGCCATAAAACTTGCTTTTGAAGAGTGGAGGTACTTACTGGATGGAGCTCAGCACCCAATCTCGGTAACCACAGATCACAAAAAATAAGATTTTAAACCTACCGGTAAATCTTTTTCTCCTAGTCCGTAGATGATGCTGGGGACTCCGTAAGGACCATGGGGTATAGACGGGCTCCGCAGGAGACATGGGCACTCTAAAGACTTTAGAATGGGTGTGCACTGGCTCCTCCCTCTATGCCCCTCCTCCAGACCTCAGAGAACTGTGCCCAGAGGAGACGGACAGTACGAGGAAAGGATTTTTGTTAATCTAAGGGCAAGATTTATACCAGCCCACACCATCCACACCGTATAACCTGGAATATACGCAACCAGTTAACAACAGTATGAACAAAACAGCATCAACCAAAGACTGATCTTAACTGTAACATAACCCTTATGTAAGCAACAACTATATACAAGCCTTGCAGAAATATGTCCGCACTGGGGCGCCCAGCATCCTCTACGGACTAGGAGAAAAAGATTTACCGGTAGGTTTAAAATCTTATTTTCTCTTATGTCCTAGAGGATGCTGGGGACTCCGTGAGGACCATGGGGATTATACCAAAGCTCCAAACCGGGCGGGAGAGTGCGGATGACTCTGCAGCACCGATTGAGCAAACATGAGGTCCTCATCAGCCAGGGTATCAAACTTGTAGAATTTTGCAAAGGTGTTTGAACCCGACCAAGTAGCTGCTTGGCAAAGCTGTAACGCTGAGACGCCTCGGGCAGCCGCCCAAGAAGAGCCCACCTTCCTAGTGGAATGGGCCTTTACCAAATTTGGTAACGGCAATCCTGCCGTAGAATGAGCCTGCTGAATCATGTTACAGATCCAGCGAGCAATAGTCTGCTTAGAAGCAGGAGCGCCAACCTTGTTGGCCGCATACAGGACAAACAGTGCCTCTGTTTTCCTAATCCGAGCCATCCTGGCTACGTAAATTTTTAAGGCCCTGACTACATCCAGGGACTTGGAATCCTCCAAGTCTCCCGTAGCCACCGGCACCACAATAGGTTGGTTCATATGAAACGATGAAACCACCTTAGGCAAAAATTGAGGACGTGTCCTCAACTCTGCTTTATCCACATGGAAAATCAGTTAGGGGCTTTTGTGAGACAAAGCCGCCAATTCGGACACCCGCCTTGCAGATGCCAAGGCCAACAACATGACCACCTTCCAAGTGAGAAATTTTAATTCAACCGTTTGAAGAGGTTCAAACCAGTGAGATTTTAGGAACTGTAACACCACGTTAAGGTCCCATGGTGCCACTGGGGGCACAAAAGGAGGCTGGATGTGCAGCACTCCCTTTACAAAAGTCTGGACTTCTGGGAGAGAAGCCAATTTCTTCTGAAAAAATAAAGATAGGGCCGAAATCTGTACCTTAATGGAGCCTAACTTCAGGCCCATATCTACTCCTGCCTGTAGAAAGTGGAGAAAACGGCCCAAGTGGAAATATTCCGTAGGAGCATTCTTGGCTTCACACCAAGATACATACTTCCTCCAGATACGGTGATAATGTTTTGCCGTCACCTCCTTCCTAGCCTTTTTCAGAGTAGGGATGACTTCCTCCGGAATACCTTTCCTAGCTAGGATTCGGTGTTCAACCACCATGCCGTCAAACGTAACCGCGGTAAGTCTTGGAATACGCAGGGCCCCTGCTGCAACAGGTCCTCCCTGAGAATGAAAACTCCCGGAATGAAAACTGCTGACAGAGCGCTTACGTGATTTTCCGCCCAGGGAAGAATCCTTGTGGCTTCCACCATTGCCACTCTGCTCCTTGTCCCACCTTGGCGGTTTACATGAGCCACGGCTGTGACGTTGTCTGATTGTTGATGTGTAGACAAGCCTCCTGGCTCGACCATAGTCCCTGAAAATTTCTTCCTTGTATGACTGCTCCCCATCCTCGGAGGCTCGCGTCCGTGGTCACCAGAACCCAGTCCTGAATGCCGAACCTGCGACCCACTAGAAGGTGAGCACTCTGCAGCCACCACAGGAGAGACACCCTGGCCCTGGGGGACAGGCGTATTTTCTGATGAATTTGAAGATGGGACCCGGACCACTTGTCCAGAAGGTCCCACTGAAATGTCCTCGCATGAAACCTGCCGAAGGGGATCACCTCGTAGGTCGCCACCAATTTTCCCATTACTCGAGTGCATTGATGAACTGACACTCTGTTCGGTTTTAACAGGTCTCTGACCATGTTCTGGAGTTTCTGGGCTTTTTCCATCGGGAGAAAAACCCTCTTTTGTTCCGTGTCCAGAATCATGCCTAAGAACGATAGCCGAGTCGTTAGAACCAACTGTGACTTTGGTAAATTTAGAATCCAGCCATGCTGCTGGAGCACTCTCAGGGAGAGTGACACGCTTTTCAGCAACTGATCCCTTGATCTCGCTTTTATCAGGAGATCGTCCAAGTACGGGATAATTGTGACTCCCTGCCTGCGCAGGAGCACCATCATTTCTACCATTACCTTGGTGAAAATCCTCGGGGCCTTGGAAAGCCCAAACGGCAACTTCTGAAACTGGTAATGACAGCCCTGTACAGCGAATCTCAGGTACACCTGATGAGGGGGATATATGGGGACATGAAGGTATGCATCCTTTATGTCCATTGACACCATAAAATTCCCCCCTTCCAGGCTGGAGTTAACTGCCCGGAGCGATTCCATCTTGAATTTGAACTTTTTCAAGTACAGGTTTAGGGATTTTAGATTTAGAATGGGTCTGACCGAGCCATCCGGTTTCGGAACCACAAACATGGTTGAATAGTACCCCTTCCCCTGTTGAACTAGGGGAACCTTGACAATCACTTGCTGTTGACACAGCTTTTGAATTGCAGCTAAAACTATCTCCCTTTCTGGGGGAGAAGCTGGTAAAGCCGATTTGAAAAATCGGCGCGGAGGCACCTCTTCGAATTCCAACTTGTAGCCCCGGGATACAATTTCCATCGCCCAAGGATCCACGTCTGACTGAACCCAGACGTGGCTGAAGAGTCGAAGACGTGCCCCCACTGGCGCGGACTCCCTCAGTGGAACCCCAGCGTCATGCGGTGGATTTAGTAGAAGCCAGGGAGGACTTCTGCTCCTGGGAACTAGCTGTGGCAGGCATTCTTTTCCCTTTACCCTTACCTCTGGCGATGAAGGAAGAGCCCCGACCTCTTCTGGATTTATGCGACCGAAAGGACTGCATCTGATATTGTGGTGTTTTCTTTTGCTGTGGGGGAACATAAGGCAAAAAGTAGATTTACCTGCGGTAGCTGTGGAAACCAGGTCCGCGAGACCTTCCCCAAATAACACCTCACCCTTGTAAGGCAAAACTTCCATATGCCTCTTTGAGTCAGCATCACCCGTCCATTGGCGGGTCCACAGGGCTCGCCTAGCAGAAATCACCATGGCGTTGGCTCTTGAACCTAGTAGCCCAACGTCTCTCTGAGCGTCTCTCATATATAAGACTGCGTCTTTAATGTGACCTAAGGTCAATAAAATGGTATCCCTATCTAGGGTATCAATGTCAGCCGACAAGGTATCTGTCCAAGCTGCTACCGCACTACAAACCCAAGCCGATGCTATTGCCGGTCTGAGCAAGGCACCCGTATGTGAATAAATTGATTTTAAGGTAGTTTCCTGTCAGCGATCAGCAGGATCCTTGAGGGCCGCCGTGTCTGGAGACGGTAGCGCCAACTTCTTGGACAAGCGCGTTAAAGCCTTGTACACCCTGGGTGAGGATTCCGCCATGCCCTGTCCTGTGCAGGGAAAGGATACGCCATAAGAATCCTCTTGGGAATCTGCAGTTTTTTGTCTGGAGTTTCCCAAGCTTTTTCAAATAACGCGTTCAGCTCATCAGATGGGGGAAAGGTTACCTCAGGTTTCTTTTCCTTAAACATGCATACCCTCGTGTCAGGGACAGAGGGGTCATCTGTGATATGTAAAACATCTTTTATTGCAATAATCATATAATGAATACTTTTGGCCACCCTTGGGTGTAACCTCGCATCATCGTAGTCGACACTGGAGTCAGAATCCGTGTCGGTATCAGTGTCTGCCACTTGGGACAGGGGATGTTTTTGAGACCCTGAAGGGCCCTGTGACACAGTCAAAGCCATTGATTGACTCCCTGTTTTGTCCCTGGACTCTGCTTTGTCCAATCTCTTATGTAATAAAGCCACATTTGCATTTAAAACATTCCACATATCAACCAATCAGGTGTCGGCGTTGCCGACGGAGACACCACAATCATTTGCTCCACCTCCTCCTTAGATGAGCCTTCCGCTTCAGACATGCCGACACACACGTACCGACACTCCCACACACTCAGGGTTATAGCTATATGGAGACAGTCCCCCAATAAGGCCCTTTGGAGAGACAGAGAGAAAGTATGCCAGCACACACCCAGCGCCACTGGACACTGGAATAAAATCCCAGTTAGTATTCAGCGCTTATATATATATATATATATATATATATATATATATATATATATACATACACTCACTGCGCCAATAAAATGTGCCCCCCCCCCCTCTTTTTTGCCCTCTGTAACCTTGTTCAGCAGGGGAGAGTCCGGGGAGCCAGCTTCTCTGCAGTGTGCTGTGGAGAAAATGGCGCTGGTTAGTGCTGGAGGACCAAGCCCCGCCCCCTCACCGGAGGGCTTCGGTCCCACTCAAATTATTTATACTGGCGGGGGTTTATTAATATACTGCCTCCGCAGTATCTCCTTTATATGCCAGTGTCCCTAGAGGTTTTTATTGCTGCCCAGGGCGCCCCCCCTGCGCCCTGCACCCTTACAGTGCCCGCTGTGTGTGTCTGTGTGGGAGCAATGAAGATCTGACGTCTTCTGCCGCCTGTGAAGTCTTCTTTTCTTCTTAATACTCACCCGGCTTCTATCTTCCGGCTCTGTGAGGAGGACGGCGGCGCAGCTCCGGGACGAAAGGCGAGGGTGAGACCTGCGTTTCGACCCTCTGGAGCTAATGGTGTCCAGTAGCCTAAGAAGCAGAGCCTATCATTTAAGTAGGTCTGCTTCTCTCCCCTCAGTCCCACGATGCTGGGAGCCTGTTGCCAGCAGTGCTCCCTGAAAATAAAAAAACTTACAAAAAGTCTTTTACAGAGAAACTCAGTAGAGCTCCCTGCAGTGCACCCAGTCTCCTCTGGGCACAGGATCTAACTGAGGTCTGGAGGAGGGGCATAGAGGGAGGAGCCAGTGCACACCCATTCTAAAGTCTTTAGAGTGCCCATGTCTCCTGCGGAGCCCGTCTATACCTCATGGTCCTTACGGAGTCCCCAGCATCCTCTAGGACGTAAGAGAAATCTTTTATATCTTCAGACCACCCGATGTTTAAACCCACGGCAAGCCAGGTGGGCACTGTTCTTCTCACGTTTTTCTTTCAAGCTCAGTTATCGTCCAGGGTCTCTTAATCGGAATGCAGATGCGCTCTCTCGTTCATTGAGTTCAGATGAGTCCACAGATCTTCCGGACAGACAATTCATCCTAGATCCTGCTTCCTTTGCTGCAACTCGTACTACTCTGCTTCCTCCACCGGGAAAAACCTTCGTTGCACCAGAACTCTGAGAAAAACTGCTCACGTGGGCTCATACTTCACCGTGTATGTGACATGCAGGTAGCCTCAAGACTCTTAAGTTCATCCAACACTCCTATTGGTGGCCTCATCTGAAGACTGATGTTTTGGAATTCATAGCTGCCTGCCCAAAGTGCGCCCAACATAAAAGTCCAAGAGGATCACCATCGGGTCTTCTTCATCTGCTATCGTTTCCACAAAAACCCTGGACACACATCTCCATGGATTTTATAACTGACCTGCCTGTCTCCAGAGGACGAAACACCATTTGGGTCATTGTGGACCGATTTTCCAAAATGGCGCACTTTGTCCCACTCACAGGTCTTCCAACCACTCCACAACTATCAAAAATGTTCATATCAGACATCTTCCGCTTACATGGACTTCCACAAGAGATTGTTTCCGATCGAGGGCCTCAATTTGTGGCTAAATTCTGGAGAGCACTGAGTTCAGCTCTTGGAATGGAATTAAGTTTCTCCTCTGCATACCATCCCCAAACGGATGGCCAGACTGAGAGAGTGAACCAAGACTTAGAGACTTTCCTATGACTCTTCATGTCTTCTTCTCAGGATGATTGGCTGGACTATCTTCCATTTGCTGAATTTGCTCACAATAATCTCTACCATTCCGCTACCCATTCCACACCCTTTTATGTAAATAATGGACTTCATCCACGTGTTCCTGCTTTCCAATCTCTTCCAGCTCTCGAAGTACCTGCCGCAGAGTTAACCCTTCAGCAATTCACTAAGATGTGGAAAAAGTTCACGAGGCTCTGCTTAAAACGTCCAATAAATACAAATTTTTTGCAGATCAGAAACGGAAGGCTGTCCCTAGTCTCAAAGTGGGCGATCAAGTTTGGATTTCTACTCAAAACTTAAGACTCAAGGTCCCTTCCAAGAAATTTGCCCCCAGATTCATTGGACCATATCCTGTTGAAAAAGTATTGAATCCAGTAGCATACAAAGTGACGTTGCCTCCGTACTTGAAGATCCCAAATGCATTTCACATCTCCTTACTGAAGCCTCTCATACTTAACCGTTTTCGGGGTGCGCTCCCTAGACCTCCCAAGGTGCAAGCTGCTCAGGGAGAAGAATTTGAAGTTCATAGGATCCTTGACTGTTGTAAAAGATATGGTCGTCTTTAATATCTTATTGATTGGAAGGGATATGGACCGGAGGAAAGGTCCTGGGTTTCTGAAGAGAACATCCACACTCAAAGATTAGTCCGGTCCTTTCATACCAAGAATCCGATGAAAGCACAAGGGTGTTCAGAGCCCACCCTAAAAAGGGGGGTTACTGTCAGGCTCCGGAGCCTTACCTCCAGCAGGTGCTCCCGTGGGTTACCGTCCCGTTGGTTGGCGCAGCTGCGGCGGCAGGGAGCTGCTGGTGGTGGGTCCTCCTGGATGGATGTGCGGCTGCCAAGGGCCGAGGGTCTGGAGAGCTGGGTGCTGCGGTAAGGTCCTCTGGTGGTGACACAGTATAGTATGTCAGAGACAGAAGCTGGCTAAAGCGGTGTGCTAACAGCTAAGTATGTCTCCTGTGCTGGGGGCAGCCATGTTGGAGACCAGAGTATTACCAATGAAGTTCCCAATCTGTGTCCAGCCAATCCTGCATGTTCTCCCCTTACAAAAGGGGGCTGGCTCAGAGGGAGAGTGCCAGTGCTTCAAGTTACCTCCTTGTGAAAGGTTCTCCAGCTCTGTGCTCCCAGGTTACTTCTGGTTCCCTGGTCCTGGTTGCTCTCATCCATCGGTTACCTAAACGCTGCTGCATTCCTGCTGTCTAAGTCCGTTGCCACTCGTGGAAGCGCTCACGGGGTCCCAGGTCGTAGAGGAGCTCCAGGTGCTAACGGCAGTTTCCGCAGACGTCTTCATTTCTTCAAAGTCCAAGTTCTTCAGCCTCGTCTTTTAATCATAAAACAGTCTTCAGTTCTTCTTTACCAGAGTTCTTCAGCTTCACTCTTCAAGACATTTAACCATAGACTCTAATTCTTCCAGTTTCTTCGATTTCTCCAATATTCGTGTACAGCCTGATTATTCATTAAAACTACAGTTATCTTCCTACGAAGTCCTCCTTTTCTTTACGCTCTCCGGCCAATGTTAACACTTAGTTTGGCTTCCACCCCATGAGGAGGAATTACATTCAGCCACCTTGTTTACTCTCCTCACAGGTAGCTGTCCCTTCAGCCAAAACTCGGTGGTCGGAACCCCAACTTACGCCGAGCATGCCACTTGCAGCATGAGACTGGAGTGCATCACCAAGACTGCACCTGCACTAGAGCAAAGAATATAGGGGGTCGTTCCGAGTTGATCGCTCTTTAGCTACTTTTTGCAGCGCTGCGATCAGATACACTCCCCCATAGGTGGCGACTATTTTTACTTTGTAAGTGTGCGAACGCTTTTGAAGCCGAGCGGGACAAAAAAGTTTTGCGCAGTTTACTGAGTTGCCCAGAACTTACTCAGCCGCTGCGATGACTTCAGCCTGTTCGGGGCTTGAATTGACGTCAGACACCCGCCCTGCAAACGCTTGGACACGCCTGCGTTTTCCCAACCACTCCCAGAAAACGGTCAGTTGCCACCCACAAACGCCTTCTTCCTGTCAATCTCCTTGCGATCAGCTGTGCGAATGGATTCTTTGTTAAATCCATCGCTCAGCAATGATCCGCTTTGTACCTGTACCACGCACCTGTGCATTGCGGTGCATACGCATGCGCAGTTTTGCCAAAGTTTGACCTGATCGTACCGCAGCAAAAAAAAAAAAAAACTAGCATGTGATCAGGTCGAAATGACCCCCATAAACTTTTACCTAGCTTAGAGACAAGAAAAACACAAGAAGAGTCACATTATCTACATTATGCTCTCAATTTAGAAAGTTTGCCCAATGTAAAGGCTTCCATGGAGTACTGAAGGATAAATTGAATGTTACATAGTTGTTGAGGTTAAAAAAAGACAAATGTCCATCGAGTTCAACATGTATTATAATTTTTTATTTTTTTATATTAATTAAATGCTGTATCCTTGGATATTTTTTTCCGCTAGGAATTTATCTAATCCATTTTTTTACTTAATGATTGAGTCCTCCATTACTACCTTCTCTGGCAGAGAATTCCAAATCCTTACTATTCTTACTGTGAAGAACCCTTTTCTCCGTTGTGTATGGAATTTTTTTTTCTTCTAACCTCAGGGGATGTCCTCGTGTCCTATGTAATGTTTTTTTGATAAACAAATCGTTTGATAAATCCTTGTATTGTCCCTTAATGTATTTAAAAATATTAATAATGTCTCCACTCAGTCGCCTCTTTTCCAGTGTAAACAAATCAAACCTTTTAAGTCTTTCCTCATAATCCAGTGCCTCTAACCCCCTAACCAGTTTAGTGGCTCGCCTCTGAACCTTTTTGAGTTTCAAGATATCCTTTTTATGGTGAGGTGCCCAGAACTGTACACTATTCCAGATGTGGCCACACCAATGATTTATACAGTGGCAGGATTACACTCTCATCCATTGTCTCCATTCCCCGTTTTATGAATACGAACACCTTACTTGCTTTTGTTGCCGCATTTTGACATTGCGTACTGCTACTAAGTTTATTGTCGATGAGCACTCCCAAATCTTTTTCAACTACTGTTATCCCTACAATTTCCCCATTTATTTTATAGGCTGCCTGAATGTTCTTAGTCCCAAAGTGCATAACTTTACATTTGTCTGTATTGAACCTCATTCTCCATTTATCTGCCCATACCTCAAAACTAGATAAGTCATTCTGTAGAGACTCAACATCCTTGTATGAATTAATTACTCTACATAGCTTAGTATCATCTGCGAAAATTAACACTGTGCTTTCCAGTCCCTTTCCTAGGTCATTAATGAATATATTAAACAACAATGGTCCGAGTACTGAACCCTGTGGTATTCCACTGAGCACTGAAGCCCATTCACAGTACATCCCATTAATCCCCACTCGCTGTTCCATATTGAACAGCCAATTATTCACCCAAGCACAAATAGTGTCACCTACCCCAAGCTCCCTTAATTTGAGAATTAGGGGTATATTTACTAAGGTCCCGATTTTGACCGAGATGACGTTTTTTCTTCAAAGTGTCATTTCGGGAATTTACTAAGCAAAAATCTCGGCAGTGATGAGGGCAATCGTAACATTTTGGAAGTCCTAGGAAAAAATCACGAATCAATACACCATCGGTCAAATACGCCTGCAATTTGGTAGAAATCTGTAATTTACTAAAAAGTGCAAATCACAAACACTGCCGTGCTGAAATACAATTCGTGAAAAAGTGCTAAAAAAACAGACCTGCTTTTTTTCCCCGTGTTTGGATAGGCATGCACGGATCCATGAGATCCGTGCATGTTTATCAGTGGGAAGGGGATAGGAAAGTGATATTTAAAAAAAAAAATGCGTGGGGTCCCCCCTCCTAAGCAAAACCAACCTCGGGCTCTTTGAGCCGGCCCTGGTTGAAAAAATATGGGGGGGGAAATGATAGGGGTTCCCCCATATTTAAACAACCAGCACCGGGCTCTGCGCCTGGTCCTGGTTCCAAAAATACGGGGGACAAAAAGCGTAGGGGTCCCCCGTATTTCTGAAACCAGCACCGGGCTCCACTAGCCAGATACATAATGCCACAGCCGGGGGACACTTTTATATAGGTCCCGGCGGCCCTGGCATTACATAACCAACTAGTCATCCCTGGCCGGGGTACCCTGGAGGAGTGGGGACCCCTTCAATCAAGGGGTCCCCCCCCTCCAGCCACCCAAGGACCAGGGGTGAAGCCCGAGGCTGTCCCCCCCCATCCAAGGGCTGCGGATGGGAGGCTGATAGCCTTTTTGACAAAAAATGAATATTGTTTTTAGTAGCAGTACTACAAGTCCCAGCAAGCCTCCCCGCAAGCTGGTACTTGGAGAACCACAAGTACCAGCATGCGGTGAAAAACCGGGCCCGCTGGTACCTGTAGTACTACTACTAAAAAAATACCCAAATAAAAACATAAGACACACACCTTGAAAGTATAACTTTAATGCATACATCCACACCTCCATATACACATACTTACCTATGTTCACACGAGGGTCGGTCCTCTTCTCCATGTAGAATCCACGGTGTACCTGTTGAAAAAATTATACTCACAAAATCCAGTGTAGAAGGCTCCTCTTTTAATCCATTTGTAATCCAGGTACTTGGCAAAATAACAAAACAGACACCCGACCTCGCACTGAAAGGGGCCCCATGTTTTCACATGGGACCCCTTTCCCCGAATGCCAGGAACCCTCTCTGACTTATGTCTAAGACGGTTCCATCAGCCAATCAGGGAACGCCACGTTGTGGCATCCTCCTGATTGGCTGTGTGCTCCTGTACTGTATGACAGGCAGCACACGGCAGTGTTACAATGTAGCGCCTATGCGCTCCATTGTAACCAATGGTGGGAACTTTGTGGTCAGCGGTTGACCGAAAGTAACCTCACCGCTGACCACAAAGTTCCCACCATTGGTTACAATGGAGCGCATAGGCGCTACATTGTAACATTGCCGTGTGCTGCCTGTCATACAGTACAGGAGCACACAGCCAATCAGGAGGGTGCCACAACGTGGCACTCCCTGATTGGCTGATGGAACCGTCTTAGACATAAGTCAGAGGGGGTTCCTGGCATTCGGGGAAAGGGGTCCCATGTGAAAACATGGGGCCCCTTTCAGTGCGAGGTCGGGTGTCCATTTTGTTATTTTGCCAAGTACCTGGATTACAAATGGATTAAAAGAGGAGCCTTCTACACTGGATTTTGTGAGTATAATTTTTTTCAACAGGTACACCATGGATTCTACATGGAGAAGAGGACCGACCCTTGTGTGAACATAGGTAAGTATGTGTATATGGAGGTGTGGATGTATGCATTAAAGTTATACTTTCAAGGTGTGTGTCTTATGGAGGTCATTCCGAGTCGTTCGCTCGGAAAATTTCTTCGCATCGCAGCGTTTTTCCGCTTAGTGCGCATGCGCAATGTCCGCACTGCGACTGCGCCAAGTAAATTTGCTATGAAGTTTGGATTTTACTCACGGCTTTTTCTTCGCTCAGGCGATCGTAGTGTGATTGACAGGAAATGGGTGTTACTGGGCGGAAACAGGCCGTCTTATGGGCGTGTGGGAAAAAACGCTACCGTTTCCGGAAAAAACGCGGGAGTGGCTGGAGAAACGGAGGAGTGTCTGGGCGAACGCTGGGTGTGTTTGTGACGTCAAACCAGGAACGATAAGCACTGAACTGATCGCAGATGCCGAGTAAGTCTGAAGCTACTCTGAAACTGCTACGAGATGTGTAATCGCAATTAGAGATGAGCGCCTGAAATTTTTCGGGTTTTGTGTTTTGGTTTTGGGTTCGGTTCCGCGGCCGTGTTTTGGGTTCGACCGCGTTTTGGCAAAACCTCACCGAATTTTTTTTGTCGGATTCGGGTGTGTTTTGGATTCGGGTGTTTTTTTAAAAAAACACTAAAAAACAGCTTAAATCATAGAATTTGGGGGTCATTTTGATCCCATATTATTATTAACCTCAAAAACCATAATTTCCACTCATTTTCAGTCTATTCTGAATACCTCACACCTCACAATATTATTTTTAGTCCTAAAATTTGCACCAAGGTCGCTGGATGACTAAGCTAAGCGACACTAGTGGCCGACACAAACACCTGGCCCATCTAGGAGTGGCACTGCAGTGTCACGCAGGATGTCCCTTCCAAAAAACCCTCCCCAATCAGCACATGACGCAAAGAAAAAAAGAGGCGCAATGAGGTAGCTGACTGTGTGAGTAAGATAAGCGACCCTAGTGGCCGACACAAACACCGGGCCCATTTAGGAGTGGCACTGCAGTGTCACGCAGGATGTCCCTTCCAAAAAACCCTCCCCAATCAGCACATGACGCAAAGAAAAAAAGAGGCGCAATGAGGTAGCTGACTGTGTGAGTAAGATTAGCGACCCTAGTGGCCGACACAAACACCGGGCCCATTTAGGAGTGGCACTGCAGTGTCACGCAGGATGTCCCTTCCAAAAAACCCTCCCCAATCAGCACATGACGCAAAGAAAAAAAGAGGCGCAATGAGGTAGCTGACTGTGTGAGTAAGATTAGCGACCCTAGTGGCCGACACAAACACCGGGCCCATTTAGGAGTGGCACTGCAGTGTCACGCAGGATGTCCCTTCCAAAAAACCCTCCCCAATCAGCACATGACGCAAAGAAAAAAAGAGGCGCAATGAGGTAGCTGACTGTGTGAGTAAGATTAGCGACCCCAGTGGCCGACACAAACACCGGGCCCATTTAGGAGTGGCACTGCAGTGTCACGCAGGATGTCCCTTCCAAAAAACCCTCCCCAATCAGCACATGACGCAAAGAAAAAAAGAGGAGCAATGAGGTAGCTGACTGTGTGAGTAAGATTAGCGACCCTAGTGGCCGACACAAACACCGGGCCCATTTAGGAGTGGCACTGCAGTGTCACGCAGGATGTCCCTTCCAAAAAACCCTCCCCAATTAGCACATGACGCAAAGAAAAAAAGAGGCGCAATGAGGTAGCTGACTGTGTGAGTAAGATTAGCGACCCTAGTGGCCGACACAAACACCGGGCCCATTTAGGAGTGGCACTGCAGTGTCACGCAGGATGTCCCTTCCAAAAAACCCTCCCCAATCAGCACATGACGCAAAGAAAAAAAGAGGCGCAATGAGGTAGCTGACTGTGTGAGTAAGATTAGCGACCCTAGTGGCCGACACAAACACCGGGCCCATTTAGGAGTGGCACTGCAGTGTCACGCAGGATGTCCCTTCCAAAAAACCCTCCCCAAACAGCACATGACGCAAAGAAAAAGAAAAGAAAAAAGAGGTGCAAGATGGAATTGTCCTTGGGCCCTCCCACCCACCCTTATGTTGTATAAACAAAACAGGACATGCACACTTTAACCAACCCATCATTTCAGTGACAGGGTCTGCCACACGACTGTGACTGATATGACGGGTTGGTTTGGACCCCCCCCAAAAAAGAAGCAATTAATCTCTCCTTGCACAAACTGGCTCTACAGAGGCAAGATGTCCACCTCATCATCACCCTCCGATATATCACCGTGTACATCCCCCTCCTCACAGATTATCAATTCGTCCCCACTGGAATCCACCATCTCAGCTCCCTGTGTACTTTGTGGAGGCAATTGCTGCTGGTCAATGTCTCCGCGGAGGAATTGATTATAATTCATTTTAATGAACATCATATTCTCCACATTTTCTGGATGTAACCTCGTACGCCGATTGCTGACAAGGTGAGCGGCGGCACTAAACACTCTTTCGGAGTACACACTTGTGGGAGGGCAACTTAGGTAGAATAAAGCCAGTTTGTGCAATGGCCTCCAAATTGCCTCTTTTTCCTGCCAGTATAAGTATGGACTGTGTGACGTGCCTACTTGGATGCGGTCACTCATATAATCCTCCACCATTCTTTCAATGGTGAGAGAATCATATGCAGTGACAGTAGACGACATGTCCGTAATCGTTGTCAGGTCCTTCAGTCCGGACCAGATGTCAGCATCAGCAGTCGCTCCAGACTGCCCTGCATCACCGCCAGCGGGTGGGCTCGGAATTCTGAGCCTTTTCCTCGCACCCCCAGTTGCGGGAGAATGTGAAGGAGGAGATGTTGACAGGTCGCGTTCCGCTTGACTTGACAATTTTCTCACCAGCAGGTCTTTCAACCCCAGCAGACTTGTGTCTGCCGGAAAGAGAGATCCAAGGTAGGCTTTAAATCTAGGATCGAGCACGGTGGCCAAAATGTAGTGCTCTGATTTCAACAGATTGACCACCCGTGAATCCTTGTTAAGCGAATTAAGGGCTCCATCCACAAGTCCCACATGCCTAGCGGAATCGCTCCGTGTTAGCTCCTCCTTCAATGTCTCCAGCTTCTTCTGCAAAAGCCTGATGAGGGGAATGACCTGACTCAGGCTGGCAGTGTCTGAACTGACTTCACGTGTGGCAAGTTCAAAGGGCATCAGAACCTTGCACAACGTTGAAATCATTCTCCACTGCGCTTGAGACAGGTGCATTCCACCTCCTATATCGTGCTCAATTGTATAGGCTTGAATGGCCTTTTGCTGCTCCTCCAACCTCTGAAGCATATAGAGGGTTGAATTCCACCTCGTTACCACTTCTTGCTTCAGATGATGGCAGGGCAGGTTCAGTAGTTTTTGGTGGTGCTCCAGTCTTCTGTACGTGGTGCCTGTACGCCGAAAGTGTCCCGCAATTTTTCTGGCCACCGACAGCATCTCTTGCACGCCCCTGTCGTTTTTTAAATAATTCTGCACCACCAAATTCAAGGTATGTGCAAAACATGGGACGTGCTGGAATTTGCCCATATTTAATGCACACACAATATTGCTGGCGTTGTCCGATGCCACAAATCCACAGGAGAGTCCAATTGGGGTAAGCCATTCCGCGATGATCTTCCTCAGTTGCCGTAAGAGGTTTTCAGCTGTGTGCGTATTCTGGAAACCGGTGATACAAAGCGTAGCCTGCCTAGGAAAGAGTTGGCGTTTGCGAGATGCTGCTACTGGTGCCGCCGCTGCTGTTCTTGCGGCGGGAGTCCATACATCTACCCAGTGGGCTGTCACAGTCATATAGTCCTGACCCTGCCCTGCTCCACTTGTCCACATGTCCGTGGTTAAGTGGACATTGGGTACAACTGCATTTTTTAGGACACTGGTGAGTCTTTTTCTGAGGTCCGTGTACATTCTCAGTATCGCCTGCCTAGAGAAGTGGAACCTAGATGGTATTTGGTAACGGGGGCACACTGCCTCAATAAATTGTCTAGTTCCCTGTGAACTAACGGCGGATACCGGACGCACGTCTAACACCAACATAGTTGTCAAGGCCTCAGTTATCCGCTTTGCAGCAGGATGACTGCTGTGATATTTCATCTTCCTCGCAAAGGACTGTTGAACAGTCAATTGCTTACTGGAAGTAGTACAAGTGGGCTTACGACTTCCCCTCTGGGATGACCATCGACTCCCAGCAGCAACAACAGCAGCGCCAGCAGCAGTAGGCGTTACACGCAAGGATGCATCGGAGGAATCCCAGGCAGGAGAGGACTCGTCAGAATTGCCAGTGACATTGCCTGCAGGACTATTGGCATTCCTGGGGAAGGAGGAAATTGACACTGAGGGAGTTGGTGGGGTGGTTTGCGTGAGCTTGGTTACAAGAGGAAGGGATTTACTGGTCAGTGGACTGCTTCCGCTGTCACCCAAAGTTTTTGAACTTGTCACTGACTTATTATGAATGCGCTGCAGGTGACGTATAAGGGAGGATGTTCCGAGGTGGTTAACGTCCTTACCCCTACTTATTACAGCTTGACAAAGGGAACACACGGCTTGACACCTGTTGTCCGCATTTCTGTTGAAATAGTTCCACACCGAAGAGCTGATTTTTTTGGTATTTTCACCAGGCATGTCAACGGCCATATTCCTCCCACGGACAACAGGTGTCTCCCCGGGTGCCTGACTTAAACAAACCACCTCACCATCAGAATCCTCCTGGTCAATTTCCTCCCCAGCGCCAGCAACACCCATATCCTCCTCATCCTGGTGTACTTCAACACTGACATCTTCAATCTGACTATCAGGAACTGGACTGCGGGTGCTCCTTCCAGCACTTGCAGGGGGCGTGCAAATGGAGGAAGGCGCATGCTCTTCACGTCCAGTGTTGGGAAGGTCAGGCATCGCAACCGACACAATTGGACTCTCCTTGTGGATTTGGGATTTCGAAGAACGCACAGTTCTTTGCGGTGCTACTGCTTTTGCCAGCTTGAGTCTTTTCATTTTTCTAGCGAGAGGCTGAGTGCCTCCATCCTCATGTGAAGCTGAACCACTAGCCATGAACATAGGCCAGGGCCTCAGCCGTTCCTTGCCACTCCGTGTGGTAAATGGCATATTGGCAAGTTTACGCTTCTCCTCCGACAATTTTATTTTAGGTTTTGGAGTCCTTTTTTTTACTGATATTTGGTGTTTTGGATTTGACATGCTCTGTACTATGACATTGGGCATCGGCCTTGGCAGACGACGTTGCTGGCATTTCATCGTCTCGGCCATGACTAGTGGCAGCAGCTTCAGCACGAGGTGGAAGTGGATCTTGATCTTTCCCTAATTTTGGAACCTCAACATTTTTGTTCTCCATATTTTAATAGGCACAACTAAAAGGCACCTCAGGTAAACAATGGAGATGGATGGATACTAGTATACAATTATGGACGGACTGCTGAGTGCCGACACAGAGGTAGCTACAGCCGTGAACTACCGTACTGTGTCTGCTGCTAATATAGACTGGTTGATAAAGAGATGTCGTAGTATGTATGTATGTATGAAGAAGAAAGAAAAAAAAACCACGGTTAGGTGGTATACAATTATGGACGGACTGCCGAGTGCCGACACAGAGGTAGCCACAGCCGTGAACTACCGTACTGTACTGTGTCTGCTGCTAATATAGACTGGTTGATAAAGAGATGTCGTAGTATGTATGTATGAAGAAGAAAGAAAAAAAAAACACGGGTAGGTGGTATACAATTATGGACGGACTGCCGAGTGCCGACACAGAGGTAGCCACAGCCGTGAACTACCGTACTGTACTGTGTCTGCTGCTAATATAGACTGGTTGATAAAGAGATGTCGTAGTATGTATGTATGAAGAAGAAAGAAAAAAAAACCACGGGTAGGTGGTATACAATTATGGACGGACTGCCGAGTGCCGACACAGAGGTAGCCACAGCCGTGAACTACCGTACTGTACTGTGTCTGCTGCTAATATAGACTGGTTGATAAAGAGATGTCGTAGTATGTATGTATAAAGAAGAAAGAAAAAAAAACCACGGTTAGGTGGTATACAATTATGGACGGACTGCCGAGTGCCGACACAGAGGTAGCCACAGCCGTGAACTACCGTACTGTACTGTGTCTGCTGCTAATATAGACTGGTTGATAAAGAGATGTAGTAGTATGTATGTATAAAGAAGAAAGAAAAAAAAACCACGGGTAGGTGGTATACAATTATGGATGGACTGCCGAGTGCCGACACAGAGGTAGCTACAGCCGTGAACTACCGTACTGTGTCTGCTGCGACTGGATGATAAATAATGATATAAAAAATATATATATATCACTACTGCAGCCGGACAGGTATATATATTATATAATGACGGACCTGCTGGACACTGTCTGTCAGCAGAATGAGTTTTTTATAGAATAAAAAAAAAACACCACACAAGTGAAGTCACACGACGAGTGTTTAACTTTTTCAGGCAATCACAATATAGTATACTACTAACTATACTGGTGGTCAGTGTGGTCAGGTCACTGGTCAGTCACACTGGCAGTGGCACTCCTGCAGCAAAAGTGTGCACTGTTTAATTTTAATATAATATGTACTCCTGGCTCCTGCTATAACCTATAACTGGCACTGCAGTGCTCCCCAGTCTCCCCCACAATTATAAGCTGTGTGAGCTGAGCACAGTCAGATATATAATATATACATAGATGATGCAGCACACTGGGCTGAGCAGTGCACACAGATATGGTATGTGACTGTCTTGTACTCCTGGCTCCTGCTATAACCTATAACTGGCACTGCAGTGCTCCCCAGTCTCCCCCACAATTATAAGCTGTGTGAGCTGAGCACAGTCAGATATATAATATATACATAGATGATGCAGGCATGCAGCACACTGGGCTGAGCAGTGCACACAGATATGGTATGTGACTGAGTCACTGTGTGTACCATTTTTTTCAGGCAGAGAACGGATATATTAAATAAAACAACTGCACTGCTGGTGGTCACTGTGGTCAGTCACTAAACTCTGCACTCTCTTCTACAGTATCAGCCTCAGGTCAATCTCTCTCTCTCTCTCCTAATCTAAATGGAGAGGACGCCAGCCACGTCCTCTCCCTATCAATCTCAATGCACGTGTGAAAATGGCGGCGACGCGCGGCTCCTTATATAGAATCCGAGTCTCGCGAGAATCCGACAGCGTCATGATGACGTTCGGGCGCGCTCGGGTTAACCGAGCAAGGCGGGAAGATCCGAGTCGCTCGGACCCGTGAAAAAAAACATGAAGTTCGTGCGGGTTCGGATTCAGAGAAACCGAACCCGCTCATCTCTAATCGCAATATTGCGAATCTTTCGTTCGCAATTTTAAGAAGCTAAGATTCACTCCCAGTAGGCGGCGGCTTAGCGTGTGCAATACTGCTAAAATCGCCTTGCGAGCGAACAACTCGGAATGAGGGCCAATGTTTTTATTTGGGTATTTTTTTAGTAGTAGTACTACAGGTACCAGCGGGCCCGGTTTTTCACAGCATGCTGGTACTTGTGGTTCTCCAAGTACCAGCTTGCGGGGGAGGCTTGCTGGGACTTGTAGTACTGCTACTAAAAACAATATTAATTTTTTGTCAAAAAGGCTATCAGCCTCCCATCCGCAGCCCTTGGATGGGGGGGACAGCCTCGGGCTTCACCCCTGGTCCTTGGGTGGCATGAGGGGGGGGACCACTTGATTGAAGGGGTCCCCACTCCTCCAGGGTACCCCGGCCAGGGGTGACTAGTTGGTTATGTAATGCCAGGGCCGCCGGGACCTATATAAAAGTGTCCCCCGGCTGTGGCATTATGTATCTGGCTAGTGGAGCCCGGTGCTGGTTTCAGAAATACGGGGGACCCCTAAGCTTTTTGTCCCCCATATTTTTGGAACCAGGACCAGGCGCAGAGCCCGGTGCTGGTTGTTTAAATATGGGGGAACCCCTATCATTTTTTTCCCCCATATTTTTTCAACCAGGGCCGGCTCAAAAAGCCGAGGCTGGTTTGGCTTAGGAGGGGGGACCCCACGCAATTTTTTGGGGGATTTTAACACTGATTACAATTTTTTAAAAGGTGCACAATGAAGCCCAGCACGGATCTCTCAGATCCGGCCGAGATTCATTGTATTAAAGTCGGCAGTGTTTTACAAGTCACTCACGTAAAACACTGCCTAAAAAAAGAATGACATCGACATCGGTAAATCCGACAATGCAGAATACGACAGCTTAGTAAATTAGCCGTAATAAATTCAAAAAGTTGCAACTTTACACTTTCGATGTCATTCGTGATTGAACTTTGACCTCAAACGGGAAAATACGAATTTTAGTAAATATACCCGTTAGTCTCTTATGTGGAACTTTTTCAAAGGCCTTAGCAAAATCCAAAAAGATCACATCCACTGCTTGACCCTGATCAATATTATCGCTCACTTTCTCGTAGAAGTTTATAAAGTTAGTTTGACAGGATCTGTCCTTCACAAAACCATGCTGATTCCTAGTAATAACCTTGGAGGTATCCAAGTACTCAAATATGCTGTCCCTTAATATACCTTCTAGTAATTTCACCACTATAGATGTCAAACTTACAGGTCTATAGTTACCGGGATGAGTTTAAGTACCCTTTTTAAATATTGGGACTACCTCTGCTATACGCCAGTCCCTTGGTATCATTCCTGATCTAATTGACTCTCTGAAAATCAATTCAATAGATTTTAAGGACAGATCTTAGTGCGCATGTGGTAAGCTGCTGGACACCCCCCCTTCAAAGAAGGTTCCCAATCCCTTCACCAAAGGTGCAAAAGAAATAGTAAAAAAAGGGGGACTTATCCTGCGCTCCACAGTAAAACTGCAGTTCAAACGATTCTGGAGTTGTATGAAAACTCATATGGATGCCATAAAAGAAGGAAATAGTGTATATCATGAAATACAGTTTTAATAGGCATTAAAAATAACGATTTTCATTTAAAATTCAACTAATCAAATAGATAGCAGCATACAAATTAGCAGCATGAATGAAGCAGCATATAGAAGGCAATGGTCACATTGAATCCCGTTAATTACATGGGTAACAATGAACGCATAAGCAGCATTAATTTGAGCAGCACAAGAGTGTGGACTGATAAATAGAGGAGCAGTGGGGAATTACCAGAGATATAGAACTGTTGTCACAGTTCAAAGCCAGCTTGCGGGTTTTTTTGGTACAGGGAAACCCGGGAATCCCCTGCGCCATGCTGTACCAGAATGGTCAGTCTGCCGTTGCTCCTCCGCTCTCAGCCCCTACGTCCACCAACGCGTTTCTACCTCCTACCAAGGTCTTTGTCAAGGTGCAAAGTCTTGACAAAGACCTCGGTAGGAGGTAGAAACGCGCTGGTGGACGTAGGGGCTGAGAGCGGAGGAGCAACGGCGGACTGACCATTCCGGTACAGCGTGGCGCAGGGGATTCCCGGGTTTCCCTGTACCAAAAAAACCCGCAAGCTGGCTTTGAACTGTGACAACAGTTCTATATCTCTGGTAATTCCCCACTGCTCCTCTATTTATCAGTCCACACTCTTGTGCTGCTCAAATTAATGCTGCTTATGCGTTCATTGTTACCCATGTAATTAACGGGATTCAATGTGACCATTGCCTTCTATATGCTGCTTCATTCATGCTGCTAATTTGCATGCTGCTATCTATTTGATTAGTTGAATTTTAAATGAAAATTGTTATTTTTAATGCCTATTAAAACTGTATTTCACGATATACACTATTTCCTTCTTTTATGGCATCCATGTGAGTTTTCATACAACTCCAGAATCATTTGAACTGCAATTTTACTGTGGAGCGCAGGATAAGTCCCCATTTTCTTACTATTTCTTTTGCATCTCTGAAAATCAAATATAAGGGTCTCGATATCTCTACATTAAGTTCCATAAGAATCCTGGGGTGGAGTCCATCCGGTCCAGGAGATTTATTTATCTTAATTTTACTTAGTCTCTCCTGGACTACTTCCTTGTTTAAGTACCTAGCATCGGGTCGTTATCGTAATTTATGTTATGCTCTACTCTCGTCAACCTGTCCTCATTCGTGAATACTGATGAAAATAATTTATTAAATAAATCCGCTTTTTCCCTATCATCATTAATCAAGACATCCAACTCGCCCTTTAAAGGCCCAATATTCTCCTACTTAAAGAACCTTTTGGGGTTTGTTATACTCTCCTTTGCGATTTTGTTTTTCGTTTTCTATTTTTACTGCTCTGATTTCATTTTTTTATTTTTTTGTTACATTCCTTGTAGAACTGGAATGATTCCACCGTTCCGTCAGACTTAAATGCTTTGAAAGCACGCCTTTTTTTATCCATTTGTTCCTTGACCCTCTTATTAAACCACATCGGCTTGAATTTCCTACTCCTGTTTTTGTTGACTTTGGGAATATACAAATGAGTGTACTTATTGAGCGTAGTTGTAAAAACATCTCACATTTCAGCAGTATTCTTACCATGCAATACAATTTCCCAATTGATGTCCCTCATTGCTTGTTTCAGCAATATGAAATTAGTTTTATTAAAGTTAAAAGTCTTAGTTGGACCCTTATATTGTTGTTTTTGGAAGCTGATATCGAATGTGATCATATTGTGATCGCTATTTCCTAGGGTCTCTCTTACTTTAGTATTTGATATTATTTCCTCAATATTAGTTAGTACTAGGTCCAGTTTAGCCCTATGCCTAGTTGGTTCCCAGATTACCTCGGACAAGTAGTGATCTTTTAGCATGTTTAAGAACCTATTACCCATAGTTGTATTTACTGTTTCGGTGTTCCAGTTTATGTCTGGGTAATTAAAGTCCCCAACAATAATGACATCCCCCATACCTGCAGCTTTTTCGATTTGCTGCAAGCGGTTTATAACATGTCCCTATTAAAAAGTTTTTGTATCTTTAGCCCCACTCGAAATCTCAACCCACAATGACTCCACATTATCTCCAGTCCCCTCGTAAATTGACTTCTTTTAAATACGATTTTAAAAAAGGTTTAACATATAGACAAACACCCCCTCCCTTTTTATTAGTCCTATCTCTCCTGAAGAGGGTGTACCCCT
This sequence comes from Pseudophryne corroboree, assembly GCF_028390025.1. NCBI lineage: Eukaryota > Metazoa > Chordata > Amphibia > Anura > Myobatrachidae > Pseudophryne > Pseudophryne corroboree. The sequence continues at coordinate 477,433,603 of NC_086446.1, forward strand.
CCATGTTTGCAGCCCAGTCATGAAAATCATCTCATCATGTCTCTGTAATGCCTATTATATCATATTGGTCATTTAAGTGCAATTGTTTCTAATTACCCCATTTTACTTGTTAGGCTTCTTGCAGTTGTAATCATACACTTAAGTTTGATAATTCCCTGATCCATAAATTTTGTTGTGTATAACGTTTCCTTAAGAACCTGAGGTTCCCTTAAATTACCATTGCTGACTATTTTTCTCCCCCCCCCTCTCCACCCTCATTATACTTTTTACATCCCATTTTTCTTCGCTCTCTAGTTGTCCCACTAATTCTTTCTAATCCCTCCCCCCAGACACTTAGTTTAAAATCTCCTCCAACCTTCTAACCATCCTTCCACCCAGCACTGCTGCCCCCTCCTCATTCAGGTGCAATCCATTGAGACAAAAAAGATGGCGCCTGACTGAGAAGTCCGCCCAGTGTTCTAAGAACTCAAACCCCTCTTTACTGCACCAGTCCCTGAGCCACACATTTACCTCCCTAATCTCCCTTTGCGTCCCTGGACTAGCACGTGGCACAGGTAATATTTCAGAGAATATTACCTTAGATGTCCTTGCCTTTAATTTTTGGCCTAGATCCCTATAATCTTTCTTAAGGACATCCCACCTAGCACTAACTTTGACATTGGTGCCAACATGCACCAAGACCGCCGGGTCATTCCCGGCCCCTCCCGACAATCTTTCTACCCGGTCCACAATGTGCCGTACCCGAGCACCCGGGAGACAACAGACTGTACGGCGATTGCGGTCGCGGTCCCGGTCCCGGTAACAGATTGCCCTGTGTGTTCTCCTGATAATAGAATCCCCTACCACCATAATCTGGCTAGGTACCTCGCTTTCTTTTGTTCCCTTTGTCCTGGAGGGACCGCTCCTCCGGTTGCTAGAGGGCACAGTATCCTCCAGTGCAGTCATTTCCTCACTGCCCCCTCCAAAATCTTCGTCCAATCGGGCAAATTTGTTGGGGTTTGGCAGATTGGAGATGTCCGGTCTCCCCCTCTTCTTCTTCCGTCTAACCGTGACCCAGATAGCTACCTAATTGTCCTCGTCTACCGGTGGCCCCCCCACTGTTCTATCTAAGCTCTACTCGAGATTGTGAATCTCCCTCAGTCGCGTAACGGTTTGCTGTAGATCAGTTACCTGTGCTTCCAGGGCAACCGTTCGCATACACCTCGCCCAGATGTATTCGCACTGGGCCGGTTGCTCCAGGTCACCATACATCTTGCACGACATGCACTGAGTAAGATCCTCAATCACGCGACCCCCAGTTTGTTTAAAAAAAACCTAATTCCCTGTACCTTTAGAAAAACAATACAGTACAATATAAACAATACAGACTATGCAATACAATACAAACAGTATAGACTATGCAATACGATACTATAGCCCAGGGGCGTATCTACGCATTGGCCAGGATGGCACACGCCAGGGTCGCTGACCGAGGAGGGGGCACTGCCCGGCGGTGCCATCCTCGCCTGACACCCTCTGTCATGTGACAGCGTCGCTGCCGTATTAGAGCACTGCTCTGTGAGCTGTGCTTGCAGTTGAATGTATGGGTGAAGGCAGGGGCTGGAGAAATCTGGGCCGGTGACAGTGCAGCCTCTATGGCACAGTGCACGGTCCCGCTGCCTACCCTTGCTCACTGGTAGCTTCTCACAGGGTGGGACGTGGCTGTGTGCAGTGGGTGCCGCTGGTCCCGCTGCTGTTCCTCCATGGTGGCCATGCGGCTGTGATTCTGTGCTGCCTGCAATCCCAGCCACCCTCCTTGCAATCCCAGCCACCCTCCTTCACCATGCTCTCCTGGCTCACTGCACTTTTTTACAGTGGAAAAGAAAAAAGCCAGTTACCATGGGGGCACTGTTTTGGAGGGTAATATGGGGGTGCTATATGTACTAGGGGGCAGTCTGGGGGTGCTGAATATACTAGGGTGATATGGGGTGCTATATATACTAGGGGAAATATGGGTGTGCTGTGTGTATTGGGGGATAATATGGGGTTGCCATTTATATTAGGGTTTATATAGGGCTGCTGTGTGGGGTAGGGTACGAAATGCTGGCTGTCGGGATGCCGGTGGTCATGATGCCGACAGCAGCATCCCGACAGTCAAAATCCCAACGGGTTAGTGAGTGGTCTAACCCTCCCTCTACCCTACTCTGACTCTAACCCTCCCTTTTAGGTGCCTAACCTGGACCCCCCTGGGGACGCCTAAACCTAACAGTCTCCCCTCCGCAGCCTAACCCTAACCCCCCCTTCCCTCCCACACCCTAAACCTATCCCTTTTCCCCCAGCATCTTAACCCTAAGTCCCCTGGGGGTCACCTTAACCTAACCACCACATCCCCGGTGTAGTACTTACCTGGTCTGCTGTCTGTACGATCGGGATCCCAGCGGATGCGATTCCGGTGTCGGTGTTCTGTCCCCTTTCAGGATTTCCGGCGTCTGCCTTCCATTGTGTGTCGGGATTCTGGCGCCATTATGTCGTGCACCAGGATCCCGACCTTCCGGATATTAACTGCATCTGGCAGTGTGTACTGGGGAAATAAATACCATGGTGGCCACTATGTGTACTGAGAGGTAATATGGTGGAAGGCACTTGTGTATACTGAAGCACTCGCCCCGCTGCCGGCATACTGATGGCTGGGATGTCGTTTGCCGGGGGGAGGGGAAGGGGGCGGGGGGCACCAGTCCCTTAATTTGCCAGGGGTGCTCATGCCCCTAGATATACCCCTGCTATAGCCTAGCTGTGGAGGGAAACAATTTTCAACACAGTAAAGTAATTGGTAATGCAATGTATATAAAGGGGTATATCAATGACTGTTGGAAGCTGCCGTCTTGTCGGAAAGATGGCAGCTTCCGACAGTTTTAGTTCGGAAGGAGTTCCGACCCATTCAATACGACCCCAGTTTTTCCGACAAGTCGGGAATTCCCGATTTGTCGTAAACCATGTGGATTGTCTGATTAGCTGCTGATCCACGTGTTCCGCTGCCAGATCCGATGGGTTTTGGCCACGGTTCCGACAGTGTCAATCCGACTTTTTTAAAAGTTGGATTGCCATTGTCGGAACCAGGGAGATGAGACGGGGGGAGCGGGGACTGGTGAGTAGTGGCAGCAGCACGGACGGCAGTGGCACCAGGACTACTGTGGTGGGTAGGGAGTGTGTGTGCCTTCGCTGCCCGCTACACAAACTGGCTGCCGTGACAATCCTCCTCCCCTTCCCGCCCGTACTGCTGTGCTGCTGGAGCTCGGAGAGGGGCTGCTCTCTGGTGCCCGATCCCCTGAAGGCCTCTGCCAGAGGAGAGCAGGCAGGACGATCTGCGAGGCAGGTGAGGTGTGCCGGGTGTGACGCGTGCCGGGATTGATTGCTGGTGCCGGACTTCGGTGGTCGCGGTGCTGTGGAGGGCCCTGAAGCAGTGTACAAAGACTACGGACGCAGGTCTCCTGTGTCAGAGCAGCGGTCTGGCTGTCGGATTGGCATTGTTGGAACGGCCAAATCCGACAGCTCACTGAATACTGACCTGTCGGATCCTTTCCGTCGGAAAGGATCCGACAGGAATTGAATATACCCCTAAATGTATCAATGGAAAACAGTCAATAAACCAGTCAATACAATAATAAATATGGTATTAAAATGTATTAATAGCAACTGTGTTATATGTGACATAACCAATCAGCCAATTATTTTTATTATCCAGACTGTAATATAAAGAAAACTATTTTCACCATATAAATAAGCCCAAAAGTAATGTTCACACACAGCCAGTGTAATATTTTATCATTATTGATTACAGTTTTGCAGAGGTATATACAGCAGCTTTATTTATTTATTTCAAACAAACCATTTCAAAGTCCTTATCCCCAAGAGCTTGCACTCTAGATGTGATCATAAAAATTAGTTTCTTAGATACTGCATAATCTGTAAAACTGCCCTTTGTTAGATCTTGAAATACATTTAGGCAGTATGACAAATCTTTACAGTCCACAAATGTGTTACTGTCTAGACAGCTCGTCACACATTTGTCCCTATGTCATTTTTTAATAGATACATGTTCTCTCTCAAAGTCTAGTGAATTAAATGAAAATTGTCCATGAATAACTGATAAGGGTCACAGCATGACACAAGTTAAAGGTTTCTGGTCATACTTGTGAAAGTGATAAATGGGTAATATATAATGACTGAGAGTGGCCATTATGACATATACTAGGGCAGTATACCGCAATTTTGTGACCAGATAACCACAGTATTTTAAAGTGAGTAAGCATGTCTGTATAACATTAATATGAATGAGGTACACTGCCTCCCTATATCATTACCGAGTGTGTTGCCAAAATGCTGCATGCAGCCATTTGACAGTGGAATTGTTATGGTGTGATGGGAACAGCGTTTTATCTCTTTGCACTGACTGAATGCTTCCTCACTTAACGAGGAACTAATATGCCAGCCCAGCCCCCCTTATGTTCCAGCTGAAAGCTCACCCTTATGTTCTAACATGGAGATCCCCCCTTATATGCCAGCCCAAAGCTCTAACTGTGTGGAATTTGTATATTCTCCCCGTACTTGCGTGGGTTTCCTCCGGTTACTCCGGTTTCCTCACACAATCCAAAAATATACTGGTAGGAGAAATTGGATCCCAACAAAATTAACCCTAACGTAAATGTGTGTGCATGTACATGTGGTAGGGAATATAGGGCCTAATTCAGATCTGATCACAGCAGCAAATTTGTTAGCTAATGGGCAAAACCATGTGCACTGCAGGGGCGGAAGCAGATATAACATGTGCAGAGAGAGTTAGATTTGGGTCGGGTGTGTTCAAACTGAAATCTAAATTGCAGTGTAAAAATAAAGCAGCCAGTATTTACCCTGCACAGAAACAATATAACCCACCCAAATCTAGCTCTCTCTGCAAATGTTATATCTGCCCCCCCCCCCCCCCCGCATGCACACGGTTTTGCCCATTAGCTAACTGCGATCAGATCTGAATTACCCCCATAGATTGTAAGCTCCTCTGGGGCAGGGACTGATGTGAATGGACAAATATTCTCTGTAAAGTGTGCAGAATATGTGTGCGCTATATAAATAACTGGTAATAAAAAATAAGTAAATAGCTGTCGCCCACTTTCCTGACTGGCTTGCCATCTTCTTGTGACTGACAATAGGACTACTCATCGATGGTTTCAAAAATGATTTCCTGTCATTGGTTTCATGCCGATGGTAGAACTGTTGGCGATGCATTGTACCACAAACAATTCCTAGTGTATGTGAGTACACCTGGCCAATAAAGCTGATTCTGATTCTGATGATGGCCATCCTTAACTCATAATTACATCACACTTATCTACCTTTTGTACATTCCAGATGAAGCACAAAAAGAAGATGAGAGTGGAGCATGACACAATTTGCACCCCACCCACTTTTCAGCCTTCATGTTCCAACTCACCATAAAAAGCTCCAAATAATCCTGGAGAGTATGTAATTTACAAATGTAAGCGTGTGAGTTAGCCTTTACACATTTAGAATGAGTCAACATACATTGTTTGCAGGCACTTTGTGGGTTTAGCAATATTTATTAGAATGCAAACAACTGATTAGGAAATAGTGATGGGATTATCTGTGATGCTCCTCACTTTAAACAAAGCAGTTAAAATTGCCTATTGATCATATTAAGCCCTGCATAAAGTTCATCTTTGGCTTCAGCTGTTAGGTGATGGAGGCTGGAGCAGGCCAGACTGAAGAAGTTTACATTAGTGACATCCAGTAATGTAGCGACAGCAGAGACATAGAATTAGTGGTGGCAGGGACAGAGAGAGAGAGTGTCGGCAAAGACATAGGTACAGAGAGAGGGGCAGCAGGGATGTAGGGACAGAAAGAGACAACAAGTACATAGGGAGAGAGAGGCCGTAGGGACAAATAGAGGCAGCAGGGATGTAGGGACAGGGGCAACAAGAACGTAGGGACAGAGAGGCCACAAAGACATAGGGAGAGATAGAGGAAGTAAAGACATAGAGACAGAGAGAGGCTGTAGGCACAGAGAAAGGCAGCAGAGAGGGACAGCAGGGACGTAGGAACAAAGGGGCTAATTCAGACCTGATAGCTGCTGTGCGTTTTCGAGCCAGCGGGCAATCGGGTCTGAACTGCGTATGCACTGCAATGCGCAGGTGCGATGGGGAGCGCCGGTCAGCGACAGGATGGTGCGAAAAATCAGATCACGCCGGCGAATGCACGGAGATTGACAGGAAGAGGCCGTTTGTGGGTGGCAACTGACAGTTTCTAGGGAGTGACCGGAAAAATGCAGGAGGAACCCTGACGTCAGCTCTGTCTCCAATCATCACAGCTGGTGCGTAAGTCCTGGGCTGAGCAGAGACTGCACAAACAGCAGTTTGTGGAGTCTCTGCACAGCCCAGGACTTACTCTCTCCAGCACAAGCGTTCGCACACCTACACACAGCACATACCCTTAGCGATCAGGTCTGAATTTACCCCCAGAGGCAGCAGGAATGTAGGGACAGAGAGGCAGTAGAGAAATACTGTACAGTAGGGACAGAGGCAGCAGGGACATCATACAGTAGTAACAGAGAGAGGAAGTAGGGACAGAGAAAGGCAGCAAGGAGTAGGGACAGAGAGGCATCAGTTACTTACTGCACCTCCTCGGTGCAGCCTGGGACCCCCATGGAGAGCACCCCTCCCCCGCCTACCTGCATAGGGAGCATTCTCCCCAAAACCTGGACCCCCACATACCTGTATAGTCAGCATCCCCAGCTCCTCCATGGACAGTCTCTTCATGTAATCCACCAGCAGCTGCAGGGTTAGCGTCTACCCATCCAGGTGTCATGGGACGGCCAGGGAACAGAGGATGAATGCAGGCAGAGGGCAGCCCTCTCCCCTGGCCTCATGTCTCACTGCAGCCGAACTAATACAGCTACGGCATGGAGTAGGCGGCCAATGTGGACTGGGCAGGGATTTTTATGGGGGGGTTTCCATAAAAAATACACACACACACACACACACACACACACACACACACACACACACACACACACACACACACACACACACACACACACAAAAAACAAAAACAAAAAAACAAAAAAACCCCACAGATGTATGTGTCACACACTTATCACACACATACACTCACACATATACTGTATGGGGGAGATTCAAATGTTTGAAAAGTCAGTTGGGTGTCTGTTTTTTCCTATCTAATAGACAGGAAAAAAACAGACACCCAACTGACTTTTCAAACATTTGAATTCTACCCTATATGTCACACAATCATCACACACACCTACTACACATATAGCACACATGTCTATATCGCACATTCATCTCACACACACTTCCCATCCCCACCCCTCTCACCATGCACCAGCTGCATGAAGGACCGGCCACCACTGATTATGCACCGCACTCTTGCAGCAAAATGCTGCGATTTGCAGGTCCTCCAGTAGGGGGCAGAGCCAACAGAGCCGGTCCTAACTAATATGATGCCCTAGGCAAGATTTTGGCTGGTGCCCCCTAGCACCACCACTAGTTCCGCCTCTGACCCTGCACCCCTTTCCCAGCACCATCACCCCCCACCCAAAGCAGTCCTTTTTTTTTTCCCTACCCCCTGTAATTTAAATAAGAACAGTGTGCACATTCGGCGCACAGCCCAAAAAGGTATGTGTTTTTGCTGACATGGGGCATGGCCACACAATAGTGCCACCATTTCAAATTGTGCCTCACAGTAGTGCAACTTCATTCACAATTTATCATGCAATAGTGTCCCTTATTCACATTACATCACACAGTAGTACCACTTTTCCTTATATACGTTACTTCTCACAGTAGTGCCCCTCATTCACATAACATCATACTGAATTACTCCTTATACACATTACACCACGCCATATTGCTCTTTATTCTCATTGCACCACACCATATTGCTCCTTATACACATTACACCACGCCATATTGCTCTTTATTCACATTAGACCACACAGTAGTGCCCTTTCTATACGTTACACCACACAGTAGAGCACCTTATACACATAATGCCACACATTGGTTGTTATGAGCCATGGTAGTGGCTCATTCCTGTTTTGCATCTTGGTTATGTATTTTATGTTATAGCTCTCTTGCAGGCCAGGATTTCCTTTGCTCTGGTTTAGAAAGACTCTTGTTTGCCGCTGGTGGTGAGTCTGTGTAATTACAGCCTGTTTCCATGTGTTTAGCCTCACTTGTCTGTTAATTGCACCTGTCAGTTTGGAGTCGTGCCGCAGGGCAGCTGCACGACATAATTAATTAGGGTCCCTGCTGTGATTGGAAGAAATCCTTGTTATATTCTGTCTCAGTGCATTACACAGACGCCGGTGATAGCCTCTGTCTAGCTGCTTCCTGCCTAGAAGTATTCCTGTCCAGGAGTCCTGTGGCTTTGCCTGTGTCTGATCCAGTATCCTGCCTTGAAGCATTCCTGTCCAGGAGTCCTGTGGCTTTGCCTGTGTCTGATCCAGTATCCTGCCTTGAAGCATTCCTGTCCAGGAGTCCTGTGGCTTTGCCTGTGTCTGATCCAGTATGTCTGTCATTTGGAATTCTGCCTGTCCTCCGGTCCTGAGAGCCTGTGTCAGCTACTTTGGGGGTTCCTGTCCTTTTGCCAGTATTCGTACCGGTTTCGTGAGTAGCGGCTTTGCAGCGTCCCTCGGCCTAGGCCGTAGCTACCTGTTGCTTTTGCTTTGGATTTTCTGCAGAGGGTTCTGCGTATGCTGTCACTGCCGGTACACAACAGTATTGTGTCGGCATGTGGACAGCACTGCCTTTTTTGTAGTTTTTGTCTTGGTGGCTGTGCCGCACATACTGTATTTTAGTTCTGTAGCACCCCTAACTGGGTACTTCCTTCTCTAGTTAGAGGTTCCCCTTGTCATCGCCCCGTCTCAGTCTACGCCTTGTCTCCAACTAAGACCGGGGGGCATCGGAGTTGGGCAGACATAATCCGCCCTTCAAACGCGGCTGCCGTGGGCCCAAGAAACCATCGTCTCGCAGGCATAGGCTGACAACGAGGGTGAGTCAACGGAGTTAGGGATCCCTGGGGGTGCTGCCGAGCTCCGTTTATACTGCGGCATTACGTTCCTGTACTTGGGGCTCATCCGCCCAGTTCCAGGAGTGCCAAGTACAGTGAACGTAACATTGGTAATGCATTTATACACATAATACCACACAGTAATGCCCCTTACACATATGACACACATTATTAATGTCCTTATAAACATAATGCGCCTTACACATTATGCCAACCCTTATTAATGCCCTTATACACATAATTTCCCTTACACATATGCCGCACATTATTAGTGCCCTTACACAAATAATGACATACATACAGTAGTGCCCCTTACACATATGTTACACATTATTAATTCCCTTATACACATAATGACACATATAGGGGGTAATTCCAAGTTGATCGCAGCAGAAAACTTTTTAGCAATTGGGCAAAACCATGTGCACTGCAGGGGAGGCAGATATAACATGTGCAGAGAGAGTTAGATTTGGGTGTGGTGTGTTTAATCTGCAATCTAAATTGCAGTGTAAAAATAAAGCAGCCAGTATTTAAACTGCACAGAAACAAACTAACCCACCCAAATCTTACTCTCTCTGCACATGTTACATCTGCCCCACCTGCAGTGCACATGGTTTTGCCCAACTGCTAAAAAAAATTCTGCTGCGATCAACTCTGAATTACCCCCATAGTCCCTGTCGTGAGTCAACTGGCAGCTCTGCTAACGTCGGGTGCCTATTTTTTATGAAAATGCATCTTATTTGCATTGCTATGTGGCTAGGATGCACAAGCAGCTTCTGCTGATCAAAATGATGTGCGGCATGCCTATATACTGTGTGAGACTGGCTGTATCTGCATATGAAATGCTACACACAGACTATAGGCATGCTGCATATCATTTTAATCAGCAGAAGCTGCTTGTGCCCCTAAGCTTACCAGATGCCCTAGGCAATTGCCTAGTTTGCCTATGCCTGGGGCCGACTCTGAGAGCCAAGAAGACATAATCCCTTTAGATCGTGGCATTTTACCGTGAGGGGGCAGGGCTTATAAACAGCGCCCAATGTCGGAGGGGAGGGGGTTGGTTTCTGGGTACTCGTGCACCACTGCCCGTGACGCCTATGGGCAGGGAGAGTGGACTGCAACCACCACTTCTGGGGGGGAAGGGGGGCACCAAGACCCTTGACTGGGTGCAGGCTGTGATTGGTCAGTGGATTTGTGGAGTGGAGCAGTCATTGGCAGCATGTAGTGGATTTTCTGCAGGGTGCAGTGTGTACTCTGTGATTGGTCATTGGGTGTGGGGGCGTGTTTGCGAGCAGTAGTATACTTGCATGTTGTAGTGTGTACGGATGCAGTTAAAATGCCAGCTATCGGGATCCCGGAGTTCAGGATACTTACATCGAAATCCCAACAGCCGGAATCCTGGCGTACCAGGGCCATTCCCACTCATGGGTGTCCACGACACCCATAGAGTAGGAATAGATCCTGTGGTGAGCCACCGAGCCCTCAGCATGACGAATGCAGCAAGCCCGGAAGGGGACTCTTAGTGCTAGACCCGCTGCTGTTATTCTGGTGGGCGGGGTGCCGCTGTCGGGATACTGACAGCCGGCATCCCCTCTGCCAGTACAACTTGTGTGATCCGTGGGCATTTCTGCTGCTGATTCGGCTTCCAGACGCGTCGCAGGGGACCATGGTGGACAGTGGGTACCGGACTCTTACCCTGGGGGTGGTGGCTGAGGGACTCCCGGATCAATACGTGGATGGCTGAGCAGGTCACATCTGGCATTACTACATCGGAGACAAGTGAAGTCGCACCGATGAGTATCGCTCGTGGACCTAGTCCTTGCTGCAGACCATGCTGGGCGTCGCCTGTGGCATAGAATGAGCTCAATGGGGAAGCGTGGCTTGTACCCTGGGGAGAGGAAAGCTTCACCGTCACTGTTACAGACTCAGAGCTCGGTCCCATTTTGTAACACACACAGCTGTCACACATTTCTCTTTACTGCCACTAACATACTGCTTCATTGCTGATCTTCTGCCACTGCTCCTTCACCCTGTACTGTCAGTAATTCCCTGCTTTCTCCGCGGAAGCCTCAGCAGGCAGTTCCCTTATGGAAGTGCCGACCCTAGTGACATCACTTTGTTTATCTCATGCTAAAGCACTCTGCCACTTAATATTTAGCCAAATTTATGATACAGGCTTTAGATGTGGAACCAATGTGTACCTGTATCCCTGAGGTAAGTATGTCCATCTGGGAACATGCATGATGTGATCTACAAACTTCATAATACTGTGCATGATGAATGGAGCTGGTAATCTCCTCAGACAATTCACTTAGCACAAAGGGATGGGAAGGAAATGCATGAAGTCAGACAGTCATTCTGTGTGTACAGGTGAGGTGTGTTGATAAAGTATTTTGAGTGACACATTTTGTGTTTGATGCTACTCTGGAGTCAAATTATTGTTGTATTTATTTATTTTTTTCCTGTTGGGTACGTTTATCAATATATTTTAGTCACACAAATATGTAAAAAAAAGTTTAGCATAATATGTATGGACTTTTTATATACTGTAATACAAATTGTATTTACCTTCTGTAAATGTTATGTCTTATGTCCAGTCTTTAAGCTAAAATAAACATTTCAGCCTATAATTACACAAAGAAAACAACTAGGGCATCATATAATACAATTTACTCATAGCTGCAATAAATCAGTGTGATTTACAATGAAACAAACTTGAAACAAAGTAACAGACAGTGCAATGATTACTGATAGAGAGAAGAAACCTCACCAGCTTCTAATTTGGACATTGTAAATGTTCCTATGAATGCAGTGATCAAACCCACTATATAGTAGTAGCTACTCGTATCTTTCTAAAACTCCTGTCCACTTCTCTTTTATCACTAGTGTGATGCCTTGGGGTAGTTTGGCTGGGCTGGCTTGGGGGTGTCCCACGCTTTATGGGCCCTACACACTTAGCGATTTCACTGATCGATATGAACGTTCTCGTTCATTAATGAACGAGAACTCGTTCAGTGTGTAGGCACCAACGATGAACGATGCGCAGCCCCACGCTCGTTCATCGTTGGTGCTGGGTCGCTTGTTCATGCAGGCCAATATGGACAATCTCGTCCATATTAGCATGCACGTATATGGAGCCAGGTGACGGGAGGAGTGAAGAAATTTCACTCCCACGTCACCTCTAGTCCGCCTCTGGGTCGCACATCTGCCGTATCGGTATGGTTAGGGCCCATTAGACTTGAAGCCCTAGAATAACTGTTATTTCCAAGGGATGTAGTTATGTGACCGGCTGCCAGTCACAATACTGGCACCTACTGTACATCCCGTTCCCTCACAATCCCTACAGTTGGCATGCCGACTATCAGGGACTATCCCCACGACACCCATAAAGTGGGAATAGAACTTGCGTTCACCATAGAGCCCACAAGGGGCTTCATTGCACTGCCCCCCCCCCCCCCTCCTGCTGGGCATCTCAATGCCGGAATCCCGGCGTCGATATAGTGATTGGCGGTCTCCCGACCGCCAGTTACGCGATACACACCCATTTCCAAGACCCTTTTCTCTGATGCTAAGAGATCCACATTGTGATATATTTTACAATTACATAATGGGTTAGTAAATGGAATGGGTGTGATATAAGTACCTCTCAGAAAGCAGGTGTCAGGTGTGTAAGTGGGCACGTCATACAGCAGTTGATGTTATATGGACACATTCCCACACTACTTCCACTCTCAAATAACAATTAACTTTTTCTTTATTGTTATGTTTAAGGTTAAAGACATTTGTACTTATACAAAGCTGTAATCATTCACAGATGCTACCCAACCTACAATATTAGACATCACTGCTAAATTCTCCCACTTAACATTCCATTTGTTCATAAAAATGATAAAATAACAAAAAAACAAAATCGTACGTGTCTGAATTACTCCTGTCTCTTACTGATGTGTTATCCTCGGAGTAATGTTTACATTGTGCCACTGTCATGGTTTCAGCCAGGCAGCTGATAGGGATAGGGAGTATTGATGGATTTAATGGCTGCATTGGAGTAGTTATTGGTAGCATGACCGGGGGAAGGGGAGTTTATGACACTGCAAATTACGTGATCACTCTCCTTCCCCCGCTACTCTCCACGAATTAAGCCCACCCACTTCTCTCTAGATTCGAGAGGCTGGTCTGCTTTGCCAGGGTTTGTGAGTTTCCCAAATAGTCTGGAAGAGTATGAAAATATATCCATCGTGCAATCTAGGTTCCCATCTAGGGCACATTGTGTGCTAAAGGGCTCAGATTACCCTAACTCATTATATATGTTTTTTGGGGGAGTTTTGACAAATGGAGGAGTTAGGGGGCCCAAACTTTTATATTCCATTGGGCCCCATGGTGTCTTAATCCAGCACTCCATGACACAAATATCACAGCATGGCTAGTAAGAGACAACATAATTGTCTATCCCTTTATTTGTCAATTATATATATTAATTATACAACTTTTTGTTGGTCTATGAATGGTCTATGAACACAAAGTGGTCTGCAATTGAACTGTATTAATGTTCACGTCTGTAAAGTAACAAATCACCAGGTGATCTGATGATGACTAGAAGGACCCTGTGTAGTAAAATGGCAGTGTTAGCTTAAGACTTCTTACAGATCCATGCTACCGTACAATACTTGTCAGTAGCACAGGGAGCATGGATGACAGGACACCAGTGGGCCACAGTCATGGACATTTGAAACCAGAAAGGAAGATAGCTCCTGTCACTGAGCCTTTAAGCAGGCATGTAACGCATAAATAAAGAGGGAACTATGCAGTTTTGTAATAAACTATAAATGTAACCAATGTTTATTTATAGGCTGCCTGTTCAGATATTGGTTTAATATGTAGGCGATGGGACCATTTTAGGAATCTGTCACAGTTTGGCTGCTAGAAATATTTCTCTTACAGAGACATTTTTCACTAGAGGCCTTGGCATCAGGTTGTCTAAGCTATTTGAAAGTAGTGAAATAATAATTTAAATACAACACTGTAACTGTGTCCGTCTCCATTTATACTGAAACTCAGCAGTGCGAGGTGAGGTGAGGCTGGCAAAAACTCAGTTGTGAGTAGTCAACAGTGGAGGTTACAGAGTGAATACTGCACTCATACCTGCATTTTACTAAATCATCGACTATATAACCATCCCTATATATCTATATACAGTAAGAAAGCTTCTTCATCCAAATGAGCAGGCTATGGAGATAAAATCAACAGAGCATATATGAGAAATCTGAGAAGCAGCAGTCTTTGGCGTCTTGTAAAAAGAACATTCTCTTGCCTCCAAACCCATTTTAATCCCCTCCTCAACATTTCTCTTCAATGTTTCAGCAGTAATCCCATCTACGGACTCTTAGATTTCAGGCTCTGCATCCATACAAGACTCCCATGGGTTCCTGGGCATCCGAGGTAAGGAGATGATCACCAGAGCAATTCCGCAGATAAAGAGGAGGACGAAAGCTGAGCATGCACAGGCGAAAGACCAGGAGTAATAGTACTCAATCCAGACGGTCTCTTTGCTGTCAATCATCCGGTGCACGGACTGTCTGATGACCTCAGCTGAGATAATCATACACAGCCCTAAAACATACAAGCCACATGTCATGGGTTAGAAGTTAGAACAGGGTTCCTTGTTCTGCAAATCTGTAGGCAAGTCATTAAACTTATTATCTAGAGCAGGCATGTCCAAACTGCGGCCCTCCAGCTGTTGAGAAACTACATATCCCAGCATGCCCTGACAGTTTTGCTGTCAGAGAATGCTAAAGCTGTGTCAGGGCATGCTGGGATGTGTAGTTTCTCAACAGCTGGAGGGCCGCAGTTTGGACATGCCTGATCTAGAGAGTATATCGATATGTGTCTATTAGGGAGCAAATGAGACAAATAGCTGTTCTTCAGACCTAAACAGAGGGGTCAGTACCCTAATAATCCGAGTATATAAAATTGTATCTGTCCGAGGGTAGAAGGAACTGAGAAATGTTCTATGAATCTCCAGAGGGGTCAGTAATAAAATCTGCAGACTATGTCAATATGTATCTGTCAGTTGGGGCGAGGTAGTGGTGGTGGTGGGGGTTCAGAAGGATGGTAGTAATGTTCTATGGATCTCCAGAGGGGTCAGTAATATAATAATCTGCAATATGTATCTGTCAGGAGGTACACAGCAGATCTGTAGAGGTCAGGATTTAATAAGCTGCTGAACCTATGCCTACACGTCTGTCAGGGGAAGATGGAGCAGAGCAATATTCTGCAGGTCTGTACAGTTCAGTGATTAATAATCTATAGAATGCAACAATCTGTTGGGGGTTGATGGAGCAGGAACCCCTCCAGAGTGGTTAGGAAACTAACCCACTGATGAAAAGATTAAAACACATTTTAAATTTTTTATCTTTTTATTAGGTTGTCAACAGTGCAGGCTATGTCTTGCTAATATTAACAATAATATATTGATTTCTGTTGGGACCTGGGGGATGTTTGGGCCATGACGGTCCAGAACTGATCAGGTGGGATCATTCCCTGACCTGACTGTTTTGTATCCTTCCCTGCCTTTAGGATTAGAAAGGAATGTTGAGGTATTGTTTTCATACAGTGTGTGGTGTGGTAAACATGACCTTAATATGCACCATACAGCCCTTATCTAGCTTGCAATTGCTGTGGATGGATGCCACCGGTCTATTATGCTCTGACGGTATTTGTGACAGCATCTGATGCGAAAGCAAATTCACCTGCCTTACACATTTTTAGTATCTTGAATTTTGCTCCTTTTTACTTTTCATTTGCGGTGTTAAGATTACCCTCTTTCTCTAACATTGGTGTATTTCTGCAGTCTATATGCTGGGAGCATCTAGCTGCTACCTGTACTTGATAATGCACTAGGGACAGGCAAATGGTAGTGACACTGCTCATTTTCCTTGAAGGCCTGGAAATATTTTTATGCGGTATGTCAAAAGATGTCCCTTTTTAGTAGTAAATTATAATTTCAATGTGCAGGCATTACCCCACGCTGGAATACAGGGTCAGACCTGCCATCTAGCTCTTCTGAAAAATGCCCAGTCCCAGTGCTTTGCTGAGCTGGCATACAGAGATGGGGTGTGCTGGTGGTAACGACCCCATAGCTCACAACAAGCCCCCACTCGGTTCATGCTGGGAGACATGCTTGCTAACAGGCAACGTGAGGGAACTATACATGTCTATCTGTAACAGTTATACTATATTTACACCACTGCAGTTTTGTTTCATAGTAAAACATGTTTCTCAGAATAGGTTATAGGTCATTTAGCATTTACCTGCAAACACATAGAAGAGTCCAGCTGGTTTCAGGAGATAGTCCAGTTTTTGCTTGAAAGAAAGTAGAGTACACACTGTGCCCATTGTCATGAAGCCAACCCCAATTATGGCAATCGCAGCTGCAGAAATGCTGTACTCTGTCCAGACAAAACAACCAGATTTACCAAGTGTCTGTTTATGAAACCGAAGCAAAATCAAAATATAAAAAAATCCATAAGTAGAAATAGGTACCCCCCTAATATCATAACTTGCACTTGACTTTGAAGCATTTAGGCTATATTGGGAAAGTCAGGGGGGCAATGACTCCCTGATTATATGAAGGCGGGGCCACAACAGATAAATCCATATCTGCCATAGGTTTAAATGGGGGCTTTGAAGCTGTCCGATTAGCTGCTGTAACCTATGGGTTACATTCCACAAAAATCACCGGTAGAGGGTTCCTTCCGACTCCTCCCCCCAGCAATGGCCGCCACACAAATGTGGTCCGCAAACCGCACAAGCACACAATGACCTGGCTCCTGAAAGAGAAGTGAAATGATCGCTTTTGTAATCATTTCCCTTCTTACACATTGCAGGGAGAGGCTTCTTTCGGAGCTCCCATCCCTGCATATGAGAATAGCACATCTGGGAAATCTATCATTTCTTATTGCGGCAAAAACTGGGTAAAAGAAATTATAATTATTGGGTCTAAAACCAGATAATTAGTATATCTGCCCACTAGTCACATGAAAAACACAAATACTGTACCTATCAATGGCTGTGGAAGATATGGAGATATTTGTTGTGGCCCTTCTTCATATAATCAGGGAATCATTAATAGTTCAGGGTACCCTCAAACAATTATGAAAGGTATGCAGATGCAGCAGTAGATGGCAGGGGGATGTTTACTGTGTACCTACAGTTGAACATTCTTCCAATATGTAACATGAATGTTTATGTAATGTTAATCCTGTAGATTGAATATATAATATTAGTCCTTGTGGCTGTATAAAAATAATTTGCAGTCTTATCCAGCCACCTTAGCTACTCTGCCAAAACCTAAGGGAGGCTCCTGAATGCTTGGGGCGTCCACCGGGCTCCCAGAAGAGTGGGTGGTCCTCCTGCATCCTGCCCACTTCCTAATGATAACCGAGTCATTTGGCCCCTCCCCCTCTTCATAAAGTCATAATTCACGTCATTATGCTTTGAGAGGACCAAACCTAATGAAATAAAAGGACCAGTCCTGCCGCCATCAGCTGACACCTGCATCTCCTCTCTGGACTTCTTCTGGAGAGGAGATTATTGAAGTCAGCAAGTACAGTATGCTTATCCTTTTATATCAGTGGTGGAATTTCCGCCACTACAAGGTTTTGGCTGCTACATTGCCCAGAGGTTTCACTGTGCTCTACTCAGCATACCCAAGACCCACGCAGGCTCCCAAGGAAAGTGCATTCTGCAGATATTAAATAAGCTTATAATTATTTCTGCACTGTGAAGAAATGTTGCTTTACATTTCTAAATGTTTTTAAATTCAATTTAAATATATTAATCAAACACAAAACAAATAAAAGGAATATCCAAGAAGATGAGCTTTACCTTTCTGCGTTGTGACTTCTAGGATCTCAGCATTTTCTCCTGATGTGAAGTGTTTGAAATATGAGCAACTAAGGTCTGAAAGAGAAAGAGGAGTGGTAAGTGTCATACGCGTCCGAGGAAGATATACAAGTGCCTTGCTAAAGTATTCACCCCCCTTTGCATTTTTCATGTTTTGTTGTCTCACAACCTGGAATTAAAATGGATTGTTTGAAGGTTTGCATCATTTCATTCACAGAACATGGCTACAACTTTGAAGATGTTTTTTATTTTTTTTTATTTTATTGTGAAGCAAACAACAAATAGGACAAAATAACAGAAAACTTCAGCGTGCATAACTATTCTCCCCCCTAAAGTCAGTACTTTGTAGAGCCACCTTTTGCTGCAATTACAGCTGCAAGTCACTTTGGATAAGTCTCTATGAGCTTGCCACATCTTGCCACTGGAATTTTTTTTCCCATTCCTAAAGGCAAAACTGCTCCATCTCCTTCATGTTGGATGGTTTCCGCTTGTGAACAGCAATCTTCAAGTTTGACCACAGATTCTCAATTGGATTGAGATCTGGGCTTTGACTAGGCCATTCCAACATATTTAAATGTTTCCCCTTAAACCAATCAAGTGTTGCTTTAGCAGTATGCTTCGGGTCATTGTCCTGCTGGAAGGTGGACCTCCGTCCCACTCTCAAATCACAGGCAGACTGAAACAGGTTTTGCTCAAGAATATCCCTGTATTTTGCACCATCCATCTTTCCCTCGACTCGAACAGTTTACCAGTCCCTGCTGCTGAACACCATCCCCACATGTTTCACTGTGGGGATGGTGTTTTTGGGGTGATGGGATGTGTTGGGTTTGCGCCAGACATAGCGTTTTCCTTGGTAGCCGAAAAGTAAAATTTTAGTCTCATCTGACCAGAGCACCTTCATCCATACATTTGGGGGTCGTCCACATGTTTTTTGGCAAACTCAAAACGTGCCTTCTTATTTTTAACACTAAGTAATGGCTTTTTTTCTGGCTACTCTTCCATAAAGCCCAGCTCTATGGAGTGTACGGCTTATTGTGGTCACATGCGCAGATACACCAGTCTCTGCTGTGGAACTCTGCAGCTCCTTCAGGGTTACCTTTGGTCTCTGTGCTGCCTTTCTGATTAATGCCCTCCTTGCCCGGTGTCACGATCCGGGTATCTGGACGCCATTACTTACCCTTCAGATGCCTCCTAAGGCTGGCTCAGCGTTCCTGGACCGGATCCCGCTGTTCCTGAGTTTCCACATGCAGAATGTCAGAGTGGTGATTTCATCAGCCGCGGCCTCCGCTGTGCCCGCGTGGTTAAATGTGCGCTTGTCAGTCTGGCGTCTCCTGTCTCCTGTGGCCGGCGTCGCCATTACTGTTTCAATTCTCACATGGATTACAAACCAAACTTCCCTCCAAGTGTCTGCATGGGCGCAGCCATCTTGGATTTTGTCATCTGATCATTTCCACCAATCTGCTGTCTGTATTGTTGATTTGCATAATTGCCTAGCCAACCCCTTCCTTGCTGCAGGTATAAGTAAGCTGTGCCTGAGCAAGGAAGGCGTCAGTGCTTTGGTTGTCTAACCTAGTTCCAGTTTGTCTCTCTCCTGTGGTTGTCTTCCAGGTTCCAGCTCCTGTCTCCAGACTTCTGCTATAGAGACCCGCACCAGCATTCCATCTGCGGTGTAGCCTGACTCTCCGATCCATTCTGGACTCACCTGTTTCCAGTTACAACAATCACCTGCTTCCAGCCCAGCTTCCAGCAGTGTACAGCTTCTCTTGAAGGGCCGGTGTCCTTTCTGCAGTTTGCCACTCTCCACCGGTGTTATTATTTCACCGCTCTCAAACTCCAAACTTCATTATCAATCACCTGCTTCCAGCCCAGCTTCCAGCAGTGTACAGCTTCTCTTAAAGGGCCGGTGTCCTTTCTGCAGTTTACCACTCTCCACCGGTATTATTATTTCACCGCTCTCAAACTCCAAACTTCATTATTATTTCATCGCTCTCAAGTTCGTTTATTATTTAACTGGTTCCAGCCAGTATCCACTCCGTACCAACAACAGTCTGGTTCCAGCCAGTATCCACAGCAGCCGTTTTATCTTCAGCAGCCCAGCCTTTCCTGGAACACCAGCTGGTACAATCCTGGGTTCTCTCCATTGCTACAGTCAGGCCTGGTAAGGACTTTCCAACTAGAAGATTATAAGAACTGTCTCGCACTACCAGTGCCTGTGGCCCTTGCCACCCTGTAGTACCCAGGAATTGTATTTATCCTCTGTTGACTTTTATGTTTCCTTTACTGCTGCTGTGTTACGGAGTTTGTCATAATAAACATCATTGACTTTTATCCTGGCTGTCGTGGTCACGCCTTCGGGCAGTTATTCTACATGTTACTTACATGTCTAGGGGTCTGATACAACCTCCCAGGTTCCGTTACATCTCAGCCCCTACAACTGAGGCTGCCTCCCGTCAGCTCAGGCCCTCAGTTGTGACAGTAAGCACTGACCTAATGAATCCAGCCGGAGACCAGGATCAAGCGACCAGGCCGATGCAAGAACTGGCAGCCCGACTTGAACATCAGGAGGCTGCACAGGGCCACATCATCCGCTGTCTCCAGGATCTCTCTACACAGCTGGATGGGATTCAAACGACCCTCCGTGGACCTGGCACGTCCGGTGCGTCCACTACAGTGACACCAGCTGTAACCCCACCCACCTTACCCATTTCCAGTCCACATCTTCATCTTCCAACGCCAGCAAAATTTGATGGATCTCCAAGGTTCTGCAGGGGATTTCTCAATCAATGTGAAATCCACTTTGAGCTTCTACCTGGCAATTTCTTCAGTGACCGTACCAAAATTGCCTATATCATCTCCCTTCTCAGTGGCTCAGCCCTTGACTGGGCATCACCTTTATGGGAGAAGTCTGATCCCCTGCTATCCTCCTATACTGACTTTGTAGCTACATTCAGGCGCATCTTCGACGAGCCAGGCCGGATAACATCTGCTTCATCTGAGATTCTCCGTTTACGCCAGGGAACACGTACTGTGGGACAGTATCTTATACAGTTTAAAATCCTGGCATCCGAACTGGCATGGAACGACGAGGCCCTGTATGCTGCATTCTGGCATGGCTTATCAGAACGCATCAAGGATGAGTTAGCTACCAGAGACTTGCCCTCTAAGTTGGATGAGCTAATTTCTCTTTGCACGAAGGTTGATCTACGTTTCAGAGAGAGAGCAACCGAGCGAGGGAGATCATCTACTCCTAAATCTTCTGCTCCTCCTCCTCGTCAACCATCTCCATCCAAGGATGAGCCTATGCAAATTAGTCGTTCCCGTCTATCTCCCGCTGAGCGCCGAAGACGTCTCTCTGAGTCTCTCTGTCTCTACTGTGCAGCTCCGTCGCACACTATCAATGCCTGTCCCAAATGTCCGGGAAACTCCAGATCCTAGCTCGCCAAGGAGAGGGCCGGCTAGGAGTAATGATCTCCTCTCCATCTCCTCATGACTGTAACCTCCCAGTGTCGCTCCAAATTGCTCAACGTTACAGGAACGTCATTGCCCTCCTTGATTCCGGAGCAGCTGGGAATTTCATAACCGAAGCTTATGTTAAACGGTGGTCCCTACCCACCGAGAGACTGTCCTCGTCCATCTCTTTGACTGCCGTGGATGGCAGCAAGATTTTTGACGCAGTCATTTCCTTAAGGACTCTTCCAGTTCGTCTGAGAGTGGGAGTTCTTCATTCTGAGTATATTTCTTTTTTAGTGATTCCAAGAGCCACACATCCAGTGGTTTTAGGCCTTCCATGGCTCCGTCTCCACAACCCATCAATTGACTGGACGACTACGCAAATACTGGCATGGGGTCCCTCCTGTGCTGAGACTTGTTTAGCCAAAGTTCTTCCTGTTTGTTCTTCCTTCCCCAGGTCATCTGATGTTCCGCCTCCTCCATATCAAGACTTCACGGACGTGTTCAGTAAAGCCTCTGCTGATATTCTTCCTCCTCATAGAGAATGGGACTGCCCAATCGACCTCATTCCAGGGAAGGTTCCACCGCGAGGTCGAATTTATCCGTTGTCTCTGCCTGAGACACACTCCATGGAAGAGTACATCAAAGAGAACCTGGCGAAGGGTTTCATCCGACCATCTTCTTCTCCAGCCGGCGCAGGCTTCTTCTTCGTTAAGAAGAAAGACGGTGGTCTGCGTCCGTGCATCGACTACAGAGGTCTGAACGACATTACCGTCAAGAACCGATACCCTTTACCCCTGATTACCGAGCTCTTTGATAGAGTTAGTGGTGCAACTATTTTCACAAAGCTGGACTTGAGGGGTGCCTACAATCTCATCCGAATCCGTGAGGGTGACGAGTGGAAGACGGCCTTTAACACCCGTGACGGACATTATGAGTACCTCGTCATGCCCTTCGGATTGAGCAACGCTCCAGCAGTCTTCCAGCACTTCGTGAATGAGATTTTCAGGGACATCTTGTACCGCCATGTCGTGGTTTATCTAGACGACATCCTCATCTTTGCTAATAATCTCGAAGATCATCGTTTCTGGGTAAAAGAGGTTCTTTCCCGTCTCCGTGTCAATCACCTCTATTGTAAATTGGAGAAGTGTGTGTTTGAAGTTAAAACCATTCCGTTTCTAGGTTACATTGTGTCCGGTTCCGGACTAGAGATGGATCCTGAGAAACTCCAAGCAATCCAGAATTGGCCTATACCCTTAAGCCTCAAAGGGGTCCAGAGGTTCTTAGGGTTCGCCAATTATTATAGAAAATTTATACGAGACTTTTCCACCATTGTGGCGCCTATCACTGCATTAACCAAGAAAGGTGCTAATCCGTCCAAGTGGTCCGAGGAAGCTACACAGGCCTTTCACCTTCTGAAGCAACGGTTCATCTCTGCACCAGTTCTGAAACAGCCCGACACCGACTCTCCTTTTATCTTAGAGGTAGATGCCTCCTCCGTTGGAGTAGGAGCAGTGTTATCCCAGAGGGCCAAAGATGGACATCTACATCCTTGCAGTTTCTTCTCCCGGAAGTTCTCCCCAGCTGAGCGCAACTATGCCATTGGCGATCAGGAGTTGCTAGCCATCAAGCTCGCTCTGGAGGAGTGGAGATACCTGTTGGAGGGAGCTTCCCACTCAATCACCATACTTACCGACCACAAAAATCTTTTATATCTCAAAGGCGCACAATGTCTGAATCCTCGTCAGGCCAGATTGGCACTTTTCTTCTCTAGGTTTGACTTTAAACTCCAGTTCTGTCCGGGTTCTCAGAATCGTAAGGCCGATGCCCTTTCCCGCTCATGGGAGCAAGAAAATGAGTCCGAGTCTGCAGACAAGCATCCTATTATTAATCCGTTGGCATTCTCCACGGTAGGGATGGACTCTACGCCTCCACCAGGGAAAAGTTTTGTTAAGCCAGTTCTAAGGAAGAAGCTCATGCATTGGGCCCATGCTTCCCGTTTTGCTGGACATACAGGCATTCAGAAAACCCTTGAATTTATTTCTAGGTCCTACTGGTGGCCAACTCTGAAGAAGGACGTTATGGAATTTATTGCCTCCTGCCCAAAGTGTGCCCAACACAAAGTCTCCCGCCAGTCGCCTGCGGGGCAACTGGTTCCATTATCTGTTCCCCGTCGACCTTGGACCCATTTGTCGATGGACTTTGTTTCCGATCTACCTATCTGCAACAAGTTTAATACCATCTGGGTGGTAGTTGACCGGTTCACCAAGATGGCACATTTCATCCCTCTCACCGGTCTTCCGTCAGCTTCCAAGTTGGCTCAAGTGTTTATACAAGAGATCTTCTGACTTCACGGTCTTCCTGAAGAGATCATCTCGGATCGTGGAGTACAATTTGTAGCCAAATTTTGGCGAAGTTTGTGTCAAGCCCTCCAAGTCAAGTTAAAGTTTTCCACGGCTTACCATCCTCAGACCAATGGTCAAACCGAGAGGGTGAATCAGGACTTGGAGGCCTTCCTCCGTATATATATGTGTCTTCCTCTCAAGATGACTGGGTTCAACTCCTTCCTTGGGCCGAATTCAGCCACAACAATCAATACCATTCCTCATCTTCTTCTACACCATTCTTCATTAATTATGGATTCCACCCTAAAGTCCCAGAATTCCAACCGCTTCCCGCAACTTCTGTTCCAGCAGTGGATGTCACCTTGCGTCAGTTTTCAAATAACTGGAGGAACGTCCGCGCAGCCCTGCTTAAAGCCTCATTCAGGTATAAGAAGTTTGCCGATAGGAAGCGTAGAGCGGTTCCTGCTCTCAAGGTGGGTGATCGTGTGTGGCTGTCCACGAAGAATTTGAGGTTGAGAGTTCCCAGCATGAAATTTGCACCTCGCTACATCGGACCCTTCAAGATTGAACAAGTCATCAATCCTGTTGCCTACAGGTTACAGTTACCATCCTTCTTGAAAATACCCAGGACATTTCATGTTTCTTTGTTGAAACCGCTGATCCTGAATCGGTTTCATTCCGCACTTCCTCCAGCTCCCAAAGTTCAGACTCAACGGGGAGTCGAGTACGAGGTGGCCAAGATTTTGGACTCACGTTTCCGTTACGGTCAGTTACAATACCTCATTGACTGGAAGGGCTATGGTCCTGAAGAACGCTCTTGGACCAATGCCTCAGACGTCCATGCTCCTGCCTTGGTCCGAAATTTCCACGCAAAGTTTCCTTTAAAGCCTAAGAAGTGTCCTGGGGCCACTCCTAAAGGGGGGGGTGCTGTCACGATCCGGGTATCTGGACGCCATTACTTACCCTTCAGATGCCTCCTAAGGCTGGCTCAGCGTTCCAGGACCGGATCCCGCTGTTCCTGAGTTTCCACATGCAGAATGTCAGAGTGGTGATTTCATCAGCCGCGGCCTCCGCTGTGCCCGCGTGGTTAAATGTGCGCTTGTCAGTCTGGCGTCTCCTGTCTCCTGTGGCCGGCGTCGCCATTACTGTTTCAATTCTCACATGGATTACAAACCAAACTTCCCTCCAAGTGTCTGCATGGGCGCAGCCATCTTGGATTTTGTCATCTGATCATTTCCACCAATCTGCTGTCTGTATTGTTGATTTGCATAATTGCCTAGCCAACCCCTTCCTTGCTGCAGGTATAAGTAAGTTGTGCCTGAGCAAGGAAGGCGTCAGTGCTTTGGTTGTCTAACCTAGTTCCAGTTTGTCTCTCTCCTGTGGTTGTCTTCCAGGTTCCAGCTCCTGTCTCCAGACTTCTGCTATAGAGACCCGCACCAGCATTCCATCTGCGGTGTAGCCTGACTCTCCGATCCATTCTGGACTCACCTGTTTCCAGTTACAACAATCACCTGCTTCCAGCCCAGCTTCCAGCAGTGTACAGCTTCTCTTGAAGGGCCGGTGTCCTTTCTGCAGTTTGCCACTCTCCACCGGTGTTATTATTTCACCGCTCTCAAACTCCAAACTTCATTATCAATCACCTGCTTCCAGCCCAGCTTCCAGCAGTGTACAGCTTCTCTTAAAGGGCCGGTGTCCTTTCTGCAGTTTACCACTCTCCACCGGTATTATTATTTCACCGCTCTCAAACTCCAAACTTCATTATTATTTCATCGCTCTCAAGTTCGTTTATTATTTAACTGGTTCCAGCCAGTATCCACTCCGTACCAACAACAGTCTGGTTCCAGCCAGTATCCACAGCAGCCGTTTTATCTTCAGCAGCCCAGCCTTTCCTGGAACACCAGCTGGTACAATCCTGGGTTCTCTCCATTGCTACAGTCAGGCCTGGTAAGGACTTTCCAACTAGAAGATTATAAGAACTGTCTCGCACTACCAGTGCCTGTGGCCCTTGCCACCCTGTAGTACCCAGGAATTGTATTTATCCTCTGTTGACTTTTATGTTTCCTTTACTGCTGCTGTGTTACGGAGTTTGTCATAATAAACATCATTGACTTTTATCCTGGTTGTCGTGGTCACGCCTTCGGGCAGTTATTCTACATGTTACTTACATGTCTAGGGGTCTGATACAACCTCCCAGGTTCCGTTACATCTCAGCCCCTACAACTGAGGCTGCCTCCCGTCAGCTCAGGCCCTCAGTTGTGACACCCGGTCTGTGTGTTTTGGTGGCCGACCCTCTCTTGGCAGGTTTGTTGTGGTACCATGTTCTTTCCATTTGAAGATGATTGATTTGATGGTGCTTCGGGGATCATCAAAGATTTGGATATTTTTTTTTAACCCAACCCTGACTTGTACTTCTCAAAAACTTTGTCCCTGACTTGTTTGGAGAGCTCCCTGGTCTTCATGATGTGATGCCTCTTGCCTTGTGGTGTGGCAGCCTCTGGGGCCTTTCAGAAAAGGTGTGTTTATACTGACAGATCATGTGACACTTAGGGGGAGATTCAAATGTTTGAAAAGTCAGTTGGGAGTCTGTTTTTTCCTATCTAATAGACAGGAAAAAACCAGACACCCAACCGACTTTTCAAACATTTGAATTCCACCCTTAGACTGTACACAGGTGGACTTAATTTCACTAATTATGTGACTTCTGAAGGTAACTGGTTGCACCAGAACTTTTGAGGGGCTTCATAGCACGGCCGCAACTAGGGGGGGGGGGGGGGGCTAGGGGGGCATGTGACCCGGGCGCTGGACTTGAGGGGACTGTCCTGCCGAGTCTATTGTTTCTGCCGCTGCGGGACTGAATCGGACAGCCCACAGCGTGTTTCAGCACTTTGACCACAGGCTCACTGAATGGAGCTACTGAAGAGACGGCAGCAGCACCTGTCACACAGGGAGGGGGGCTGGTATTACTGGAAGTTACCATGGGGTGGGGGATTGTTAGACAGTGATATCCGCCTTCACTCCTCCTTGTCCCTCTCTCCTCTGCCCCGCAGCAGCCAAAGGTGGTGGTGGGAAACCCCTCCCTCCTGTCTCTCCTCCTCTCCTGCCGTTTTCTGTCTCTTTCTTCCCTCTATGGGTGGGGTGGGAAGCTGTAGTTTCCCCGACCCCCCTCCCCATGGCCTTGGCCTTCGAGTGGAACCGCTCCTCTGGGGTTCCCCGGTGCGCCAACTTCTCATGGAAGTACAACTTCCCTTCCCCAGCCATGCAGACAGCAACCATGTCTCTGTGTGTCCCGCAGAGGACACACCAACAACGAAGCCAGAGAGCCGGGCTGGAGTAGACGGACTCCTGCAGAAGGGGCAGGTACGTGCGCACCTGCCACACAGACACACACAGGCAGGTCCCTGCTACCCTCACAGAGGGAGGGGGAGCTATTGTACTCTATGTGGCCGGATGCTGCTGACAACCCACTCACCCACTGTGCAGAAGTATAGCACATCATATTGTCATTTTATAACCTTGATTGCATAGGACTACAGTCAATATATGGATGTTATTCTGACATGTGGATGCTATTCTGCTTATAATATGTGCAAATGATACATGTGGGCTCTTTACTGTGTGCAGGCTAGTTATTGCAGAGAGTTTCAGGGTACATGACAGCCCTTTCTTATTAGCCAACAGTGAATGTGGCTGTCACCTGATATGATTTTTACCTGAATATATATCATACCATCATATGCTGTATAATGTTTTATGTTAGAACACACTGTTTGAACAAAACAGTATTCAGGAGATTGCTGGTATATGTACTTGCTCTTGGTGACTTGGTTATATACGTTTTAGGATGTGTTGGTCTGGCCATCTATCTTATTGTTCATCAATGGAATGTTTAGTGATTAATATGTTCATATAGAACATGTATATGGTGTACTGTATATTGTATTAAGTACAGTATGTGTGTGTATATCGGACACATGGACAGCGGTCACAGACTTAGTACTGAACCATCTCTTCCAGACCAGAGAAGATAACAGTAGGGTAAGACAGTATGCTGCACCTCACGTGGGATGGCATCCAACACATAAAATCTTTTTTTAAAGAACTTGGGTGGTCATTCCGAGTTGATCACTAGCTGCATTCGCTCGCTGCGCAGCGATGAGGCCAAAAAACTGCACTTCTGCGGATGCGGCGCAATGCGCATGCGCGACATACTATTACAACGGACAATGTAGTTTCACACAGGGTCTAGCGAAGCTTTTCAGTCGCACTGCTGGCCGCATAGTGATTGACATGAAGAGGGCGTTTCTGGGTGTCAACTGACCATTTTCAGGGAGTGTTCAAAAAAATGCAGGCGTGCCAGGAAAAACGCCGAACGCAGGGCGCGTTTGTGACGTCAAAACAGGAACTGAACAGTCTGAAGTGATCGCAAGCGCTGAGTAGGTTTTGAGCTACTCTAAAACTGCACAAAAAAACTTTGCCTCCGCTCTGCGATCCTTTCGTTCGCACTTCTGCTAAGCTAAAATACACTCCCAGTGGGAGGCGGCATAGCGTTTGCACGGCTGCTAAAAACTGCTAGAGAGCGAACAACTCGAAATGACCACCTTGTTGTATTTATTTGCACACTACTACAGTATGTGGTGTAATTTGAATCAGGGGCACTACGTGCGGTATAATGTGAATAAGATTGTGCTACTGTGTGGTGTCATTTGAATTGGGGGTACTATTGTGTGGCCTTCAGCGCACTGTTACTTTATTAAGTATGGGAGGGGCATGGATATTAAATTTATGTCAGAAAAGGCCATCTTTCATGGATAAAGGGGGGGGGGGGGGAGGGGCGCGCCAAATTAATACCTTGCCCCGGGTAACAAAAATCCTAGTTTCGGCCCTGTTCATAGCAAAGGGGGTGAATACATATGCACATGTCAATTTTTATTTATAAAAATAATTTTTTTTATATAAATTTTTCTCATTTCACTTTACCATCTTAGACTATTTTGTGCAGATCCATCACATAGAATTCAGATTTAAAAAAAATTACAGGTTGTAATGTAACAGAATAGGTAGGGTGGTGAATACTTTAGCAAGGCACTGTATCTTCTGACAGCAATTATGTTTTCTGCTCATGATCTGTGATCCTTATTTGAAGTTTTCAGTCATTGAGAGGAATTCAAATGTTTGAAAAGTCGGTTGGGAGTCTGTTTTTCCTGTCTATTAGATAGGAAAAAAACAGACACCCAACTGACTTTTCAAACAATTGAATATCCCCCATTGGGTGATATTCAAATGAATATAACGCCTAATCTTCTTTCTAAAGTGATCCCCGGTATTGCGCATATTGAGCCCATAGTAATCAGGTTTAGCTGCATAAATGGTGGGGCGCTTCGCTACCTTGGGGGTAGTGTGCTGAAATGATGATACCACGCCTGTTCGAAGAAACAGAACGGGTGTGGAAAGGGGTGAAAAGAATTGAATACCACCCATTGACTGGCTACATTATGACCAGTAGTGACACCAATATGATGTAAAAAGGTCCTACATACTACTGGAAACAACTAACCTCCTAACATTACAGCAGAATGGAAATTATATTTTTTGCAGATAACATTCTAGATATTGGATCCATGTCAGGCTAGTACTGCTCTGTACTTTATAATACCTCCAAACATATGGGAGGTAGGAAGAGGGACTGTGTGTGCATACTCTTATTTATTTATTTATTTATTTATTAACAGTTTCATATATAGCGCAGCAAATTCTGTTGAGCTTTACAATTAAAAAATACTCTTGGCACACACCCCTGTTTACATCTCTCTGGGGGGAAAGGGGGGGCACATTACTCCCTTGCTGTTGGTCTGCCTCATGGAACTTCCATACACTATGTAGATGCCAAATCTATTCACTCGCTGCTCTTCAAAACTGCTGTGAAAGAGTGCTTCCCCAACCTCTCCTGTGGGACACTGAAAAAGTACAAGGGTAAACTGCCTAGAGGTTCGAAAATAAATAGTTAAGTAAGCACAAACTAAAAAAAAAATGCAAATTTCAGACTTGTCAGGATTAAGGGGTCTATGTACTAAGCTTTGGAGAGAGATAGTGGAAGGAGATAAAGTACCAGCCAATCAGCTCCTAAATGTCATGTTACAGGCTGTGTTTGAGAAATGACAGTTAGAAGCTGGTTGGTTGGTACTTTGGGGTCCATTTATGAAGCAGTGAAAAGAGTGGAGAAGTGAAACTCTGGAGAAGTTGCCGATGGCAACCAATCAGCTGCTCCATACAATTGAAAATGATAAATGTTACTTCAATGCTGATTGGTTGCCATGGGCAACTTCTCCACTGGCTCACTTCTCCACTTCATTAGCTGCTTAGTACATATCCCCCTTAGTATCAATGGCAGAACTTGTGACTGATGGTCCTAGGTGCAAAAATATACTCTGGAAGGATCCCCTCCTCTGACCCACCCCAAGTTCATAATATGTCACACGCCAGTGGATGACAGGGAGAGGTAGAGGATGACAGACAGAAACAGTGGGTGGCACAGAGTGACAGGGAGAGGGTGACAGTAGTGCAATCACACAGTTCTGCGGACAGTCCTGTGCTGTGTGGAGAACTGGTGATGGTGGGTGTTGAAAGATGAATGTGTTTCTTGAGGGAGGCCTCATGCTCTATTCCAAGATGGCCACCAAGATCACTATTGAAATGTGCAGGGGTCATCTTATTTCTTTACTGTTTAAGACTGTGTAGTGACATAGTGGGAGACAGAAGTCTCCTACTTGGCTCCTATGGGAATCCCAACATTTTTACCTTGAAATAGAGATTTTCCCCAACTTTGCACAGTTAAATTATTGATGATAAATTGTTGCGGCTAATTGAATGGGGTCTTTCACGATTTGTCATGCAAAAAACGGGTTATCACAGCTAATTGAATACTCCACTATGTGTAATTGGAAATCTGCACATACACATAGAAATATACAAGTGAAAATACTCCCCTGGTGGGCAAAAATTATACCTAATGCTAATTTTCATTTTTAATGAGATAATCATAATTAAACATTAAAATACTCATACAGGCAATCAAAATCCCATTATTTTTCTTTCATAGCCTTTTAAAGTATACTTTATGGTTCAATTTAAACAAAAAATAAGAATTTACTCACCGGTAATTCTATTTCTCGTAGTCCGTAGTGGATGCTGGGACTCCGTAAGGACCATGGGGAATAGCGGCTCCGCAGGAGACTGGGCACAACTATAAAGAAAGCTTTAGACTACTGGTGTGCGCTGGCTCCTCCCACTATGACCCTCCTCCAGACTTCAGTTAGGATACTGTGCCCGGAAGAGCTGACACAATAAGGAAGGATTTTGAATCCCGGGTAAGACTCATACCAGCCACACCAATCACACCGTATAACTCGTGATACAATACCCAGTTAACAGTATGATAACAACTGAGCCTCTCAACAGATGGCTCAACAATAACCCTTTAGTTAAGCAATAACTATGTACAAGTATTGCAGACAATCCGCACTTGGGATGGGCGCCCAGCATCCACTACGGACTACGAGAAATAGAATTACCGGTGAGTAAATTCTTATTTTCTCTGACGTCCTAAGTGGATGCTGGGACTCCGTAAGGACCATGGGGATTATACCAAAGCTCCCAAACGGGCGGGAGAGTGCGGATGACTCTGCAGCACCGAATGGGCAAACTCTAAGTCCTCCTCAGCCAGGGTGTCAAACTTGTAGAATTTAGCAAACGTGTTTGACCCCGACCAAGTAGCTGCTCGGCAAAGTTGAAGAGCCGAGACCCCTCGGGCAGCCGCCCAAGAAGAGCCCACCTTCCTCATGGAATGGGCTTTCACTGATTTAGGATGCAGCAGTCCAGCCGCAGAATGTGCAAGCTGAATCGTACTACAGATACAGCGAGCAATAGTCTGCTTTGAAGCAGGTGCACCCAACTTGTTGGGCGCATACAGGATAAATAGCGAGTCAGTCTTTCTGACTCCAGCTGTCCTGGAAACATATATTTTCAGGGCCCTGACTACGTCCAACAACTTGGAAGCCTCCAAGTCTTTTGTAGCCGCAGGCACCACGATAGGTTGGTACAGATGAAAAGCTGATACCACTTTAGGGAGAAACTGGGGACGAGTCCTCAATTCTGCCCTATCCATATGGAAAATCAGATAAGGGCTTTTACATGACAAAGCCGCCAATTCTGATACACGCCTGGCCGAAGCGAAGGCCAACAACATGACCACTTTCCACGTGAGATATTTCAAATCCACGGTTTTCAGTGGCTCAAACCAATGTGACTTTAGGAAATCCAACACCACGTTGAGATCCCAAGGTGCCACTGGAGGCACAAAAGGGGGCTGAATATGCAGCACTCCCTTAACAAAAGTCTGAACTTCAGGTAGTGAAGCCAGTTCTCTCTGGAAGAAAATCGATAGAGCCGAAATCTGGACCTTAATGGAACCCAATTTAAGGCCCATAGTCACCCCTGACTGTAGGAAGTGCAGGAAACGGCCCAGCTGAAATTCCTCCGTTGGGGCCTTCCTGGCCTCACACCATGCAACATATTTTCGCCATATGCGGTGATAATGGTTTGCGGTTACTTCTTTCCTAGCTTTAATCAGCGTAGGAATGACTTCCTCCGGAATGCCCTTTTCCTTCAGGATCCGGTGTTCAACCGCCATGCCGTCAAACGCAGCCGCGGTAAGTCTTGGAACAGACAGGGCCCCTGCAGCAGCAGGTCTTGTCTGAGCGGTAGAGGCCATGGGTCCTCTGAGATCATTTCTTGAAGTTCCGGGTACCAAGCTCTCCTTGGCCAATCCAGAACAATGAGTATAGTTCTTACTCCTCTTCTCCGTATTATCCTCAGTACCTTTGGTATGAGAGGAAGAGGAGGGAACACATAAACCGACCGGTACACCCACGGTGTCACTAGAGCGTCCACAGCTATCGCCTGCGGGTCTCTTGACCTGGCGCAATACTTTTCTAGCTTTTTGTTTAGGCGGGACGCCATCATGTCCACCTGTGGCCTTTCCCAACGGTTTACAATCATTTGAAAGACTTCTGGATGAAGTCCCCACTCTCCCGGGTGGAGGTCGAGCCTGCTGAGGAAGTCTGCTTCCCAGTTGTCCACTCCCGGAATGAACACTGCTGACAGTGCTAACACGTGATTTTCCGCCCATCGGAGAATCCTTGTGGCTTCTGCCATTGCCGTCCTGCTTCTCGTGCCGCCCTGTCGGTTTACATGGGCGACCGCCATGATGTTGTCTGACTGGATCAGTACCGGCTGGTTCTGAAGCAGGGGTTTGCCTGACTTAGGGCATTGTAAATGGCCCTTAGTTCCAGAATATTTATGTGCAGGGAAGTCTCCTGACTTGACCATAGTCCTTGGAAGTTTCTTCCCTGTGTGACTGCCCCCCAGCCTCGAAGGCTGGCATCCGTGGTCACCAGGACCCAGTCCTGTATGCCGAATCTGCGGCCCTCTTGAAGATGAGCACTCTGCAGCCACCACAGCAGAGACACCCTTGTCCTTGGAAACAGGGTTATCAGCCGATGCATCTGAAGATGCGATCCGGACCACTTGTCCAACAGGTCCCACTAAAAGGTTCTTGCATGAAACCTGCCGAATGGAATCGCTTCGTAGGAAGCTACCATCTTTCCCAGGATCCGCGTGCAGTGATGCACCGACACCTGTTTTGGTTTTAGGAGGCCTCTGACTAGAGATGACAGCTCCTTGGCCTTCTCCTCCGGGAGAAACACTTTTTCTGTTCTGTGTCCAGAACCATCCCCAGGAACAGTAGACGTGTCGTAGGGACCAGCTGTGACTTTGGAATGTTTAGAATCCAGCCGTGCTGTTGTAGCACCTCCCAAGATAGTGCTACCCCGACCAACAACTGCTCTCTGGACCTCGCCTTTATCAGGAGATCGTCCAAGTACGGGATAATTAAAACTCCCTTCTTTCGAAGGAGTATCATCAATTCGGCCAATACCTTGGTAAAGACCCTCGGAGCCGTGGATAGACCGAACGGCAACGTCTGGAATTGGTAATGACAATCCTGTACCACAAATCTGAGGTACTCCTGGTGAGGATGGTAAATGGGGACATGCAATTAAGCATCCTTGATGTCCAGTGATACCATGTAATACCCCTCGTCCAGGCTTGCAATAACCGCCCTGAGCAATTCCATCTTGAACTTGAATTTTTTTATATATGTGTTCAAGGATTTCAAATCTAAAATGGGTCTCACCGAACCGTCCGGCTTCGGTACCACAAACATTGTGGAATAGTAACCCCGTCCTTGTTGAAGTAGGGGTACCTTCACTATCACCTGTTGTGAATACAGCTTGTGAATTGCCTGTAACATTGCCTCCCTGCCTGAGGGAGTGGTTGGCAAGGCAGATTTGAGGAAACGGCGGGGGGGAGACGTCTCGAATTCCAGCTTGTACCCCTGAGATACTATCTGAAAAATCCAGGTGTCACGATCCGGGTATCTGGACGCCATTTCTTACCCATCAGATGCCTCCTAAGGCTGGCTCAGCGCTCCAGGACCGGATTCCATCTGTTATCCTGATGTGTACATTCCTGTATCCTCTCCTGTCACTCTGGGACGCTGTCACAGTAAACGCCATATTACACCTGGCATGGCGTCTCCCGCGGCCTCCGCCGCCGTCCCTGAACTTCTGCATGCAGAGTGTCTGAGTGGCGATTACGTCAGCCGCGGCCTCCGCTGTGTCCGCGTGGTTGGATGTGCATCTGTCAGCCTGGCGCCTCCTGTCTCCGGT
The DNA here is from genome assembly GCF_028390025.1 of Pseudophryne corroboree. Lineage (NCBI taxonomy): Eukaryota > Metazoa > Chordata > Amphibia > Anura > Myobatrachidae > Pseudophryne > Pseudophryne corroboree. The sequence goes on from NC_086446.1 coordinate 477,468,167, forward strand.
GGCCGGCGCCGCCATTACTGTTTTCATTACCACATGGATTACAAACCAAACTTCCCTCCAAGTGTCTGCATGGGCGCAGCCATCTTGGATTCTGTCAGCTGATCATTTCCACCAATCTGTTCTCAGTATTGATAATCTGCATAATTGCCTAGCCAATCCCTTCCTTGCTGCAGGTATAAATACACTGTGCCTGAGCAAGGAAGGCGTCAGTGCTTTGGTTGTCAAACCTAGTTCCTGTTTGTCTCTCTCCTGTGATTGTCTTCCAGGTTCCAGCTCCTGTCTCAAGACTTCCACCATAGAGACCCGCACCAGCATTCCACCTGCGGTGTAGCCTGACTCTCCAATCCATTGTGGATTCATCTGTTTCCAGCTACAACTTTACCTGCTTCCAGCTCAGCTTCCAGCAGAGTACAGCTTCCCTTAAAGGGCCGGTGTCCTTTCTACACTTTACCACTCTCCACCGGTATTATTATTTCTCCGCTCTCAAGTTCTACATTTCAGTTCATATTTCATCGCTCCCAAGTTCATTTATTATTTAACTGGTTCCAGCCAGTATCCACTCCGTGCTAACAACAGTCTGGTTCCAGCCAGTATCCACAGCAGCTGTTTTATCTTCAGCAACCCAGCTTTTCCTGGAACACCAGCTGGCACAATCCTGGGTTATCTCCATTGCTACAGTCGGGCCTGGTAAGGACTTTCCATCTAGAAGATCATAAGAACTATCTCACACTACCAGTGCCCTGTGGCTCCTGCCATCCTGTAGTACCCAGGAACTGTATTTATTCTTTGCTGACTTTTACGTTTTCTTTTACTGCTGCTGTGTTGCGGAGTTGTCATAATAAACATCATTGACTTTTATCCAAGTTGTCGTGGTCACGCCTTCGGGCAGTTATTATTCATGTTACTTACATGTCCAGGGGTCTGATACAACCTCCCAGGTTCCGGTACATCTCAGCCCCTACAACTGAGGCTGCCTCCCGTCAGCTCAGGCCCTCAGTTGTGACAGTAAGCACTGACCTAATGAATCCAGCCGGAGACCAGGATCAAGCGGCCAGGCCGATGCAAGAACTGGCAGCCCGACTAGAACATCAGGAGGCTGCACAGGGCCACATCATCCGCTGTCTCCAGGATCTCTCTACTCGGCTGGATGGGATTCAGACAACTCTCTGTGGATCAGGCGCGTCTGGTGCGTCAACCACAGTGACTCCAGCTATAACCCCACCCACCTTACCCATTTCTGCTCCACGTCTTCATCTTCCAACGCCAGCAAAATTTGACGGATCTCCAAGATTCTGCAGGGGATTTCTCAACCAGTGTGAGATTCAGTTTGAGCTACAACCTGGCAATTTTCCCAGTGACCGTACAAAAATTGCCTACATTATTTCTCTTCTCAGTGGCTCAGCCCTTGATTGGGCATCACCGTTATGGGAGAGGTCCGACACCCTGCTATCTTCCTACACTGCCTTCGTGTCAACATTCAGGCGCATCTTCGACGAGCCAGGCCGGGTAACCTCAGCTTCATCCGAGATTCTCCGTTTACGCCAGGGGTCACGTACTGTAGGACAATATCTGATACAGTTCCAGATCCTGGCATCCGAACTGGCATGGAACGACGAGGCCCTGTATGCTGCATTCTGGCATGGCTTATCTGAGCGTATTAAAGATGAGTTAGCTACCAGAGACTTACCTTCTAAGTTAGATGAGCTAATCTCACTCTGCACGAAAGTTGATTTACGTTTCAGAGAGAGAGCAACTGAGCGTGGAGGATCATCTGCTCCAAAATCTTCTGCTCCTCCTCCTCGTCAACTGTCACCATCTAAAGATGAGCCCATGCAACTTGGCCGTTCCCGTTTAACTCCTGCTGAGCGCCGAAGACGTCTCTCCGAGTTTCTCTGTCTCTATTGTGCAGCTCCGTCTCACACCATTAATGCCTGTCCCAAACGTCCGGGAAACTCCAAATCCTAGCTCGCCAAGGAGAGGACCGGCTAGGAGTAATGATCTCCTCTCCATCTCCTCAAGATTGTAATCTCCCAGTCTCGCTTCAAGTTGCTCAACGTTATCGGAACGTCATTGCCCTCCTTGATTCCGGAGCAGCTGGGAACTTTATTACCGAAGCCTATGTTAAACGGTGGTCCCTACCCACCGAGAGACTTCCTTCGTCCATTTCTTTAACTGCCGTGGATGGCAGCAAAATTTTTGATGCAGTTATTTCTTTAAGGACTCTACCAGTTCGTCTGAGAGTGGGAGTTCTTCATTCCGAACTTATTTCTTTTTTAGTGATTCCAAGAGCCACACATCCTGTGGTCCTGGGCCTTCCATGGCTCCGTCTTCACAATCCTACAATTGATTGGACGACTACGCAAATCCTGGCATGGGGTTCCTCCTGTGCTGAGACATGTTTGTTTAAAGTATTGCCTGTCTGTTCTTCCTCCCCCAGGTCGTCTGATGTTCCACCTCCTCCATATCAAGATTTCACGGATGTGTTCAGTAAAGCTTCTGCTGATATCCTTCCTCCTCATAGAGAATGGGACTGTCCGATTGATCTCGTTCCAGGGAAGGTTCCACCTCGAGGCCGAACTTATCCGTTGTCTCTGCCTGAGACGCATTCTATGGAGGAATATATTAAAGAGAACCTAGCAAAGGGGTTCATTCGACCTTCTTCTTCTCCAGCCGGCGCAGGCTTCTTTTTTGTAAAAAAGAAAGATGGTGGTCTGCGGCCGTGCATCGACTACAGAGGTTTGAACGACATTACCATCAAGAACCGTTATCCTTTACCCCTGATTACTGAGCTCTTTGACAGAGTTAGCGGAGCTACCATCTTTACAAAGCTGGACTTGCGAGGTGCATACAATCTCATCCGGATCCGTGAGGGTGACGAGTGGAAGACCGCCTTTAACACCCGTGACGGACATTATGAGTACCTCGTCATGCCCTTCCGATTGAGCAATGCTCCAGCTGTCTTCCAGCATTTTGTCAATGAGATCTTCAGAGACATTCTATACCGTCATGTCGTGGTCTATCTAGACGATATCCTCATTTTTGCCAACGATTTAGAGGAACATCGTTTTTGGGTTAAAGAGGTTCTGTCCCGTCTCCGTGTCAATCATCTCTATTGCAAATTAGAAAAATGCGTCTTTGAAGTCAAGTCCATTCCGTTTCTAGGGTACATTGTGTCCGGTTCCGGACTAGAGATGGATCCTGAGAAACTACAAGCAATCCAAAATTGGCCGGTACCCTTAACCCTCAAAGGGGTCCAGAGGTTCTTAGGGTTCGCCAACTATTACCGAAAGTTTATACGAGACTTTTCCACCATTGTGGCGCCTATTACTGCTTTCACTAAGAAGGGTGCTAACCCGTCCAAGTGGTCTGAAGAAGCCATGCAAGCATTTCATCTTTTAAAACAAAGGTTCATCTCTGCGCCTGTTCTGAAACAGCCTGACATCGACTCTCCTTTCATCTTAGAGGTGGATGCCTCCTCCGTTGGAGTAGGAGCGGTGTTATCTCAGAGGGCTAAAGATGGCCATTTACACCCTTGCAGTTTCTTCTCCCGGAAGTTCTCCCCAGCTGAGCGCAACTATGCCATTGGCGACCAGGAGTTGCTAGCCATCAAGCTCGCTCTAGAAGAGTGGAGGTATCTGTTGGAGGGAGCTTCTCATTCAATCACCATACTTACAGACCACAAGAACCTTTTATACCTGAAGGGCGCACAATGTCTCAACCCTCGTCAGGCCAGATGGGCACTTTTCTTTTCCAGGTTCGACTTTAAACTCCAGTTCTGTCCGGGCTCTCAGAATCGCAAGGCCGATGCCCTTTCCCGCTCATGGGAGCAAGAAAATGAGTCAGAGTCTTCAGACAAGCATCCTATTATAAATCCGTTGGCATTCTCCACGGTAGGGATGGACTCTACGCCCCCATCAGGGAAAAGTTTTGTGAAGCCGATGCTAAGGAAGAAGCTCATGCATTGGGCCCATGCTTCCCGTTTTGCCGGACATACAGGTATCCAAAAAACCCTGGAGTTTATCTCTAGGTCCTATTGGTGGCCAACTCTGAAAAAGGACGTCTTGGAGTTTATTGCATCTTGCCCAAAGTGTGCCCAACATAAAGTATCCCGCCAGTCGCCTGCGGGGCAACTGGTTCCACTATCCGTTCCCCGTCGACCATGGACCCACTTGTCGATGGATTTCATTACAGACTTACCCATGTGCAACAAGTTCAATACCATCTGGGTGGTAGTTGACCGGTTCACCAAGATGGCACACTTCATTCCTCTCACCGGTCTTCCGTCAGCTTCCAAGTTGGCTCAAGTATTCATACAAGAGATCTTCCGACTCCACGGTCTTCCTGAAGAAATTATCTCAGATCGAGGAGTTCAATTCACAGCCAAATTCTGGCGAAGTTTATGTCAAGTCCTCCAAGTCAAGCTAAAGTTTTCCACGGCTTACCATCCTCAGACCAATGGTCAAACCGAGAGGGTGAATCAGGACTTGGAGGCCTTCCTCCGCATCTATGTGTCCTCCTCTCAAGATGACTGGGTTCAATTACTTCCCTGGGCCGAGTTCTGTCATAACAACCAGTATCATTCTTCATCTGCTTCAACACCATTCTTCACTAACTTTGGATTCCACCCTAAAGTCCCTGAGTTCCAACCGCTTCCAGCAACTTCTGTCCCCGCAGTGGATATCACCTTGCATCAGTTTGCCAATATCTGGAAGAGCGTACGATCAGCTCTGCTCAAGGCATCGTTCAGGTACAAGAAGTTTGCGGATAAGAAGCGTCGAGCAGTTCCTGCTCTCAAGGTGGGTGATCGGGTATGGTTATCCACGAAGAATTTGAGGTTAAGAGTTCCCAGTATGAAGTTTGCACCTCGCTATATCGGTCCTTTCAAGAATGAACAAGTCATCAATCCTGTTGCTTACAGACTCCAGTTGCCTCCCTTCTTAAAAATACCCAGGACATTCCATGTTTCCCTGTTGAAACCGCTGATCTTGAATCGGTTTCATTCCTCACTTCCTCCAACTCCGAAAGTCCAAACTCAACGAGGCATTGAGTATGAAGTGGCCAAGATCCTGGACTCACGTCACCGTTACGGTCAACTACAATATCTTATTGACTGGAAAGGTTATGGTCCTGAGGAACGTTCATGGACCAATGCTTCTGATGTCCATGCTCCTGCCTTGGTCCAGAGATTCCATTCCAAGTTTCCTCAAAAGCCAAAGAAGTGTCCTGGGGCCACTCCTAAAGGGGGGGGTGCTGTCACGATCCGGGTATCTGGACGCCATTTCTTACCCATCAGATGCCTCCTAAGGCTGGCTCAGCGCTCCAGGACCGGATTCCATCTGTTATCCTGATGTGTACATTCCTGTATCCTCTCCTGTCACTCTGGGACGCTGTCACAGTAAACGCCATATTACACCTGGCATGGCGTCTCCCGCGGCCTCCGCCGCCGTCCCTGAACTTCTGCATGCAGAGTGTCTGAGTGGCGATTACGTCAGCCGCGGCCTCCGCTGTGTCCGCGTGGTTGGATGTGCATCTGTCAGCCTGGCGCCTCCTGTCTCCGGTGGCCGGCGCCGCCATTACTGTTTTCATTACCACATGGATTACAAACCAAACTTCCCTCCAAGTGTCTGCATGGGCGCAGCCATCTTGGAATCTGTCAGCTGATCATTTCCACCAATCTGTTCTCAGTATTGATAATCTGCATAATTGCCTAGCCAATCCCTTCCTTGCTGCAGGTATAAATACACTGTGCCTGAGCAAGGAAGGCGTCAGTGCTTTGGTTGTCAAACCTAGTTCCTGTTTGTCTCTCTCCTGTGATTGTCTTCCAGGTTCCAGCTCCTGTCTCAAGACTTCCACCATAGAGACCCGCACCAGCATTCCACCTGCGGTGTAGCCTGACTCTCCAATCCATTGTGGATTCATCTGTTTCCAGCTACAACTTTACCTGCTTCCAGCTCAGCTTCCAGCAGAGTACAGCTTCCCTTAAAGGGCCGGTGTCCTTTCTACACTTTACCACTCTCCACCGGTATTATTATTTCTCCGCTCTCAAGTTCTACATTTCAGTTCATATTTCATCGCTCCCAAGTTCATTTATTATTTAACTGGTTCCAGCCAGTATCCACTCCGTGCTAACAACAGTCTGGTTCCAGCCAGTATCCACAGCAGCTGTTTTATCTTCAGCAACCCAGCTTTTCCTGGAACACCAGCTGGCACAATCCTGGGTTATCTCCATTGCTACAGTCGGGCCTGGTAAGGACTTTCCATCTAGAAGATCATAAGAACTATCTCACACTACCAGTGCCCTGTGGCTCCTGCCATCCTGTAGTACCCAGGAACTGTATTTATTCTTTGCTGACTTTTACGTTTTCTTTTACTGCTGCTGTGTTGCGGAGTTGTCATAATAAACATCATTGACTTTTATCCAAGTTGTCGTGGTCACGCCTTCGGGCAGTTATTATTCATGTTACTTACATGTCCAGGGGTCTGATACAACCTCCCAGGTTCCGGTACATCTCAGCCCCTACAACTGAGGCTGCCTCCCGTCAGCTCAGGCCCTCAGTTGTGACACCAGGGATCCACCCGTGAGCGAGCCCACTGATTGCTGAAATATTTGAGACGGGCCCCCACCGTACCTGGCTCCGCCTGTGGAGCCCCAGCGTCATGCTGTGGACTTAGAGGAAGCGGGGGAGGACTTTTGCTCCTGGGAACTGGCTGTATGCTGCAGCTTTTTTCCCCTACCTCTGACTCTGGGCAGAAAGGACGCGCCTTTAACCCGCTTGCCCCTATTGGGCCGAAAGGACTGTACCTGATAATACGGTGCTTTCTTTGGCTGTGAGGGAACATGGGGTAAAAATGTAGACTTCCCAGCTGTTGCTGTGGAAACGAGGTCCGAGAGACCATCCCCGAACAACTCCTCACCCTTATAAGGCAAAACTTCCATGTGCCTTTTGTAATCTGCATCTCCTGTCCACTGCCGAGTCCATAACCCTCTCCTGGCAGAAATGGACATTGCACTAATTTTGGATGCCAGCCGGCAAATATCCCTCTGTGCATCCCTCATGTATAAAAGTGCGTCTTTTATATGCTCTACGGTTAGCAATATAGTGTCCCTGTCTAGGGTATCAATATTTTCTGACAGGGAATCTGACCATGCAGCTGCAGCACTGCACATCCATGCTGAAGCAATAGCTGGTCTCAGTATAACACCTGTGTGTGTATATATAGATTTCAGGATAGCCTCCTGCTTTCTATCAGCAGATTCCTTGAGGGCGGCCGTATCCGGAGATGGTAGTGCCACCTTCTTTGACAAGCGTGTGAGCGCTTTATCCACTCTAGGGGATGTTTCCCAACGTGCCCTATCCTCTGGCGGGAAAGGGTACGCCATTAGTAACCTCTTAGAAATTACCAGCTTCTTATCAGGGGAAGCCCACGCTTCTTCACACACTTCATTTAACTCCTCAGATGGAGGAAAAGCTACTGGTAGTTTTTTCTCTCCAAACATAATACCCTTTTTTGTGGTACCGGGGGTAACATCAGAAATGTGCAACACATTTTTCATTGCCTCAATCATGTAACGTGTGGCCCTACTGGAAGTAACATTAGTCTCATCGTCGTCGACACTGGAGTCAGTATCCGTGTCGACATCTGTGTCTGCCATCTGAGGTAGCGGGCGTTTTAGAGCCCCTGATGGCTTTTGAGACGCCTGGGCAGGCACAGGCTGAGAAGCCGGCTGTCCCACATTTGGTATGTCGTCAAACCTTTTATGCAAGGAGTCGACACTGTCGCGTAATTCCTTCCACAGCACCATCCACTCAGGTGTCGACCCCGCAGGGGGTGACATCACATTTACAGGCATCTGCTCCGCCACCACATAAGCCTCCTCATCAAACATATCGACACAGCCGTACCGACACACCGCAAACACACAGGGAATGCTCTGACAGAGGACAGGACCCCACAAAGCCCTTTGGGGAGACAGAGAGAGAGTATGCCAGCACACACCAGAGCGCTATATAATACAGGGATCCCACTATAAATGAGTGTTTTCCCTTATAGCTGCTTTTTATATATATATATATATATATATATATATCCTGCGCCTAAATTTAGTGCCCCCCCTCTTTTTTTTTACCCTTCTGTAGACTTGTAGACTGCAGGGGAGAGCCAGGGAGCTTCCTTCCAGCGGAGCTGTGAGGGAAAAATGGCGCCAGTGTGCTGAGGGAGATGGCCCCGCCCCTTTTTCAGCGGACTTCTCCCGCGTTTTTGAAACTCTGGCAGGGGTATTAATTTACACCTATATAGCCTCTGGGACTATATATGGTGTATATTTGCCAGCCAAGGTGTGTAATATTGCCCTCAGGGCGCCCCCCCCCAGCGCCCTGCACCCATCAGTGACCGGAGTGTGAGGTGTACATGAGGAGCAATGGCGCACAGCTGCAGTGCTGTGCGCTACCTTGGTGAAGACCGAAGTCTTCTGCCGCCGATTTTCCGGACCTCTTCATGCTTCTGGCTCTGTAAGGGGGACGGCGGCGCGGCTCCGGGAACGAATATCAAGGTCGGGTCCTGCGGTCGATCCCTCTGGAGCTAATGGTGTCCAGAAGCCTAAGAAGCCCAAACTACCACCAGTTAGGTAGGTTCGCTTCTTCTTCCCTTAGTCCCTCGCTGCAGTGAGTCTGTTGCCAGCAGATCTCACTGTAAAATAAAAAACCTAAATTACTTTCTTTCTAGGAGCTCAGGAGAGCCCCTAGTGTGCATCCAGCTCAGCCGGGCACAAGATTCTAACTGAAGTCTGGAGGAGGGTCATAGTGGGAGGAGCCAGTGCACACCAGTAGTCTAAAGCTTTCTTTAGTTGTGCCCAGTCTCCTGCGGAGCCGCTATTCCCCATGGTCCTTACGGAGTCCCAGCATCCACTTAGGACGTCAGAGAAAAGGGACATGATAACTTATCTGTCTTAGGTTGATAATGCTGATTAAACCCACTTTTATTTTTTGCACCAAAAAAATTATTAAGTACTCTTGGAGTTAAGCAAGACTGCTAACACATTTTTTTCCCAGAATCCCCATATTTCAATTGACAGAGTCAAAATGTAAAAGTGATACGTGGATCAGGCACTGAGATGTGAATTTTTTCCAGATACACCTCTGAAGAAACCGGAGCATCAGGAGTGGCATTTCCCAGCAATTTTTCAAAACTGTGACCCCCGTATATCTCAAAAACTATGAGTCCTAGAGCAGAAAAATTTGACATGGGTTAGTAGCTCTGAGGTAGTATCAAGTGTACAAAGTTTCATGAAAATCTGAGTCGGTGGGTGCCATGCCTGGGTGAACTGGATGACCCTGTAGTCTACTATACTGGTCTGTTGCTCTATACATAGATTATTATGTGATAATATGTCATACATACAGGTCTTTTCTTGTTATAGTAATGGACTATTATTGGGAAGTAGTAGAGGTACTGTAGTGAGTCGTGATGCTTTGGCATATAACTTCTTGCTGTGCGCTCATGGTTATTTATATTTCCTTCAGCTTTGGACTCAGAGACACGTGCCTTGAAATCAGAAATCCTTGCATATACCTAAAACCTGCTAAATATTCTTTAAGGCTGATAGTCCAGAAAATAATGCAAGTGAGTGTGTCTGGTACGCGCTTTCTGACAAGTATTTTTATTTTTGCATTAACTTAGATGTTGTCTGCAGCATTTATAAGTGATAATGAGCCTTCCCATTACCAGCAATAGGTTTCAAATCCCATATTCAGACGTCTACAGAGCCCTGTACAGGAGGGGGTGTGGCCAAATCTGGGGCTTGGTCATATCCAGTGGCGTAAGATCGTCCCAGCTGCCCGGAGGGAAGATAAATATTGGTGCCCCCCCTATTTCCTATAGTAAGATAAATAAATGTATGTGTGTGTGGAGTGTTCTGAAAAAAATGTATATACTGTATTTATACTAGAGATGAGCGGGTTCGGTTCCTCGGAATCCGAACCCGCCCGAACTTCAGCTTTTTTTTACACGGATCCGAGCGACTCGGATCTTCCCGCCTTGCTCGGTTAACCCGAGCGCGCCCGAACGTCATCATGACGCTGTCGGATTCTCGCGAGGCTCGGATTCTATCTAAGGAGCCGCGCGTCGCCGCCATTTTCACACGTGCATTGAGATTGATAGGGAGAGGACGTGGCTGGCGTCCTCTCCATTTAGATTATAAGAGAGAGAGATTTACTGGAGCTTAGGACTAGGAGGAGTACTGTAGAAGTGTAGAGAGTGCAGAGAGTTTACTAGTGAGTGACCACCAGACAGTGCAGTTTATTTAATATATCCGTTCTCTGCCTGAAAAAAGCGATACACACAGTGACTCAGTCACATACCATATCTGTGTGCACTGCTCAGGCTCAGCCCAGTGTGCTGCATCATCTATATATATTATATATCTGTCTGACTGCTCAGCTCACACAGCTTATAATTGTGGGGGAGACTGGGGAGCACTGCAGTGCCAGTTATAGGTTATAGCAGGAGCCAGGAGTACATAATATTATATAGTGAGTGACCACCAGACAGTGCAGTTTATTTAATATATCCGTTCTCTGCCTGAAAAAAGCGATACACACAGTGACTCAGTCACATACCATATCTGTGTGCACTGCTCAGGCTCAGCCCAGTGTGCTGCATCATCTATATATATTATATATCTGTCTGACTGCTCAGCTCACACAGCTTATAATTGTGGGGGAGACTGGGGAGCACTGCAGTGCCAGTTATAGGTTATAGCAGGAGCCAGGAGTACATAATATTATATTAAAATTAAACAGTGCACACTTTTGCTGCAGGAGTGCCACTGCCAGTGTGACTGACCAGTGACCTGACCACACTGACCACCAGTATAGTTAGTAGTATACTTATATTGTGATTGCCTGAAAAAGTTAAACACTCGTCGTGTGACTTCACTTGTGTGTTGTTGTTTTTTTTATTCTATAAAAATAAAACTCATTCTGCTGACAGACAGTGTCCAGCAGGTCCGTCATTATATAATATATAATATATACCTGTCCGGCTGCAGTAGTGATATATATATATTTTTTATATCATTTATCATCCAGTCGCAGCAGACACAGTACGGTAGTTCACGGCTGTGGCTACCTCTGTGTCTGCACTCGGCAGGCAGTCCGTCCATAATTGTATACCACCTAACCGTGGTTTTTTTTTCTTCTTTATACATACATACTACTACGACATCTCTTTATCAACCAGTCTATATTAGCAGCAGACACAGTACAGTACGGTAGTTCACGGCTGTGGCTACCTCTGTGTCTGCACTCGGCAGGCAGTCCGTCCATAATTGTATACCACCTAACCGTGGTTTTTTTTTCTTTCTTCTTTATACATACATAGTTACATAGACATCTCTTTATCAACCAGTCTATATTAGCAGCAGACACAGTACAGTACGGTAGTTCACGGCTGTGGCTACCTCTGTGTCTGCACTCGGCAGGCAGTCCGTCCATAATTGTATACCACCTAACCGTGGGTTTTTTTTCTTTCTTCTTTATACATACATAGTTACATAGACATCTCTTTATCAACCAGTCTATATTAGCAGCAGACACAGTACAGTACGGTAGTTCACGGCTGTGGCTACCTCTGTGTCTGCACTCGGCAGGCAGTCCGTCCATAATTGTATACCACCTAACCGTGTTTTTTTTTTCTTTCTTCTTTATACATACATAGTTACATAGACATCTCTTTATCAACCAGTCTATATTAGCAGCAGACACAGTACAGTACGGTAGTTCACGGCTGTGGCTACCTCTGTGTCTGCACTCGGCAGGCAGTCCGTCCATAATTGTATACCACCTAACCGTGGTTTTTTTTTCTTTCTTCTTTATACATACATACTACTACGACATCTCTTTATCAACCAGTCTATATTATTAGCAGCAGACACAGTACAGTACGGTAGTTCACGGCTGTGGCTACCTCTGTGTCTGCACTCGGCAGGCAGTCCGTCCATAATTGTATACCACCTAACCGTGGTTTTTTTTTCTTTCTTCTTTATACATACATAGTTACATAGACATCTCTTTATCAACCAGTCTATATTAGCAGCAGACACAGTACAGTACGGTAGTTCACGGCTGTGGCTACCTCTGTGTCTGCACTCGGCAGGCAGTCCATAATTGTATACTAGTATCCATCTCCATTGTTTACCTGAGGTGCCTTTTAGTTGTGCCTATTAAAATATGGAGAACAAAAATTTTGAGGTTCCAAAATTAGGGAAAGATCAAGATCCACTTCCACCTCGTGCTGAAGCTGCTGCCACTAGTCATGGCCGAGACGATGAAATGCCAGCAACGTCGTCTGCCAAGGCCGATGCCCAATGTCATAGTACAGAGCATGTCAAATCCAAAACACCAAATATCAGAAAAAAAAGGACTCCAAAACCTAAAATAAAATTGTCGGAGGAGAAGCGTAAACTTGCCAATATGCCATTTACGACACGGAGTGGCAAGGAACGGCTGAGGCCCTGGCCTATGTTCATGGCTAGTGGTTCAGCTTCACATGAGGATGGAAGCACTCAGCCTCTCGCTAGAAAAATGAAAAGACTCAAGCTGGCAAAAGCAGCACAGCAAAGAACTGTGCATTCTTCGAAATCCCAAATCCACAAGGAGAGTCCAATTGTGTCGGTTGCGATGCCTGACCTTCCCAACACTGGACGTGAAGAGCATGCGCCTTCCACCATTTGCACGCCCCCTGCAAGTGCTGGAAGGAGCACCCGCAGTCCAGTTCCTGATAGTCAGATTGAAGATGTCAGTGTTGAAGTACACCAGGATGAGGAGGATATGGGTGTTGCTGGCGCTGGGGAGGAAATTGACCAGGAGGATTCTGATGGTGAGGTGGTTTGTTTAAGTCAGGCACCCGGGGAGACACCTGTTGTCCGTGGGAGGAATATGGCCGTTGACATGCCAGGTGAAAATACCAAAAAAATCAGCTCTTCGGTGTGGAGGTATTTCACCAGAAATGCGGACAACAGGTGTCAAGCCGTGTGTTCCCTTTGTCAAGCTGTAATAAGTAGGGGTAAGGACGTTAACCACCTCGGAACATCCTCCCTTATACGTCACCTGCAGCGCATTCATAATAAGTCAGTGACAAGTTCAAAAACTTTGGGTGACAGCAGAAGCAGTCCACTGACCAGTAAATCCCTTCCTCTTGTAACCAAGCTCACGCAAACCACCCCACCAACTCCCTCAGTGTCAATTTCCTCCTTCCCCAGGAATGCCAATAGTCCTGCAGGCCATGTCACTGGCAATTCTGACGATTCCTCTCCTGCCTGGGATTCCTCCGATGCATCCTTGCGTGTAACGCCTACTGCTGCTGGCGCTGCTGTTGTTGCTGCTGGGAGTCGATGGTCATCCCAGAGGGGAAGTCGTAAGCCCACTTGTACTACTTCCAGTAAGCAATTGACTGTTCAACAGTCCTTTGCGAGGAAGATGAAATATCACAGCAGTCATCCTGCTGCAAAGCGGATAACTGAGGCCTTGACAACTATGTTGGTGTTAGACGTGCGTCCGGTATCCGCCGTTAGTTCACAGGGAACTAGACAATTTATTGAGGCAGTGTGCCCCCGTTACCAAATACCATCTAGGTTCCACTTCTCTAGGCAGGCGATACCGAGAATGTACACGGACGTCAGAAAAAGACTCACCAGTGTCCTAAAAAATGCAGTTGTACCCAATGTCCACTTAACCACGGACATGTGGACAAGTGGAGCAGGGCAGGGTCAGGACTATATGACTGTGACAGCCCACTGGGTAGATGTATGGACTCCCGCCGCAAGAACAGCAGCGGCGGCACCAGTAGCAGCATCTCGCAAACGCCAACTCTTTCCTAGGCAGGCTACGCTTTGTATCACCGCTTTCCAGAATACGCACACAGCTGAAAACCTCTTACGGCAACTGAGGAAGATCATCGCGGAATGGCTTACCCCAATTGGACTCTCCTGTGGATTTGTGGCATCGGACAACGCCAGCAATATTGTGTGTGCATTAAATATGGGCAAATTCCAGCACGTCCCATGTTTTGCACATACCTTGAATTTGGTGGTGCAGAATTTTTTAAAAAACGACAGGGGCGTGCAAGAGATGCTGTCGGTGGCCAGAAGAATTGCGGGACACTTTCGGCGTACAGGCACCACGTACAGAAGACTGGAGCACCACCAAAAACTACTGAACCTGCCCTGCCATCATCTGAAGCAAGAAGTGGTAACGAGGTGGAATTCAACCCTCTATATGCTTCAGAGGTTGGAGGAGCAGCAAAAGGCCATTCAAGCCTATACAATTGAGCACGATATAGTAGGTGGAATGCACCTGTCTCAAGCGCAGTGGAGAATGATTTCAACGTTGTGCAAGGTTCTGATGCCCTTTGAACTTGCCACACGTGAAGTCAGTTCAGACACTGCCAGCCTGAGTCAGGTCATTCCCCTCATCAGGCTTTTGCAGAAGAAGCTGGAGACATTGAAGGAGGAGCTAACACGGAGCGATTCCGCTAGGCATGTGGGACTTGTGGATGGAGCCCTTAATTCGCTTAACAAGGATTCACGGGTGGTCAATCTGTTGAAATCAGAGCACTACATTTTGGCCACCGTGCTCGATCCTAGATTTAAAGCCTACCTTGGATCTCTCTTTCTGGCAGACACAAGTCTGCTGGGGTTGAAAGACCTGCTGGTGACAAAATTGTCAAGTCAAGCGGAACGCGACCTGTCAACATCTCCTCCTTCACATTCTCCCGCAACTGGGGGTGCGAGGAAAAGGCTCAGAATTCCGAGCCCACCCGCTGGCGGTGATGCAGGGCAGTCTGGAGCGACTGCTGATGCTGACATCTGGTCCGGACTGAAGGACCTGACAACGATTACGGACATGTCGTCTACTGTCACTGCATATGATTCTCTCAACATTGATAGAATGGTGGAGGATTATATGAGTGACCGCATCCAAGTAGGCACGTCACACAGTCCGTACTTATACTGGCAGGAAAAAGAGGCAATTTGGAGGCCCTTGCACAAACTGGCTTTATTCTACCTAAGTTGCCCTCCCACAAGTGTGTACTCCGAAAGAGTGTTTAGTGCCGCCGCTCACCTTGTCAGCAATCGGCGTACGAGGTTACATCCAGAAAATGTGGAGAAGATGATGTTCATTAAAATGAATTATAATCAATTCCTCCGCGGAGACATTGACCAGCAGCAATTGCCTCCACAAAGTACACAGGGAGCTGAGATGGTGGATTCCAGTGGGGACGAATTGATAATCTGTGAGGAGGGGGATGTACACGGTGATATATCGGAGGGTGATGATGAGGTGGACATCTTGCCTCTGTAGAGCCAGTTTGTGCAAGGAGAGATTAATTGCTTCTTTTTTGGGGGGGGGGTCCAAACCAACCCGTCATATCAGTCACAGTCGTGTGGCAGACCCTGTCACTGAAATGATGGGTTGGTTAAAGTGTGCATGTCCTGTTTTGTTTATACAACATAAGGGTGGGTGGGAGGGCCCAAGGACAATTCCATCTTGCACCTCTTTTTTCTTTTCTTTTTCTTTGCATCATGTGCTGATTGGGGAGGGTTTTTTGGAAGGGACATCCTGCGTGACACTGCAGTGCCACTCCTAAATGGGCCCGGTGTTTGTGTCGGCCACTAGGGTCGCTAATCTTACTCACACAGTCAGCTACCTCATTGCGCCTCTTTTTTTCTTTGCGTCATGTGCTGTTTGGGGAGGGTTTTTTGGAAGGGACATCCTGCGTGACACTGCAGTGCCACTCCTAGATGGGCCCGGTGTTTGTGTCGGCCACTAGGGTCGCTAATCTTACTCACACAGCTACCTCATTGCGCCTCTTTTTTTCTTTGCGTCATGTGCTGTTTTAGGGAGGGTTTTTTGGAAGGGACATCCTGCGTGACACTGCAGTGCCACTCCTAGATGGGCCCGGTGTTTGTGTCGGCCACTAGGGTCGCTAATCTTACTCACACAGCTACCTCATTGCGCCTCTTTTTTTCTTTGCGTCATGTGCTGTTTGGGGAGGGTTTTTTGGAAGGGCCATCCTGCGTGACACTGCAGTGCCACTCCTAGATGGGCCCGGTGTTTGTGTCGGCCACTAGGGTCGCTAATCTTACTCACACAGCTACCTCATTGCGCCTCTTTTTTTCTTTGCGTCATGTGCTGTTTGGGGAGGGTTTTTTGGAAGGGACATCCTGCGTGACACTGCAGTGCCACTCCTAGATGGGCCCGGTGTTTGTGTCGGCCACTAGGGTCGCTTATCTTACTCACACAACGACCTCGGTGCAAATTTTAGGACTAAAAATAATATTGTGAGGTGTGAGGTATTCAGAATAGACTGAAAATGAGTGTAAATTATGGTTTTTGAGGTTAATAATTCTTTGGGATCAAAATGACCCCCAAATTCTATGATTTAAGCTGTTTTTTAGTGTTTTTTGAAAAAAACACCCGAATCCAAAACACACCCGAATCCGACAAAAAAAATTCGGTGAGGTTTTGCCAAAACGCGTTCGAACCCAAAACACGGCCGCGGAACCGAACCCAAAACCAAAACACAAAACCCGAAAAATTTCAGGCGCTCATCTCTAATTTATACATTTAATTGTCTTTTATTTTAAATCACACAATTCTTAGCAGTCATACCCAGGAGTAGAACCCATGACCTGTTACACTGACAGCAGACACTTTACTGATGGAGCTATTTGCTCCTGTACAGGAAGCATGAGAATTCTAACTATATAAAGTTACGTGTAATTGTTAGAGAAGTATCTTCATATAGTTAAAATTCTCATATTTCCTATGCAAGAGCAAATAGCTTCATCAGTAAGGTGTCTGCTTCCACTGTAATAGGTCGTGGCTTCTAATCCAGGGTGTGACCCTTGTAAAATGTGTATATTATTATTATCCTTTATTTATATGGCGCCACAAGGGTTCCGCAGCGCCCAATTACAGAGTACATAAATAATCAAACAGGAAAACTTACAGTTGATGACAGTATAGGACAAGTACAGGGTAAATAAACATAGTTACATCAGCAGATGACACTGGAATAAGTATCAGGTGGCAGAAGACTGATGGATTTGGTGCAGTTGAAGATTATTAAAGTAAGACAAAGGATAAGCACATGAGGGAAGAGGGCCCTGCTCGTGAGAGCTTACATTCTAAAGGGGAGGGGTAGACAGACAGGGGTGAGACAGATCGGGTACATAGAGTGTATAATAAAGAGGGTGTGATTTGAAAGGTGCAGGGACCAGTGAGGAAGTCGGCCACTGAAAAGACAGCGACAGATATCAATTAACTTAATTCAATGGTGTCACAGAATGGGAGGAGAGGTGCCCCCCTTCAGAGCAGGAGCCCGGCGGCAGATGACTCTGTTACCTCCCAGAGTTCTGCCTCTGGTCATATCCCCTCCAGAGGAAAAAAATGTATAGTAAAACATTATGTCCAGCACACCACCTCAGCAGCTGGCCCAGACTCAGGCCCCTGTGATTAGTGTCCCCACCATCCTCAGCAGCTTTTTATATGTATCATACTGTGACCATCCATTAGTATGTACACAATGTACCACACTAAATGTGGGGGTGAAACTTAGTATGGCTCAGGTTTTCTAGGTGTGTGTGTGTGAGAATACAGTGTGGATTTATCAGAATGGTTTGTATGGATCTGGCTTTTACCATCTTCAGAAGGGAACTGCCCATTTTACCCCCATTGGCAACTCTCTCCCACTATTGGTTTATACATCAGGCCCGTAAACTGTAAAATTACAAAGTTAAAAGGGGCATTTATAAACTCTACCACTCATAAGTACAGAACCTCAGCCAAGTTACATGTCGCTGATTATTTTGTCACTTTGCTATGCTGTTACAGTTTTCAGAGTATGTCACTCCTAATATAGATATCCATTTATCACACGACAAATCTTTTCTTCTTTAGAAAGCAGTGAAGTTGTTACATGGCAGGTCACATATGCTTCTATAATCTCTCAAAGTTTCCATAGTGATGTCTATTAAATGAATATACCTTTCATAGTATAAACAAACTAATAGCCCCCACAGATCAGCGACATACTGTGTTGTTGCTATTTGCCGATCCCCTGATGGCCGGTTCGGGAATCGGGACTATTAAAAATGTTTAAAAATCCAGATTCCCCGGATCAGCAAGTCAAGGATTTTTAACATGTTTAATTTCCTCGATTCCCCGTCAGATCACCGATCATTGGGGGTAATTCCAAGTTGATCGCAGCAGGACATTTTTTAGCAGTTGGCAAAACCATGTGCACTGCAGGGAGGACAGATATAACATGTGCAGAAAGAGTTAGATTTGGGTGGGTTATTTTGTTTCTGTGCAGGGTAAATACTGGCTGCTTTATTTTTACACTGCAATTTAGATTGCAGATTGAACTCACCACACCCAAATCTAACTCTCTCTGCACATGTTATATCTGCCTCCCCTGCAGTGCACATTGGCCCTCATTCCGAGTTGTTCGCTCGCAAGCTGCTTTTAGCAGCATTGCACACGCTAAGCCGCCGCCTACTGGGAGTGAATCTTAGCTTATCAAAATTGCAAACGAAAGATTCTCAAAATTGCGAATAGAAATTTCTTTGAAGTTTCTGAGTAGCTCGGGACTTACTCTGCCACTGCGATCAGTTCAGTCAGTTTCGTTCCTGGTTTGACGTCACAAACACACCCAGCGTTCGCCCAGAAACGGTAGCGTTTTTTCACACACTCCCATAAAACGGCCAGTTTCCGCCCAGAAACACCCACTTCCTGTCAATCACATTAGATCACCAGAACAAAGAAAAAACCTCGTAATGCCGTGAGTAAAAAAACAAACTGCATAGCAAATTTACTTGGCGCAGTCGCAGTGCGAACATTGCGCAATTAGCGGAAAATCGCTGCAATGCGAAGAAAATTACCGAGCGAACAACTCGGAATGACCACCATGGTTTTGCCCAACTGCTAACAAATTTCCTGCTGCGATCAACTTTAAATTACCCCCATTGCTGGCTGCTGATCGATGGTACCGGCAGATCAGGAAAACGGGTTTGCAGATGTATGGGGGCCATAAATCCAATATAGTCTGTGCAAGTTTAGCAGATGAAGGGCCTAATTAGCAGAATTTGCTATTCTTTTCCTAGCATGCTGGGGGCCGCCCATCGCAGGGCAAGGCCACTCAGCATGCTGACCGCCGCCTCCCCCCTTCAACAAGCAGAAATTGCGATTGCATGGCAATTTCTGCTTGTTAGCAGAAATTAAGGTTGCCTCCTGCCTGCAGGAGGCCTGCCGCCATGTTTCCGATCGCGGCGGCTGCGTGTGACGTCATGCAGCCGCCACGATCACGCCCCGTCACGCCCACTTTTTCTCCATCACCGCCCCCATTTTTCCATCGCTGCCCCCACAATGCTCTGTCTTCGCCCTGGAAACGGAGCATTGCCGCCCCCCCTGCAACCACCAATGCCTGATTGACAGAGACGTGTGCTGCGCATGTGCTGGCACCTTTTTCATATTTTTGGCATTTGGATCGCACACTGAATGAGGCCCCCTGTCCTTATTTTGCAGTTGGCAAGATCTCATTTAAATATACTGAAATTTGTACAATATAAATTATAGTTAAAAAAAAAAAAGTAAGTGTGTTACAGTTTCCCCCCACAATACAGTATCTTGAGCTTTTACAGCTTCACACTTCCCAGCAATAAATCTGCATATAAAGAAACTACTGTACAGAATACTGGCACTGTATAAATAAATGTTAATAGATTCCAAATTCAAGTACAATTAGTATACAGCAAATATTGGTTACCATTAATAGACCGCATAGTCCTGTATGTTCTTCACTGTGACTGATATGATAAAAATAGTATTTTTATTACACTTGTAAGGTTTAAGCAGACCCAGCTCACAAACTGTGACACTCGCAGCTCCCTCAGCTTCCAGCAGCTGTCTGATCCAAACACTTTTCCTGCAGGTTTCATGCTTCATTACTGCGATTCCCAGACTATAGGCAACAGAAAACACAACCTGTCCTTTCATATCATATCACTATTTCCCTGCTTTCTTCCACTGAATTTCTTTTTTTTCCCCTCACAATATTTTTAGCTTTTCAAAAAGCAAGCAGGATGAGACAAACTGTAATGTATATGTGTTACAGGCGCCAGACAGGCCAAACCCCAAATGCAGGGTACAAAAACATAGCCACCATGGTGACATCACCAACAAAAGATTTACATCATGGGAGGATGAAGGTACATAACCTATGGCACTTATATCCTCTAGTCGCACAAAATCCACTAGTCAGTGCTCATTTATACAGAACATTTTCTGAGATGTTGTCACACAGTCGAATATAAAGGGTACATGTATCAAACCTTGGGGAGAGATAAAGTGGAGAGAAAATAAAGTACTAACCAAGCAGCGTCTAACTGCCAACTTACAGGCTGTGTTGAAAGATGATAGGTTGGTATTTTATCTCTCCAAGCTTTGGTACATCGCCACCAAATTCACTACAGTGCACAAGTCATGCCCCACTACTACAAACTTACATGCAGCATGACTTTCTTTTTGTTATTCCATCCTAATTGTATTGAAGAGTAATCTGTGCTATAGGGATAACTGTTAATAACACATGGATAAACATGTTTTGTAAGTTTGACATATTGTGCAGAGGCGTAGCTAGGGTTTTCGGAGCCCAGGGGGAAGCTGGAAAATGGCGCCGCCCCCCCAAAAAAAAACCACACAAAAAGAAGCATGTGAGCGCGCCGAAAAAATGGGTGTGGCCACTGAAAATGGCCCACAGTGCCAGTTACATTGCCCCACAATGCCAGATACAATGCCCCACAGTGCCGAATACATGCCCCACAGTGCCAGATACATTGCCCCACAGTGCCAGATACATTGCCCCACAGTGCCAGATACATTGCCCCACAGTGCCAGATACATTGCCCCACTCAGTGCCAGATACATTGCCCCACTCAGTGCCAGATACATGCCCCACTCAGTGCCAGATACATGCCCCACTCAGTGCCAGTTACATTGCCCCACAGTGCCAGATACATGCCACACAGTGCCAGATACATGCCACACAGTGCCAGATACATGCCACACAGTGCCGGATACATTGCCCCACAGTGCCGGATACATTGCCCCACAGTGCCGGATACATTGCCCCACAGTGCTGGATACATTGCCCCACAGTGCCGGATACATTGCCCCACAGTGCCAGTTACATGCCCCACAGTGCCAGTTACATGCCCCATTTGGTGCCAGATACATGCCCCACTGTGCCGCCGCCGACCCCCCCCCCCCCCCCCCCGGTCACTCACCGGCCGCTTGTGTTGCTATGTGAAGGGAGGAGAGCGCAGCACAGCGCCTCTCCTTCCCCTCACCGCTTAAGGTCTCCGGCAGCTAGTGCTGGCAGCGGCGGTGAGGGGAGGGAGAGACGCTGCGCTCTCCTCCCCTCACATTTAGGGTTGACGGGGGTGAGTGGGGCATGATGCCCTGGTCGCCGGCGGCGCCCCCCTCTCCTGGGCCTGCCAAGGCGCCCAGGGCACGTGCCCCATTCGCCCTACCCTAGATACGCCTCTGATATTGTGTAACAGAGAGTTTCATTTCCCAGCTCGTGCTACTGCTGGCGCTATCCCCAAAGTGGCCTAGGCTATATCCTACCTGGGGTGTTCTGGATGACTCTGTGACATCATGAGGGCATTAGGTGCAATGTCTATTATCCTGACACTTACAAGTGTGTTGACCAAGTAAGTTACATTGCTAGATTACAACTCCCTTAATGTATGCTAGCAGTGAGAGAGGGTAATGAGTTCTGCACTGAGAACCATTGGATGAGATACTTCCTGTAATTTCATTTGAGCTAAATGGACAGTAAAGATGATCACTTATCCTTCTCATCTACTAACATAACAAACTTTCTCTTTATATGTTACTTATCTTTATTAATGTGTTTTGCAGCGATCTTGTTACACAAAAATCTTATGGTGTTTCTACGAAATATTATTGTTACATGCTTAAAAATGCGAACATCTGCAAAATCATTGTTTACAGTCGTACATTAGCTTTGATCTAGTCCAATTCTCTGTGGTCCTTACCCAGTCTCACATAATGAAGAACAGAGGTAGGGAATTTAGGGGGAAAGAGTTCTCTTCCTGGAAATTCTCATTGTAGACATGTTAACAGGACGCTGTGACACAGTTATGTGATGTCATATGAGAGAGCATTCCAATGAAATGTTATACATTTATTTCATTTTTCTAATGTGTAGCTGTGAGAGAGCTACCACAGTATATGCATACAGTATGTGCCAGTTGTGCAGTAAAAGTTGAGAAATATTTATATAAATGCAAATCTCCACTATATGTGTGTGTGTGTGTGTGTGTGTGTGTGTGTGTGTGTGTGTGTGTGTGTGTGTGTGTGTGTGTGTGAGATCCAGCTCCGAAGTTGGATGTTTTCAGCTTTCTTTCTTACTTCTTTATTGCTACACTAACTAAATGAATGTGACTTTACTGTCAGTAAATTATTTTGATCGAATACACATTGCAGCAACCCTTTACAATTGGGCATGTCATTGAAATCTCAACATACAATTTAATTTGCCCACAAGGGCATCAATCAGACTATATGGACAGACAATTGTTCAGTTCACAGTGCTTATCAGAAGAACTTGGATTGGTTCACTAGGGAGAATATGTCTGAATACAGAATACATTTCCTGTCCACACCGCCATTTTATTCTGTAACTAACTCGGGGTATAAAAGAGGCCACACTACCTACATGCTTGGTGAATAAACCAACCCTTAGAGAAACACGTGTCTAAGCAGGAAGTTAGGTCCTGTTCACAAGGACACAAGGCACAGCATCTCTGATAAGTATACCATTTATTCTTTGTTAATATACCACATTCAAGGTATATATATATATATATATATATATATATATATACACACCTCTACACCAAACCCCTGCAGAATGGTCTGCTCTGGGACAGCTATTTAACGCTTACATTTTAATTAGAGATGAGCGGGTTCGGTTCCTCGGAATCCGAACCCGCCCGAACTTCAGGTTTCTTTACACGGGGCCGAGCGACTCGGATCTTCCCGCCTTGCTCGGTTAACCCGAGCGCGCCCGAACGTCATCATCCCGCTGTCGGATTCTCGCGAGGCTCGTTTTCTATCGTGAGACTCGGATTCTATATAAGGAGCCGCGCGTCGCCGCCATTTTCACACGTGCATTGAGATTGATAGGGAGAGGACGTGGCTGGCGTCCTCTCCATTTAGACTAGAGTACTAGAGAGAGACACAAATTTTGGGGAGCATATTATTAGGAGGAGTACTACTTGCTGCTGATAGTGTGACCAGTGACCACCAGTTTAATTAATCCGTTCTCTGCCTGAAAAAAAACGATACACAGTGTGACACAGTCACATACCATATCTGTGCTCAGCCCAGTGTGCTGCATCATATGTAATACTGTATATCATTATCTGACTGTGCTGAGTGCTCACTGCTCACACAGCTTAATTGTGGGGGAGACTGGGGAGCAGTTATAGCAGGAGTACATATTTTAAGTACAGTGCACACTTTTGCTGCCAGAGTGCCACTGCCAGTGTGACTGACCAGTGACCACTGACCACCAGTATTGTGATTGTCTGCTGACCACCAGTATATTGTGATTGTCTGCCTGAAAAAGTTAAACACTCGTCGTGTGGTGTTTTTATAAACGCATTCTGCAGACAGTGTCCAGCAGGTCCGTCATTACATAATATATACCTGTCCGGCTGCAGTACTAGTGTGATATATATATATTTTAATTTTATCTCATTATCATCCAGTCTATATTAGCAGCAGACACAGTACGGTAGTCCACAGCTGTAGCTACCTCTGTGTCGGCAGTCGCTCGTCCATCCATAATTGTATACCACCTACCCGTGTTTTTTTTTTTCTATCTTCTTGATACTAGTAGCTTACTTTAGGAGTCTGCAGTGCTGAGTCTGACAGACAGTGTCCCGCAGGTCCGTCATTACATAATATATACCTGTCCGGCTGCAGTACTAGTGTGATATATATATATATTTTAATTTTATCTCATTATCATCCAGTCTATATTAGCAGCAGACACAGTACGGTAGTCCACGGCTGTAGCTACCTCTGTGTCGGCAGTCGCTCGTCCATCCATAATTGTATACCACCTACCCGTGGGTTTTTTTTTTTCTATCTTCTTGATACTAGTAGCTTACTTTAGGAGTCTGCAGTGCTGAGTCTGACAGACAGTGTCCAGCAGGTCCGTCATTACATAATATATACCTGTCCGGCTGCAGTACTAGTGTGATATATATATATATTTTAATTTTATCTCATTATCATCCAGTCTATATTAGCAGCAGACACAGTACGGTAGTCCACGGCTGTAGCTACCTCTGTGTCGGCAGTCGCTCGTCATCCATAAGTATACTATTATCCATCCATCTCCATTGTTTACCTGAGGTGCCTTTTAGTTGTGCCTATTAAAATATGGAGAACAAAAATGTTGAGGTTCCAAAAATAGGGAAAGATCAAGATCGACTTCCACCTCGTGCTGAAGCTGCTGCCACTAGTCATGGCCGAGACGATGAAATGCCAGCAACGTCGTCTGCCAAGGCCGATGCCCAATGTCATAGTACAGAGCATGTAAAATCCAAAACACCAAATATCAGTAAAAAAAGTACTCAAAAATCTAAAATAAAATTGTCGGAGAAGAAGCGTAAACTTGCCAATATGCCATTTACCACACGGAGTGGCAAGGAACGGCTGAGGCCCTGGCCTATGTTCATGGCTAGTGGTTCAGCTTCAGAGATTAATTGCTTCTTTTTTGGTGGGGGTCCAAACCAACCCGTCATTTCAGTCACAGTCGTGTGGCAGACCCTGTCACTGAAATGATGGGTTGGTTAAAGTGTGCATGTCCTGTTTATACAACATAAGGGTGGGTGGGAGGGCCCAAGGACAATTCCATCTTGCACCTCTTTTTTCTTTAATTTTTCTTTGCGTCATGTGCTGTTTGGGGAGTATTTTTTTGAAGGGCCATCCTGCGTGACACTGCAGTGCCACTACTAGATGGGCCAGGTGTTTGTGTCGGCCACTAGGGTCGCTTATCTTACTCACACAGCTACCTCATTGCGCCTCTTTTTTTCTTTGCGTCATGTGCTGTTTGGGGAGTGTTTTTTGGAAGGGCCATCCTGCGTGACACTGCAGTGCCACTCCTAGATGGGCCAGGTGTTTGTGTCGGCCACTAGGGTCGCTTATCTTACTCACACAGCTACCTCATTGCGCCTCTTTTTTTCTTTGCGTCATGTGCTGTTTGGGGAGTGTTTTTTGGAAGGGCCATCCTGCGTGACACTGCAGTGCCACTCCTAGATGGGCCAGGTGTTTGTGTCGGCCACTAGGGTCGCTTAGCTTACTCACACAGCTACCTCATTGCGCCTCTTTTTTTCTTTGCGTCATGTGCTGTTTGGGGAGTGTTTTTTGGAAGGGCCATCCTGCGTGACACTGCAGTGCCACTCCTAGCTGGGCCAGGTGTTTGTGTCGGCCACTAGGGTCGCTTAGCTTAGTCATCCAGCGACCTCGGTGCAAATTTTAGGACTAAAAATAATATTGTGAGGTGTGAGGTGTTCAGAATAGACTGAAAATGAGTGGAAATTATGGTTTTTGAGGTTAATAATACCTTGGGATCAAAATGACCCCCAAATTCTATGATTTAAGCTGTTTTTTAGTGTTTTTTGAAAAAAAACACCCGAATCCAAAACACACCCGAATCCGACAAAAAAAATTCGGTGAGGTTTTGCCAAAACGCGGTCGAACCCAAAACACGGCCGCGGAACCGAACCCAAAACCAAAACCCGAAAAATTTCAAGTGCACATCTCTAATTTTAATTCCTTTTCTATTTCCATCAGGGGGTGCATTCGTCCACATGCGCAAAAGCATATACCCTATACCTGGCCTTTCTTTTACTCATTACAGACCCCTTTCTCCACAATCTCACCCACTCGTTCACTGTTCATAGTAACACACGAGTGGGCGGAAGAAAAAGATCTGTCAGAGCTCAAGAGCCTGGAGAAGGGAACATTGGGGCTAATTCAGTAAGGATAGCAAATTCTGCTAATCAGCAGAATTTGCTATCCTTTTGGTCGAGTGCTGGGGGTCACCCATCGCTGGGCAAGGCCACCCAGCATACTGACCGACGCCTTCCCCTCCCCCCTTCAACAAGCAGAAATTGCGATCGCTTAGCAGAAACTAAGCCAGCGCCCGCAGGAGTCCCGGCGCCATCGTACCCATCGTGGCGGCTGCATGTGACGTCATGCAGCGCCGTGATCACGCCCTAGACACACCCTATTCACGCCGCACCGCCCACCATTCGCATCGTCCCACCCCCGCAACGCTCCATCTCCTCCCTGTAAACGGAGCGTTGCCACCCCCACCCTGCCTCTGCCTGATTTCAGGCAGAGTCAAACGCTTTTTCTGCGGCCCCCCTGCTGAAAGTGCAGGCGCATGCGCAGGACGGGCGCTGTGCATGTGCCCGCATGGCCATTGTAAAAATTCTGGTTGGATCACGATTTGAGATCCAACCTGAATTAACCCCACTTTCACTTCCCCCAGGAGTACGGTAGTCATACAACTAAGCTCAGTCAGGAAACAAGATATATTGTTCTTTGCCAGTAGTGGATTTTACCTAGGGGATGCAGAACTGCAGCACCCCATCCGCCCGCGCCCCCCCCCCCCAGTAACATTCCTCACTGCCTCCCAGTGGGCTCTGGTCAATGTTTTGGCATCCAACAGCGACTACCCCCCTCCCCATCCATACCCCTGAGACAGTCTCCCTGTGTGCCCTGCAAGGAATGCAGTGACTTCCTATTGGAAACCCTGCCTACTAATCTCACACATGGCTGGCAGTCTAAGGGGAGAAAACTCCTCACCCTATGGGACTGCCAGTCCGGAGTGTAATTAGCATAGTAAGGGCTTCCAGCATGAACCCCACCCTGTGTTGACTTGCCGGCTGTATTGTGTTTCTAAGGGCTGCAAACTGTCCTAATGCAGATGAGAATCCCCCCACATTAATTCCCTGTGCCTGGCTAGATCTCTGTGCATGCGCAATACATATTATGTATAGCGGAGTCTGCAGCCCGGGCGGCCCTCCCCCAGCTGAAAAAGGTAGGAACCACTGCTGATTCTTTCTTATCTTTTACTTATGAGTTGTTTTCAGTATATTTATCATTTTATCTATTACACTGCCCCCTGTGACAAATCACTATAAATGAATGTGCGCACTGGACTTTATCGCTTGGTTCTGCTGAGAGGACACATTCAGGAATATCCATGTTTTACTCAAATACCATTAAGTTATCTGCAAATAGTCAATGTCCATTAACAGAATATCATCTTCCACTCTCCTACTATCCCTGGCATTCCACATTGGGGACACCAGCTGTTGTTCAGACCAATAAGATAACTTGTCCAGATTAACCCTTGTGAACCATGAATTCTTTATCAACTTGCTTTGAGGGACTAATATAAACTTCTGTAAAGCAAAAATATGTCTTCTTACTCAGTGACTTGTATCTTCTTTATTTCTATAATTATTAATTCATTGTCCACACAGAGAATATGCTTTCCCTGTATATTAAGAGAAATGGGTGGTATTTTATTATTATACCACTGTCTGCAGTTACGGCAATAGGACAGTTCCCCCCCCAGTGGTCAAATTATCATAAAAAGTTGCAAAACACCTGACTGACGGCCTAATGCAGCATGGATCGTTAATCTGAGAAATTGCAGTTGGCTGCAAGTAGAAAGGCGCCGCACTGATAGAAAGAAAAAACAGCCTCTGCTAATTTGCGAATGCATCGCAGATCGCTATCCACTCGCATCTGCATACGCAAATCCCTGAACATCGAAAAATCTTTGCCATCTGATCAAATGTGAGTAGGTCTGAGGCTGCCACTAACCTGCGACTGAGATTAGGGTGTACAAAGTGTTACCAGTTTTTAGTGCGCAAAAAAACCTATAATGCAGCTAGTTATGTATATCAGAGTAGCGCATCCGTGTTACTCAGAATAAGTGATTTGAAAGAAGAAGATAGATATACACCATCTAGCGCTAAGGAGAATACCACATTCACAATATATTTTCTAAAGGACTCCACACACAAACGTCAGCCACCAGTAGGAATAATAACAGTTTGGTAGTACTTAACGTTTAGGAAAGTGGTCAACATGAAAGCAGGTTTTTCTTAATCCATGGGTTTCGACAGTTTTATCATGTGAAAAGAAAAAAGGCGTATAATTGTGCAGATTATTTCAAGTGGTTTACAGGTTTTATTAAATGGTTCCACTTACAAGCGTAGACTTTGAATTGAGCCTGATTAAGTTCCAAGACTGGCAAAATACGGCAGCAAACAGGTACAGCAATTTTCAAGGTCGTGATGGATTTTTCATGCAGACTCCATAATGGGAATGCACAGTACCATAAAGAAGAAATAAAAATAGTGCGAGTATGTAAAAACAAACCAAAGTTTTAATACACATATGCACTTACAGACACTTGACAGAAATACAGCATAACGGTTCCCCACTGGCAAGACAGCAAAGGTAAGTTCCTGATGTCCGAGGAATTATCCAGTTCTCACTTCCGGAATGTGAGTACTGTACCGAACCAAAGATCTTTAAGCCACGCGGGGTGTCCCTTCTAAAGCCACGCTAGACGCGTTTCAGACCGAGGTCCTTCATCAGTAGCATGGCTTATACTCTCCCAGAACCTCCTTATATTAAGGGGAAGCAGGTGCTTCAAATTGCTGCTAATCGGTATTCTCCTCACGTCCGGCATGTACGGCACAACCGGAACCGGAAGTGACGTCATGGTTTGCGTTCCATACAAGCAGGAAGTCCTCCACATGCGTTCCACATATCGTGGAACCGGAAGTGATGTAACATTTTTCATTCCGCTTGATTAGGGGAGATTTTAATGCGTTCCACGGTTCATTTATCATGATAGAATATAAGTTCCTCACACAGCCGGTGCTAAATAATCACATGACACAGGTATTAATAAAGGTACAGAATATATAAAAAGAACATGTATTTGGTATTTGTAAAACCATATATTTGTTAAAAAGACATATATATTAAAAAACAGAAGACAAATTTCATCACGAATACCAAAGGAATAATTTAATAAAATGATTAGAGCATATGTATATATAAAAAAATTATATACATAAATATACAAAGTCTATTCAAAATTACATATTATGAAAAAAGGCTTGCTAAGTTAAAAAGCATTTAAGCTCGAAATCCACATTCAAGCCCTTGGGTGCAAGGGTGCTTAGAGAATGTACCCACCGCATCTCAGCTTGAGATAGTCGTTTATCTATGTCGCGGCTTTGGGTTTGGGTAATATTAATTGAATACCCCAAAAATTCATTATAAAACATTCCTTTGATTCGTGATGTTTATGAAAGTGTGCAGAGACATTGTGAGTTAAAAGAGATTTCCGGATGTTATAAATATGTTCGGCTGCTCTCACTTTTAGTTTTCTAGTTGTCTTACCCACATAAAACAACCCGCAAGTGCATTGTAGAAGATACACAACGTTTTTAGAATGGCAGGTAATAAATTCATTAATTGGATATATTTTATTCCCAATGTTTAAACTACTACATTTTTTCTCTTTAATTTTCACAGTCTTACACATAAGGCAATCTCCACATCGATGGAAGCCCTTTGTTCTGATGCTCTGTCTAATCTCTGTTGTTAAGTTACTTTTAACTAGGTGATCTTTTAAAGAGGGTGCCTTCCTATAGACAAAAGTTGGTTTATTGGGGATTGCGCTACCTATAATTGGGTCTTGTTGTAATAATTTCCAATTATTACTAATGACCCTTTCTATCTCACGGTGACAATTACTGTATTGGCTGAAAAAAGCCCATTCATGTTTGTTGTATTTTCCATTATCCTGTTTTGTGTTTGTCTTCAAAAGATCTTTTCTTTCAACTCTGTTTATTCTTTCTCTAGCATTTTTCAAAAGATCATCAGAGTAACCCTTTGCACTTAATCTAGATGATACCTCGTCAAGTTGCATCTCACATACATGGTCGTCTGTGCAATTACGCTTGATCCTGGAAAATTGCCCGAATGGAATTGCAGTCAGCCAGTTTTTATGATGCTGGCTGGAAATGTTAATAAAACTATTTGAGTCCGTCTTTTTTCTAAAAGTTTTAGTTTTTAAAAGGCCATCCTCAATATATAGGTTAAGATCTAGAAAGGACACTTCCAGAGGACTACAAGAGAAAGTAAATACAATCGAAAAAGAATTTGAATTAAGATCTGTGCACCACTGATTAAAAAGATACACCCCACCCCTCCATATTAGCAGCAATTTGAAGCACCTGCTTCCCCTTAATATAAGGAGGTTCTGGGAGAGTATAAGCCATGCTACTGATGAAGGACCTCGGTCTGAAACGCGTCTAGCGTGGCTTTAGAAGGGACACCCCGCGTGGCTTAAAGATCTTTGGTTCGGTACAGTACTCACATTCCGGAAGTGAGAACTGGATAATTCCTCGGACATCAGGAACTTACCTTTGCTGTCTTGCCAGTGGGGAACCGTTATGCTGTATTTCTGTCAAGTGTCTGTAAGTGCATATGTGTATTAAAACTTTGGTTTGTTTTTACATACTCGCACTATTTTTATTTCTTCTTTATGGTACTGTGCATTCCCATTATGGAGTCTGCATGAAAAATCCATCACGACCTTGAAAATTGCTGTACCTGTTTGCTGCCGTATTTTGCCAGTCTTGGAACTTAATCAGGCTCAATTCAAAGTCTACGCTTGTAAGTGGAACCATTTAATCAAACCTGTAAACCACTTGAAATAATCTGCACAATTATACGCCTTTTTTCTTTTCACATGATAAAACTGTCGAAACCCATGGATTAAGAAAAACCTGCTTTCATGTTGACCACTTTCCTAAACGTTAAGTACTACCAAACTGTTATTATTCCTACTGGTGGCTGACGTTTGTGTGTGGAGTCCTTTAGAAAATATATTGTGAATGTGGTATTCTCCTTAGCGCTAGATGGTGTATATCTATCTTCTTCTTTCAAATCACTGCGACTGAGATTACCTGGAAGTGGTCTGCGCTGACATCAGAGACCCTCCCCAAAAACGCCTGGGCACGCCTGCGGTTTTTCTGACCCACCCAGAAAACAAGGTTTCCACCCAGAAACGCCAGCTTCCTGTCAATCAAACAGCGGCTACATTGCGATTACAATCTATACGCATTTTGTGTCACTATTACCACACGAGTGTGCACAATGCGAATGCTACACATGCACAGTCGTTCGATAATCGCTTAATTTGCAAATTCTCTAATTAGTGATCCATGCTGAATTAGGCCCTAACTCCGAGTCCACAGAAGAGTTGTGTTGAGTCATTTTTCCCTGCAACAACTTGAACAGTATAAACTGCATGGATCAGATATTTTATTTTACTGCAAAGCTCAGTCGGGGTAGAAACTAAGAACAGCAAATACAATGTATTTTCAGGCCAGGGTTAAACACATGAAAGCCAAGGTGAAACACATTATAAACAAGTCCGACTACTCCTGTACTTACTGTACATAGGAAATCATTCAGCTTCGGTAGCAGTTTTGCTAAAAAAAGCCAAAATGCTATTGATGAAATCGCATGCTGTGCCCACCCAGCACAGGGCAAGGCCGTCCAGCATGTAATGCGCCGCCCAGCGATGCAATTACAATTTAATTGCAATTGCATCACAGAAATCTGCAAATAGTGGTAGTCCCCTGCATATGCAGCCAGGCTGCATATGCAGGCGCACCACCGCCATGTTTTTCCCATTGCAGAAAACGCAGGCGACGTCATCGGGCCACCCCGGAAATGACCATGACACGCTTGCGTTTCCTGCTCCACTCCCCACCAAAGCCACGTCGCTGCTCCCGGACGCCCGCCACCTGATAATCACTTTGCGATTGCATCCTTCCAATCAGTGGGGAGGGGCACTGTCAGCAGATTATATCAATAAGTCAGATGTAGCTAAAACCCTTTTTTTTTTATATATATATTATCAAATTCTACACCTACAAAACATTAGTTTTAGGTGGAGATATAATTTAAAAGAAAATAGGATTTGCTTTATAAAGTACATGTGTAATAGCCGATCAATGATATCTCTCTGATATGGACACATTTAAGATACAGCATCCCACCATAATTGTGGCTTTGTTTCTTACATTTTTTTTACGTTTTTGTTTGTATAAAAAAATACTTTGAAACAAAACAAAAACACGCACATGTTCATAGCCTGGGGAAGCATCAGTATAAAACACAACTATGAACAGGAGAGTATTAAGAGAGTAAGACCCCGTGTGCTGCCCCCTGTGCGCTAGAGGCTCCTGCGCATGAGCAGGTCTCCCGGGGAGAATAGCGCAGCTGACTGATGAATTCCGTGCTATCCATGCGCAAAATGCTGTAGGTGCTGGTGCAGACCCCGGGAAAGGTAAGTATTGAAGAATAGGGTGTGCGGTGTGGGCACCGCACACCTTACACCCATTATAGATATGTTCAAGGGCATAACTACCATAGGCAGGGGCGTAGGGAGGGTGGCGCAAGTGGAGCTCGAGCTCCAGGCGCCGCTGTGGACAATAAAATATATGAAGAGAGCGCTTAGCAATTGGAACATTTATTATACATAATAACAATTTTAAAAGTATTACATTTGCATTTATAAATAAAATACCCTATATATTGCACCAGTATTAGCAATTAATTGCTAGCTATATATCAGAATAAATATATCCTAGAGAAGATTGTATATTGCTGCTATTAATTACCAACAGGTGTATAGGACAATGCTGTGCTCCACCTCTTATTGTACTTTTTGTGCTGCTAGACATTTAAGTCCCCAAGGTCTCTAAGTAGAGATCTTTTGTTATCCACAGTTCTCTAAACTCTGTCCATCACATATAACATGTAGAAGGTGATTAGCTGCCAGGAGAACAAGCTATATGACCTGGCAGTACAAAAAGTACAGTAAGAGGTGGAGCACGGCGTTGTCCTATACACCTGTTGGTAATTAATAGCGCCAATATACAATCTTCTCTAGGATAAATTTATTCTGATATATATCTAGCAATTAATTGCTAATAGTGGTGCAATATATAGGGTATTTTATTTATAAATGCAAATGTAATACTTTTTAAATTCTTATGTATAATAAATGTTCCAATTGCTAAGCGCTCTCTTCATATATTTTATTGCTTGTGTAAACTTTTCAGATTACTTTTTTGGGAGCAGCTTACAATTAGTAATAAGTGGTCAGCACATTTGTATAATATAATTGTAGAATTTTTATATGAGAATTGCGCCCAAATTAATTTGAGATCATACGGGTGTGGGCGTGTTGGCAGTATAATTTGTCATCGCTATATACGGATACGTCCGTGTGCTTTTGAATATTTGTATAATTGCTGCTGTGGACAGAAGGTGCCAGGTCCCTGTAACAGAGATGGGAGCCGTGACTCAGGGTAGGAGGAGATGACTAGAAGAGAGGGAAGCAGTGGCGTAACTTCATCCCAGGTGCCCGGAGGCAAGATAAATGTTGTGCCCCCTATCCCACGCCCCACCCCATGACCCGAAAAAAAATATTTGTATTTTAACTGAACTCCTCTATACTCGGCACTGCATCACTCTTCCCATTGTAGTTAAAAAACACACACACACACACCTTGGCACAGATAGAAAAATAATACAGCACATAGGACACCACAGCGAACATTATAAAGCACATAGGCCACCACAGCGAACATAATAAAACACGTTGGCACAGATAGAAAAATAATACAGCATATAGGCCACCACAGCGAACATTATAAAGCAAATAGGCCACCACAGCGAACATTATAAAAGCACATAGGCCACCACAGCGAACATAATAAAACACGTTGGCACAGATAGAAAAATAATACAGCACATAGGCCACCACAGCGAACATTATAAAGCAAATAGGCCACCACAGCGAACATTATAAAGCACATAATCCACCACAGCAAACATTATAAAGCACATAGGCCACCACAGCGAACATAATAAAACACGTTGGCACAGATAGAAAAATAATACAGCACATAGGCCACCACAGCGAACATTATAAAGCAAATAGGCCACCACAGCAAACATTATAAAGCAAATAGGCCACCACAGCAAACATTATAAAGCAAATAGGCCACCACAGCAAACATTATAAAGCAAATAGGCCACCACAGCGAACATTATTAAGCACATAGGCCACCACAGCAAACATTATTAAGCACATAGGCCACCACAGCAAACACAATAAAACACGTTGGCACAGATAGAAAAATAATACAGCACCTAGGCCACCACAGTGAAAATAATAAAACAGTGGGGGATATCCAATTACCCACGGCCAATGGCTGTGGGTAATTGTATTGCCGGGGGCTATCCTATTAGTCTCGATGCAGCGCTTATCAGGGATTAGCCACCCGAAGCATAATCCGCGATAAACTTAATCCCAAAGCCGCTATAATAGTTAATTTGTTGTGCCAGTGCCCACTGCTTCTCTCCTGACACCTATCGCCACAGAGTGATGGCGCATCAGTCACCACCCTCCACTTTGTGCACTGTCTCCAGTCCAGGCCGGCTCCTCAGTACAGCCAACTGCTAGGGTCACGGTCGGATGTCCAATGGCGAGGGGGGGGGGGGGGGGGGGGTGTTCCTGTCCTGTTTGGGAAGGGTGTTAGTGAGATGGGGGCGGGAGGGAGAAAACTAAACTGGAGAAGGGCGGGCATTAGGCTGCATGTGGGGTGTCACTGTGACTGGACTATCTCTGGGGTGTTAGGTGAGGGGGCAATGATATGGGGGAAGACACTGGGACATTGGGGTGTCAATAATATGGTGGGGGACACTGTGCTGGAAAAGAGGAGGGCACTGGGATGAGTGGGGGAGGGGCAGTGAATTGGGTGGGGGGGGGGGTAGAGGGAGCATTGGTATGGGGGGATTGGAGCACTGACCTGTAGCCAGCCTGCCTGCCCACTCCAAACTGGCCCCACAGTTCACGTGAATGAAAAAAGACATCCAATGTAGTATGAATTAAAGTTGAACAATAAGTAACCTAATGACAACTACTCACTTTTTAGAGCCTTCCCCTTTTTTATCTTCGGCCTCCGCTTCCGTGACCCTGCATGGCTATCACCTTGCCTGAGAGTGCATCTCCCCAACGCATTGCTCCGGGTGCTGCAGTTGCCGGCCGGGGCTCTGTACATGGTGACGCAGCTCTCAGCTTCCGTCAGCCTTATGTGTGTGTGAGACACTGCTCCGCACTACGCTCGTCTGTCTCTAATATAATGCTCCATCAGCTCTCTCCTCTGACTGGGTGGCTGCTATCAGCGCGGCTACCGCCGCATCCCCAAGCAGGACAGCTGCGCCGATAGCATCCATTCATCAGAGGAGAGAGCTGATGGAGCAATATATTAGAGACAGACGAGCGTAGTGCAGTGTCCCACACACACACAGGCCAATAGTATCCAATGGAAGGAGCGGCCCTGCACATGATGGCCGTGACCACCACAACGCTGCTGACTCAGTTCCGGTGTCACACAGGGGGAGCACCGCGCTGATGCTAATGGGCACTCCGCCTCGGCTGGGTGGCTCAACGCTTCTTGTAAAACAGGAAGGGCATGGTCAGTGCAGGAGCCAGGTGCCCCCTTCAGAGCTGGAGCCCGGCGGCAACTGACTCCGTTGCCTCCGGGAGTTCCGCCCCTGGAGGGAAGGGGTGGTCACCACACAGCCTGCATGTTCCATGTCACTGATTGCAGTTCAGAGAGTCCAGTGCAGTGCAGTGTGGTGTGTTGTTAGGGTAGAGGGGAGGTTTGGAGGCTTGTCACTGTCAGGTATCTGCAGTCAGTGATCTGGATCATGCAGACAGTGGTGTGGCCACCCCTTCCCTCAGTCCTTTCCTTCTACCCACGGAGGCCCAGCCTGTCAATCACATAACAGCTCCGCCCCTCCAGGCTAGAACGAGGAGCTACTCTGCTGCTGCCCTCTTGGTGAGAATTAATGTGTGTATGTGTGTGTGTTTGTTTATGTCTGCTCTGTGTATACTGTGTGTTTATGTCTGTGTGTGGGTAAATGTTTGTGTGTAAACGTGTGTATATGTCTGTGTGCATATGTGTGTTTGTGTATACATGTATGTGTGCATTTGTGTATAAATCTTTGGATACAGTATGTTTGAGTATATCTGTGTGTTTATGTATGTCTGTGTATATGTGGGTGCTTATGTATGTCTGTGTGTGTATATGTATATCTGTGGGTGTATTTGTGTTTGTATATGTGTGTTTATGTATGTCTGTGTATATCTGTGTGTATATTTGTGTGTGTATATATCTGTGTATATGTGTGTGTTTATGTATGTCTGTGTATATCTGTGTATATTTGTGTGTGTATATATCTGTGTGTTTATGTATGTCTGTGCCTAAATGTGTTTG
Source organism: Pseudophryne corroboree (assembly GCF_028390025.1). Lineage (NCBI taxonomy): Eukaryota > Metazoa > Chordata > Amphibia > Anura > Myobatrachidae > Pseudophryne > Pseudophryne corroboree. The sequence continues at coordinate 477,504,744 of NC_086446.1, forward strand.
TATGTATGTATGTATGTATGTATGTATGTATGTATGTATGTATGTATGTATGTGTGTGTGTGTGGTGGTGGGTGGGGGTGCAGTGACATGACCCTGCTCCAGGTGTCATGTCTCCACGCTACACCTCTGACCATAGCTGCAGGGAGTGCAGCTGCTATGGGGCCCAGAGCTGAGAGGGGCCCACCTTCCCTGTCACAGTTCCATGTGTTACATACATTTTTCACCATTGGGTGATAGATAGGGGTCCTTACAAACATCTGCCTTGGGGCCTTCAGTATATCTGGTTATGCCCCTGGACCTGCTCATTGGTATAAAATGAACTGGAGGGCATTATGTTACATTATATGTACTCGGGAACTATACTGTGGCACAATATGAAGTGGAGGCGCTATATGCCATAATGTGAATTGGGGGTACCCTGTACTGGCAGCCCTACAGGGTGACATAATGTGAACTACTGCACGACAATGGTTCATAAAATGAACTAGGGGACAACTATGGGGCATAACATTAACTAAGTCACTTGTTGTGGATAGGCGTCTCTCTAGAAGCATTGGGAATTTGGGACAGGGGCCCCTTCAAAATATTGCTACGGGGCCCTCAGACTTCTGGCTACACCCCTGGATACGTCACTGACTATGAAAAAAGGTAACACAGAAAGGGCAACTGATACAGAGTTCAGGAGCAAATAATGTAAGGGGTACAAATGTATATATGTTTTTCTTTTGCATGCAGGGTAAATACTGACAGCTGTTGCATGTACAGAAGTGGATAAATGCTTGGCACCTCTGGTTTTACACTGACATTCAAAGCTAAGATAGGGCGTATAAATCCCTCTATATGTTTTATATCTGCCCCACCTGCAGTGTAACATGGTTTTCCTTTTTTAACTATAAATCAGACTCAAAAACGTAAGACTGTTATGTACAGGGCCGTCTTAACAGCATTGTAGGGCTTGGGCAGAGCAATGCACTGGGGCTAATAATAAAAAATTCTAGCATGCCCCTCCTACGGTCCCGCGCTGTCTCTCCACATGCTTCCATACAGTGAATGGTTGTAAGCACTCTGGTGGATAGCTCCAGCCATGCACCAGTCAGCATGCTGAAAACCATTCACTGCCTGGCTGCAGGCGTGAAGTAAGTAGAGAATGCTGCTAGTCCGCTCTGATTGTGTGTCATTTACAATCAAGGCGGCCATGTAGCATTCTCTACCTGCCTCCCAAGAAACTCTGGAGGCAACAGTCCTGGTAGGCGAGTGAGCCAAATGAGCAGTGGCGTATCTATAATGGGTGCAGTGTGTGCGGTGCACACGGGCCCCTGGGTCCAGAGGGGGCACCCATTCCTTCTATACTTACCTTTCTGGTATCCATCAGTGTCAGCGTGTGGGTCCCCTCCTCTCCCGTATCCGGCAGTCCTGCTGATAGCGCTCTGAGCACTAGAGACTGTGGCATAGTGTCAGAGTCTACAGCGCATGCGCAGGTCTCCGGAAAAATGGCCACCACACCATTTTTGCCAGAGTTTCTAGTGCTCAGAGCGCTAACAGCGGAGGTGCTGGCTATGGGAGAGGAGGGGGCCCACACACTGAGACTGCACACAGGTCCACTCCTCTCTAGGTACACCGCTGCCAGTGAGCCCACGCATTAAGATGGCCCTAGTTATGTATGGATATATACTTATATACATATACATGGCCCCTCCTACTTGATGGTTGAACTCATGTCATCAAGACATAGCCACCTCTCCCTGTTCTCTGCATCTCCTGGACAAGAGGTAACAATATGAAGCAAGTACACTAGGCTTTATAGGGGATATATCAGAGAAGCTCACCACAAGCCTGCGATTATCATAAATGTCTTGAACGACTCCATGTGTAGGGCTGAAAGAATTATGACTTGCAATGAATGTAAAGCATGTTAGAAGCCTCATGTAAAAAATTATTTATAAACACAACATTTCAGGAATGAATCTATATCTGTCTTATACCATATAAACATGGCATTTAATGCCAGCAGGGGATATCATAGGAACCTTCTGGCTTTTGGATGGGCACACCTCAGTATTTGTAGGACGCTCAGAAGATGCAGGCTGTAACACAGACCTGTCACTCAGATTCTTGCACACGGAGTCCTACTCGCCTGCTGCTGTCAATCATATGCAATTTGCAAATGAAATGGAGTGACCTCGGCCCTGTAATGTAGGGACAGCTGAATGTTTATGACCTGCCCATACCCAAACGTGCTGCAAAGTTGTGCTGTTTTATTTGAACTGCTTAATAGCTATATGTGCGCCGACCATTATAAATAGCCTGTCCTCCAATTGCCATGGGGTGAGGCACCTTACAGGGGTTCAGGGGTTTTAAGAATATAAATTGTATTTTCTTGGGAGCTAAAGGTCTGTGCTGATACTAAAATAAGTGGTTGAAAAAACCCGAAGTGACCTTCTTGCTATAAAAGCCAGCTGTATAGCCCCCTCCCTGGTGCTGCCCCACTTCTTGTGCAGTGCGACACAGGTGGCATCTTCTAAGTCTAGTGCCACATACCCAACCCGGTACAAATATGGAGGAGCAGCAGACCACAGCATCACATGTAAGAATTTGTCAGTTGTTGCCCCTTCATGTCCGCTGCCAGTGCTCACTGACAATGAAGATGCTTAGGGACGGATTAACAATGGGGCTGATGGAGCTGCCCATCATCAAAATAGGCCCACAGTGTCTGTACACTTCTGTGCTGCTGTAGACAGGACTTTTTTTCTTTCTACACCAGCCTGCCAGTGGCCGTCCGATGCCCCGTCCCTCTGGCCACAACTATCCTCTTCTCCCCCAGCCGAGGCTCTGGTAGGTTAAACTATGCTGCCGGCATAAATGATTTACCTATGATTGCAGCGCAGTAGAGGCCTTCACTAGCGGTAGATGCTAGAATCAAGTGGGCTAAAGGACCTCTGACATCAGGGGTGGAGCCATGACACCATGGGGAGGAGCTAGATCAGCGGGATAGTTCTACTATCCACGCTACCACCAACTACTCCAAATTTATTACACCAGGGTTATTCAATTGTTGCCTCTACTAAGTGCGCATGCCAATTAGTACCATGTTGAGCCACGCAAAGCAGCTAATCCTGTATAAAGTTCTAGCTAAGGGGCACAAACCCCCATTTGAGTGCCCAAACAGTGGAGTTTTACAGAAATTTCAGATCACCACCTCCCCCCGGCACACCTGAATGGAGCAACTGCAACTCATTCGCAATTGCATACACAGCTTATACGCAAGAATGGGAAACATCGACTGCGCAGGTAGGTCTATGGCTATGCAGACTGTGCACAGCAGTAATTATGCAGGCGTTATGTTTTTGTACACTAGAGTCTGCAGCTGACGTCAGACACATGGCATGAAAATGTCAATGACACGCCTGTGTTTTTAAAACCACTACCTGCTAACATCAAATGGTCACTTCGGAGTAAATTTACTAGGGTGGGAGTTTTTTTTATAACTGGTGATGTTGCCCATAGCAACCAATCAGATTCTATCTATTATCTTCTAGGACAGTGGTTCCCAAACTCGTTCCTCAAGTACCCCCCAACACTTCATGTTTTCCAGGTCCCCTAGCAGTTGGACAGGTGTATTTATTAGTCACTGACATTTTAAAATACCCAGAGGCATTGTTCTCTAAATCAGTCCCTGTGTCAGTTCTTTTTTCAAGAACACAGTTCAGTCTTGTGACTGAATCGTCAAACAGAACTAACAGTGTGTCTAGAGTATTCTTTTGTTGTGAGAACCATGAGTGCTTCCATTGCTAGTATATACAGTATCTATATAGCACTCAGCAGCATGGCTGAGGAGAAGAGCCGCAGGGTGTTTCACTCGCTATTGACCGCAAAGTCTTTCTTATAACTTTTAAAGCAATTGACCTAATTTTTTGTGAAATTTGACACGAAAATGCCTTGGCCTATGAGAAACATGAGGTAGTCATACCAAGTGTTGAAAGTTTACATCATTATCATCCAGGCCTGCTGTTTATGCCTCTGACAATGGTGTTGTATACGGATGTAGTTTATACTGTGGCGTTAGATGCTGAATGAGCAACATTATGTCACTCACTCAGGGGCAGATGTATTAACCTGGAGATGGCATAAGCAAGTGATAAACCAGTGATAAATGCAAGGTGATTCAGGCACCAGCCAATCAGCTCCTAACTGTTCATTTACATATTGGAGCTGATTGGCTGGTGCGTGTATCACCTTGCATTTATCACTGGTTTATCACTTGCTTATGCCTTCTCCAGGTTAATACATCTGCCCCTCAGTGTTTTGGGCACATTAGGCAGCTGGCTACCAGAGACCTCGGACTTCTGATGATGGCTGTTCAATACTTACTGTGGTATGCAAATTCATTGGGATATAGCTTGTTTTTTTCCCCAATGTGTTTTGCTTTTTAGAATATATAAAATAATAAAATAAATAGAATGCAATAACTTGAATTACACAAGTCTTTCAAAGTGTAGTTGTAACTTGTAAGGCGTTACAATAGCGATTAAAAAATAATTCATTTATTCACACTTCTGGAAGTCTGCACAGCACCGTGGAAGAATCAGGCAGATGCTAAATGTCTTTGTAACGCATTGCTTGTATTATCAGTACAAATCATTTTTACTTTCAATAGTTTGTAAGTTTGAATTTTTTTACATTCGTGTCCACATTCCCACTTCCATTTAGGTGACATAGATCAGGTTTCACTGTGTGTTTTAAGCTGTCTTGAAACACTAGACCAGAGGTTCTCAAACTCAGTCTTCGGGGGCCCACACAGTGCATGTTTTGCAGGTCTCCTCACAGAATCGCAAGTGAAATAATTAGCTCCACCTGTGGACCTTTTAAAATGTGTCAGTAAGTAATTAATACACCTGTGCACCTGCTGGGTTACCTGCAAAACATGCACTGTGTGGTCTCCCGAGGACCGAGTTTGAGAACCTCTGCATACTCCCGCGCCCTGGTTGCCGGGTCACTGCAGCGGAGGCTCCGGTTTCTTCACGGTCAGTCACACACACGTGCCGCCGTCCTCCCTGATCGTAGGGCCGCAGATACGGGGGAGGTAAGGGGCTTCTGTGCCCGCACTTAACGCGATCCAGCGCGCCCGTAGGAGCCGGGCCGCACGCGCGCTGGCGTGGACACTGATTACTGGGCAGCCGCTCCACTAGCCACCAGGGACATATAAGGGGCACAGGTCTGGGGTTTTTTTTTTTTGCTGTATAAACCCCGCTTTTACACTGCCCACAGCGCCCGGTGGGGATGCCAGCAGGGGGAGCAGGCCGGACCTGTGGCCCCTCCCCCCAGCCCAAGGGCGCCATTTCTGCAAATGTTCCCGCCCTGGAGCTGCATATCTCTTCCTCACTCCTGACCAGCGGCCATCACAGATTGAGCTGAGCTGTTTCTAGGTCTGCTGGGGCAAATCCTCCTCTGTAAAGCCGCCTGATAGCCAGTGCTGTGCTTCATACAGGACACTTAAGTATTCTACCTGTCACTGGGACAGTGTTAGTTAAGAAAGAGTGCATACATTCAGGGTTGTGTGTTAAAAACACCCTGTGATAAACATCCAGTATTAACTGTGCTTTGTTATATCTATAGCAGGGCCGAAACTAGACTTGTCAGCACCCGGGGCAAGGAAGCATTTTGCCCCCCCCCCCCCCCCGCATTACACAAAAAATTATCATGTTATCAAATATTTAGAAAGGGGATACCATTGAACAAAATTGCGCCTCATGTGCCCCAAATGTCCTAAGCATCTGTCACATAGCCCCTGTGTGTCCCCACACATTGCACCACATTACTGCACTACATGATTACACTAAGTGCCCTTTATATTGCACTACACTACGTACATGCCCCTATATGCTGCACTACATTACTACACTATCTCCCATACACTGCACTACATTACATGCTCCTAACACTACGTACATCATGCACCTATATGCTGCACTACATTACTACACTATCCCCTATACACTGCACTACATTACATGCTCCTATACACTACACTACGTACATGCCCCTATATGCTGCACTACATTACTACACTATCCCCTATATGCTGCACTACACTACTACACCATCCCCTATATGCTGCACTACATTACATGCTCCTATACACTGTACTACATACCCTATATGCTGTACTATATATTACGTCATTACACTACACTACACTACATCTACATTACCAACAATAACACTGCAGGCAGATGCCCCCATATTACACAGTACGCAGGCAGGTGCCCCCATATTACACAGAACGCAGGCAGGTGCCCCCATATTACACAGTACGCAGGCAGATGCCCCCATATTACACAGTACGCAGGCAGGTGCCCCCATAATACACAGTACGCAGGCAGATGCCCCCATATTACACAGTACGCAGGCAGGTGCCCCCATAATACACAGTACGCAGGCAGGTGCCCCCATTTTACACAGTGCGGCAGGCAGGTATCCCCATAGGCAGGTGTCCCCATTTTACACAGTGCGGCAGCGGCAGGCAGGTTTCAAGTTGGGGGGAAGGAGGGAGGGGGGGAGAGAGAGAGAGAATACTTATGTCTTCCCGCTCTTCGGTCCCGCCGCCTCACGTCCCTCGCGCCGGCCGCCTCCTCCTTCATGCTTATCGTTTTTCCCCGAGCGCTCCTGCTCGGGGGGCGGGGCTTTGCGGAATGACGCGTTTGCATCGTGACATCACGACGCAACGCGTCATTCCGCGAAACTCCGCCCCCCGAGCAGGAGCGCTCGGAAGAGGCGATAAGGAGTAGAAACGGCACTGCCGCAGGGTCTCTCTCAGCGCCCCTCTAAATCCTGCGCCTGGGTCACATGCCCCCCTAGCCCCCCCCCTAGTTTCGGCCCTGTCTATAGTTGACACACATATAGCCATACTTGTATTGCTTGTCCAGTGCAGTTTTATGGTGCATAATTTCTGCATGGTACGCTTGTGACTATATATGTGTGTGTGCATGTAGCTGCTGCATGGTTGCCTCATTACAAGGGTATTTCACTCAGCGTGCTACTCCTATATTACTATGCCTGAGGGGGCTAAGTGTATCAGGTGTCTTTTTGTTTAATATAGGATTGTATCACAAGATATACCTGCTGTGTATTTTTACTTGTGATTTATAGTCACCATATACATTTATATCTCTTGAACCCCCGGTCTGTGCGGTCATAGTCGCATTTCACGGGGGCTCTTGCTAGGTATATTGCTGCTACATTGTGCCAGGTTGCCTAATATTGTGCACGCTGTTATGTCTGCTACACGTGACAACGATGCTGGGGCTTCCCCCACATTGCGTGGTAGTGAGGCCGCAGACGTGATGGAGGATAATATGGCAGCTGAGAGTTCCGGTTCAGGGGGTTCCTTACCCCCCAGTGGGTCACTAGCACCTGGCGCTTCACAGGACCCACATTGGGCTAGATTTTTCACGCTATTAAACACGCTTGTAACTAAATTGGCCCCCCTGTGGGACCACCTGTGCCAATGCAGCAGTTTATGGTCCCTGCTATTAATCCTCCATGGGCTGATCAAATCTCCACTCAGTTACAGCATTTGAACCGGTCACTGACTAGATCTAAGTGTCACTCTCGCCCGCCTAAGACTAAGTCATCTTCTAAACGGGCCATTACCTCCTCCCAAACCACTGCTATCCCAGACACATCCTCTGATGAGGATGGTGCATATACTGATCCCACAGACACTGATACAGATGTTTCTGATGGGGAAGGAAAGCAGTTAGTGGATGTCCCAGATTTGATTGAAGCGATTAGGCTCATTCTTCAGGTGTCTGATGATCCTGAGCTTGAGGCTGTCTCTAAGAAACCAGATAGGTTTAAACGTAAGAAGGTGGTTAAACAAGTTTTACCTCATTCTGACCACCTGGTTGACATACGTCAGGAATCCTGGGAAAATCCGGGGACATTTTTCACACCGAACAAGAGACTGTTGGCTCGCTATCCTCTCTCTGTGGAGGTATGTAAGAATTGGGAAAAACCCCTCCGCCCGTTGATTCTCATGTGGTGCGTATGGTTGTTTCCTCTGCTCTGCCAGTAACTACCGTCACCTCTCTGATGGAACCGATGGCTAGACGGGTGGAAGGTTGTTTAAAAGCGATTTATACCCTAACGGGGGGCTCTGCATAGTCCGACCATTGCAGCGACTTGGGCTGCTGAAGCTGTTAAGGCGTGGGCTCAGGAGCTTGAGGCGGAACTGCCTTCCAATGCATCTGAGCATGCTGGACAATGTCTCTCCTATATTACCACGGCTTCTCTGTACCTTAAGGAGGCGGCCTCCGATGCCGGGGTGCTGGCGGCCAAGGCTGCTACTACGTCCGTCTTGGCCAGACGTATCCTTTGGTTGAGATCCTGGTCGGTGGATATGGATTCCAAAAAAACCCTTCAGGTGCTTCCTTTCAAGGGAGACATTCTCTTTGGAGAAGATCTCAATAAGATTATGGCTGATATGGTTACTGCTAAAACAGCATGCCTACCTCGTACGGCTCCTTCCGCACAGAAGGCTAAAAGTACTTTCCCTCGGCCCTTTCGTCCTTCAGGTAAAGCAAAAGGTCAGGCATACCCAAAGCAAACTCGTGCTTCCAGACCTGCCAAGCCCAGACCTAAGCGAGCCTGGGCTGCCCATCAGCCTGCTTCCAAAACTGACAAGCCAGCCGCATGACGGGACGGGCCTCCCTCTGTGGGATCCCATGGTGGGGGGCCGACTTCTAGGTTTTGCCCAGGAATGGTTGAAGACCACTTCAGATACCTGGGTAAGGGAAGTCATCACTCGAAGTTACATAGTACCCTTCAAGAATCGCCCCCCTCATCAATTTTGACTGACAGATGTTCCTCTGAACCCGGCAAAAGCAAACACTCAGCATTCAGTGGTACAGTCCCTCCTGACCACAGGAGTGGTGGTACAAGTGCCTCTTGCTCAGAGAGGCAAGGGGTACTATTCGCCGCTGTTTTTAGTCCCGAAGCTGAACGGGTCCTCGCGGCCCATTCTCAATCTGAAGTCTTTGAACAAGTATGTGCGGGTCTCCAAGTTTTGTATGGAAACTCTGCGCTCTATTGTTCTGGCCTTGGAGCCTGGGGACTATATGGTCTCCCTGGACATACAGGATGCCTACCTGCATATTCCCATTGCAGTCTCTCATCAGCAGTACCTGAGGTTCGTGGTGGGCAACCTTCATTACCAATTTCAGGCGTTACAGTTTGGTTTGACAACGACTCCCAGAGTTTTCACCAAAGTAATGGCGGTCATGACGGCTTCACTTCGCCGTCAAGGGGTCAGGATACTACCGTACCAAGACGATTTGTTGATACTTGCAAATTCCCCAGAACTTCTCCTGTGTCATCTCGATCTGACGGTCCAGTGCATGAAAGCCCATGGGTGGTTCCTGCTCGGAGCATGGTACACCTGGGAGCGTTATTGGACATTCACAATCAGCGGTTCTTCGTGTCTCAGGAGAAAGTCCTGAAACTTCAGGACAAGATCCGATGCTTCCTATCCTGTCCGCAAGTGTCGATTCATTTGGCGATGCAAGTGCTAGGTCTCATGGTGTCGGCTTTCGACATGGTGGAGTATGCTCAATTCCATTCTCGCCATCTGCAGAAGTTGATTCTGTCCAAGTGGGATGGCCTGCCTCTCTGGATCAGATCTTGCATGATCTCTCTATCTCCAGAGGTCCGCCTGTCCCTGAGCTGGTGGCTTCAGGACCAATGACTGAGCAGGTGCCGTCCCTTCTGGATATCCAACTGGGTACTGCTGACGATGGATGCCAGTCTGCCAGTCTCTCCAGGGTCGGTGGACCAAGGAGTAGTTCCTACTCCTGATAAACATTCTGGAACTGCGGGCAGTGTTCAATGCATTGACAGTGGCCCAGCATCTCATACAGAACAGACCTGTTCAAGTACAATCGGACAACGCCACCACGGTGGCATACATCAATCACCAAGGCGACACTCGAAGCTGCATGGCAATGAGGGAAGTATCAAGGATTCTTAAGTGGGCAGAACACCATCTGCCGGCCATATCAGCGGTGTTCATTCCGGGCGTTCTGGGAGGCAGGCTATCTCAGTCGTCAGGACGTGCATGCCGGAGAATGGAGCCTACATCCAGAGGTGTTTCAACTTCTCATGGACTAGTGGGGCCTCCCAGATGAGGACCTGATGGCGTCTCGACACAATCACAAGGTTCCGGTCTTTGGAGCAAGGGATCCTCAAGCAGCGTTCGTGGATGCTCTGTCAATCCCGTGGAACTTTCGGCTGGCGCATGTGTTCCCTCTGGTGTCACTCCTGCCCAGAGTAATACGGAAATTCAAGTAAGAAGGAGGAAACCTACTTCTAGTCGCTCCAGCGTGGCCCAGGCGGCACTGGTTCTCCGATCTACAGGGCCTCTCATTGGATTGTCCCCTTCTACTTCCACAATGAGCAGACCTCCTCGTTCAGGGCCCTTGTGTTTACCAGCATTTGGCCCGTCTGGCTTTGACGGCATGTCTCTGGAAGCTTCCGTCCTGAGGGCCAAGGGTTTTTCTGAGGCGGTCGTTCAAACTATGTTGAAGGCCGTAAGCTGGCTTCTGCTAGGATATACCATAGGGTCTGGAATGCTTACTTTACTTGGTGTGCATCTCACAATCATGACGTTTTCAAGTTTAGTATGGCCAAACTATTGGCCTTTCTACAACAAGGCCTGGACTTAGGCCTGCGTCTGGCCTCCCTCAAGGTTCATATCTCTGCCTTGTCGGTTTGGTTTTAGAGAAAGATTGCTACCCTACCTGATGTCCATACATTCACTCAGGGTGTGTTGCGGATTCAGCCTCCTTATGTGCCACCAGTGGCCTCTTGGGATCTGTCGGTGGTTTTGGAGGCCTTGCAAGAGTCTCCGTTTGAGCCTCTTAACTCTGCTGATTTTAAGTAGCTTTCCCTTAAGGTGTTGTTCTTGCTGGCTATTGCTTCAGCTAGAAGTGTCTCGGACTTGGGTGCCTTATCCTGTAAGTCTCCCTATTTGATTTTTCAGAATGACCGGGCGGTTCTTAGAGTGCGGCCAGGTTATTTACCCAAGGTGGTGTCTTCCTTCCACCTTAACCAGGAGATTGTAGTCCCGACCTTTAACTCTCCTGAGTTGTCTGCTAAAGAGCGGTCTTTGGATGTGGTACGGGCTCTCCGTATCTATGTATAGAGAACTTCCTCCATTAGGAAATCTGATTCTCTTTTCATGCTGTTTGGTTTTCACAAACGTGGCTGGCCTGCTTCCAAGCAGACTCTGGCCAGATGGATTAGAATGGTGATTGCACATGCTTATGTACAGGCTGGTCGTCCGGTTCCTGCTACCATCAAAGCTCATTCTACTCGGTCGGTTGGACCTTCTTGGGCGGCCCACCGTGGTGCGACCCTTGAACAATTGTGCAAGGTGGCTACGTGGTCCTCAGTGAACACGTTCATTAGGTTCTATGCCTTCGATACCGCCTTTCCCAGAATGCTTCCTTTGGACGCCGGGTTCTTGTGCCCACTTCAGTGCAACCCCGCCCATAAGGAAATGCTTTAGGACATCCCCGATGTGAATACTCGTGGAGCCCAGTGTACCCCGCAGCAGAAGACGAGAGTTATGGTAAGAATTTACCGTTGTTAAATCTCTATCTGCGAGGTACACTGGGCTCCACAGGGCGCAAACCCTGATGCACTTAGCTTCTTTGGGTTGGTATGGCATAGCTGCTGACACCCTTTCCTGAGCTGAGTGTGTGGTGTACTTGGCTACGAGCGATTGTCGTCTCTGGTACCTGCTACTGCATTGGACTGGTTAATGAAACTGAGCTCCTGTGCATGGAGTCGGGGATATAGAGGAGGCAACGCTGTGCATCTTGGGAACAGTCAAAAGCTTTGAGCCTGTTGGTGCCTCGGATCAAGATCCCACTCTACATCCTGATGTGAATCCTTGTGGAGCCCAGTGTACCTTGCAGAAAGAGATTTAACAACTGTAAGTTCTTACCATAAATCTCGTTTATATACACTGCTCAAAAAAATAAAGGGAACACTTAAACAACACAATGTAACTCCAAGTCAATCACACTTCTGTGAAATCAAACTGTCCACTAAGGAAGCAACACTGATTGACAATCAATTTCACATGCTGTTGTGCAAATGGAATAGACAACAGGTGCGAATTATAGGCAATTAGCAAGACACCCCCAATAAAGGAGTTGTTCTGCAGGTGGTGACCACAGACCACTTCTCAGCTCCTATGCTTTCTGGCTGATGTTTTGGTCACTTTTCAAAGCTGGCGGTGCCTTCACTCTAGTGGTAGCATGAGATGGAGTCTACAACCCACACAAGTGGCTCAGGTAGTGTAGCTCATCCAGGATGGCACATCAATGTGAGCTGTGGCAAGGTGGTTTGCTGTGTCTGTCAGCGTAGTGTCCAGAGCATGGAGGCGCTACCAGGAGACAGGCCAGTGCATCAGGAGACGTGGAGGAGGCCGTAGGAGGGTAATAACCCAGCAGCAGGACCGCTACCTCCGCCTTTGTGCAAGGAGGACCAGGAGGAGCACTGCCAGAGCCCTCCAAAATGACCTCCAGCAAGCCACAAATGTGCATGTGTCTACTCAAATGATCAGAAACAGACTCCATGAGGGTGGTATGAGGGTCCGACATCCACAGGTGGGGGTTGTGCTTACAGCCCAACACCGTGCAGGACGTTTGGCATTTGCCAGAGAACACCAAGATTGGCAAATTCGCCACTGGCGCCCTGTGCTCTTCACAGATGAAAGCAGGTTCTCATTGAGCACATGTGACAGACGTGACAGAGTCTGGAGACGCCAAGGAGAACATTCTGCTGCCTCCAACATCCTCCAGCATGACCGGTTTGACAGTGGGTCAGTAATGGTGGGGGGTGGCATTTCTTTGGGGGGCCGCACAGCCCTCCATGTGCTCGCCAGAGGTAGCCTGACTGCCATTAGGTACTGAGATGAAATCCTCAGACCCCTTGTGAGACCATATACTGGTGCGGTTGGCCCTGGGTTCCTCCTAATGCAAGACAATGCTAGACCTCATGTGGCTGGAGTATGTCAGCAGTTCCTGCAAGATGAAGACATTGATGCTATGGACTGGCCCACCCGTTCCTCAGACCTGAATCCAATTGAGCACATCTGGGACATCATGTCTTGCTCCATCCACCAACGCCACGTTGCACCACAGACTGCCCAGGAGTTGGCGGATGCTTTAGTCCAGGTCTGGGAGGAGATCCCTCAGGAGACCATACGCCACCTCATCAGGAGCATGCCCAGGCATTGTAGGGAGGTCATACAGGCACGTGGAGGCCACACACACTACTGAGCCTCATTTTGACTTGTTTTAAGGACATTACATCAAAGTTGGATCAGCCTGTAGTGTGTTTTTCCACTTTAATTTTGAGTGTTACTCCGAATCCAGACGTCCATGGGTTAATAAATTTGATTTCCATTGATAATTTTTGTGTGATTTTGTTGTCCGCACATTCAACTATGTAAAGAACAAAGTGTTTAATAAGAATATTTTATTCATTCAGATCTAGGATGTGTTATTTTAGTGTTCCTTTTTGAGCAGTGTGTATATATATATATATATATATACACACACACACACACACACACACTCATATATATATATACACATACATACATACATACATACATACATATATATATAATTATATATATAAAATATAGAATCCTGTTATGATCAAACCTTGCAAGGTGGGTAAATGCACGGCCCTCCGGGGCTCATTAAAAATTAGTGCAGCTTTTATTGTGCAACATTATGGAGAATTAATCCCCTTTTTCAAGCATAAATTTTATGCTTGGGAAAAAAAAAAGTGGGGGGGATTAATTCATTGAAACGCTGCACAATAAACTGCACTAATTTGAAATAAGCCCTGGAGTGCCGTGCGTTTACCCACCTTTCAAGGTTTGATCATCACAGTATTATATTCTTACTGCGAAGGCACCTAGGCCTAGGATTCTCATCTCTGTGGTGCCGGTCGAACCGCAGCCTCACTCTCACTCTCCCTCTCTCTCTCTCTCTCTTTATTTATTTATTTTTTACACAGTACTGTGCAAAAGTTTAGGCATGTGTGGGAAAAATGCTACAAAGTAAAAATGCTTTCAAAAACAGAAGTTTTAATGCTGTAGTTTATTTTTTATCAATTACTAAAATGCAAATTCAATGAACAGAAATCAAAATCAAATCAATATTTGGTGTGACCACTCTTTGCTTCCAAAATAGCAACCCAAGGCCTGCGCTGAAACCCGGGGCTATCCCCGGTACCCCTGGGTGGTGGGTGCCAAGTTGATAGCAATCAAGTATGAAGAATAGACTATTGTCTTTTACAGGAGGACTACAGGTCCCAGCAAGACTCCCCTGTATGCTGGTACTTGGAGAACCACAAGTACCAGCATGTGGGGCATTAAGGGCCTTCTGGTACCTATACTCCCCCCTGTAAAAGAAATACTAAAATAAAGATATGACTTACACAGCGTGATTGACAGTCCCCACAGAAGCAGCTGCTGATTCCTTGGCGGCCCTGCAGATGACCTAACCCACAAGAGTTTCGGCATTTGCGAGAGCAGGGCTTGTGTCCGTCTGGGTTCTGGTTATTTGTTTTTTCCTTTTTACATTTTTTCCCCAGTATATCTTGAACCAGGCTCGACTCAAAGAGCCCACATCTGGTTATGCTTGGCAGGGGGGGGAATCAACATCCAGTGGTGGATTTCCCACTAGGCATGTGAGGCACATGCCTAGGGGTGGCACACCATGCTGATTGATGAGGCGAGGTGACTCTTGTTTTTTATTATTCTATATGATATTATTTTTTCAGATTTTATTTTGCAACTGACAGAAGTGGAACAATGGTCAGCATATTGTGGACTGGGAGCTGGCAATGAGGCTAGATTGGGGCTGCTTTAGTGGTCTCGAGGCATCCGGTCTGGCCCCCAGTAACTGTGTTTGGGGGGCAGACAGACATGTGCCTAGCAGCGGCTGATTCCTAAATCTGCCCCTTTTTTATGTATTTTTACACACTGCACACACACAGAAGCATGTATGGCTCTCACTGACCTGTGCAGACTTTATGTTCAGGAGTGTTTGGCTGCCCGCACACACAGCAAACATGGCTGCCAAACATGACTGCATATGCCATTAGAAAACAAATCACAGAAAACATGGTACAGTATTATAGTAAATACCTGTATTTCATTTAGAAAAAAAACCTCCTGTATCCAACCGATCATTACGGTGTTTAATCTCTGGCAAACTTGGACAAAAGAAGATTCTTAGTAAAGTTCCCCCTATGAGTCTATCTACTATACTAGATGTGACAGTGCTATTTCTTCTGATAAAATATTGCTCCTTGTATTGGAGTAGTATTATTGTATTGTTTGTTACCATGTATTATAAAAGCCCTGATCTTGCTATGCAACAAATATCAAGATCCAAGATCACTGAATCTTATATGGAATACACAGGGCTGCCAAGAGAAATCCTGGGACCAAGTACAGTAACTTCCCAGGGCCCCCCTGCAGGGGGTTTGGCTACAACCTGTTAGTTGCATGGCTGCACCACTTTGGGGGCATGTATAGCAGTGGCGTGCGGTGAGGTCAGTGGCTGGGGAGGCACTGGCAGCTAACCATCTCCCCCCCCCCCACATACAATGGGGGGGGGGGGGGGAGCGTAGTCCCCCATACATTGGTAAAACCGGCACCAGGCAGAACCAGCCAGAGGGGGTAATGCCATAGCAGGGGAGACATGGGGTACCCCTGTCATAACATTGACCTGCCCCCCAAAACTAGTCAGCCCAGGGCTGGAAATCCTCGGAAGTGTGGACCCCATAAATAAAAATGGGGTCCCCCTCCTGAGCAATAACCAGCACAAGGCTGATAGCCCAGTGCCATGCCCCGCACCCCTGGAGGCGGTGGGTGCGGGGTTCATTGTTAATATTGTTCTTTACAGGTGGCCTACAGGTTCCAGCAAGCCTGCCCCACCATGCTGGCACTTGGAGAACCACAAGTGCCAGCATGCCCGGACATAATGGGCCCACTGGCACCAGTAGTCCACCTGTAGAGAATAGTAATATTGTTCTTTACAGGTGGCCTACAGGTCCCAGCAAGCCTGCCCCAGCATGCTGGCACTTGGAGAACCACAAGTGCCAGCATGCCCGGACATAATGGGCCCGCTGGCACCTGTAGTCCACCTGTAAAGAAAATATTAAAATAAAAACACCACACTATCTATAAAAAATTAGTTTATTTGTCATGGTTTTCACCTTGCGGGCTGGTGGCCATGAGCGCTTTTGCGCGGCCGCAAACCCACCAGGGCTTCCGGCGTCTTCGCCTGGCGGGCTGGCGGCCATGTAGCTCTTTCGCACGGCCGCCAACCCACCAGGGCTTCCGACGTCTTTGCCTGGCGGGCTGGCGGCCATTTAATTCTTTTGCTCAGCCACCAACCCACCAGGGCTTCCGACGTCTTCGCCTGGCGGGCTGGCGGCCATATAGCTCTTTTGCGCAGCCACCAACCCACCAGGGCTTCCGACGTCTTCGCCTGGCGGGCTGGCGGCCATATAGCTCTTTTGCGCAGCCACCAACCCACCAGGGCTTCCGACGTCTTCGCCTGGCGGGCTGGCGGCCATATAGCTCTTTTGCGCGGCCGCCAACCCACCAGGGCTTCCGGCGTCTTCACCTAGGGAGCAGCAGCCTGTCAGCTGCTGCCTCTTCCCAGGGCTTCTGTTCTGATGTGTTCACCTAGTGGGCGGTAGCCTTTAAGCTCTTTTGCATGGCCACCGCCCACCAGGACTTCCTTTCTCTTCTTTCTTCAGGAGCTCTTCCCTGCTCCTCCCCGGCCGACGAACTGACTGCAACGCCTCTTGCTGGCTTATATAAGCCAGCCTCAAGGGGGCGGGGCGATGATGTGGCGAGCCGTGATTGGCTCGCGGTGGCCATCTTGCATTTCAAAAATGGCTCTGCTACGCCATTTTTGAAACTGGTAAATGCTTTCAAACTACAAAGTTTGATGTCACGGCTGACAGGGACTGGATCCATGATCCAGGCCTGCTGCCGCTCACCACCGCCGATGCCTGCCGCCGCCGCCGCCCAGGTCCCGCCCCCACCACCGCCGCCCAGGTCCCACCGCTACCGCCACCGCCGCTGTCCAGGTCCCGCTGCCGCCGCATAACTTCAGCCGCCGCTACAGTCCCGCAGCCGCCTCCGCCCGCTACCGCCCCCTAGCCCGGGTCTCATACTGCAAAGTGTGCCTGCTCATCAAACGTGATGAGCAGGCACTAACACTGTCTGTGTGCCGTGCTTGTTTTTTTTTTAAAATAACATACATGTAAACATTTATTGTAGAACGGGGGAGTGGGGGGGATACAGGTGGGGGGGGGGAGGTAAGGGACAACATTAATATAATATTGCTCCATGTCCAGGGCTTCCATCAATTAACTTAATAGCGCTGCGGGTGCGGCGCTATTATGTTAATGAAAGACCTGGACAGCAATATAGGGATTTGTAGAGTAAACTGTGTGACAGTGTGTGTGAGTGTACTGTAATTAAACACTTACATGCACAGACACACTGCAGCAGACACCATCTCTCTCTCGACCTGTCCAGCAATGACAGTGATAGGAGGATGCAGTCACTGTCAGTGATGCAGCTGCTGCCCAGCGCCCAATCACAGTAACAGGGGCGTGCTTTCATATGGCTGAAAGCACGTCCCTGCTGCTCTGAGGCACTTGTATAGGTGCCGCTTTTAGTGCATTTCTTAATGGGCTTTTTCAGCACTATCCCTGTCCCCGCCCCCCGCCTGTCCCCTGCTTCCGGACTTTACAATGGGCAGCGAGAGGCACCGCTCTCGGTGCCACAGATGTTGTCAGAAAGCAACTTAAACAGGTATTTATGCTCTAAAATTATTAAATTAATATAAAGCAGATACTTATGACACAGAATATTTGTCATAAGTATCTTCTTTGTATTATTTTAATCAGTAATGACAGGGGAGGCACTGCCTCCCCTGACTGCACGTCCCTGTGTATAGCACACAAGAAGCTCACAGGAGCATGAAATGGGTGGTCTTCAGTATACCGGCACCGGGATCCCGACAGTCGGCATACCGACACTTATTCTCCCTCGTGGGGGTCCACGACCCCCCTGGAGGGAGAATAAAATAGCGTGGCGCGCGTAGCGAGCCCGCAAGGGGCTCATTTGCGCTCGCCACACTGTCTGTAAGCCGGCGGTCGGGCTCCCGGCGCCGGTATGCTGGTCGCCGGGAGCCCGACCGCCGGCATATCGTAGTGAACCCCATGAAATACCTCCCAGCAGTTGGGACAAAAGTGTTAACTATGAGTATGGTGGGTCAGTCACATAAAAGCTGCATTGGTTGCAGAGCGCATTCCCTGCAACACCATCATTTTGTGAAAGTGGATCCTCCATTGTAATTTTGGGATAAAGGACGCGCTGTAGCGTGTAAGTGCAATCACTGTAAACACACACAGACACACACACAGACACTATATGCAGAAATACCATAGAACTTTCAGGACTTACCGTGATTAAAGTTGAATAAACTGAAATGTTGACTTGCACGTTATTGGTCATCACCAGAATATATTGTTACATTAGTAAGTACCGAGAGTGCCACAGTATTTCTGCTTATACTACCTGTCATCCCACTAAGGGCACCCGTGTGCTGGGCTTAGGAGAAGAGCTGTAGCTGCTGCTGCCAGTTAAGGAGAAGGAAGCCCAGTGCCCCTCCGTCAGACCTGGGCCTGGGTAATTGTACCCTCTCTCCACCTCTCTCGGCACCATTGGGAATACATAGGGAAATTTCTGCCCACAAAAAAGCTTTTTATTGCCACTTAGATACAATACATTAGATCAGTGGCGTAAGTTTGTCCCAGGTGCTCGGAGGCAAGGAAAACATTGGTGCCCCCCTATTTTATATATATATATATATATATATATACACACACACACACACACACACATACATACATACATACATACATACATATACATATATACATACATACACATACACATTTGCTCCCGCATAGCAAGCCTTCAGATTCTAACTACATGATGAAGCTACTACAAAACCATTGCAACTAGGCAGATCTATGTAGGGGTCCAGCCACACACTACATAGATCTGCTCAGTCACTCACAATGCTGATTATTTCTCTGACAATTAATTTGCAAGTGTCATATCCAGGATTAGAACCCACAACCTATTACACTGGAAGCATGCACCTTACTGATGGAGATATCTGCTCTTGCATAGGAAGTATGAGAATTCTTACTATATGAAGTTACTTGTAATTGTCAGAGAAATAACTTCATATAGTTAGAATTCTCATGCTTTCTTTATAGGAGCAAATAGCTTCATCAGTAAGTTGTCTGCTTCCAGTGTATCTATAATAAAGAGGGTGTGATTTGTAAGGTGTAGTGACTAGTGGGGAAGTCGGCTACGGAATAGATACCGGCTGCTGTCAATTAACTTAATTGATTAATGTCGCTGAACACATGGAACAGGAGGAGAGGTGCCCCCCTTCAGAGCAGGAGCCCGGCGGCAGCTGACTCCGTTGCCTCCCAGAGTTCTGCCTCTGCATTAGATACAATACATTACAAAAAACTATTTTCAGATACTTAAGTGTGGCTTAATATATTTCCCACAGTTGTGTAAATTCCCATCCTACCAATGCTGCTCCTCGCCTCTATGGTGTGCCAGCAGGCACTAGAATTGCTCTGTTTGGGCATGCACACACACACACACACACCTCAGGCGCTGGTGGCTTTAGCATATGTTTGGAAATTTATCTATAGGTGCATACACACTTGCCGAGAAAATGAGCGATGTTACTCATTTACACCTCTCCTGAGCGACGTCGCTCATTTTGTTTGGCTCTTTTAGGAGTCGTTTTCTTTCTTTTTTGTTCTTGATCTTTTTATATGACCAATACATTCTTTGGGGTGCTTTTTTGAATAATACTCTGATGTTTTTGTATATATGTGGTGTGTTTATATGTTTACTACATATGTGCTGATGACCTGAGTTAGTGGTCTCATACATGAGGGTAGTGTATTAATGCCTCTATATTTGTATATATAGATAGCTTGTGATATTTACACTCCATCGATGTGTTTGACCAGGTGGGATACTGCTGTGTAGAGTAATATGAAATTCTAATGACAATTGAATGGAGAGCATGTATGCGCTACTCAGGACCCTTGCACAAATCCTCAACATTTTTGTCTTGTATGACAATACGTGTTCTGTTTAATTAGCTTTTTTATTGTTATGTCTTGGCTCCGTTCCCCTAAAGAAACATTCTCTTAGTGAGTCTTAATATCTTTGTGATATATTCTTATAGGCCTCTTTTGAATATGTGTACCTTTCTTAGATTGTGCTACTGATATTTTTAATGTACTTGATCTTAGGTGCATCAGCGGTTTGGACTAGTTTCCTGCTTGCGTGTCATGGCCCAGATGCCTGTGTGGTTCACTGGGAACTCCTTCCCCATTTCTGGTGATCGCTGGCCCACACATATAGTCATTGGTGTTTCTATAATGGGTGCAATGGTTGAGGTGCACACGCCCCCTGGGTCCAGGGGGGGCCCACACCACACCCATTGCACCCATTTTAATACTTACCTTTCCAGAGTCCAGCGCTGGGAGCTGTGATCGCGCCGTAAATTGCAGCCAAAATGGTCACCACGCATGCGCAGTAGCCAAATTGGTCTCCGGATCATGGTGGGCGCCATGTTTCTGGAGACCTGCACAATGCCGGAGTCTACAGTGCCGTGCAGAGGAGAGGGCCCACCCGGAGGTGCACACGGGCCCGCTCCTCTGTAGAAACGCCCCTGTATATAGTGTATGTGTTCCTGCTTACTTTTGGCTTGCGGTACATTGACCAGGAGCCGGCTTGCGGTCCGTTGACCAGGAGTCGGAAGCGATGCGGGCACGGTCCGCCACAGCTATGCTAGGCGGCGATGTGAACACTGCCCCGCGGGCACTGTTGAGCGCAGGTGAGTTCAGACGCTGGTGCGCCTATGATATATCTGGAGTATTTGTTGTATTGTATTCTCTTACCTTGATTGGTACATGTTAGTTCTGGTCTTCATGATGCACGCTGATGACGTCACAAGGTGGCGCCATTGGCATCTTATTTGACTACTGTAGGGCAGAAGTTCCCAAACGCAGTCCTCAAGGTACCCCAACAGTCCAGGTTTTAGGTATATCCATGGATCAGCACAGATGGTTAAATCAAATTGACTAAGGTGCTAATTAAGTCACCTGTGGCTAAGCATGGATACATTTAAAACTAGTGATGTGCACCGGAAATTTTTCGGGTTTTGCGTTTTGGTTTTGGATTCGGTTCCGCGGCCGTGTTTTGGATTCGGACGTGTTTTGGCAAAACCTCCCTGAAAATTTTTTGTCGGATTCGGGTGTGTTTTGGATTCGGGTGTTTTTTTTTTTTTACAAAAAACCCTCAAAAACAGCTTAAATCATAGAATTTGGGGGTCATCTTGATCCCATAGTATTATTAACCTCAATAACCATAATTTACACTCATTTTCAGTCTATTCTGAACACCTCGCACCTCACAATATTATTTTTAGTCCTAAAATTTGCACCGAGGTCGCTGGATAGCTAAGTTAAGCGACACAAGTGGCCGACACAAACACCTGGCCCATCTAGGAGTGGCACTGCAGTGTCAGGCAGGATGGCACTTCAAAAAAAATAGTCCCCAAACAGCACATGATGCAAAGAAAAAAAAGAGGCGCACCAAGGTCGCTGTGTGACTAAGCTAAGCGACCCAAGTGGCCGACACAAACACCTGGCCCATCTAGGAGTGACACTGCAGTGTCAGACAGGATGGCACTTCCAAAATATAGTCCCCAAACAGCACATGATGCAAAGAAAAAAAGAGGCGCACCAAGGTCGCTGTGTGACTAAGCTAAGCGACACAAGTGGCCAACACAAACACCTGGCCCATCTAGGAGTGGCACTGCAGTGTCAGGCAGGATGGCACTTCAAAAAAAATAGTCCCCAAACAGCACATGATGCAAAGAAAAAAAGAGGCTCAATGAGGTAGCTGTGTGACTAAGCTAAGCGACCCAAGTGGCCGACACAAACACCTGGCCCATCTAGGAGTGACACTGCAGTGTCAGACAGGATGGCACTTCCAAAATATAGTCCCCAAACAGCACATGATGCAAAGAAAAAAAAGAGGCGCACCAAGGTCGCTGTGTGACTAAGCTAAGCGACACAAGTGGCCAACACAAACACCTGGCCCATCTAGGAGTGGCACTGCAGTGTCAGGCAGGATGGCACTTCAAAAAAATTGTCCCCAAACAGCACATGATGCAAAGAAAAATTAAAGAAAAAAGAGGTGCAAGATGGAATTGTCCTTGGGCCCTCCCACCCACCCTTATGTTGTATAAATAGGACATGCACACTTTAACGAACCCATCATTTCAGCGACAGGGTCTGCCACACGACTGTGACTGAAATGACTGGTTGGTTTGGGCCCTCACCAAAAAAGAAGCAATCAATCTCTCCTTGTACAAACTGGCTCTACAGAGTCAAGATGTCCACCTCATCATCCTCCTCCGATTCCTCACCCCTTTCACTGTGTACATCCCCCTCCTCACAGATTATTAATTCGTCCCCACTGGAATCCACCATCTCAGATCCCTGTGTACTTTCTGGAGGCAATTGCTGGTGAATGTCTCCACGGAGGAATTGATTATAATTCATTTTGATGAACATCATCTTCTCCACATTTTCTGGAAGTAACCTCGTACGCCGATTGCTGACAAGGTGAGCAGCTGCACTAAACACTCTTTCGGAGTACACACTGGAGGGAGGGCAACTTAGGTAGAATAAAGCCAGTTTGTGCAAGGGCCTCCAAATTGCCTCTTTTTCCTGCCAGTATACGTACGGACTGTCTGACGTGCCTACTTGGATGCGGTCACTCATATAATCCTCCACCATTCTTTCAATGGTGACAGAATCATATGCAGTGACAGTAGACGACATGTCAGTAATCGTTGCCAGGTCCTTCAGTCCGGACCAGATGTCAGCACTCGCTCCAGACTGCCCAGCGGGTGGGCTCGGAATTCTTAGCCTTTTCCTCGCACCCCCAGTTGCGGGAGAATGTGAAGGAGGAGCTGTTGACGGGTCACGTTCCGCTTGACTTGACAATTTTCTCACCAGCAGGTCTTTGAACCTCTGCAGACTTGTGTCTGCCGGACAGAGAGATACAACGTAGGTTTTAAATCTAGGATCGAGCACGGTGGCCAAAATGTAGTGCTCTGATTTCAACAGATTGACCACCCGTGAATCCTTGCACAACGTTGAAATCATTCTCCACTGCGCTTGAGTCAGGTGCATTCCCCCTTCTTTGCCTATATCGTGGGCAGATGTATAGGCTTGAATGGCCTTTTGCTGCTCCTCCATCCTCTGAAGCATATAGAGGGTTGAATTCCACCTCGTTACCACCTCTTGCTTCAGATGATGGCAGGGCAGGTTCAGGAATGTTAGGTGGTGCTCCAGTCTTCTGTACGCGGTGGCTGAATGCCGAAAGTGGCCCGCAATTCTTCGGGCCACCGACAGCATCTCTTGCACGCCCCTGTCGCTTTTTAAATAATTCTGCACCACCAAATTCAATGTATGTGCAAAACATGGGATGTGCTGGAATTTGCTCAGATGTGATGCACGCACAATATTGCTGGCGTTGTCCGATGTCACAAATCCCCAGGAGAGTCCAATTGGGGTAAGCCATTCTGCGATGATCTTCCTCAGTTTCCGTAAGAGGTTGTCAGCTGTGTGCCTCTTACGGAAAGCGGTGTTACAAAGCGTAGCTTGCCTAGGAACGAGTTGGCGTTTGCGAGATGCTGCTACTGGTGCCGCCGCTGCTGTTATTTCTGCGGGAGGCAATACATCTACCCAGTGGGCTGTCAGTCATATAGTCCTGAGTCTGCCCTGCTCCACTTGTCCACATGTCCGCGGTTAAGTGGACATTGGGTACAACTGCATTTTTTAGGACACTGGTGACTCTTTTTCTGAGGTCTGTGTACATTTTCGGTATCGCCTGCCTAGAGAAATGGAACCTAGATGGTATTTGGTACCGGGGACACAGTACCTCAAACAAGTCTCTAGTTGCCTGTGAATTAACGGTGGATACCGGAACCACGTTTCTCACCACCCAGGCTGACAAGACCTGAGTTATCCGCTTCGCAGCAGGATAACTGCTGTGATATTTCATCTTCCTCGCAAAGGACTGTTGGACAGTCAATTGCTTACTGGAAGTAGTACAAGTGGTCTTCCGACTTCCCCTCTGGGATGACGATCGACTCCCAGCAGCAACAGCAGCAGTGCCAGCAGCAGTAGGCGTTACACTCAAGGATGCATCGGAGGAATCCCAGGCAGGAGAGGACTCGTCAGACTTGCCAGTGACATGTAGAAAAAATAGGGGAAGGGGAAATCGGGAATTTTTGGAAACCGCACTGGAAAAACAATTACTTTTAGTGAGATATTATTTATTAACCAACATTTGGCTCTATCACCATATTAATTGAGCTATGCACTTAGTTGGCGGTGCACCCAGCTGTTAAGTCCAGAAGACTACAATGAAAGAGAAAAATCCTCTCTGCAACTGCAGAGAAAACTAGGAAAAGAAGACCTTATCTTTTTCTGGGGCACGCTTTTTGAAATGATTATTATATTGAAAAATTAAATCTTTATTAGTCACTATTAAAAAATCCCAGGCTTTATCATAATTTGATCCTATCAGGCATAAAAAAATTACCAAATATCATGCGAAGATCTCAATATAGATATCCGTATCCGGGTATCCCTGACATAAATAGATCTACCAATAGATGTATTAGGGATATGATCACTTTATCTCCTCCACCAACAATTACAATAAAAGCAAAGAATTGTATAATGTTGGAGTTTGTATGTACTCCCTTTTATTGTGGCCTGTTCAAAATTTGCATAGAACAGATCGTGTGATTGTCCTCTCACAATTATATATATGAGTGGGACACATTACATATGGCTGATTACATGAGGCTTAGACCCGCACCACAGTTAAACTTTAATTCTTTTTGAATATAATCTTATTCGACACCACTGTACCGTTATAGTTATTTCGATCAAACATTTGTACTTTATTAATTTAATTTACTGTTGTTCCACACCACTGTACCATTGGAATCTGGTTAAATCAAAACTCCAAGAGTATCCACAGTGTATAATATATATAGATTTGCTTTCAAATTAATTGCAATAGGTTGCTAACCCTGATGTCATAGATCACAATTGATATGAACCAATTTTTCATATATATACACATACACATAGAATTTCCAGATCCAGTTATTCAGTATTGGATAAATTTATCTATGTACACATACTTTCCGCAAAACCTATATTTACTGAAAAACATGTATTCCACATGAGGGATTTCCAGATCCGGACACGGACGCCGGTGATCACACTTTCTCCCCACCGCGATATGGCTACTATCTTCACCTTGCTTTAGAAAATTGGATGCGAGCACCCACTTGTCAGCTCCGCTGTACCACCACTGTATACGTAACGTATATGTGATCAAACCGCCTTTTTACTTTACATTTTGTATCCACAGTGTATCTACTCTATCTTTCTTACATAGGAGGAGGCTCACTCATTTCAGCAGCCGGGACGCCCTGCGCTGTCTCTGTAATTATCAGCAGACATCAGGGCTCCCAGTGCAGCAATAAGAAAAAGCAGCAGCTGACTCCTCTCTATATTTTCAGATAGGGGTAGGAGATTAGGTGCCTCTCTCATCCCGCATTGGATGTGGCAACAGATGCGGGACAGCAGAAGGCCCTTCACTCCCGCTTACCCCTCTCTCTATTCTATACCTACATGTGCAAAATATAATATCAAGAAAAGTACCAGCTATATATTTATAACTGTTCAGGATTGACCAATCAATTGAAATTGGTTTCATCACTTTTTTGACACTGCCTAGTAGGAAGGAGTTTCATATCAATTTAGAGTAATATCTTAACCAGTGAATATTGATTGGTAAGCAAATGTGTACATTGATGAATTTAGGGTAGGTACGTACCAGCTGGATCTGGAAATCTCCCACGTGGAATATATGCGTTTCAGTAAATATAGGTTTTGCAGAAAATATGTGTACATAGATGAATTTACCTGAATATTTAATAGCTGGATCTGCAAATTCTATGTGTGCGTATATACATGAAATCATTTGGTGCGTATCAATTGTGATCCAATAGGTACTTACCAGCTGGATCTGGAAATCCCTCATGTGGAATACATGTTTTTCAGTAAATATATGTTTTGCGGAAAGTATGTGTACATAGATAAATTTATCCAATACTGAATAACTGGATCTGGAAATTCTATGTGTATGTGTATATATATGAAAAATTGGTTCATATCAATTGTGATCTATGCCATCAGGGTTAGCAACCTATTGCAATTAATTTGAAAGCAAATCTATATTTATTATACACTGTGGATACTCTTGGAGTTTTGATTTAACCAGATTCCAATGGTACAGTGGTGTGGAACAACAGTAAATTAAATTAATAAAGTACAAATGTTTGATCGAAATAACTATAACGGTACAGTGGTATCGAATAAGATTATATTCATAAAGAATTAAAGTTTAACAGTGGTGCGGGTCTAAGCCTCATGTAATCAGCCATATGTAATGTGTCCCACTCATATATATATATAATTGTGAGAGGACAATCACACGATCTGTTCTATGCAAATTTTGAACAGACCACAATAAAAGGGAGTACATACAAACTCCAACATTATAATTTTTTTTTACTTTTATTGTAATTGTTGGTGGAGGAGATAAAGTGATCATATCCCTAATACATATATTGGTAGATCTATTTATTTCAGGGATACCCGGATACGGATGTCTATATTGAGATCTTCGCATGATATTTGGTAATTTTTTATGCCTGATAGGATCAAATTATGATAAAGCCTGGGATTTTTTAATAGTGACTAATAAAGATTTAATTTTTCAATATAATAATCATTTCAAAAAGCGTGCCCCAGAAAAAGATAAGGTCTTCTTTTTCCTAGTTTTCTCTGCAGTTGCAGAAAGGATTTTTCTCTTTCATTGCCAGTGACATGGCCTACAGGACTATTGGCTTTCCTGTGTAAGGTGGAAATTGACACTAAGGGAGTTGGTGGTGTGGTTTGCAGGAGCTTGGTTACAAGAGGAAGGGATTTAGTGGTCAGTGGATTGCTTCCGCTGTCATCCAAAGTTTTTGAACTTGTCACTGACTTCTGATGAATGCGGACCAGGTGACGTATAAGGGAGTATGTTCCTAGGTGGTTAACGTCCTTACCCCTACTTATTACAGCTTGACAAAGGCAATACACGGCTTGAAACCTGTTGTCCGCATTTGTGTTGAAATAATTCCACACCGAAGAGGTGATTTTTTTTTGTATTTTGACCAGGCATGTCAATGGCCATATTCGTCCCACGGACAACAGGTGTCTCCCCGGGTGCCTGACTTAAACAAACCACCTCACCATCAGAATCCTCCTCGTCGATTTCCTCCCCAGCGCCAGCAACACCCATATCCTCATCCTGGTGTACTTCAACAGTGACATCTTCAATTTGACTATCAGGAACTGGACTGTGGGTGCTCCTTCCAGCACTTGCAGGGGGCGTGCAAATGGTGGAAGGCGCAAGCTCTTCCCGTCCAGTGTTGGGAAGGTCAGGCATCGCAACCGACACAATTGGACTCTCGTTGGGGATTTGTGATTTAGAAGAACGCACAGTTCTTTGCTGTGCTTTTGCCAGCTTAAGTCTTTTCATTTTTCTAGTGAGAGGATGAGTGCTTCCATCCTCATATGAATCTGAACCACTAGCCATGAACATAGGCCAGGGCCTCAGCCGTTCCTTGCCACTCCGTGTCGTAAATGGCATATTGGCATGTTTACGCTTCTCAGACGCTTTTAATTTTGATTTTTGGGTCATTTTACTGAACTTTTGTTTTTTGGATTTTACATGCTCTCTACTATGACATTGGGCATCGGCCTTGGCAGACGACGTTGATGGCATTTCATCGTCTCGGCCATGACTAGTGGCAGTAGCTTCAGCACGAGGTGGAAGTGGATCTTGATCTTTCCCTATTTTAACCTCCACATTTTTGTTCTCCATTTTTTAATGTGTGGAATTATATGCCAGTATCAATAGCAATGGCCTACTACTATATATACTGCGCACAACTGAAATGCACCACAGGTATGGATGGATAGTATACTTGACGACACAGAGGTAGGTAGAGCAGTGGCCTTCCGTACCGTACTGCTATATATACTGGTGGTCACTGTCAGCAAACTGCAAAACTAAAATGCACCACAGGTATAGAATCTAGATGGATAGTATACTTGACGACACAGAGGTAGGTAGAGCAGTGGGCTTCCATACCGTACTGCTATATATACTGGTGGTCACTGTCAGCAAACTGCAAAGCTAAAATGCACCACAGGTATAGAATCTAGATGGATAGTATACTTGACGACACAGAGGTAGGTAGAGCAGTGGCCTTCCGTACCATACTGCTTTATATACTGGTGGTCACTGTCAGCAAACTGCAAAACTAAAATGCACCACAGGTATAGAATCTAGATGGATAGTATACTTGATGACACAGAGGTAGGTAGAGCAGTGGCCTTCCGTACCGTACTGCTATATATACTGGTGGTCACTGTCAGGAAAACTCTGCACTGTACTCCTCCTATATAATACAGCTGCTCCCCAGTCCCCACAATTAAGCAGTGTGAGCACAGATATATGCAGCACACTGAGCACAGATATGGAGTGTTTTTCAGGCAGACAACGTATACTGGTGGTCACTGTCAGCAAAACTCTGCACTGTACTCCTCCTATATAATACAGCTGCTCCCCAGTCCCCACAATTAAGCAATAAGCACAAATATTTACATCAACATTAATAAACGGAGAGGACGCCAGCCACGTCCTCTCCCTAACATTTCCAATGCACGAGTGAAAATGGCGGCGACGCGCGGCTGCTTATATAGAATCCGAATCTCGCGAGAATCCGACAGCGGGATGATGACGTTCGGGCGCTCTCGGGTTAACCGAGTCATATGGGAGAATCCGAGTATGCCTCGGACCCGTGTAAAATGGGTGAAGTTCGGGGGGGTTCGGTTTCTGAGGAACCGAACCCGCTCATCACTATTTAAAACCAGGACCGTTGGGGTGCCTCGAGGACCACGTTTGGGAACCTCTGCTGTAGGGTATACAGGGAGCCAGATAGGAACAGCCAGCTCTGCTGCTGGATCATTCAGGGGATTATACTCCCGTTGAAACTGAGATGCTATGTTGTGCCTCCTGATGAAGGCTCCCTGTGGGGTGAAAACGTTTGAGAAGCTGAGTATATTGTATTGTATCTATTTTTCATTAAACAGTTTTTATGTGAAAGCCGGCAGAGCGCCCCCTTTGGAACAATTTCTATATATGTATGTAAATACAGCACTGGTCACGCACCCATATCAGTGCCTGTCACAACCCCACACCCCCTGCGGAAGCACATGATAGGTCCTTCAAAAATTTCAGCACCAGGCCCATGAGGACCTTAATCTGGCACTGACTTCAGCATGACAGACCCCCGGCTCTCAGCAGCTCCGTCATTTTGATGGGCTGGTATCTAGTGGAATACCATTTCAGTTTTTATATACATTGTTGCAATATATTGCTAGATGGTCCTTGCATTCAGAATTAGCACTGAGGCCTCAAATCTCAAGGAGCATGTATAGTAAGATTTTTTCCCCCATGATTTCAGTACTTGTAGGTACAAACAACACACATAATATTATTGTCATAGTGCATGTACAGGTATGAATAGTGCAGAGCAACGCTAACGCACATTTCACTTATGCAGCTATATCAAGGCTATGGTTTCCAGAAATGTTCCCAAAATTGGAAATCATTTCATAACAATCTATAAGAGGAAATCAGTGAAATTAATGCTCTAAATGTGTGTAGTTTGCTGAGCCAACAAAAGAAGACAGCTGCAACTGCTTGTAAAGAGATATCGGCATGCAACTAGCTTTTATGAATAAATGCTTTGAGGAATGCAAAACTTTGAAAGTTGTAATCAGTAAGAAATGGTGACAAATGAACAACAAGGTGAAAAATAACATGAGCTGGAAAAGATAACTCTTCAAATTCTGATCTTAAAATAAATAAATTGAATCCTTATAAGCAAGACTAGTGTAGTGTGAATTAGAAGATCATCTAACTGTAAAGCATAAAGAATGTAAACAGAATGTTGTATAATTAGCTGAGACTCTCCAAGAGTGCAGTGAAGAAATGGAGGAATTCCTCAACTTGCTACAGTACCTGCTCACAATGAGTGCGCAAAGGCGACATGCTTACTGTAAATAAAATATTGCGAAAGAGACCCAGTTAACTGTAGAAAAGTAGCCATCAGTGCTTTCAAGTTTCAGGAAACAATCTCTACCAGAAGCAAACTTTGAATCTCACTAAAAGAAGCATGAGAGTCTAATGTGGAAATAGAAAGTCTCAACAAGGATACGAGTAATGGGATGTAAGTACAGTATGTCTGAAGAGACCTAAGGATGAGAGAATACGAAAAGATGAACTCTAATTCCAGGATCTCACATTTATAATTACACAAACCATTGAAAATGTGGCCAAGTAGCTGGAGCAGTTAAACAAGGTAAAAAGAGGTGGGGCATGGCCTGACTGACTAAGGGCGCAGTATATTTATTTCTGAGGTCCTGCTGTAGTGGCCCAGATATCTGCACCCCTGCACTACTATTTACTTTTTTATTGCTATCGCTGCTGGGACCCTCTCTGCTGCTGAAAGCTCTGTTTGTGGAGTGGTGGGACCCTTTCTTCAGATCCTGCGAATCGGGGACTACCTCTCTGAAAGAAGCCGCGGCCTCAGGTACCAGGCTACTCCTGGCCGGGTTACGTGTGCAGCCAGTGCTCCGGAGCCTCGGGTAAATCCTGCCGCGGAGGCAATGATGGAGCCCCCCCGTCTCCCTCATCCACTAGTGCCTGAAGCCAGACCCCTCTCTTACAGCTCCCTGCTCCAGCCTCAGCCGCACCGCTGACTGCGGCATACACACTGCCAGAGGCCGGGGGAGGTATTTAGCAGTGGATCTTGACCGGACTAACGGAATCAGAGGGGATGTCCTGCAGGACCCTTGGCTGACCCTCAGACTCTGCTCACACTCCCTGACAGCCTCCAGAGACCCTTCAGGGACAAGGCTCCCCAACTACACTCCCTGTGTTAATCCAAGTGGAGAGGCAGAGACCAGGTACTCTAGCTGAAGGGGATGTAGACACAGGCAGCAGCCATCTTAGCTACTGGTGCAGCTGTGCTCCTGATACTCAGAGAAGGTGTCCCAACTGAGGACAGGATTTGGAAGGTGGATTCCCTCCTTGTGGCTGCAGATACCCCCCTGTTCAGTGAGTACCCAATTAGCCTGTCTTTACTTATTATGAGACATATAATTCTGTGTATGGAGAATGGGGGACACATTTGAACATATCTCCAGCTCTGCGATAACTTCATAAAAACAGCTGCTCTCTGAATATCCCCCTTGTTGGACGTCCCTTCCTTGGTACCTTACCATAGTGTGGGAGATAATACACTGAGTCAATATCCGGCAATATTGCTTTGTACTCTGGGGACTTGGCAGGCCCATTCCCAGTGTCTCTACAAATACAACTCCAATTCATATAATCTGGAACATTTGGAGTTTGACCCTGGCACCTTGTAGTTGCTCAACACTTTCTTATATGATGTGATTATGCTATAGCTGGCTCTTAGTGCTCTCTTGATAGGTCTCATGGAGTAAGACCTCCCTGTCTTCCCATATGGGTTGATAGCTTGCTATTCATGCAGTAATATCGAGCCACTGACCTCCATACGGATAACCTTTGCCTCCCATTCAGCAGATCCCTTCACTACGTAAGGTTCCAGAGATTTCTCGACATGTCAACAAGATGTGGGGGTAAACCCCCTCACCTACCAGTGCCTGTATATTTCCCAAAGACCTACAATTTGAAACAGAAATCCTCTTCCTCCCCATCAGCGAACTCTGACCCCCTCGACTTCCTCTAAATCTTCTGCCACGCCAACGCTAACTGATTTGGGGATGGATCTAGATCCGCAGGCCCCCCTTACCACCCAGTCTATGTTCAAAATGTTTACCGCCTTCCACACTGATATACTTTCTGGACTGTACTCCTCAATCCAATCACTCAGAACAGACCTGGTTGGTATTGCGGGCCGCACAGAGCATTTGGAGGATAAGATGCAAGAACTGGTGACGTCACACAATGACCTGCTTACCTCTCACTCTGAGTTGCAAACTGAGGTGTATTCAATGCGTGAAAAAATTGGAGACCTCGAAGACAGGTGTAGGAGAAACAACCTCAAGATCAGAGGCATTCCTAACTCTGTGTCACCGGCGGAATTGAGAGATTATGCAAATAATCTATTCAAGAAACTTCTACCGCAAGCTACAATGCAAGACCTGATTGCGGACTGCATTCACCTTTTACCAAAACCAGTAGGATCCAACATAATGGGAGGCCTACAAATTTACCCCGATCTCTCTCAATTCACTTTGGCTAAGAGACGCTCCTTCCACCCGATTACTGCAGCTCTACGGGATAATGATATCCAGTACAGGTGGGGATTCCCAGTCAAAATTATCATCAGATATGACTCATCGTCCTACGTGATATCTTCCCTGGACGCTGGGGTGAAACTACTGGCGGACCGGGACATTGTGGTCTCCTTACCAAAATCAGCTGCCAGAGCCCCGATACCGATAGAGTGAGGTAACACTGTCTCTATGTTCTCTGATGCATATTGTTATGGGTTGTCTTTGAGTTACAGATCCGTTCCTGATCCCCTCTGCCGACTTTGTATATTGTGGGTTATTCCTTTGAATGCTGTCCCATACTAAATACCCTGTTCTCGTTGTAATTGTTGGACCAGTGTGCTCTCTTTATGTTTTCTGTTAATATATTTACATATTACTGCATGAATGAGACCCGTTAGAGGCCACTCCCCTGATGGTTTTTGTTTTGTCACAAGTTGTTGTAAGTGACAAACATGGTGGCCCTCATTATAGGGCCCTTTCAGTTATTTCCCTTTTTCTTCCTTCTTTTTGCTTCTCCCTCTTTCTCTTTTTTTTTTTTTTTTGCCCTTTTCCGGTTTCCCCCCCTTCCGTATGGAGTCCAAATGTACATTTAAGCTGACACTGTCCAGACTGTCCCGTATTCATTTTCCCAATGGTTAAGTTTTATTCCTTGAATGTTAATGGTCTTAATTCACCTAATAGGAGGCGACTAGCTTTGGAGTCTTTACATAGGAAAAAGGCTAGAGTAGTTGGCCTTCAAGAGATGCATTTTTCATCCAAGGCTCCTCCTGCCTTTTATAATGTGCGCTACCCCTCTAGTTAATTCACCAATGGCCCTTATAAAAGATACGGAGTGTCCATTTTACAATTCAATTCACTTTGAACTTATTTCCCAAATTTCGGATAAAGATGGATGCTATTTAATTTTAGTGGGGAAACTAGAAGGTAAAGTCACAACACTTGTCTCCTTATATGCTCCCAATACCAATCAGATTTCCTTTTTACGGAAACTATTTGAATCCATACAAAAGGTTCAAAAAGACCATGTAGTGATTATCGGAGACTTCAATGTTGTACGAGACGAAAAATTAGATAAATCCTTCTCTCCTATAAAACCCCTTAGAGGACTATGTTTCCAGGCCGGTTTGGGATGATTATTGTGTGAATTTGATCAATACGATGTATGGCGTATACAGTCTCCAAAGGTTAAAGACTATACCTTCTTCTCCCACGTGCACAATTCCTATTCTCACATTGGGGGTAATTCCGAGTTGTTCGCTCGTTGCCGATTTTCGCTATACTGTGATTAGTCGCTTACTGCACATGCGCAAGGTTCGCAGAGCGCATGCGCTTAGTTATTTTACACAAAAGTTAGGTATTTTACTCACGGCATAACAAAGCTTTTTCATCGCTGTGCTGATCGTAGTGTGATTGACAGGAAGTGGGTGTTTCTGGGCGGAAACTAGCCGTTTTATGGGAGTGTGCGGAAAAACGCAGGCGTTCGAGTTGCAAAACGCAGGAGTGGCTGGAGAAACGGGGGAGTGGTTGGGCAAACGCTGGGTGTGTTTGTGACGTCAAACCAGGAACGAAAAGGACTGAGCTGGTCGCAATGGCTGAGTAAGTCTGGAGCTACTCAGAAACTGCTAAGAAATTTCTATTCACAATTCTGCTAATCTTTCGTTCGCACTTCTGCTAAGCTAAGAGGGCAGCGGCTTAGCGTGTGCAATGCTGCTAAAAGCAGCTAGCGAGCGATCAACTCGGAATCACCCCCATAGATTTGATCTTGTTAGATAAGTGGTCACTACAGCACACGTCCAGTTCAACCATTAGCCCCGTAGTATGGTCTGATCATGCAGCAGTAACTTGGTCTT
Source organism: Pseudophryne corroboree (assembly GCF_028390025.1). Classification (NCBI taxonomy): domain Eukaryota; kingdom Metazoa; phylum Chordata; class Amphibia; order Anura; family Myobatrachidae; genus Pseudophryne; species Pseudophryne corroboree. Next base: position 477,539,366 of record NC_086446.1, read on the forward strand.
GGAATCTTAATCATTCCTATATGTCTTCCAGACCTTGGAGACTCCCAGGATATATATTAACTTCCCCTGAGGCGTCATCCGCTCTGGCTGACGCTTTGGAGACCTTCCTGGTTACCAACTCTCCCCTCGACACGTTGGTGTGCCCTAAAATCAGTCCTCCGAGGAGTAGCAATCCAAACAGGAGCCCAACTTAAGAAGCAGTACTTAAAGCAGCAGGAGGATTTAGAGCAATGCCTCCTCCAGGTGGAGTCCTTAAATAGAGCACACCCTTCCCGTCTTTTGAAACGTGAACTAGTATCCAGTAGAAATTAACTCCACACATTGTTCTAACAACGTATGAAACATGCTTACACTAAACTACAACAAAAGTTTTACACACTGAGCAATAAATCAGGTAAATTTTTAGCTTGCAAGTTGAGACTATGCCAAGTTAGAAACAAAATCAAATACATCCACACATCGGAAGGTCAGAAACTTCTAAACCCATCTGATATTGCGGAGGCATTTGCTAAATATTACACACAACTATACAATCTAAAATCTGATCCCGACACTGTGCAACCCACTCCCTCTCTCAGAACTTCTTTCTTGTCAGACCTTCCCCTCCCTAAGCTGTCCGAGGACACTTTAAACTCCCTTAACGTACAATGGTCTGAGGAGGAAATAGCGCTAGTTATCAAATCCCTGCCATCCGTGAAGGCCCCTGGCCCAGATGGATTCATTAATTCCTTTTATAAAAAATAATGCCTCTAATCTCATTCCAACCCTTGCCTCTTTATACAAATATGCCACTGATTGTGGATCTTTACCTGAAGAAATGCTACAGGCACATATCATCACAATCCCTAAGCAAGATAAAGACCCCTCCCTGTGCCAAAACTACAGACCCATTACATTGCTCAATATGAACCTAAATTCTTTTTCCACCCTTATAACGAATAGGCTATTGCCTTTTATTCATTCAGATCAGGTGGGGTTCGTCAGGGGTAGGCAATCAACAGACAATAAGAGAAGGGTTTTCGATCTTGCTGAATATATAACAATCAAGGGTGAGGAAACTATTTTCCTTTCCTTAGATGCTGAAAAAGTGTTTGACAGGTTGCACTGGGGATTTCTTTGTGAGATTTTATTGGGAATATAGCTCCCCAAAAGCTGTTGTGTTCAGCAATGGTTTTTTATCTCCCCCCTTTAAGATTTCAAATGGCACTAGACAGGGATGGCCACTATCACCCCTCATGTACGTTCTCGCAATAGAACCGATTGCAATTGCAATATGCCAATCCTTATCCTTCCCAGGCATAAAGGTTGGGTCGTCTCTTGGCCTGTTTGCGGATGATGTGCTTTTGTTTATTACACACCCCGACACTGCATTGCCGGCCCTACATGAGATTATTAAACACTACAGTGCAGCATCCTACTATAAACTCAACATATCTAAAACTGAAGCTCTACCGTTTAATTTAACACCAGCGAGGTTGTCTATATTTAAGAGTCTTTACAAATATAATTGGAAGAAGGACTATATTTTATATTTAGGTATTAATATCCCAAACTCCCTATCACAAATTGCAGACATCAATTACACTCCACTACTATCACAGATAGAAGCGTTATTACAAAGGTGGTTGGGATTGGAGGTGTCATGGTTGGGTAGACTAGCAACGTTTAAAATGTCAGATTTGCCCAAATTGATGGACCTTTTTTGCTCGATACCTTACCTAGTCCCCCAGAGGGTCATTGGTCAAATACACTCTGTGTTACTTAAGTACGATTGGAAAAAGAAACCTCCCCGTATAGCATACAGCCGCTTAACTAGAACACAGAGGTTTGGAGGGCTGGTAGTGCCAGACTTAAAGAAATACCAACTTGCTTGCCTTGTAGCACAAATAAGTGACTGGTCTTTACCCGCAGGCAGGAAGCAGTGGGTGGACCTAGAGAAACAGCTATGTGCACACGCCCCGCTGACTGATCTTTTGTGGATTCCGCTCCAACAGAGACCACTCTCACACATTACCTCACGTACTATCATAGACTCCTATTAGTGGTTTCTTCTAAAAATGTCTCTCGTCCTTCTCGTACACTATCGCTGTCTACTCTCTCAGGCCTTATTCCAGATTTGAATCTTTCTAAGTGGATATTATGTGGTATTGACACAATTTTGGAATTGGTAGATGGTACAACAATTACTTCATTTAGTACTCTGCAAGCCCAGTATATTACCCATTGGATAGCCAACTCATTACGGTCTTCAGGTCCAATGCTCTTGCCATCCCCCAACATCTTAGCGAGAATCACGTCCAGAAACGCCAAGGGTTCTATAGGATTCTGGTATGCTATGGACTACAGCTCTGAGAGGAGGATTAAAGCACCCACTCAACTCCAATGGGAAGTGGATCTTAACTGTTCATTTACCCAACAACAATGGGAGTTGATTTACTTTTCGTCACATACTATGTTCAAATGCACCAATCATATCGAAATGCACTTTAAACTGCTACATGGCCTTTATTTTACCCCTGCTAAGTTACACAAGATCTGGCCTACAGTGTCCAAATTATGTTGGAGGAACTGTGGGCAACACCTTCCATATCTTCTGGGCATGTCCTATACTCCCCCAAATGGAAAGAAGTATTTACATTTGCTTCCACAGTTATACGTATCCCCCTTTCAGAGTCACCTTCATTGACTTTATTACATATTTACCCAAAGGATCTACCTAATACTGATTGCTATGTTTTGGAACACGATTTCATTTACGGCAGGGGGGGCGTTAGCACAGGATTGGAAGAGCTCCGCTCCTCCTACACTCTTAAAAATTGTCCGGAAGGTCCATCATGCTTTTCAAATGGAGACCTCTGGCATACCCTACTCCCCTACAGCTAATTCCCCACTAGTTAAGTGGTCCCGGTGGCATGAATATTCAACATCTCGAGATGGGGCTAATGTAATTTTAAATCCAGATTGATCACAAGACCAGGAATCATGGGGTTCCTCGCTGTTATATATTTCTTGTTGACATTTTATATTGTACCTACCTTCTTTGTGTCCCGTATTGTATCTGTGCTATGTATCAGTACCTAATCTGGATGCTGGGTTTTGGACTCCCCCTTCCTTGTTTCTGTTTTTCCCTCCTTTTCTTCTTTCTGTATCCACTATGTATTACCTTGTGCCATTTGTTGTCCCACTGTGCCATGTGTTACCCTTTGCCATGAGTTATCCTGTGGCCCTTGTGCCATGCATTAGCTTGTGTCACCTGTGCCATGTGTTACCCCGTGCCCCCTGTGCTATGTATTACCCTCTGCCATGTGTTACCCTGTGCCTTCTATGCCATTTGTTACATCGTGCCCCCTGTATATTTTGTCCCCCGTTCTATGTATTACCCTGTATCCCATGTACTATGTACTAACCTGTGCCATTTTACCCTGTACCCCCCTGTGCTATGCGTTTCCCTGTGCTATGCATTATCCTGTTCCTCTATGCCATCTGTTACCTTGTGTCCCCTTTTGCTATGTATTGTCTTGTGCCATGTGCTACCCCTTTCTATGTATTACCCTCTGCCATGTGTTACCTTGTGCCCCCTCCCGTTCTATGTATTACCCTGTGCCCCCCATTCTATGTATTACACTGTGCCATGTGTTATCCTGTGCCCCCACCATTCTATGTATTACCTTGTGCCATGTGTTACTATGTGCCCTAATGTATGTTAATATGTGCCCCCGAGTAATGTATAATCCTGTGCCATGTGTTGTCCCACTGTGCCATGTGTTACCCTTTGCCCCCTCTGTACTATGTATTACAGTGTGGCACACTGTGGAGGCAGTATGATCTGTGAGGAGTCATGTGATGTAATGTCATCTCAGGACCGTCTGCCTATAAGGCCGTGATTGCTGCCCATTGCTGTGCTGCTTGCAGAAGTGATGGGATGTATGTTGAGTGGTATATATAGTAAATCTGGCTCTGATACTAGCCAGGGCCTCACCAACCATTGTGCTGTGCACGTCACTGGTGTCTAGAAGCACTGGGGCGTGCAACCATACAACCATAGGGTAGCTCTGTTGTCCAGTGTAGCTACCAATGTGCAACTGGTGTTCCCAATGTTGCATCATTTAAGTAAGCGGCGGATCTGAGGTGCCGGCAGTGGGCATCTCTGTGTACAAGGCAGCAGCTGTGGTATTAGAACTGCTGAGTGTGCAATTGCAGTCAAGGCAGCATATGCGTCTACCTCTGAGTCAGGTCCATAAAATGGTATTGACCAATCATAGGAGAGCCCTATACCAGTACCTTGCCTTGCTTGTCAAGGGTCCCATGGGGTCTGAAACTCCCAGTTCTCTGTGTTTGTCAGTAAAATGACCAGTTCCACTGACATTCTGATGAACTGACAGTATCAGGGGTGATTATACATTGACTCACAGAACGTAGCAGCACGCCCCTTATTATTTTGGGTCCTATATGTATACCTCAGCCCCGGGAGAGCCTAACAGCCATCAGAAATCATGGGCGTAGACTGAGATATTTTCACCTACTTTTCGTACAAATGAAGTGACAGGGCCATTCATTAACCGTGTAACACAGGTGATATCACTGATATCTCCTGGATACAATACTCCCCCGATCATTTCCACAGTCCCCATACTTTAGAATGTGGACATAGAAATTATGCCATTCACCCAGTTATGAAAAGCATTTCTATTGGAACTTGATAGTGTTACTGTACGCCATCCTGAGACAGCACCCGAATCCCATCACAAGCTGCATTGTACACTACAGCTTCTGCATTGTAAAAGTGTTAGGGTCTCCTGCCCTGTGCTGCCACGTCGTCACGGCAACCGGGAGACAAGTGCTAGCGGAGTAACCTGAGCGCAGCTGATATTCCGGTTCGGGTTTTTTGCTGTGCAGTGGTTACGGGCTCTGTGCACGGCAGGGGATCCGGTGCTGGTTTTTGTGCTCACAGTCTGTGAGGTCTGAGTGGGGCATGGACAGCACCTGCTTTATAAGGCCTCTTCTCAGGTTAAGCAGATGCTGCTGAATCTTTGTTGGTTAGTCAGTTCCTGAAAGTTAGCCAGTACTGTGTAGCTTTGTATTTGTTGTTGCTTGCTGCAAATAGGCCTGGGGATTTGGTACTACACTCTGCCAATCCAGACCTAGCAGTAAGACTGGAGTCAGTCGTTTAACCTGCTGGGGTTCTTTTGCTACTCTGTGAACTTAGCAGGTTTGCGGCTGTATTCTCAGACTGCCTGCCTAAATCCTGTCTCACTGTGCAAGGTGTTCAGGTATTCAGTTTAGTGGCAGTAAGCTGAACCTGTGCACTGCAAGTGAGGATTAGGATTGTGGAGACTCTCCTTGTGTCTATCATTCCATCTCTGACCAAGGAGTTAACTGCCACACCCGTTGGTAACCCTTTAGGGTTTTGCTGTTGCCCTTAGCAACAGCATTTCGGGTTCTCTACGTATTAAAACACAACATCTTGCTTTTTTTCATCTGAGCATTCCTAATAATAGGGAGACACCCAGTTTCTTAGCCTCTGGGCTTCTCTGTTCACTTTGTGTTTATTTTGTTACCCTATCACCTTCTGTGTACGTAATGTCATATTCCCCAGTCTGTCTGTGAGCTCATTTGTTTTGCATCCCTATCCGTTCAGACACCAGTACATTCCTGCAGGCACTGGTGTGCATAACAGTTCAGACACCAGTACATTCCTGCAGGCACTGCTGTGCATAACATATTCAGCAGCCTAATACTCCTGTTGAAATTTTGTGGGAATCTGGAGCATACCCCTCAAAATACGTTGCAACAGGTGGTCGATCAGGTGCAGGTCCTGACTCGACAATTTAATGATTTGTCCATTAAAATGCACACCTCCCAGGCCGCTGGCGGAACTCCCGCAGCAGCAGCACCTTCAGGGGTTAAGGAGCCGAAAGTAAATCTCCCGGATCGTTTTTCTGGAGATCGCTCGCAGTTCTTTTGTTTCAAGGAGAGCTGCAAGCTGTACTTCCGGCTTAGGCCTCAGTCTTCAGGGTCGGAGATTCAGCGGGTGGGCATAGTGATTTCCTTGCTACAAGGAGACCCACAGGTCTGGGCATATGGGTTGCAGCCTGACTGTCCGTCGCTTAAAAGTGTTGATGCTTTTTTTACGGCACTGGGCATGTTGTATGATGACCCCGACAAGACGGCCTCAGCCGAGGCTCAGATTTCGATCCTTAAGCAAGGGCGAAGGCCAGTTGAGGTTTACTGTACGGAGTTTCGGAGGTTGGCCCATGATACCCAGTGGAATGACCCAGCCCTGAGACACCAGTACCGAAGAGGTCTTTCTAACCAGATAAAAGACCAACTGGTACAATATCCCTTGCCTGATAGCTTGGATCAGCTCATGCAGTTATCCATCTGGGTGGATAGACGGCTGAGAGAGCGTAGGCTTGAAAGGGAGACCGAGGTTTCCTTCTTTCCCAAGGGAACCTCAGACTCTGAGGAATTTTCCGAGGAGCCTATGCAGATTGGGGCTACCCGCCTCTCCTCGCGTGAGAAAACGCGGAGGAGACAGCAGGGGTTGTGTTTGTACTGTTGGAATAAAGGTCATGTGGTAGTATCATGCCCAGAAAAGCCGGAAAACTTCAGGGCCTGAGGGTGATGGGAAATATCCTGTCAGGCCAGAAGTCAGAATTTCCCAAGAAGACTTATCATTCCGGTGACCTTGAAGATCCTCGGTCAAACTGTCAAGACTGAGGCCTTTGTGGACAGTGGGGCCGACGGGGTTTTCATGGACCGCCAATTCGCCCTGAAACACTCTGTTCCCTTAGTACCCTTGGCATCGGAAATTGAGATTTGTGGGTTAAACGGGGAGCCATTATCCCAAGGTAAAATTACCTCTTGCACTAGCCAGATTTCTTTGTTTATTGGAGCCACACACTCTGAAAAATTGTCCTTTTATGTGACTGTCTGTACTTTTGCCCCATTGGTGTTGGGGTTACCCTGGTTAAGGGCCCACGATCCTCAATTTGACTGGGTCTCTGGGGAGATTCTTAGTTGGGGTACTGATTGTTTCAGGAGTTGCTTGAGCCTTCCAGTCAGGCTCTCGCAGCTAAGTTTGCCAGGATTGCCAGGGTGTTATGCAGATTTTGCGGACGTGTTCTCCAAAAAAGTTGCAGAGGTACTACCTCCCCATCGCCCCTATGACTGTGCCATTGATTTGTTGCCAAATGCTAAGCTTCCCAAGAGCAGGTTGTACTCCCTGTCACGTCCTGAGACTCAGGCTATGGCAGAGTACATTCAGGAGAACTTGGCTAAGGGATTTATCAGACCTTCACAGTCTCCAGTTGGGTCGGGGTTCTTCTTCGTGGGTAAAAAGAACGGTTCGTTGCGACCCTGCATCGACTTCAGGGAATTGAACCGTATCACGATTAAAAACTCATACCCACTGCCTCTCATTTCGGTCTTGTTTGACCAGCTTCGTACTGCCACCATTTTTTCTAAGATTGACCTACGCGGGGCGTACAATCTAATCCGAATAAGAGAGGGGGATGAATGGAAGACTGCCTTTAATACCCACTCAGGGCATTATGAATATTTGGTGATGCCTTTTGGGCTCTGTAATGCCCCGGCAGTTTTCCAGGATTTCATGAACGATGTACTCAGGGAATATTTGGATAGATTCTTAGATGACATCCTAATCTTCTCCCATTCCCTGGAGGAACATCGGAAGCATGTACGCTTAGTCCTCCAGAAACTCAGAGACCACCGGCTTGGGGCGAAGCTGGAGAAGTGCGAATTTGAAGTTCAGCAAATCGCATTTCTAGGATATATTATCTCCCCAGAAGGTTTCCAAATGGAGGGTTCCAAGGTACAGGCAGTCCTGGATTGGGTGCAGCCCACTAGTTTGAAGGCGCTTCAGCGTTTCCTGGGCTTTGCGAATTTTTATAGACGATTTATCGCTGGATTTTCGTCTATAGTGGCGCCCTTGGTGGCACTCACTAAGAAAGGGGCGGATGTTGCTCACTGGTCTTGTGAGGCTAAAGCGGCTTTTGCCCGTCTCAAAAGGGCATTTGTCTCGGCCAAGGTGCTGCGACACCCAGATCCAGAGCGTCCTTTTGTGGTGGAGGTGGATGCCTCTGAGATGGGTATTGGGGCAGTGCTTTCTCAGATGGGAGTGTCTGATAATCGCCTTCATCCCTGTGCTTACTTTTCCCGTAAATTTTCGCCTGCCGAGATGAATTATGACGTGGGTAACCGGGAATTGTTGGCTATTAAGGATGCACTCGAGGAGTGGAGACACTGGCTTGAGGGGGCTAAGTTTGTAGTCTCAATTCTCACCGACCATAAGAATCTGGCATATTTAGAGTCAGCGAAGCGTCTCAATGCCAGGCAGGCACAATGGGCTTTGTTTTTTGCTCGCTTTAATTTTTTGATAACATATCGCCCTGGGTCAAAAAACATCAAGGCTGATGCGCTCTCTCGGAGTTTTGCTCCAATCCAGGAGACCACAGAGGAGCCGTTGCCCATTGTGTCCCCATCATGTATTAAAGTGGGCATTACCCAGGACCTCTTGTCATTAGTCCTTAGAGCACAGGAGCAGGCTCCTCCAGACCTTCCGGTAGGTCTTTTGTTTGTGCCTCCTAGGTTAAGACAGCGAGTGTTCCTGGAATTCCATGCCAAGAAGTCGGCAGGTCACCCGGGTATTGCCAGAACTCGGGAGTTGCTATCTAGGGCGGTGTGGTGGCCCTCGGTGGCTAAGGATGTGGATCAGTGGGTTCGGGCATGTGACATCTGTGCCCGAAATAAGACTCCTAGAGGGGTTCCTGTTGGCCCATTACATCCACTCTCTATCCCATCTAAGCCATGGACCCACATTTCAATGGATTTTGTGGTGGACTTGCCCAAATCCTCGGGGATGACAGCCATCTGGGTTGTCGTTGACAGGTTTTCGAAGATGGCGCACTTCGTTCCACTGGTTGGGCTGCCATCGGCCAGACGCCTGTCTGAATTATTTATGCTGCATGTTGTGCGTCTCCACGGGTTGCCACTTGATGTGGTCTCTGACCACGGATCCCAGTTTGTGGCCAAATTCTGGAGGGCATTTTGTTCCGATCTCCAGATTTCTGTCAGCTTGTCGTCAGGCTACCATCCGCAGTCTAATGGGCAGACTGAAAGGGTGAACCAGTCCTTGGAGCAGTTCCTCAGGTGTTATGTCTCCAAGTGTCAGACTGACTGGGTTGCTCATCTGTCCATGGCGGAGTTTGCCTATAACAACGCGGCTCACTCTGCTACAGGGATCTCTCCCTTCCTTTGTGTGTATGGGCATCATCCTAAGGCCAATTCTTTTGACCCCCTGGACTCCACGCCTGGTGGTTCCTCTGTGGTTTCGGTCCTTAGAGGTATTTGGAGGAAAGTGAAGAAAGCCCTTGTGTCTGTGTCATTAATGACCAAAAGGGTTTTTGATAAGCGGAAAAGACCCTGCAGCTTCAAATTAGGAGACTTCGTCTGGTTGTCTACCAAGAATTTGAAGTTGAGACAGCCATCTCGTAAGTTAGGCCCCGGTTCATCGGCCCTTATAAGATCACCAGGGTAATCAATCCGGTGGCATTTCAGTTAGACCTGCCCCGTTCTTTGGGTATCAATAAAACATTTCATTGCTCCCTTTTAAAACGGGCGATTAGTAATCCTTCTTCCAGTGGAAGACCTTCTCCTCTTCTGATACGTGGCCAGAAGGAGTTTGTTGTTGAAAGGATTCTTGACTCCAAGATGGTTCGGGGTCGGCTGTCATTTTTGGTGCACTGGAAGGGGTATGGCCCGGAGGAGCGGTCGTGGGTGCGCAGTTGTGATCTTCATGCCCCCAGACTGATACGCTCTTTCTTCTCGCAGTTCCCCGATAAACCCGGTGGTAGGGGTTCTTTGACCCCTCGTCAGAGGGGGGGTACTGTTAGGGTCTCCTGCCCTGTGCTGCCACGTCGTCATGGCAACCGGGAGACAAGTGCTAGCGGAGTAACCTGAGCGCAGCTGATATTCCGGTTCGGGTTTTTTGCTGTGCAGTGGTTACAGGCTCTGTGCACGGCAGGGGATCCGGTGCTGGTTTTTGTGCTCACAGTCTGTGAGGTCTAAGTGGGGCGTGGACAGCACCTGCTTTATAAGGCCTCTTCTCAGGTTAAGCAGATGCTGCTGAATCTTTGTTGGTTAGTCAGTTCCTGAAAGTTAGCCAGTACTGTGTAGCTTTGTATTTGTTGTTGCTTACTGCAAATAGGCCTGGGGATTTGGTACTACACTCTGCCAATCCAGACCTAGCAGTAAGACTGGAGTCAGTCGTTTAACCTGCTGGGGTTCTTTTGCTACTCTGTGAACTTAGCAGGTTTGCGGCTGTATTCTCAGACTGCCTGCCTAAATCCTGTCTCACTGTGCAAGGTGTTCAGGTATTCAGTTTAGTGGCAGTAAGCTGAACCTGTGCACTGCAAGTGAGGATTAGGATTGTGGAGACTCTCCTTGTGTCTATCATTCCATCTCTGACCAAGGAGTTTACTGCCACACCCGTTGGTAACCCTTTAGGGTTTTGCGGTTGCCCTTAGCAACAGCATTTCGGGTTCTCTACGTATTAAAACACAACATCTTGCTTTTTTTCATCTGAGCATTCCTAATAATAGGGAGACACCCAGTTTCTTAGCCTCTGGGCTTCTCTGTTCACTTTGTGTTTATTTTGTTACCCTATCACCTTCTGTGCACGTAATGTCATATTCCCCAGTCTGTCTGTGAGTTCATTTGTTTTGCATCCCTATCCGTTCAGACACCAGTACATTCCTGCAGGCACTGGTGTGCATAACAGTTCAGACACCAGTACATTCCTGCAGGCACTGGTGTGCATAACAAAAAGCTCTGTCCCCACCTTGCAGCTCTCAGCTCAACCTACCTCCTCTGCACCCATCGCAGCATGACCAGTCAGTATAGGGTTCACATGCTGGCTGCGCCTTCAAGCTGGAGGAAGGAGAGGAGGCATCAAGGGGAAATTCAGCTGCAGGCCAGAAGAGGCTGGTGGCGCGATGCTGGTGAGCTGGCTCCTGCAATCAGTGTGAATCAGAGGTGATGTATGGAACTCTGGAGAGAGCTTGCAGTGAGGGAGCAGGCACTAGGCAGAGTATATTGTGCGGAAGCAGTGGGCACTAGGGATAGGTTGTTGTGCATGGGCAGGGGAAGCTGTGCATGAGCGGGCACCTGGCAGAGAATGTGGTGCATGCAAAATTCCAAAAACTGGATTTTTTTTTGAGACACCCACTGGCAGCTTTGTAAATCCCAGAAGCTTTGTACAAAGATGCAGCGTCTGTCGCAGATCAGTTAATTATTAAAATTCTGGGTAGCCCTATAGGTATTCAGCATGGCCGCAGGAAGTAAAACGTCGAAGCTACTGTTACTGCATACAGAATTGCAGTCGTAAGCAATAACAGGCCACCAAATTGGTAGCGACATGCCTGTCTTTTTTGCCGTCACTTCCCTGTTGCCTCCCCTAAATGGTCTCTGACTGTTAATCAATGCTATCTGCGACTGCTGTCACAAGACCACTGTGGTACATGTGCAATGTGACTTAGAGAAATGTGCAGACTGACTTTAATAGCGCAACTGCAGAAAATGGGGTTTCCTCTGAATCAGGCCTGTTCGGTACAGACATCAACCGTTTGTCCCTTTTAAGGCATTTCACCTTTCAGAATGAAATATTCAACTGCAAAACAACTTGGAACCATTGTTTCCTTTGCACATTTTAGCTTTGGTATTGCCAGTCTGACATATCCTAAATCACTTCCATGGTAAAATGATTATTTACATTGGGTCTTGCACCATTTGATATGTATCCAGTTAATTGCACAATGCATATTATGCCAGCTGTAAAGTCCATTATTGTTGGGCCATTTTTATTTTTGTTTGAAGTGGACAATGGCTGATTGATTGCTTCAAGGATGGATTTCACTAGTGATCACATACATGTAAGAAGTTAAATAAATTTGTTCTATTAAAACCAGTTTGGGACACCTGATTCTACCTATTCATTTATGTAAAGTGGAAGACGTGAGACCAATGTAAGGTGATGAACCTTTATCTACCAGTTACTCTGTAGCATTGCACAGATGCTGAGGAAGGGCTTATATTACAGGGTTAATGAGTGCAGAATACCAGAGCACATAAGGAGCTGAAATTCAATGAAAGGTATTTTCATGGCATGATACAATGTATATCTCAACTTCTATTTCAGCTGACCCCTCTGGCCTTTGTGCTTAGAACAGGATTGACTTCAGTTTAACCCTTTTATTCTACATAATGCCTTTAAGAAAAACACTTATCTTTCCATAAAAAGTCACGTAGAATGCCAGTACCAAAAATGGGACCCAAGAAATTCCTTCCAGTTCAGTGCAAAAGAAGACACAACTTCTGTTTTCAGGAAATATACCTATACACTACTATCTGTGTCACAGAGGGGGTGATTCTGCTTAGACGTAAAAAAAGCAATGGATGTAAGCTTTCCATGTAATCACTTTATGTATGCATTTCAAATACACCGCTCATGTGTTCTGATGGTCAGTAGTGCCGAGAGTGGGGGGGGGGGGAGGGTACAAATTACCTGGGTCCATGTCTGATGGAGGGGCCCAGTGGGGGCCCAGGTATCCTCCCCACCTTACCTGAAATCAGCAGCTGCAGCTTTTCTTCTCAGCCCAGCACACAGTGCTGTGTGCTGGGCTGCAGTGTGCTGGCCTGCAGAGTGGGCAGGGAAAGTGCTTCAAATACAATTTTTTCTGTATTTTTTTTCTATGGATGCATGGCCACGCCTCTTGTGATTAGGCCATGCCCTCTGAAAAGCTCCTGGGGCCGGCCAGGCTCTCTACTGCCCTCGCTGGAAGGCATGCCATGCTCCTGTGAGTGGGTGTTTCTCATGTGCTAGACACGCCCCCAAAGAGATGTGACTATGCCCCCAGCATGCTGTGGTCACTCCCCCACCAGGGGGGGCCCAAGAAGTTGTTGTACCGGAGCCCAGGATTTCTCTTGGCAGCTTGGCTGATGGTTACTGCCGAGGAATGCAGATCAAAATTGCATGCAGACCCATGCAATTTGGATGGGTATTTTTGGGAGGTAACTGGGGATGAGGGGCTAACAGGCAGGGGCGTGTCGCTGGTGTGTTGGTGTCAGTGACTGCATCTAAAGATGAGGTTCCATTGACACCGGTGACCACGTTCCCTCAGACATTCTGAGCCAATGTCCGATGCTGCATCATTAGTGCGACATTGTACAATTACGGCTTAAATATAAATGCTAACACTCACGCCTGCCTGCAACTCTTGAACTGTTGCATTTATACCCCCCCTCGCCCACAGGACTCTTAGGTTCTTGGGACAGTATCTGGTCATTTAGTTCAATGAATTGTAAACTACTTGTCACAACTACTGATTAATTATTACATCACTAAATTAACTGCTCAGCTCACAGTCTGATCATTATACCAATGGATATTTAGTTACCTTTTACAGCATCTTTCACATACCACTGGATTTCCCAAATACACCCCTGTAAATGTAGTTACCAGCACCTCATGAAGTCTCGATCTTTAGCCCAAGTACTGGCTAACCTTTCCCTTAAGAAAAAAAAAGAGCCTCCTGCCACAATGTTAATGATAATTATCTGTGGATACTGTATGTGTGTATGTAAATATGGTGGCCCACTTTGATCAATATACGTGTGTGTATGCATGGTCGAACTGGTCCGCAGGGGAAACCCCTGGTGGCCCCCCCCCCCCCTGCTGGTGAGCCCACCTTCTCCTCTAGGGATCAAGGGCCTAATTCTGACCTGATCGCTGGGCAGCGATTTTTGCAGCCCTGCGATCAAATAGTCGCCGCCCACTGGGGGAGTGTATTTTAGCTGTGCAAGTGTGCGATCACATGTGTAGCAGAGCTGCACAAAGTGATTGTGCAGTCTCTGCGGAGCCCAGGACTTAGCAGCTGCGATCACTTTAGCCTGTCCAGGACCGGAATTGACGTCAGACACCCTCCCTTCCAACACTTGGACACGCCTGCGTTTTTCCAGACGCTCCCTGAAAACGGTGAATTGCCACCCACAAACGCCCTCTTCCTGTCAGTCACCTTGCGATCGCCCGTGCGATCGCTTTTTTCACACCATCCCGTTGCTATGCATTGATCCCCGTTGCTGCGGTCCATCACACCTGCACATTGCGGTGCATATGCATGCGCAGTTCGGTCCTGATCACAGGCTGTGAGAAAACGCAGCCTATCGATCAGGTCTGAAATACCCCCCAAGTTCCAGACCGTGCACTTGAGTTATGCATATGTCTATACTGCACAGGGCTGTGGTGTATTCAGTACAGAGCAGTGCTGTTAGTATCATGCATGCACTAGCAGTATTAACTATATTTATCAAGGGGCCCAGACCGGGCCAGACTGCCCATCTGGCATTTCTGGCAAATGACAGAAGGGCTGATGGGCCAGTCCTGTCATTCAGAGAGCCAGGAAGGCCGCGTGCAGCGCAGCCTACGGCTCTCTGTTATAGAGACGCCCCCTGCCCGTCTCCATGGGAATGGATGCGTGCCGCGAGTCCACACCCTCTGACTCATGGCCTGCCCCCACCCATTTCCATGAAAATGGGGGCGTGCCACGAGTCCACGCCCCCTAGACTTGAGGCACACCCCCATCGCTAGTGCGTGCATGTCCCCTTTCCGGGTGTGGGTGCCCCCTTTCCGGGCGCACGCACTTGCCAGGGCCAAATTTGGACTCCAGTCCGTCCCTGGGCCCAGGCCATGCACTCTCTAATGGTTAGCCAAAACCGTTGTGGTAGCTGACCACACCCCTAAGCATGGGCTGTTACTACTGCATTCCCCTGGTTGGTCCTTTATGCCCCTGTCCGACACTGTGTGTGACTTGGCTGGGCCATGTGCGGCATAAATGAATGGTTATTTGGACTTGGGGTGACACTTCTTCAGGGAGTTTCGTTGGCGCACGTGAGGGGGGGGGGGGGGTTCTGAGTATCTGGAGCCCCCCGATGAGCCAAGATTTCTATTTTGAGACGGAGATAGCTTTGTGTCCATCTCAGCAAATGCCGCAACTGCGGCCACGGAGCTCTCTGCTTACAGAATGTCCCGGGGGAGCTGCTGGCTGCACAAGCTCAGCAACAGCAGCTCTCTCCGTCCTCACTCTGCCGCCCTTCTGCTCCCAGCCCCTGATGGATTATGTAAGTTTGAAGCCAGTGTTTATGTGTGTATTTGTATATTTGTATGTACAGTATGTCTGGGTGTTTGTGCACTGGTGTATGTACAGTATGTATGGAAGTGTGTTTGTGTATGTATATGAATGTGGGCTATATATATATATATATATATATATATATATATAGAGAGAGAGAGAGAGAGAGAGAGAGAGAGAGAGAGAGAGAGATAGAGATAGAGAGATATATATATATATATATATATATATATATAGAGAGAGAGAGATATCTATCTATCTATCTATAGATATAGAGAGATTATATATATATATATATATATATATATATATATACACATACACACACACACACACACACACACACTATATTTATACATGCACATATACAAAAACACCCACGGAAACCCCCCTCGCTGAATCCTGCGTTTGCCACTGAGTTTATGCATGAGTTTGGTTGGATGGGCAGGAAAGCAAGTGTTTGTCTGGATTGGTTTATAAGCACTAGAAACAGGGTTGGACTGTCCCGCAGGGGTACAGGGGAAACCACTGGTGGGCCCCACTGCTGGGGGGCCCATCTCCTCCTCTAAGGTCTCAGACTGTGGACTTGAATTATACATTATAAATGTTACCTTATACTGCACATTACTATGGTGTATTTTCTATAGTGCATTGCTATTATTAATGTGGAACATTATCATGCATGCATTATCAGCATTTACTATATCTATTTATCAAGGGGCCCAGACCATGCACTCTCTAATGGTTAGCCAAGCCTCTGTGGCAGCTGGCCATACCCCCTCTGAAGACTGGCCACAACCTAAATATGGGCCCCTACCATTGCATTCATGCCCCAGTCCGACACTGACTAGAAAGAGTTTCCATGTAAAATAAATTGGGGTGCAATAAAATCAACAAAAGGCAGACTAGAGAGATCTATAAGTTCTTTACTGAAATTAAATTGTGTCATCAGATGTGCGTGCAGGTCTGACTTTGTGTAAACATATTAGTGGAGACTAGTGATCAGCTCAGTGGTGAAGTATTGCGTGTATAGCTGCTGCACTAAATGGGTGTGTTTTCAAAGCATAACCTGACAGAGAGTCTAATAAAATAAGTTACACAAACTTTGCCTAAGTATCCTACATCTTACAGAGATATATACGAGTGTCCACATGTATGTATACTGTGCCAACATAAGCCACTGGTAAGGAACACAGGGAAAGTGAACCTTCAGCATCTGGCACCATTTTTGCTGTATAGATAAATGTCCTAGTTACAGTATATGTGTTATAAGTAGCCAGTAAGCTGTGGCACTGGAAGAAGCTGCAGCATATCCTAAGGGCAGTACATTCTAAACTGTCTAGTCTAGTGTAAACCAATTGATTGTGTCAAGAGCTAAAAATCTATATTCAAAGTAATTAGTTGCAATAAAAAAAGTTTTCTATTCTCTGCTAGTTGTTATTATTATTAATAATAATAATAATAATAATAATAATAATAATAATAACAACAACACTTTGTTAATGCATTATATTTCCAGTAAATGAAAGAGCCAGTGATATCCGTGGCTGCTGTGAGTTGCTCTACCATATTTGGCCTGGACAATAAGCAGTCTTGACTTTCATAATAAAAAAAAAAAGTGCTGCTCTCCAGTAAGTTGCACTTACTAAACTGTGCTGTTCTGCCATACTGTATGCTGCTCAGCAGATACAAACATGGCCCCATTGCCCAATCATGTGATCACCCTCTTCTTTGGCAGCATTATGATATGTTATATAATTGAACTGTTTGCAGTGAACTGTAGGGTTAAGCCCAATAAGTGGCCGTTATTTAGTAATTGAACAAATACAAAGATAACAAGGCGGAAGATGATACACTGCGGAATAAAAAACTAATTATTACACAATCTTTAAAAATATACAATATATTAAACTGTAATACAGCCGTATAGGACTGAAGACAAAGTTAACATTTACTCTTAAACAGACTTATACTGTAGTATATTGAGCTCATATAACACATACATCTGTGACCACAAGTAATGAGTCCATATGATATAAGAACTATATCCAACTGTGCTAGTGTGGAATTCCGTGAATGATCCAGCTTAATCCAATGGATGGCTGATATTTCACATCCGATTATACATAGTTTCATCGGTGTATCACACCAAGCAGCTGATAGTATAGTTATATCATCTAGACTGTCTAGTATGGGAAAGGTAAGTTAATTTAGTAGAGATGCAACAGCCAAGTTATTGGATGGAGAAATGCGTCAGTTGACGCTGTGACTCACTGACATGCCTCTGGAACGCATGCTGACAAGACCGAATCAGCATGGAACTGGGAGTTACTATATTGTCGTTCTATTTTATGGATTCATGTCTGATTATTTACTAACTTTGCTCAAAAGTGCAAATATGTACTAAATGTACAGTAACCAATCAGCAATTAGTTTTTGTCTGTGTAATACCAGTTATACAATTACAGTGTATGGTGTTTGCTGCATTTAGCGCAGATTTGCACCTTTTAATAATTCTGATTCCAGAGAACTGTACAAAACTAATATATACAGTAGGTTGTGCCTGTAGTTGGACGGCATAGATCCTATGCAGGCAGCCTGCTGTGTAAAATGTAGCAGGGTGGTGGCACTGAATGGGTTAAGATATGAAAGATATTGAATTTGTTTTCTAGCATTTAATGTTTTAGCTTGGAGTTATTATGATTTAATGCTTTGGAATAGGTGAGTGGAGTAAGAATAAGAGATGAGCGGGTTCGGTTTCTCTGAATCCGAACCCGCCCGAACTTCATGGTTTTTTTCACGGGTCCGAGCAGACTCGGATCCTCCCGCCTTGCTCGGTTAACCCGAGCGCGCCCGAACGTCATCATGACGCTGTCGGATTCTCGCGAGACTCGGATTCTATATAAGGAGCCGCGCGTCGCCGCCATTTTCACACGTGCATTGAGATTGATAGGGAGAGGACGTGGCTGGCGTCCTCTCCATTTAGATTATAAGAGAGAGAGATTTACTGGAGCTTAGGACTAGGAGGAGTACTGTAGAAGTGTAGAGAGTGCAGAGAGTTTACTAGTGAGTGACCACCAGACAGTGCAGTTTATTTAATATATCCGTTCTCTGCCTGAAAAAAGCGATACACACAGTGACTCAGTCACATACCATATCTGTGTGCACTGCTCAGGCTCAGCCCAGTGTGCTGCATCATCTATATATATTATATATCTGTCTGACTGCTCAGCTCACACAGCTTATAATTGTGGGGGAGACTGGGGAGCACTGCAGTGCCAGTTATAGGTTATAGCAGGAGCCAGGAGTACATAATATTATATTAAAATTAAACAGTGCACACTTTTGCTGCAGGAGTGCCACTGCCAGTGTGACTGACCAGTGACCTGACCACACTGACCACCAGTATAGTTAGTAGTATACTTATATTGTGATTGCCTGAAAAAGTTAAACACTCGTCGTGTGACTTCACTTGTGTGTTTTTTTTTTTTTATTCTATAAAAATAAAACTCATTCTGCTGACAGACAGTGTCCAGCAGGTCCGTCATTATATAATATATAATATATACCTGTCCGGCTGCAGTAGTGATATATATATATTTTGTATATCATTTATCATCCAGTCGCAGCAGACACAGTACGGTAGTTCACGGCTGTGGCTACCTCTGTGTCTGCACTCGGCAGGCAGTCCGTCCATAATTGTATACCACCTAACCGTGGTTTTTTATTCTTCTTTATACATACATACTACTACGACATCTCTTTATCAACCAGTCTATATTAGCAGCAGACACAGTACAGTACGGTAGTTCACGGCTGTGGCTACCTCTGTGTCTGCACTCGGCAGGCAGTCCGTCCATAATTGTATACCACCTAACCGTGTTTTTTTTTTCTTTCTTCTTTATACATACATAGTTACATAGACATCTCTTTATCAACCAGTCTATATTAGCAGCAGACACAGTACAGTACGGTAGTTCACGGCTGTGGCTACCTCTGTGTCTGCACTCGGCAGGCAGTCCGTCCATAATTGTATACCACCTAACCGTGGTTTTTTTTTCTTTCTTCTTTATACATACATAGTTACATAGACATCTCTTTATCAACCAGTCTATATTAGCAGCAGACACAGTACAGTACGGTAGTTCACGGCTGTGGCTACCTCTGTGTCTGCACTCGGCAGGCAGTCCATAATTGTATACTAGTATCCATCTCCATTGTTTACCTGAGGTGCCTTATAGTTGTGCCTATTAAAATATGGAGAACAAAAATGTTGAGGTTCCAAAATTAGGGAAAGATCAAGATCCACTTCCACCTCGTGCTGAAGCTGCTGCCACTAGTCATGGCCGAGACGATGAAATGCCAGCAACGTCGTCTGCCAAGGCCGATGCCCAATGTCATAGTACAGAGCATGTCAAATCCAAAACACCAAATATCAGAAAAAAAAGGACTCCAAAACCTAAAATAAAATTGTCGGAGGAGAAGCGTAAACTTGCCAATATGCCATTTATGACACGGAGTGGCAAGGAACGGCTGAGGCCCTGGCCTATGTTCATGGCTAGTGGTTCAGCTTCACATGAGGATGGAAGCACTCAGCCTCTCACTAGAAAAATGAAAAGACTCAAGCTGGCAAAAGCAGCACAGCAAAGAACTGTGCATTCTTCGAAATCCCAAATCCACAAGGAGAGTCCAATTGTGTCGGTTGCGATGCCTGACCTTCCCAACACTGGACGTGAAGAGCATGCGCCTTCCACCATTTGCACGCCCCCTGCAAGTGCTGGAAGGAGCACCCGCAGTCCAGTTCCTGATAGTCAGATTGAAGATGTCACTGTTGAAGTACACCAGGATGAGGAGGATATGGGTGTTGCTGGCGCTGGGGAGGAAATTGACCAGGAGGATTCTGATGGTGAGGTGGTTTGTTTAAGTCAGGCACCCGGGGAGACACCTGTTGTCCGTGGGAGGAATATGGCCGTTGACATGCCAGGTGAAAATACCAAAAAAATCAGCTCTTCGGTGTGGAGGTATTTCAACAGAAATGCGGACAACAGGTGTCAAGCCGTGTGTTCCCTTTGTCAAGCTGTAATAAGTAGGGGTAAGGACGTTAACCACCTCGGAACATCCTCCCTTATACGTCACCTGCAGCGCATTCATAATAAGTCAGTGACAAGTTCAAAAACTTTGGGTGACAGCGGAAGCAGTCCACTGACCAGTAAATCCCTTCCTCTTGTAACCAAGCTCACGCAAACCACCCCACCAACTCCCTCAGTGTCAATTTCCTCCTTCCCCAGGAATGCCAATAGTCCTGCAGGCCATGTCACTGGCAATTCTGACGATTCCTCTCCTGCCTGGGATTCCTCCGATGCATCCTTGCGTGTAACGCCTACTGCTGCTGGCGCTGCTGTTGTTGCTGCTGGGAGTCGATGGTCATCCCAGAGGGGAAGTCGTAAGCCCACTTGTACTACTTCCAGTAAGCAATTGACTGTTCAACAGTCCTTTGCGAGGAAGATGAAATATCACAGCAGTCATCCTGCTGCAAAGCGGATAACTGAGGCCTTGACAACTATGTTGGTGTTAGACGTGCGTCCGGTATCCGCCGTTAGTTCACAGGGAACTAGACAATTTATTGAGGCAGTGTGCCCCCGTTACCAAATACCATCTAGGTTCCACTTCTCTAGGCAGGCGATACCGAGAATGTACACGGACGTCAGAAAAAGACTCACCAGTGTCCTAAAAAATGCAGTTGTACCCAATGTCCACTTAACCACGGACATGTGGACAAGTGGAGCAGGGCAGGGTCAGGACTATATGACTGTGACAGCCCACTGGGTAGATGTATGGACTCCCGCCGCAAGAACAGCAGCGGCGGCACCAGTAGCAGCATCTCGCAAACGCCAACTCTTTCCTAGGCAGGCTACGCTTTGTATCACCGCTTTCCAGAATACGCACACAGCTGAAAACCTCTTACGGCAACTGAGGAAGATCATCGCGGAATGGCTTACCCCAATTGGACTCTCCTGTGGATTTGTGGCATCGGACAACGCCAGCAATATTGTGTGTGCATTAAATATGGGCAAATTCCAGCACGTCCCATGTTTTGCACATACATTGAATTTGGTGGTGCAGAATTTTTTTAAAAACGACAGGGGCGTGCAAGAGATGCTGTCGGTGGCCAGAAGAATTGCGGGACACTTTCGGCGTACAGGCACCACGTACAGAAGACTGGAGCACCACCAAAAACTACTGAACCTGCCCTGCCATCATCTGAAGCAAGAAGTGGTAACGAGGTGGAATTCAACCCTCTATATGCTTCAGAGGTTGGAGGAGCAGCAAAAGGCCATTCAAGCCTATACAATTGAGCACGATATAGTAGGTGGAATGCACCTGTCTCAAGCGCAGTGGAGAATGATTTCAACGTTGTGCAAGGTTCTGATGCCCTTTGAACTTGCCACACGTGAAGTCAGTTCAGACACTGCCAGCCTGAGTCAGGTCATTCCCCTCATCAGGCTTTTGCAGAAGAAGCTGGAGACATTGAAGGAGGAGCTAACACGGAGCGATTCCGCTAGGCATGTGGGACTTGTGGATGGAGCCCTTAATTCGCTTAACAAGGATTCACGGGTGGTCAATCTGTTGAAATCAGAGCACTACATTTTGGCCACCGTGCTCGATCCTAGATTTAAAGCCTACCTTGGATCTCTCTTTCCGGCAGACACAAGTCTGCTGGGGTTGAAAGACCTGCTGGTGACAAAATTGTCAAGTCAAGCGGAACGCGACCTGTCAACATCTCCTCCTTCACATTCTCCCGCAACTGGGGGTGCGAGGAAAAGGCTCAGAATTCCGAGCCCACCCGCTGGCGGTGATGCAGGGAAGTCTGGAGCGACTGCTGATGCTGACATCTGGTCCGGACTGAAGGACCTGACAACGATTACGGACATGTCGTCTACTGTCACTGCATATGATTCTCTCAACATTGATAGAATGGTGGAGGATTATATGAGTGACCGCATCCAAGTAGGCACGTCACACAGTCCGTACTTATACTGGCAGGAAAAAGAGGCAATTTGGAGGCCCTTGCACAAACTGGCTTTATTCTACCTAAGTTGCCCTCCCTCCAGTGTGTACTCCGAAAGAGTGTTTAGTGCCGCCGCTCACCTTGTCAGCAATCGGCGTACGAGGTTACATCCAGAAAATGTGGAGAAGATGATGTTCATTAAAATGAATTATAATCAATTCCTCCGCGGAGACATTGACCAGCAGCAATTGCCTCCACAAAGTACACAGGGAGCTGAGATGGTGGATTCCAGTGGGGACGAATTGATAATCTGTGAGGAGGGGGATGTACACGGTGATATATCGGAGGGTGATGATGAGGTGGACATCTTGCCTCTGTAGAGCCAGTTTGTGCAAGGAGAGATTAATTGCTTCTTTTTTGGGGGGGGTCCAAACCAACCCGTCATATCAGTCACAGTCGTGTGGCAGACCATGTCACTGAAATGATGGTGTGCATGTCCTGTTTTGTTTATACAACATAAGGGTGGGTGGGAGGGCCCAAGGACAATTCCATCTTGCACCTCTTTTTTCTTTTCTTTTTCTTTGCATCATGTGCTGATTGGGGAGGGTTTTTTGGAAGGGACATCCTGCGTGACACTGCAGTGCCACTCCTAAATGGGCCCGGTGTTTGTGTCGGCCACTAGGGTCGCTAATCTTACTCACACAGTCAGCTACCTCATTGCGCCTCTTTTTTTCTTTGCGTCATGTGCTGTTTGGGGAGGGTTTTTTGGAAGGGACATCCTGCGTGACACTGCAGTGCCACTCCTAGATGGGCCCGGTGTTTGTGTCGGCCACTAGGGTCGCTAATCTTACTCACACAGCTACCTCATTGCGCCTCTTTTTTTCTTTGCGTCATGTGCTGTTTGGGGAGGGTTTTTTGGAAGGGCCATCCTGCGTGACACTGCAGTGCCACTCCTAGATGGGCCCGGTGTTTGTGTCGGCCACTAGGGTCGCTAATCTTACTCACACAGCTACCTCATTGCGCCTCTTTTTTTCTTTGCGTCATGTGCTGTTTGGGGAGGGTTTTTTGGAAGGGACATCCTGCGTGACACTGCAGTGCCACTCCTAGATGGGCCCGGTGTTTGTGTCGGCCACTAGGGTCGCTAATCTTACTCACACAGCTACCTCATTGCGCCTCTTTTTTTCTTTGCGTCATGTGCTGTTTGGGGAGGGTTTTTTGGAAGGGACATCCTGCGTGACACTGCAGTGCCACTCCTAGATGGGCCCGGTGTTTGTGTCGGCCACTAGGGTCGCTAATCTTACTCACACAGCTACCTCATTGCGCCTCTTTTTTTCTTTGCGTCATGTGCTGTTTGGGGAGGGTTTTTTGGAAGGGCCATCCTGCGTGACACTGCAGTGCCACTCCTAGATGGGCCCGGTGTTTGTGTCGGCCACTAGGGTCGCTAATCTTACTCACACAGCTACCTCATTGCGCCTCTTTTTTTCTTTGCGTCATGTGCTGTTTGGGGAGGGTTTTTTTGAAGGGACATCCTGCGTGACACTGCAGTGCCACTCCTAGATGGGCCCGGTGTTTGTGTCGGCCATTAGGGTCGCTTATCTTACTCACACAGCGACCTCGGTGCAAATTTTAGGACTAAAAATAATATTGTGAGGTGTGAGGTATTCAGAATAGACAGAAAATGAGTGTAAATTATGGTTTTTGAGGTTAATAATACTTTGGGATCAAAATGACCCCCAAATTCTATGATTTAAGCTGTTTTTTAGTGGTTTTTGAAAAAAACACCCGAATCCAAAACACACCCGAATCCGACAAAAAAAATTCGGTGAGGTTTTGCCAAAACGCGTTCGAACCCAAAACACGGCCGCGGAACCGAACCCAAAACCAAAACACAAAACCCGAAAAATTTCAGGCGCTCATCTCTAGTAAGAATGTGTGAGAACTGTGGTGTGATGAGGGAATTTAATAAGGTGTAATTCCTAATTCTCTCATTTATTGTTAGGCAGATAAATTCTATACATAAAGCACAATGGTACTGAGAATTACACCCAGCATATTAAACAAAATAAGTAGTACTGTGCAGTTGCCAATACATATTCTCAGCATTAGTTTGAGCCATTACCCCAATAACTGTAATTCATGTCATTTGGTTGTCTTTTATTTGAGTTTGAGTCACTGAACCAATGAAAATCGAGACGTATAATATTAAGTATAACCCAATGTACCATGGAGGGACCTCAGCAGATATCTCCAATATCTGCTGTTGTCCGTCCATTTTCTACAGCAGCCGCAAGACCCATAGCTTTCTATGGAGGATGAAAAACTGTCAGATTTACCAAACTCCTGAATACTAAGCATTCCAGAGTGTGGCTTCCTGCAGCTAATGCCATCTGAAGATGGCGTAAGTTGCTGTAGCCTATGGGCTACATTTTGCAAAAACTACCAGGAGAGGGTTCCTCTGGAAACCTTCCCTGGTAATGGCTGCCACACATGCGTGGTCAGTAGACCATGCATGCAAAGGCGTCCCAATAGAGGAGTGAAGAAAGCGCTACTGTAGTCATTTCACTCCAAGCACACCTGTCTCTACATGTGGACATTGATACCGTACATCTGGGCGGTACTGGATTACTTATTGCCGCGAATAGTATCTTATAATGAGTATATTGGCAGTACAGTTGTATAAAAATATTCCTAGTGGTATGTATTTGGCTTAATGGAGAGCTATCGCAGGCAGAACGTCTGCCTCACCCCTGGTTGAGAACCTGTCATAATAACTTGAGACCCCAGAATTCTGTACAGGACAAAGCTCTAAAAATGGCAGCTATTTTTGCTGGTATTGTGACAGTTACTATGAGATGGTATCCGTTTGGATGGTCGACCATGTTATGGTCAACAGTCATTAGGTCGACCACTATTGGTCAACATGGACACATGGTTGACATATGAAAATGGTCGACACATGAAAGGTCGACACATGAAAAAGTTGACATGAGTTTTTCCAAAAAGTTTTCTTTTGGGGAACTTTTCCATACTTTACGATCCACGTGGACTATGATTGGGAACGGTAATCTGTGCCAGGCACAGTGAGGCCCCTTGCCCGAAGCATGGCGAGTGAAGCAAGCCATGCGAGGGGATGCGGTGCACTAATTGGGGTTCCCCGTCACTTTACGCACAAAACGACACCAAAAAAAGTAAAAAAACTCATGTCGAGATTTTCATGCATCAACTTTTCATGTGTCGACCATTTTCACGAGTCGACCATTTGTCCATGTCGACCATGCCAATGTCGACCAATAGTGGTCGACCATTCATACCGGAACCCTATGAGATCCACTGTTCCTTTGCAATCTACAAAATCTGAATACATGACGCAAAGTTTTCTCTTTGCATGGTGATAACTCCATGTGTTCGTAATAAGCATTAGTTGCCTGTGGGTATGGAGAGAACCGTTACTCCCTGTGGGTATGGAGAGAACTGTTACTCCCTGTGGGTATGGAGAGAACTGTTACTCCCTGTGAATGTGGAGATGCTGACTCCCTGGCATAGGAACCAGCTCTGTGGTTGTTTGACCACCCCAATTATTTTTGCTTCTGCTATCCACGCCTATGCATGGCATTTTCATGGATATTTGAGCACTCTCAGTCATTAAAAAAAAACCTGACTCTAACGCCCACTTGTGATCTTGACTCACGGAATGTAATCAGTGCTGCTAAGATTTTTATGAGTAAATGAAACTCACTGATATTTTAGCAGGTGATATGTATGATCACCATAGTGATTTGTGTATGAGGTATATGTGTGGACAAACATGGAATGTGCCTAAAAACAGTCTGCCTAATGCAACCACATCTCTTAAGTACCAAACATATGTTCTCTTTGGGCTCACAGCTTTTGGCTGTCAGTTATCATTGGCTGCCAAGACTTTGAGATTATCCATTGTTAAATTGTATTTAAATCATTACTCAATGAATGTAGCACCTGCTAGGGCACACCATGACTTAAACTAGACTAATAATAATAATAATAATAATAATAAATGTGCTATGAAAATTATAATAGTTAAGGGGGAGATTTATCATAGCTTGGAAAGAGGTAAAGTGGAGAGAGATAAAGTGGAGAGAGATAAAGTGCCAGCCAATCAGCTCCTAACGGTCATCTTACGAGCTGTGTTTGAAAAATAACAATATGTCCACTTTATCTCTCCCCAAGCTTTGATAAAGCTCCCCCTTAAGGAGAGCAGAATGGCAATAATTGGAATGGAGAGAGTTAAACCTCCTTGGCTGGGGGTGGAGCGACATGGGATGATAGGTTATGGGCCAATAGGAAAGTTTAGGGGTGGTGTTAGTGGAGAAATCTGGCTGTGTCTGGGTTGTACTATTGTCTCTTCATTTTGCCTTCCCACCCTCCCGCCCCCCTCTTTTAGTTAGTTGCTCTCATTGGTTTTGGTTTAGGGTTGTTAGCAGTTGTTTTTGTTAGCTATTTGGCGGGAAAGAGTGTCAGTGTCAGGAATCGACTTACCAGGCTGTCATCCGTCCGCCGCTGCGGACTCCGTCCTGGCTCCCTGCGGTCACCGGTCGCCTATGCCCCTGCCATGGGTCATCATCTGGATCCTGGGGGTACTGCTGAGACAGCAGGCATGTAGCGCGCCGCGTCCCCGCTGGGCCGCGGCGTGGGCGCCGCCATGACAGTCTGCAATAGCCAGTATGCTGCGGCCAATCCGGTGCGTGGCCGCACCCACCTTTCCTGCACTCATCCAATCCCTGCGTACCATGGGGTATATAGGAGGCTACAGGTACAGCTCACAGGCATCCTGGACTTTGTGTCTATCTGCGACCTACATGAAAGGATCGGTTCCTGTCTCTCCTGAGTTCCTGGTTCTCTGCTAAGAACATTATACTCCTGGTTACTCTGCATTCTCCCGTGGAACTTCAAGGCTCAGCAATACCTGCAACCTGCATAAGGCTTCACACTCATCACCACCTTGTGTGCTTCAGCCTGCAGTTGAAGACAAACTCCAGGTGCGTTCATTTCCTCCACCTGTGACACAGCTTGCTGCTGCCAGTGCCCATCACCTGCACTGTGAGTCGGTCTCCTGCTTATGCTCAGGTTTGCCATATCATCTACTGCCTAGTTTCCCGTTTTAACCCTGCACTGGTTTCCAAGCCAGAACCATTCCATAAGACATTCTGCTCTTCTGATTTATATTCTGGATATTATTTCTCAAATTCATTTATTATTCATTTGCCATAGACTTTCAGATTCATTACTGAGTGATTGACTTTTTTCACCTGTTATTATTATTTCTGCTGCAATAACTGTTATACATCTGCCTAATAAAAATACCTTTGCGCTCATGCGCAGGAACGTTATTCAACCTCCTCGTTTCCTTCCTTCCACCTCCACTGACCCACTAGCGCCCCCTCCGGGGACACAGACCGAACACAATCTGACAGTAAGTCCAGGATCGATGGACTCGGATGGTGGACGGAGTGTGGGGTCAGAGGCCTTGCAAGATCTGGTCTCCCGTCTGGATGGTCAAGAGGTTGCGCAGCAGCAGATGCTTCACTTTCTACAAGGGATGTCTTCCCGATTGGATACACTGCAGCAATCCCTGCCCAGTGTACTTTCACCTACTGTTCCAGTTACTCCAGCACCTGCCAGTGCTGTAAATTCTTCTACGTCGGCTGCATCAGTTCCAGTATCACGCCTGCACCTGCCCGTGCCGAGCAAATATAATGGCAGTCCTAAACTATGTCGCGGCTTTCTCAATCAGTGTGAAATACAGTTTGAGTTATTGCCACATAACTTTCCCACACCAAGGTCCAAGGTTGCCTACATCATTTCCTTACTCTCTGGTTCTGCTCTGAGTTGGGTGTCTCCTCTGTGGGAACGTGCTGACCCTCTGATCAACAACTACTCAGACTTCGTGTCAACCTTTAGACGGATCTTTGACGAACCTGGTCGAGCAACATCAGCTTCGGCAGACCTGATCCAACTTCGTCAAGGTAACCGAAGCATGGGACAATATGTCATCCAGTTCCAGACGTTGGCTGCAGAGATCCAGTGGAACAACCAAGCTCTGGTAGCAGCCTTCTGGCACGGACTTTCGGATCGGATCAAGGACGAATTGACAACCCGTGACATTCCTGTTCAACTGCCTGATTTGATCTCCCTATGTATTAAGCTGGACTCTCGCATCCGCGAACGCAATAATGAACGCGCTCGGAGTGAGTCTCGCAGACCAAGGTACATACCTCCTGTACAGTTCCAGTCTCCCTCTTCTGACGAGCCTATGCAGATTAATAGGTCCCGCCTATCTCCTGAAGAGCGGGCAAGAAGAATACGGGAGAGGCTCTGCCTGTACTGTGCTGCTGCGGGTCATCAAATTAACTCCTGCACGATGCGTTCGGGAAACGCCAGATCCTGACTTGTAAGGGAGGAGTCAAGTTAGGATCTCTCAGTCAAGCTCCTTCCCAACAAGACCTCATTCTTCCAGTGACGCTAGAAACCTTCGTTGGGCTCCAGTCTGCGTCAGCATTAGTGGACTGCGGTGCTGCAGGAAATTTTATCACCCAAGCTGCCGTAAATAAATTTCGTCTGTCTACCTGTGAACTTTCTTGTCCTGTATACATTACTGCTGTGGATGGTAGTAGAATCTCTAAGGGGAACATTTCACATCAAACTACCCCAGTGGTTCTGGGAGTTGGATTTCTTCATTCAGAACTGATCAAGTTCCTGGTCATCCCTCAGGCCACCCAGGAGATTGTCTTGGGCATGCCTTGGCTCCAGCTACATAACCCACAGTTCAACTGGACAACGTTGCAGCTTACCTCATGGGGTTCACATTGTCACCAATCCTGCTTAGCCCAAGTGTGTCCCATTAAATCAACCGAAGTAAAGTCACAGCTAAGTCTTCCAGCAGTTTATCAAGACTTCGCAGACGTCTTCTGTGAAAAGGCTGCTGATATTCTGCCGCCCCATAGGGAATGGGATTGTCCCATCGATCTCCTTCCTGGCAAGAAGCCACCTAGGGGGCGCACCTACCCTTTATCTGTTCCTGAAACAGAGGCGATGAGTAATTACATCAGAGAGAATCTCCAGAAAGGATTCATCCGTCCGTCATCATCACCCGCTGGTGCAGGTTTCTTCTTTGTCAAAAAGAAGGATGGAGGACTGCGTCCATGCATTGACTATCGGGGTCTCAATGACATTACCATCAAAAATAGTTATCCTTTACCACTCATTACCGAACTTTTTGATAGAGTTAAGGGGGCCCGCATTTTCACCAAGTTAGATCTCCGCGGTGCCTATAATCTCATCAGAATCCGGAGTGGTGACGAGTGGAAAACAGCTTTCAACACTCGAGATGGCCATTATGAATACCTGGTAATGCCATTTGGGTTGAGTAATGCTCCAGCGGTATTCCAACACTTTGTGAATGAAATTTTTCGAGATGTGCTGTATAAATACCTCGTTGTCTACCTAGATGATATTCTTATCTTTTCTCAAGACCTTCCATCTCATCGCCTACAAGTCTGTGAAGTTCTCCGACGTCTTCGTGAGAATCGTCTCTACGGGAAACTATCTAAATGCACCTTTGAAGTTCCCTCTATACCCTTTCTGGGTTATATAATCTCCGGATCGGATCTTCAGATGGACCCGACGAAATTGGAAGCCATTGCCAACTGGTCCATTCCAACTTCCCTCAAAGCTATCCAGCGGTTCCTGGGTTTCGCCAACTACTATAGAAAATTTATTCGAGGATTCTCCACTCTCATCGCTCCTATTACCAACCTGACTCGGAAAGGGGCAGATCATTCCAACTGGTCAGAAGAAGCCTTGGCAGCCTTCCGGAAAATCAAGCTAGCCTTTATGTCTGCTCCAGTGCTGTCACAGCCAGATGTCGACAGACCATTCGAGTTGGAGGTAGACGCCTCTACAGTTGGGGTAGGTGCTGTTCTCTCCCAGAAGGGATCTGATGGGAAAGTCCACCCGTGTGGATTTTATTCTCGCAAGTTTCTTCCTGCAGAAGCTAACTACTCCGTGGGAGATCAAGAGTTACTAGCAATCAAGCTGGCTCTCGAGGAATGGAGATATCTCCTAGAAGGGGCCAAACATCCGTTTAACATCTTCACGGATCATAAGAACTTGCTTTATTTAAAAGCAGCCCAGTGCCTTAACCCTCGCCAGTCCAGGTGGGCTATGTTTTTCTCACGTTTTAATTTTAAGCTTCATTTCCGCCCAGGTTCACAGAATGTGAAAGCCGATGCATTATCCCGATCCATGGAATCTGAAGAAGGAACATCTGACTCTGTGCCACATTCCATCCTGAGTTCCGTGGTTTTCGCTGCCTCTCAAGTCTCCCCAGCTCCTCCTCCTGGTAAGACTTTTGTTTCCTCAGAGCTCCGTCCCAAGTTGCTATCTTGGGCCCATCAGTCCAAGTTCACTGGTCATCCTGGTGTCCTGAAGACATTTAAGTTCCTTTCCGCATCATATTGGTGGCCAAAGATGAAAATGGACATCCAGGATTTCGTGGCATCCTGTCCTAAATGTGTGCAGCACAAGACTCCTCGTCAGTCACCAGCAGGTCAGTTACAACCCTTGTCTGTCCCTAGTCGTCCTTGGTCTCATCTGTCCATGGATTTTATCACTGACCTTCCATCTTCTCAGGGACATAATACCATTTGGGTTGTAGTGGACAGATTCACCAAGATGGCTCATTTCGTTCCCCTCCAGGGTCTCCCTTCTGCCCCGAAACTTGCCCAAATCTTCATACAGGAGATTTTCCGCTTACATGGTTTACCCTCTGAAATAATATCTGATCGGGGGGTACAGTTTGTAGCGAGGTTTTGGAGGGCCCTCTGTTCTGCCATGCAGGTAAAATTGAAATTCTCGTCATCATACCATCCTCAGACGAATGGGCAGACAGAGAGAGTCAATCAAGAACTTGAGACTTTTTTAAGGTTATATGTGTCATCTTCCCAGGATGACTGGTTCAATCTGCTCCCGTGGGCCGAGTTTGCCCATAACTTTCGATATCATACTGCCACTGATACGACACCATTCTTTGCAGTTTATGGGCAACATCCCCGTGTACCTGAATTCCAAGAGCTTCCTCATATGGATGTTCCAGCTGCCACTTCTGCACTAACTCAGTTTTCAACCATTTGGAAAAAGATTCACGTTTCCCTCAAAAAAGCCTCCAGTCGATATAAGATCTTTGCCGACCGCAAGAGACGTGCGGTTCCCTATTTGAAATCTGGGGATCGAGTTTGGTTATCAACCCGCAACCTTCGTCTCAGGGTTCCTTCCATGAAGTTTGCACCACGCTTCATTGGTCCTTACCCTATTGAGAGTGTCATCAACCCAGTAGCTTACAAGTTGAAATTACCATCTTCACTTCGTATACCTAATGCCTTTCACATTTCTCTCCTCAGACCTTTAGTTCTAAACCGCTTTCAGAATACTCTTCCAGCAGGTCCCAAGATCCGAACTCAGCGGGGCGTGGAATTTGAGATCAACAAGATTCTGGACTCCCGTTGCCGGTATGGATGTCTCCAGTACCTGGTCGATTGGTGCGGTTATGGCCCAGAGGAGAGAAGCTGGGTGAATTCATCTGATGTCCATGCTCCTAGGTTGGTCCGTGTTTTCCACAGCACTCATCCCTCCAAACCACGTGGGTGTTCGGTGTCCACCCCTAAAGGAGGGGGTACTGTCAGGAATCGACTTACCAGGCTGTCATCCGTCCGCCGCTGCGGACTCCGTCCTGGCTCCCTGCGGTCACCGGTCGCCTATGCCCCTGCCATGGGTCATCATCTGGATCCTGGGGGTACTGCTGAGACAGTAGGCATGTAGCGCGCCGCGTCCCCGCTGGGCCGCGGCGTGGGCGCCGCCATGACAGTCTGCAATAGCCAGTATGCTGCGGCCAATCCGGTGCGTGGCCGCACCCACCTTTCCTGCACTCATCCAATCCCTGCGTACCATGGGGTATATAGGAGGCTACAGGTACAGCTCACAGGCATCCTGGACTTTGTGTCTATCTGCGACCTACATGAAAGGATCGGTTCCTGTCTCTCCTGAGTTCCTGGTTCTCTGCTAAGAACATTATACTCCTGGTTACTCTGCATTCTCCCGTGGAACTTCAAGGCTCAGCAATACCTGCAACCTGCATAAGGCTTCACACTCATCACCACCTTGTGTGCTTCAGCCTGCAGTTGAAGACAAACTCCAGGTGCGTTCATTTCCTCCACCTGTGACACAGCTTGCTGCTGCCAGTGCCCATCACCTGCACTGTGAGTCGGTCTCCTGCTTATGCTCAGGTTTGCCATATCATCTACTGCCTAGTTTCCCGTTTTAACCCTGCACTGGTTTCCAAGCCAGAACCATTCCATAAGACATTCTGCTCTTCTGATTTATATTCTGGATATTATTTCTCAAATTCATTTATTATTCATTTGCCATAGACTTTCAGATTCATTACTGAGTGATTGACTTTTTTCACCTGTTATTATTATTTCTGCTGCAATAACTGTTATACATCTGCCTAATAAAAATACCTTTGCGCTCATGCGCAGGAACGTTATTCAACCTCCTCGTTTCCTTCCTTCCACCTCCACTGACCCACTAGCGCCCCCTCCGGGGACACAGACCGAACACAATCTGACAGTCAGGTTCTCTGTGTTTGATTTTGTAGTTGCAGTGTTAGTCAGTTTTGATGCTGTTTAGGTGCACTCACCTTCGTTGACTGTTATATATGCTGGACCACCCTACAGGGGACAGCGTCATCACCCTTCAGGGTGGGTAGTCATGGAGGTCTGAGTGGATACCTGTTTTAATGGTAGTTTGATTGTTTCACTGATTGGGTTAGCTTAATTAGCTTGGGGTTTTTGATATTGGATTTCAGCCGTTCTTTTTTCGGCCACCATACTCTTTTTCTAAACTATCAAAATTAATCTAAGATTACAGGTTTTTCTAGTTATTCGATCATAATAATAAATAGCTAACAACTTTCTGCCAAAATACATGTCTCGGTGTCATTATTTTATAGTATAAGTTGGTTTGGAAGGTTTCACTGTCATTAGGGAGGAGCAGCCCCTCAGCCATTAGGAGGTTTATGTAGTGGTGGCTCTTGGCTGTCTAACTGGTGGCTGAAGCCCTTAAGGTGATGGCCGGAATTGTACTTCTTTGTCTTTACAAGTTGAGTCTCCCAGATCCAAAATCCAAAATAGTTTGAGTGCGACTGAGATAATGTCACCTTTGCTTTCTCATGGTTCAATTTACATCAACTGTTTCATCCACACAAGTATTAAAAATGTTGTATAACGTTCCCTTCAAACTATGGGGGAGATTTATCAACTTTTGGAGAGAGATAAAGTGGAGAAGCAACCAATCAACTTCTGTCTTTTTTTCGCATATCCTGTAAAATGAGAGAAGCTGGTTTGGTTGGTACGTTACCTCTGTCCATGACTTCATAAATCTCACTCAATGGGGGAGATTCAAATGTTTGAAAAGTCGGTTGGGTGTCTGTTTTTTGCTGTCTATTAGATAGGAAAAAACAGGCTCCCAACTGACTTTTCAAACATTTGAATCTCCCCCAATGTGTGTATGAAACATAACTATTTCACATCTACAGTAGACTTGGCTCCCATGTCACACATAGTGATATATCCCCCTGGACATATCATTATGGTATGCAAAACATTTAAAATCAGGTATGGTAGCCATTGTAAAAAACTTTTACTGATCATTTTTAGAAAGTGTACGAAGACACAATTTTTCTGACTTTGGCAAAATTAATTTATATACGCAATATTGACAATATTACTCAGGCACCACGATCTATGAATGCATTTCATGTAGAGTTGGCAGTGGCATGTATTTTTACTGGTTACTGTACATTTAAAATAAATAATACTACATCAAACTTTTTTTTTTTTATGGTCTATTCTGTGAGCATTATCTGTAACATTGGGTGTAGTATGTGATGCCGGCGGTCGGGCTCCCGGCGGCCAGCATACCGGCACTGGAATCCCGACCGCCGGCATTCCAACAGCTGGGCGAGCGCAAATGAGCCCCTTGCGGGCACGGTGGCGCGCTACGCGGGCCACGCTATCCATTCTCCCTCCAAGGGGGTCGTGGACCCCCTAAGGGAGAAAAGCTGTCGGTATGCCGGCGGTCGGGATTCTGGCTTCGGTATGGTGGCCGTCGGGAGCCCGGCCGCTGGCAACCTGAAGACCACCCCTGTAACATGACTCCTCCAGGGAAACTACTGTAGGCATTGTAATAAAGTGGCGAATACAGTAATACAGTCATTGTGGAGTGTGGGTGAAAGTCAGATACTCCCGGATCCATACCAAATACACAGCAAATCCGGATCCACAGAAAAATCTGGATTCATACTAAACACTAGTGATGTGCACCGGACATTTTTTGGGTTTTGTGTTTTGGATTCGGTTCCGCGGCCGTGTTTTGGATTCGGACGCGTTTTGGCAAAACCTCCCTGAAAATTTTTTGTCGGATTCGGGTGTGTTTTGGATTCGGGTGTTTTTTTTACAAAAAACACTCAAAAACAGCTTAAATCATAGAATTTGGGGGTCATTTTGATCCCATAGTATTATTAACCTCAATAACCATAATTTCCACTCATTTTCAGTCTATTCTGAACACCTCACAATATTATTTTTAGACCTAAAATTTGCACCAAGGTCGCTGGATGACTAAGCTAAGCGACCCAAGTGGCCGACACAAACACCTGGCCCATCTAGGAGTGGCACTGCAGTGTCAGGCAGGATGGCACTTCAAAAAAATAGTCCCCAAACAGCACATGATGCAAAGAAAAATGAAAGAAAAAAAAGAGGGGCACGATGGAATTGTCCTTGGGCCCTCCCACCCACCCTTATGTTGTATAAACAGGACATGCACACTTTAACAACATCATTTCAGCGACAGGGTCTGCCACACAACTGTGACTGAAATGACTGGTTGGTTTGGGCCCCCACCAAAAAAGAAGCAATCAATCTCTCCTTGCACAAACTGGCTCTACAGAGGTAAGATGTCCACCTCCTCCTCATCGTCCGATTCCTTACCCCTTTCACAGTGTACATCCCCCTCCTCACAGATTATTAATTCGTCCCCACTGGAATCCACCATCTCAGGTCCCTGTGTACTTTCTGGAGGCAATTGCTGGTGAATGTCTACACGGAGGAATTGATTATAATTCATTTTGATGAACATCATCTTCTCCACATTTTCTGGAAGTAACCTCGTACGCCGATTGCTGACAAGGTGAGCGGCTGCACTAAACACTCTTTCGGAGTACACACTGGAGGGTGGGCAACTTAGGTAAAATAAAGCCAGTTTCTGCAAGGGCCTCCAAATTGCCTCTTTTTCCTGCCAGTATACGTACGGACTGTCTGACGTGCCTACTTGGATGCGGTCACTCATATAATCCTCCACCATTCTTTCAATGGTGAGAGAATCATATGCAGTGACAGTAGACGACATGTCAGTAATCGTTGGCAGGTCCTTCAGTCCGGACCAGATGTCAGCACTCGCTCCAGACTGCCCTGCATCACCGCCAGTGGGTGGGCTCGGAAT
Organism: Pseudophryne corroboree; assembly: GCF_028390025.1. NCBI lineage: Eukaryota > Metazoa > Chordata > Amphibia > Anura > Myobatrachidae > Pseudophryne > Pseudophryne corroboree. The sequence continues at coordinate 477,575,174 of NC_086446.1, forward strand.
TCTTAGCCTTTTCCTCGCTCCCCCAGTTGCGGGAGAATGTGAAGGAGGAGCTGTTGACGGGTCACGTTCCGCTTGACTTGACAATTTTCTCACCAGCAGGTCTTTGAACCTCTGCAGACTTGTGTCTGCCGGAAAGAGAGATCCAACGTTGGTTTTAAATCTAGGATCGAGCACGGTGGCCAAAATGTAGTGCTCTAATTTCAACAGATTGACCACCCGTGAATCCTGGTTAAGCGAATTAAGGGCTCCATCCACAAGTCCCACATGCCTAGCGGAATCGCTCTGTTTTAGCTCCTCCTTCAATGTCTCCAGCTTCTTCTGCAAAAGCCTGATGAGGGGAATGACCTGACTCAGGCTGGCAGTGTCTGAACTGACTTCACGTGTGGCAAGTTCAAAGGGTTGCAGAACCTTGCACAACGTTGAAATCATTCTCCACTGCGCTTGAGTCAGGTGCATTCCCCCTCCTTTGCCTATATCGTAGGCAGATGTATAGGCTTGAATGGCCTTTTGCTGCTCCTCCATCCTCTGAAGCATATAGAGGGTTGAATTCCACCTCGTTACCACCTCTTGCTTCAGATGATGGCAGGGCAGGTTCAGGACTGTTTGCTGGTGCTCCAGTCTTCGGCACGTGGTGGCTGAATGCCGAAAGTGGCCCGCAATTCTTCGGGCCACCGACAGCATCTCTTGCACGCCCCTGTCGTTTTTTAAATAATTCTGCACCACCAAATTCAATGTATGTGCAAAACATGGGACGTGCTGGAATTTGCCCAGATGTAATGCACGCACAATATTGCTGGCGTTGTCCGATGTCACAAATCCCCAGGAGAGTCCAATTGGGGTAAGCCATTCTGCGATGATGTTCCTCAGTTTCCGTAAGAGGTTGTCAGCTGTGTGCCTCTTATGGAAAGCGGTGATACAAAGCGTAGCCTGCCTAGGAACGAGTTGGCGTTTGCGAGATGCTGCTACTGGTGCCGCCGCTGCTGTTCTTGCTGCGGGAGGCAATACATCTACCCAGTGGGCTGTCACAGTCATATAGTCCTGAGTCTGCCCTGCTCCACTTGTCCACATGTCCGTGGTAAAGTGGACATTGGGTACAACTGCATTTTTTAGGACACTGGTGACTCTTTTTCTGAGGTCTGTGTACATTTTCGGTATCGCCTGCCTAGAGAAATGGAACCTAGATGGTATTTGGTACCGGGGACACAGTACCTCAAACAAGTCTCTAGTTGCCTGTGAATTAACGGTGGATACTGGAACCACGTTTCTCACCACCCAGGCTGACAAGACCTGAGCTATCCGCTTTGCAGCAGGATGACTGCTGTGATATTTCATCTTCCTCGCAAAGGACTGTTGGACAGTCAATTGCTTACTGGAAGTAGTACAAGTGGTCTTCCGACTTCCCCTCTGGGATGACGATCGACTCCCAGCAGCAACAACAGCAGTGCCAGCAGCAGTAGGTGTTACACTCAAGGATGCATCGGAGGAATCCCAGGCAGGAGAGGACTCCTGTGTAAGGAGGAAATTGACACTAAGGGAGTTGGTGGTGTGGTTTGCAGGAGCTTGGTTACAAGAGGAAGGGATTTAGTGGTCAGTGGACTGCTTCCGCTGTCATCCAAAGTTTTTGAACTTGTCACCGACTTATGATGAATGCGCTGCAGGTGACGTATAAGGGAGGATGTTCCGAGGTGGTTAACGTCCTTACCCCTACTTATTACAGCTTGACAAAGGCAACACACGGCTTGACACCTGTTGTCCGCATTTGTGTTAAAATAATTTAACACCGAAGAGGTGATTTTTTTTGGAATTTGACCAGGCATGTCAATGGCCATATTCGTCCCACGGACAACAGGTGTCTCCCCAGGTGCCTGACTTAAACAAACCACCTCACCATCAGAATCCTCCTTGTCAATTTCCTCCTCAGCGCCAGCAACACCCATATCCTCATCCTGGTGTACTTCAACAGTGACATCTTCAATTTGACTATCAGGAACTTGACTGCGGGTGCTCCTTCCAGCACTTGCAGGGGGCGTGCAAATGGTGGAAGGCGCCACCTCTTCCCATCCAGTATTGGGAAGGTCAGGCATCGCACCCGACACAATTGGACTCTCCTTGGGGATTTGTGATTTAGAAGAATGCACAGTTCTTTGCTGTGCTTTTGCCAGCTTAAGTCTTTTCATTTTTCTAGTGAGAGGATGAGTGCTTCCATCCTCATGTGAAGCTGAACCACTAGCCATGAACATAGGCCAGGGCCTCAGCCGTTCCTTGCCACTCCGTGTCGTAAATGGCATATTGGCAAGTTTACGCTTCTCCTCAGACGCTTTTAATTTTGATTTTTGGGTCATTTTACTGAACTTTTGTTTTTTGGATTTTACATGCTCTCTACTATGACATTGGGCATCGGCCTTGGCAGACGACGCTGATGGCATTTCATTGTCTCGGCCATGACTAGTGGCAGCAGCTTCAGCACGAGGTGGAAGTGGATCTTGATCTTTCCCTATTTTAACCTCCACATTTTTGTTCTCCATTTTTTAATGTGTGGAATTATATGCCAGTATCAATAGCAATGGCCTACTACTATATATACTGCGCACAACTGAAATGCACCACAGGTATGGATGGATAGTATACTTGACGACAGAGAGGTAGGTAGAGCAGTGGCCTACTGTACCATACTGCTATATATTATATACTGGTGGTCAGCAAACTGTGCAAAACTGAAATGCACCACAGGTATGGATGGATAGTATACTTGACGACACAGAGGTAGGTAGAGCAGTGGCCTTCTGTACCGTACTCCTATATATTATATACTGGTGGTCAGCAAAATTATGCACTGTACTCCTACTATATACTACAATGCAGCACAGATATGGAGCGTTTTTCAGGCAGAGAACGTATAATACTGGTGGTCACTGGTCAGCAAAACTCTGCACTGTACTCCTCCTATATAATATACTGGTGGTCCCCAGTACCCACAATAAAGCAGTGTGAGCACAGATATATGCAGCACACTGAGCACAGATATGGAGCGTTTTTCAGGCAGAGAACGTATAATACTGGTGGTCACTGGTCAGCAAAACTCTGCACTGTACTCCTCCTATATAATACTGCTGGTCCCCAGTCCCCACAATAAAGCAGTGTGAGCACAGATATATGCAGCACACTGAGCACAGATATGGAGCGTTTTTCATGCAGACAACGTATACTGGTGGTCACTGGTCAGCAAAACTCTGCACTGTACTCCTCCTATATAATACTGCTGGTCCCCAGTCCCCACAATAAAGCAGTGTGAGCACAGATATATGCAGCACACTGAGCACAGATATGGAGCGTTTTTCAGGCAGAGAACGTATAATACTGGTGGTCACTGGTCAGCAAAACTCTGCACTGTACTCCTCCTATATAATACTGCTGGTCCCCAGTCCCCACAATAAAGCAGTGTGAGCACAGATATATGCAGCACACTGAGCACAGATATGGAGCGTTTTTCATGCAGACAACGTATACTGGTGGTCACTGGTCAGCAAAACTCTGCACTGTACTCCTCCTATATAATACAGCTGCTCCCCAGTCCCCACAATAAAGCAGTGTGAGCACAGATATATGCAGCACACTGAGCACAGATATGGAGCGTTTTTCAGGCAGACAACGTATAATACTGGTGGTCACTGGTCAGCAAAACTCTGCACTGTACTCCTCCTATAATACTGCTGGTCCCCAGAATAAAGATATTTGCACTGCAGCCCCCTGAAACAAAGTGAGAGGATGCCAGCCATGTCCTCTCACTATCATTTCCAATGCATGAGTGAAGAATGGCGGCGACGCGCGGCTCCTTATATAGAATCCGAATCTCGCGAGAATCCGACAGCGGGATGATGACGTTCGGGCGCGCTCGGGTTAACCGAGCCATACGGGAGAATCCGAGTCTGCCTCAGACCCGTGTAAAATGGGTGAAGTTCGGGGGTGTTCGGATTCCGAGGAACCGAACCCGCTCATCACTACTAACCACACAGAAAAATGTGTGCTTGTCTGAATTTAGTGTGGATCCAGCTTATGCTGTATATTCAATTAACAAAATCTGCGTATGTTTGTGTGAATTTACTGCTGCTCTGATTTTGTGTGTGCGCATTTGTGGATCTGGTGTTTTCTGGGTGTGTGTATAAACTTATGGGGTGATTCAGACCTGATCGTAGATGTGCTAAATTTAGCACATCTCCGATCAGCTTCTCTGACATGCGGGGGGACGCATGTGGGGGGGAGACGCTGAGCAATGGGCTAGTCCGCCCTGCATGTCAGGCCCGCCTCCCCCTGCACAGGTGCAAAAGCATGGCACAGCTCCCTGCCAGCTCAGCCTAGCTGCGCTGGTAGGCGGCTATCCGCCACATTCTGGGTCACAGCGTCTGCATGTGATGTCATGCAGACACCGCGGCCCGCCCCAGCAACGGTCCGGACACACCTGTGTTGTCTGGACCATGCCCCCAACGGCGTTCTAACGCCATTGGCACGCCCCTTGCCGCCCTGTGACTGTCAGTCAGGCAGAGGCGATCGCACCAGTGAGATGCTTTTGCATATCACTGGGTGCACATGCACAGTGCGTGAGCGCACTCCACAAAATGCATCAGGCTGCGATTGCTGCTGCGTGTGTGTGTGTGTGTGTGTGTGTGTGTGTGTGTGTGTGTGTGTGTGTGTGTATCTGGCTTTTTGTGTCAGTGTGGATTTGGTGTTTTTTGGGTGTGGATCTGGCCTTTTTTGTATATTAAGTATGGCAAATATGTTTACCCTCTTCTGTCATGTGGGGATTGCAAAGCGCTAACAATCCACAGAATAATGACTCCCGTCCTTGAGAGTTAGCACTGCTTGTTATGAAACTGACAATTTAGTAGTGCCACAGGAACTTAGGGGTACATTTACTAAGCAGTGATAAGAGCAGAGAAGTGAGCCAGTGGAGAAGTTGCCCATGGCAACCAATCAGCACTGAAGTAACATCTATAATTTTCATACTGTAAAATGATACAGAGTTGCTGATTGGTTGATGGGGAAATATCTCTGATGGCTCACTTCTCCGCTCTTATCACTGCTTAGTAAATGTACCCCTTAGGGTCCTATTTAATAAGCCTTGGATGGAGATAAAGTCGACTGAGTACCAGCCAATCAGCTCCTAACTGTCATTTTTCAAACCCAGCCTGTTACATGGCAGTTAGACACTGATTGGCTGCTACTTTATATCCATCCAAGGCTTAGTAAATAGTCCCCTTACTGTGGTTCTGTCCTTTCTGTATATTTTATATGAATAGTTATGTGTGTATGTGTGTATGTGTGTGTGTGTAATGTAGATATAGCATAATATATATATATATATATATATATATATATATATCTTATCTAGAATGTCTGAATAGAAAATTTAAAGTGGATCCTGCGGTCTGTGGGTGTATTCTAATTACAGAATACCGCTAAGGAAAGGCAAAGCTAATACCCACACCTATTACAGTACCTTCTGTCACAGTAATTACGCCCTGATCAGATATACATAAAGGAAAACATACCTCCAGGAAGACTGAGTGGGCCACACACCTTGCTGATCACATCATTCCCTTCCACAACTATTTTCTTAGTGCACAATTTCCACAGCCCAAAATGTGCCACTTCGCAGGGCACGGTGAAATCGTCCACTTTAGGACTCATAACAGCCCAGTGGTTACTCATAACAGCAGCCAGCATCAGGGACACCCCAACCAAGATAATGCAGAAGGTGACCCGAATCTTAAGGGCTTTAAGTTCCATCATTTTGACGACCAGAACTTCGGGATCTTGGCGTGTGCTGGCTGCTTGGAAATTTGTCCCGTTGTCTTCTGAGCTCTGGCAAGTGTGTGTGTGAGTGAGAGCAAGCCTGGGCTGAGATTGGAGAAGTAGCAGGGTGGGCCAATGTCCCACAGCTGTTGGGATCTGTCAGTATATATTACAAAATAGACCTGTTGCTTTGGGTGGGGGGGGGAATAAGGAGATATAAGTCGCTCATGTCTCCTTGTGCTCCTTCTCACTGTAACTTGTAGAATTGTTCTTCTTTGCCAGCATTGACTGTTTGGCTCTGCTGCATAAATAATTACATTGTTGCATCCTGTTTCTGTTTGTGAGTGCAGATAATTGGGAAAACATTCTAAAAAGCATTGAAACTTCTGCTTTGCTAGAAGCAACATATGGTACATGTACTGTTTTCCTTATAGGCTATTACAGAAAGACAAAGATGTAAAATCAGGTTTGCCAACAACTGAAACCCCCCAAAACTTTTACTTTAAAAAAAAGCTTACTTAGGCCCAATATTTGCTGATATATTTATTTTGTAACATTAATTTGTATACACAGTATTGACAATGGGGGTAATTCTGAGTTGATCGCAGCAAGAACTTTGGGGGTAATTCCAAGTTGATCGAAGCAGGAAATTTTTTAGCAGTTGGGCAAAACCATGGGGGTCATTCCGAGTTGTTCGCTCGTTATTTTTTTCTCGCAACGGAGCGATTAGTTGCTAATGCGCATGCGCAATGTCCGCACTGCGACTGCGCCAAGTAAATTTGCTATGCAGTTTGAAGTTTTACTCACGGCATTACGAGGTTTTTTCTTCGTTCTGGTGATCGGAGTGTGATTGACAGGAAGTGGGTGTTTCTGGGCGGAAACTGGCCGTTTTATGGGAGTGTGTGAAAAAACGCTACCGTTTCTGGGAAAAACGCGGGAGTGGCTGGAGAAACGGAGGAGTGTCTGGGCGAACGCTGGGTGTGTTTATGACGTCAAACCAGGAACGACAAGCACTGAACTGATCGCAGATGCCGAGTAAGTCTCGAGCTACTCAGAAACTGCACAGAGATGTCTTTTCGCTATATTGCGAATCTTTCGTTCGCAATTTTAAGAAGCTAAGATTCACTCCCAGTAGGCGGCGGCTTAGCGTGTGTAAAGCTGCTAAAAGCAGCTTGCGAGCGAACAACTCGGAGTGAGGGCCCATGTGCACTGCAGGGGAGGCAGATATAACATGTGCAGAGAGAGTTAGATTTGGGTGGGTTATTTTGTTTCTGTGCAGGGTAAATACTGGCTGCTTTATTTTTACACTGCAATTTAGATTGCAGATTGAACTCACCACACCCGAATCTAACTCTCTCTGCACATGTTATATCTGCCTCCCCTGCAGTGCACATGGGTGGTCATTCCGAGTTGTTCGCTCGTTGCCGATTTTCGCTATTTTGCGATTAGTCGCTTACTGCGCATGCGCAAGGTTCGCAGAGCGCATGCGCTTAGTTATTTTACTCAAAAGTTAGGTATTTTACTCACGGCATAACGAGGATTTTTCATCGTTATGGTGATCGTACTGTGATTGACAGGAAGTGGGTGTTTCTGGGCGGAAACTGGCCATTTTCTGGGCGTGTGCGAAAAAACGCTGGCGTTTCTGGGAAAAACGCGGGAGAGTCTGAAGAAACGGGGGAGTGTCTGGGCGAATGCTGGGTGTGTTTGTGACGTCAAACCAGGAATGAAACTGACTGAACTGATCGCAATGGCTGAGTAAGTCTGGAGCTACTCAGAAACTGCTAAGAAATTTCTATTCGCAATTCTGCTAATCTTTCGTTCGCAATTCTGCTATGCTAAGATACACTCCCAGAGGGCGGCGGCTTAGCGTGTGCAATGCTGCTAAAAGCAGTTAGCGAGCGAACAACTCGGAATGAGGGCCTTGGTTTTGACAAACTGCTAACAAAGGGGGTCATTCCTAGTTGTTCGCTCGTTGCTGATTTTCGCAAGGAAGCGATTAAGGCAAGCATGCGCATGGTACGCAGTGCGCATGCACTAAGTATTTTAGCACAAAACTTAGTAGATTTACTAACGTCCGAACGAAGAATTTCCATCGTTGAAGTGATCGGAGTGTGATTGACAGGAAGTGGGTGTTTCTGGGCGGAAACTGACCATTTTCTGGGAGTGTGCGGAAAAACGCAGGTGTGCCAGGATAAAACGCAGGAGTGTCTGGAGAAATGGGGGAGTGGCTGACCGAACGCAGGGCGTTGTATGTAACGTCAAACCAGGAACGAAACGGGCTGAGCTGATCGCAGTGTAGGAGTAAGTCTCGAACTACTCAGAAACTGCTAAGAATTTTCTATTCGCAATTCTGCTAATCTTTCATTCGCAATTCTGCTAAGCTAAGATACACTGCCAGAGGGCGGCGGCCTAGCGTGTGCAATGCTGCTAAAATCTGCTAGCGAGCAAACAACTCGGAATGACCCCCAAAGTTCCTGCTGCGATCAACTCAGAATTACCCCCTTTGTTAGCAGTTGGGCAAAACCATCTGCACTGCAGGGGAGGTAGCTATAACATGTGCAGAGAGAGTTGGATTTGGGTGTGATGTGTTCAAACTGAAATTTAAATTGCAGTGTAAAAATAAAGCAGCCAGTATTTACCTTGCACAGAAACAAAATAACCCACCCAAATCTAACTCTCTCTGCACATGTTATATCTGCCTCCCCTGCAGTGCACATGGTTTTGCCCAATTGCTAACAAAGTTCCTGCTGTGAACAACTCAGTTGCTGTGATCAACCCCATATTACTCAGGCCTCTGCATGCATTTCCTGTAGAGTTTAGCAGTGCCAGTGACATTTTTTTACTGGTTACATTTAAAAAAACTAAATTATGTGTTTTACAACCTAGCATGAAATGGTTTGCGGTTAGCATACCTCTTGTTGGGATCCCGGCTGTCTTAATACCAATACTGGGACCAGAATCAGCTTTATTGGCCAGGTATACTTGCGTATACTAGGAATTGGTCTTGGTTTGCTATACAACAGCCAAGTAGGTAACAGATAAGCAGTGTGTGTGTGTGTGTGTGTGTGTGTGTGTGTGTGTGTGTGTGTGTGTGTGTGTGTGGTAAGTCAAGTCAGACAGATAGGTGTACCGTAGGGACACAGGCGGTGTCATACTGGGTCATAAAGGGCCCACCGGGGAAATGCAGTGGTAGGGGCCCACGTTTATGGGTGTGGTCAGTCTCCAGAGGAGGTGTGGCCACTACATTGGTTTGACTAACCATTAGAGAGTGCATGGGCTGGGCCTCTTGATAAATGTATTTAGTTAATACTGCTAGTGCATGCATGATAATATACCAGATTAATAATGGCAATGCCCTGTAGAAAATATACTAGAGTCCTGTGCAACATAAGGTAACATATGTATAATGAATATTTCAAGTGCACAGTCTGGAACCTGATCTCTAGAGGATGAGGTGGGCCCCAGACAGTGGAGCCCACCAGAGGTTTCCCCTGGGTACCTGTGGGCCAGTCCAACCCTGGACACAGGTGAGTTACATGTACGTCTAGTCAGTCAATGTTCAGGAGTTTAGCAGGCGGACCTCTTGGGGAAAGAAGCATTTGAGGCTTCTGGTGGACCTGATGGGGATGGCCCTGTAATGTCTGCCTGAAGGAAGCAAGTTAAAACATGCTGTGGCTGGGGTATAGCTGGTCCTTTACTATCTTTATTGCCCCGCTTTTTAGCTCTGGACTGAGGGAAGGTCGGCCCCGATGATCTTCTCTGCAGTTCTGACCACCTTTTGGAGCCTGCATCTGTCCCTCGCGCTGGCGGAGCCGTACCATACCAGTATCGAGGAGCACAGTACAGACACAATCACGGAGTAGAAGAGGAGCAGAAGCTTCCGTGGGATGTTGAATTTCCTTAGTTGTCTGAGGAAGAACAACCCCTGCTGCGCTTTCCAGACAGTGGCGTCAGCTTTGGACCCCCATTTAAGGTCCCAGGAGATTGTGGTCCCCAGGAACTTGAAGGAGTCCACTAGCGATACCACACTGTCAGCAATTGTTAGCGGAGGTGCACTAGCTGACTTCTTCCTGAAGTCCACTATCATCTCAACAGTTTTGAGGGGGTTGAGCTCAAGGTTGTTGTTGCTGCACCACTGGGCCAACTGGTCTTCTTCCCGTCTATAGGCAGATTCGGCCCCGTCCGTGATGAGGCCAATGACGGTGGTGTTGTCAGCGAATTTGATGATCTTTACTGAATGCGCCTCTGGAGGTGCAGTCATTTGCATGCAGGGAGAAGAGCAGGGGTGAGAGGACACAGCCCTGAGGGGCCCTTGTAGTAATGGACCGCTTGAGAGGTGAATTCCCCCGCTTTCACCACCTGTGTCCTATCTGTCAGGAAGTCTACTATCCAGGAACAGGTAGCTTCAGGGACCCTTATCCGAAGTAATTTGGGGTGGAGGATGCTGGGGACGATTGTATTGAAGGCCGAGCTGAAATCGTCAAACTGGACCCTCGCATAGGTACCGGTAATGTCTAGGTGCTGTAGAATGTAGTGCAGGCCCAGGTTGACTGCATCCTGGACACACCGATTCGATCGATAGACGAACTGCAGGGGGTCCAGTAGGGGACCAGTCACAGTTTTCAGGTGTTTCAAAACCAGACGCGCGAACGTTTTCATGACCACAGACGTCAGTGCTATCGGCCTGTAGTCATTCAGGTTCATGATAGAGGGGATCCCGACAGAGTCATCATACCACCGCCAGAATACTGGTGAGGTAGTTAATTCCCCCACCATGGGTGTTCACGATTCCCATAGAAGAAGAATAGAACCTGTGGCATAGTTACCTGCCCTCCCGCATCCCGCGGGAGACTCCCGTTTCACTGTGGAGTCTCCCGCTGCCCCGGAAAATGAAACCATCCTCCCGCATTCGCAACTTCCGCATCAAGAATTCAGACTGCGCATGCGTGACGCGAGTCCTGATTTGACGGGGACAGAGCCGGCCATTGCGGAGATCTGTACTGTAGGAAGCGGCACTGCCCTTGCAGGGAAGTAATAGACGCACGCACATCCACCCCCCAGCCTGCCACAATTACAGAGAGAGGGAGAAGGCAGCACAGGAGCCGGAGCTGGACAGCATCCTCCGGCGCTCATGTACAGCTTCACACTGCCCGAGACAAGCCTGACACAGCCTGCACTGCTGGCAGTGAGACTCCAGCCCACACGCAGCAAGTTTATTCACGGCTCCCAGAACCTGCATTCCACAGTATGTAACGCATACTTGCCTACATTGTGATTCTCCTCTCCGGGAGAAGCCCAAAGAGGAGACGCTCAGGAGTCTTCAGGGGGCGGGGCCGGACTGTGACATGACCAAGCCCCGCCCCCATATCGGAAAATGCCGCAATTTGCGGGACCGCGGGAAGGGGGCGGGGCTAAAATGACGCGATTTGCGTCATTTTAACCCCTTCCACACCCGACGGACCTGCAAATACAGGAGATTATCTCTCCATCCTGCTGGCATCACTAGGATGCGAGCAGGATGCGGGATACCTGCCCACTCTTCCGGGGGTGCGGGGGGCTACCCCAAAAAACAGGAGCCTCCCGCAGCTTCCGGGAGAGTAGGTAAGTATGATGTAACGTCGATCTCCAGTTATTGCCGGCACCCCCTCCTCCTCCCTCCTCCTCTTACAGTCCACAGACTTGTCCATATCTGCTCAACCTTCCTCACCCCCATCCTATGTCACTGCCTTTTGCCCTGTGTATTATCTTATGTTACTTGTTACACACCCTGGCCGGGTGTCATTTACAGTTAGTGCAGCTATAGTCTGGCTTGTCCTGCTGTATAAATAATTTATTCAAAGTGCTACCAGCGGAGACAGACACTTAACCCCCTGCTGCACATGGCCAAACAGATTTTCTAGCAAGGTCATATTTACTATAGGTGAAATAATATTAATCTGTGAAGTTCTCTTGAATGTAAGCTCGTCTATAGGGGTCCATATAGAATACCCGGCAGAGGGGGGAGTGAGAATTAGGGGCAGGTATCGGGATGTCGTCTGTCGGCATAATGCCAGCTGTCGGGATCCAGGCGTCGGTCTCCTGAACGCCGGGATCCCCGACCGCCAGCATTTTGACTGCATTCCCTCTATAGATCTTGCAACCATATAGAGGGCTGTTTGATGGAAGCATAATGCAATTGTCCAAACCCAAAGGTCTAGAATCATAGATGCTGACCGTTTTTCGTCGGAGTACCATGCTGCCCGAACAAATTACCCTACAGCTCCCAGATTCCCTCCTATTGGGTCTGTGATGGTGGTATATTTAGAATGGAGTCAGTTGGGGTCATACGTATCTAAGCTAAGAAGATTTCACCCTGCTATGTAATGTAACTGTGATGTCGGCGTGCAGCACTGCTGTGTAATGTAACTATGGGGTCAATTCAATTCGGCAACATATGAATAGCGCCGGGAATTAGCTCCAGACGCTATTCAATTCAGCTGCTAGTTACCCGCAATTGTCGGGAATTCTTCTCTCATCCCCGGGGGATGAGAGAAGAAACCCGACAAAAGTGCTGCCTCGCGCCGGGGAGTTAAGTTGGAGAATGCCCGTTCTCCCGACAATTCAACCTGTTTAGTCGGCGAGAACGGGACATCGCCGACTTAACTGGTGCTGAATTGAATAGCGTCGGGAGCTAATTCCCGGCGCTATTCATAAGTTGCCGAATTGAATTGACCCCTGTGATGTCGGCGTGCAGCACTGCTATGTAATGTAACTGTTATGTCGGCGTGCAGCCCTGCTGTGTAAGATAACTGATGTCGGGGTGCAGCCCTGCTGTGTAATGTAACTGTGATGTCGGCGTACAGCACTGCTGTGTAATGTATGTGTGATGTCGGCGTGTAGCCCCACTGTGTAATGTAGGTGTGATGTCGGCGTGTAGCACTGCTGTGTAATGTAGGTGTGATGTCGGCGTGTAGCACTGCTGTGTAATGTAAGTGTGATGTCGGTGTGTAGCACTGCTGTGTAATGTAGGTGTGATGTCGGCGTGTAGCCCCGCTGTCTAATGTAGGTGTGATATGGGTGTGTAGCACTGATGTGTAATGTAGGTGTGATGTCGGCGTGTAGCACTGCTGTGTGATGTCGGTGTGTAGCACTGCTGTGTAATGTAGGTGTGATGTCGGCGTGTAGCCCCGCTGTGTAATGTAGGTGTGATGTCTGCGTGTAGCACTGCTGTGTAATGTAAGTGTGATGTCAGTGTGTAGCACTGCTGTGTAATGTAGGTGCGATGTTGGTGTGTAGCACTGCTGGGTAATGTAGGTGTGTTTCCGGCGTGTAGCTCTGCTGGGTAATGTAGGTGTGATGTCGGCGTGTAACCCTGCTGGGTAATGTACGTGTGATGTCGGCGTGTAGCACTGCTGTATAATGTATATGTAATGTCGGCGTGTAGCACTGCTGGGTAATGTAGCTGTAATGTCGGCATGTACCAAGTACTACGCTTTCTACTTAAGTTTTTATCTGCCACAGGACACACCCCTGAGTGACAGTAGATACACCCAAAAGTGGAGATAGACACGCCCCCTCAATGTTGCGGGCATTAGAATGCAATCTATAATCTCCCTGAAACTACTTTTCAAAAGTAGGCAAGTATGACCTGTGGCGAGTAAAGCTCGCCACCGAACCCGCAAGGGGCTTCACTGTGCTTGACCCCCTGCCGGCATTCCGCCGCACGAGATGCCATGCGGCAGGATCACATACCGATTCCCATGTAACACCTGGTTACTGGTTATCTCATTTTCCTACAGCTCTGTGTTCAGTAATGTAATTGTTTGCTGTCAAGTTCTTCCTTGGCTGCAATAAAGCAAATATCAGCTATACTGCAGGTGTCTATTTATAAAATGCATAATGTGCTGTGTATTTTAAAATGTGTAAACTGTTCTTGTTTTGTCATTCAAACTCCAACATAAGTAAACAGCACAAAGTTTTGTATGACTTTAAAAAGTATACAGTGCAAGGTTAGCTGGCAAAAACTCATCTTATTGGAAAGGATGTGTTTCTCATATCCGAATTGGATACGCTTTCCACATTGTGTATGTAGGAGATTAATGCTAAATTCTACCAGGCTAAAAGACCTCTGACGTCACAACCACGTGACCCGCGACAGCAGGGGGAACAGCAAGGTGGTCCCCAAAAGTACCACGCTTTATTCACCACACTTCGTGCTTGGGGCCTAATTCAGATCTGATCGCAGCAGCAAATTTATTAGCTAACGGGCAAAACCATGTGCACTGCAGGTGGGGCAGATAAAACATGTGCAGAGAGAGTTAGATTTGGGTGGGGTGTGTTCAAACTGAAATCTAAATTCCAGTATAAAAATAAAGCAGCCAGTATTTACCCTGCACAGAAACAAAATAACCCACCCAAATCTAACTCTCTCTGCAAATGTTATATCTGCCCTCCCCCCCTTCAGTGCACATGGTTTTGCCCATTAGCTAACAGTTTTGCTGCTGCAATCAGATCTGAATTAGGCCCTTGGTGACTCTCTTCCCTTCGCTAGCGAGACCAGATTACTAAAGGAAATAGATGTTGACGTGGATGGTGAAACTTCTAGCCCACCGGCCTTTCTGCTCTCCCTGCCGTTGCGTGCCACGTGGTTGTACCATTAGTGGTCCTTTAGCCCACTAGAATCTAGCATCTGCTGTATGTTAAGAATACAAAGGCTGTATGCCTTTATTGTAATTAATGCACACGGGATGCAGTCAAGTTACTTCCAATCAAAATCCAGACGGTCGAAATCCCGACAGCAATTGACAGACGGTCAAAATCCCGACAAGGTCAAAATCCCGACATGGACAAAATACCGACATTTAAAATACCGAAAAGGTCAAATACCGACATGTAAAATGCCGACAGGTCAAAATGCAGTCAGGATTTTGATTGGAGGTATTTCATACCGATCCCAATGCACACATATATATGAAAAAAAGATTTTAGTTTAGCTACAGATTTGTCCTCTTACATCCTTGCTGTAGTCACGTTAAACAGCCCCTCTAGTCACGCTGTGGCGTGACTCAGTAGCGCTGAGCATATTTATGTGTGACTTTTTTCCATTTAAATTTGTCTAAGTTACATTGCTATGTGAATATGATGCACAAGCAGCTTATGCTTATTAAAATGATATGCGGCATGCCTACATTCTGTGCGTAACTGAGGCTGTATCTGCATACAAAATGCTGCGTTACAGTGTTTTCCTGGAAATCACTGTAACATAGCATTTTGTATGCAGATACAGCCGCAGTCACACACAAAATATAGGCATGCCGCATATCAATTATATCAATCATATCATTTATATCAATCATATCAATATTTTAATCAGCATAAACTGCTTGTGCGTCCTAGTCACAAAGCAATGCAAATAAGATGCATTTTCAGCAAAAACAGATACCCGACGTCAGTAGAGCTGCCCGGAAGCTGCCAGCTGACTCACGCCAGGTATCTCCTGCTGGATGATGTATGAGGGCACATCTGTAGACTAAGGTGTCTGTAATTATTTTAGGCCAATCATATACAATACTTGTGTCCCTAACTTTTAAACTGCACATATATACGGACAAGTTTCAAAACTGGGAAAACTCCATACCTCCCACCATCCCAATTTCAGCGGGACAGTCCCAATTTGAGGGCTCTATCCTGCTATCACAATCGGAAATACGGTGTCCTGATTGGCTGGTCAGTTGAGAGGTACAGATGTGTCCTCATACACTGGTATCAGTTATACCAAACAGCCCCTCTCGGTGTGCCAGGTAGTGTGCAATTTGAATGTGCCATGTGTCTTTTTTGCTAACAATGGGGGTCATTCAGACCCGATCACACGCTAGCTTTTTTTGTAGCGGTGTGATTGGGTCTGAACTGCGCATGCATATGCTCCGCAATGCACAGACGCGTTGCCCGCTGGTAACGGGGATCACCGGACAGCAACGGATTTAACGAAGAAAGCAATCGCACCGGCTATCGCAAGAAGATTGACAGGAAGAGGCCGTTTGTGGGTGTCAACTGACCGTTTCTAGGGAGTGATGGAAAACTCAGAGGTGGAATCGAATCGGGCGCTTTAGGGCGAGTTTTTCTAATGCAGCTGCTAAATGTAGATACTAGTCAAACCTACTAACACAACAAAAATACACAAAGAGTAGCAGCGCTGAATAAACTAAATGGATGGATGAGTGAATGAAAAGTTAAAAGTGTTTAATAATAATTTATTACAAATTACAAAGATCTATACCCTCCCCTCCTAGGTTAGGAATGGGAAACAAGCAATAAGGGACTTTCAAGCACAATTTCGCCTGGACAGGTACAATTTTGGAGTGGGGTAGAGATGGCAATTGTGGTGATCCAAATGAAGCAGCAGGTAACACCAACGCGTTTCGCTGCTCCTAGGCAGCTTTTTCAAGGTCAACCTTGAAAAAGCTGCCTAGGAGCAGTGAAAATTTTGGACCAAGGAAACCATCAAAACTGCTTTGGGACGTTGCACTTTGCATTAGGACAGGACTTTCACTTCCGTTTAAAGGCACCGTGTGACTGGTGAGGACTATCAGAATCCGTGCTGAGGTTCTGCTGCAAGTCTTTGAACTGCACCTCCAACGGTGAATGTGTTTATTACCTGTCCAGGTGAAATTGTGCTTGAAAGTCCCTTATTGCTAGTTTTCCATTCCTAACCCAGGAGGGGAGGGTATAGATCTTTGTAATTGGTGATTATGGCAGCCTCTCTCTTTTTATGTTTTTAAATTATTATTAAACACTTTTGACTGTTCATTCACTCATCCATACATTTAGTTTATTCAGCGCTGCTACTTTTTGTGCGTTTCTAGGGAGTGTCCGGAAAAATGAAAGGCGTGCCCAGCCGTTTGAAGGGAGGGTTCCTGACGTCAGCTCCTGGCCAGATCATTGCAGAACTACCTCAACCGCGCTCAGCTTACTGAAGTCCACTTGAATGTTCAGGAGTCTGTCAGTTCAAAAAAAAAAAGAGAGGAGGTCGTCTTCCAATCTTTTTTGTATATACCTAGTCCATAGGGTGGAGAAATTCCCACTGGGTTGGTCCAAAGTCCCTCAAAAAAAAAAAGAATAGAAGAACAATATTGTGTAGTATGTCCTAGATTCGAGGACGATCAGTGTTTCTAGATTCTGTAATTAGTCACGATGGTTCGTACCGTACTCACGTCTACAAAGGAAGATTTTCCACTCATAAAGGTTTCTTTATGGGTCCAAACTTCTCCTTGCTGGATGGATTGGTATTCGGTCTCCTTTCAAATCCTCCCAAAGTGATCCCAAAATGTAAAAGACAGGGAGAAGAACGACCCAATCAATGAATCACAGTGGCTTGGATTTTTTCACCCCACTGCTAGCTGAAAATTGAATCAGCGTACCGTACTCACACTCAGAATATATTCAATAATCACGTAAAGACCTCCTGGTCGAAACGCGTTGGTGTGAGGGCTGTATACCACCTAAGGACCTTCCAGACCACCCTGTTTTGAGGTGAGGTAATCCGGATCTATCTCATCCTTTAGACTGTGTTAACATCTGCTGGACTGTCCACTAGGATTGTGCCCAATTTATATCTATTGTAAATAAATTCTTTTTATCGCTTCCCACTCGTGATATATGTTTCATTTCACCGAGATTGGAAGTTTCTGACGGTGGAGGTCCACTTCCTGGGGAGGGAGTGGAAAAAGAAACCGCTACGGGCTTATCATTTCCTTTGAAGGCTGTAAGTGGGGTACGCTTGCCCATTTATACTCTGACATTTAAGTTGATCTATCTGAATGTTTAAACCACGGTTAAAAGATACCTTTACGTGATTA
The DNA here is from genome assembly GCF_028390025.1 of Pseudophryne corroboree. Lineage (NCBI taxonomy): Eukaryota > Metazoa > Chordata > Amphibia > Anura > Myobatrachidae > Pseudophryne > Pseudophryne corroboree. Next base: position 477,592,798 of record NC_086446.1, read on the forward strand.
TTGAATATATTCTGAGTGTGAGTACGGTACGCTGATTCAATTTTCAGCTAGCAGTGGGGTGAAAAAATCCAAGCCACTGTGATTCATTGATTGGGTCGTTCTTCTCCCTGTCTTTTACATTTTGGGATCACTTTGGGAGGATTTGAAAGGAGACCGAATACCAATCCATCCAGCAAGGAGAAGTTTGGACCCATAAAGAAACCTTTATGAGTGGAAAATCTTCCTTTGTAGACGTGAGTACGGTACGAACCATCGTGACTAATTACAGAATCTAGAAACACTGATCGTCCTCGAATCTAGGACATACTACACGATATTGTTCTTCTATTCTTTTTTTTTTTGAGGGACTTTGGACCAACCCAGTGGGAATTTCTCCACCCTATGGACTAGGTATATACAAAAAAGATTGGAAGACGACCTCCTCTCTTTTTTTTTTTGAACTGACAGACTCCTGAACATTCAAGTGGACTTCAGTAAGCTGAGCGCGGTTGAGGTAGTTCTCATTTTTTCCATTGTTCGTGTTGTTAGGTGTTGGGTGACACCAGGGCTCTACACAACTGCAGCCGCCTAGAGCGCAGTGGTTGACTATTCCTGTATTTTTGTGCAGATCATTGCAGAGGCTGAGTAAGTCCTGAGTTGGGCAGAGACTGCACAAACTTTTGTTTGTGCAGCTCTCTGCACAAGCATTCGCACCCCTGCACATCATCTACTCCCTCCCCCTGTAGCTGACAACTAACTGATTGCAGCACTGCAAAAAAAAATCCTGCGTGCGATCAGGTCTGAATCACCCCCAATGTGCATCTTATTCACACAAATAAAACAACTGGAAGCAAGAAAACCACTTTGCTAGATTGCAGTGAGCAGTTCGATGTGCAACCTTTGTACATCTGTGTGCGAATGAGTCTGAATCTGTATCATAGTTGCCTTCTTTTGAAAAAGCATTTCAGGGAGCTGTGAAAATAACACCTATCAGCCGGACGTGTACTGCTACATCTGAGAGGCGTGTCACAAAAAAATTACTTAAATGAGCTCCAAAGTTAGTAAGATCTACTTGTTGAAGAAAAGACACTGATATGTTTCAGGATTTGCCCGTGTATTGTGTTTTACAAGAGGTTCCTACTGCATACCTCCCAACTTTGTGCTGCTTTAAAGAGGGACACACGCGCGTCGAAGCCGCGCGCGCTCCAGAAAAAGGGGCGTGGTATATGGAAAAGGGGCGTGGCTTCACGGGTGGACCCGCCATCGCGAGCCACGCCCCTCGATTTCATCACTGAGGGGGCATGCCCAGCGCTCTGTGAGCCGCTGGCATGCCCCCTCTACCCCTGTCTGCACTGAATAGACGCTGTGCGCATGCGCACAGCGTCTATTCACCGCTGCTCTGCTAAGCAGGGCAGCGAGAGACAGAGCCTCCCAACTGTCCCCCCCCCCACCGCGGGACACTGCGACCCGCGGGTGGGACAGCGGGACAGTCCCCAAAAAACGGGACTGTCCCGCGAAAATCGGGACAGTTGGGAGGTATGCTACTGTATGTGGCCACAACAAACCTTATTTAAAATTCATGTAGCCATAAGGATCATTGCAAAGAAATGGCAATGATGATCCCATTTAAATGTATATATCTCTGATTTCTCTTTTTCCCCCAAGCATGTAACAGCTGCATAATGGGGATAAGGTGCAACCAGGGAGATTGCTGATCTATTCAGGGAGTCAGGGAGATTGCTACTATTTCAGGGAGTCTACTGCAGAATGAGGGAGGGTAGGCAACTATTATCTGTGTACAGTTTTTATCAGCAATTTATTAGCAGTTCAACAAGTAAAAATTGGTGCTGAAAATATCTACCGCTTATGTTTTTTTCTTATGTTTTGGAGATTTGGAAAAGAAACTACAAATTGCAGTTTAACATCTGTGAATGAACTCTGCCGGCTGAGTAGTTGTCAGACATCATTGATTTCAATAGCACTGCAATTTCAAGTAAGATTTTATCCGCTGTGCAAAATCACAGTCATTAGAAACTGCCTGCGGATTGCTAGAGGAAAATTGCTGTTTTGACATCTCCCACTTAATGGATATCTGTATGAAAATATTCTGCAGTGATCTTCAGCTGTGATTTTTACTGAAAGTCGCTGCAGAAAAATATTTTCATTGTGACCCTACCCAAGAGGGTCTATTTATGGATGTGTAATGACAATTATCCAAACAATAGAATATCTCCTATTACTGCAATTTAACAAGGACTGTTCACAAATCAACAGCGATATCCAGCTCCCTGATTCTACTTTGCTGGCAGCAGGCTGGTAAGAGCCAGGATTGGGGTCATTGTTGAATGCACAGTGAAAGTGGAAACCTGTATCCATTAAACAAAAATGCATTATTCTATGGATTGGGGCATCAGTTATGTACAGAAGATATATACTCTCTGTATGTATTTAAATTTGGAAAAATGAGTGAGAATATTTGTTATTGGGAAGTAATGTTTGCCAATTATGATGCAATCTATAAAATTGTGTATGGTGCAGCAGCACCCTGTGTCAGCCTTCACCCCTAAACCTGTGTAATCGTGATGTCACGGCTTTGGGGAAGGGCACAGACTCTGGTAAGTATAATTCTGCACAAAGCACCCTATGGACTCTACGGGCTGCTCCACAGGCTACAGGGGATGGTATCTGGATCCCAGCAGTGGCATCCCAATGCACACAATTCCGACACCTGCTAGGTAAGTATTCTGACCCTAACCCCCTACCTCCCTGACCCTAATCCCCATAGCCTGACTCTAACCCTCCCCCCCATGCAGCCTGACCCTCTCTTTTTAGTGCCTAGCCCCTAACCCTTTCTCCCCACAGCCTAACCCTAACCCTCCCTCTAGTGCCTAAACCTAACTCCCCCCCCCCCCCCTCCTTAACCCACATTGTGATTGATGGCGGGATCCCAGCATCAGTCTTCTGACCAGTGTCGGGATTCCGGCATCATTATTCTGACTGCTGGAATCCCGAACGCCAGTATGGTAACCAGATCCGGCTACATGGTGCCTGGCCAGAGCATTCATTGAGCCCTATAGGTAGCTCTGCAGAAGTGCGTCTGGCTGGCACCCTGAAAGTCACGTGCAGGTGATGTGGTGCAGCGATGGTGCCATCCCGAGGGCCCAGCACACCCCTAGTTACAGCTTTGTGGTGCATTATACAGTAAGGCTGTGTACACAACTGACCGACACGCCGGCAGATCCGTCATTGTACCGACTGAGAGGCCAATTCAGGTAAGTATACACACTTGCCTTGTGATTCATGTAATACAACAGCAGTAGGATTACTATTATCAGTATCTATTATCTACCATATTGTGACAAGAAAGAACTAAATTGAAAGCGCTGTCCACAATAAAGTCTAGATAAAATTGTATTTATTTTGTATTGATAACTGTTAATATAAACACTTAAAAAGCTAAAACATAATATGTATATCTACAAAGCCTATTTCTTCAGTGATCCTTATCACAGGTACCTTGTGATTGCACTGGTAATGAATACTAGATTGCTGATTAGAACAATATAGCATGTAATAGGTGCTCTAATTAGCTCCACAGTGGACAATTCTTAGTAGCAAATTATATTATTCAGCCTCCTAAATACTTAAGTACACTTATATGGAACACTTATTTTCACATCCCAAACATATCTAGAGGAAATGCATACAGTTGATAAATGCTTTTTCACCTCCTGCTGGGACAGCGTAGTGATACAATGTGTCCAAAGTGTCTCTGCCTTAGAATCAGGCTGAATATGTAACAAAGAATCAAGTCTCCTATGGAAGCTTTCCAGCTGATTAGCTTCTGACAGGCGTCCCCGTCTAAGCATAAAATAATTATGGATGAGATTCTTATGAAATAAACTGATTGCACAGTAACTTGAATGTCCACTGCAGGTGAACTGTAGAGATAGCTTATCTCACCGGTTTGTGCAGCTACCACATCTCCCGCCGGAAGCTCAAGTCCATATACAGGGGTAAAAACTTAACATGTTTCTCAGCCTGTTACCCATGGCTGTTTCCTCAGAAGTGAATTTCCCCTTGTCCTCATCCACTGCTTTTTTTCCTCACAAGGTGTAATCATCATTTCCACCTGTGCATTAACCCTTTCCCCATCAGGGGTTGTAATTAGCAGTATACATGCTCAATTATAAATTATATATAAAAATAGTGTTAATAAATAAAATATAACATACATTATCATTACTAGCATAGGTTCTTATCGTTGGGCTATTTCTTCAAGAGCTGACACACATAAAACATCATTTTGTTACTAAACCTTCCCTTTCGAATTAATCATTAATTGATGTAGGTTTCATATTTATTTGTATTTTTATTTATTCAATGGTTTCAATAAATACAACCCCTGATATCATCACTAAATTAGATTTTACTTTCTTTCATTCAATTTCTTTGCTTAATTTATGCTAAAAAACTCATTTACCGATTATGTTTAATCAGCAATAACCTTATAACATGGTAATGGAAAAAGCACACCCAAAACAGGTAGAAATTAACATATAGATCCCTAGATACTAATTTTCTCCCCCTCTGATAAATTGTCAATAATATTCAAGACCTCATATAATCTCTCCACTCTATTCTTTAATAAATCCTATGGATGAAACTGATATAAGAATAACACTACAACCAGGACATGAACTAGTGCTGGAGACTACATGTCTCCTTAGATGTTATTTAGCTCAATGGAGTCATTAAGGCCTTGCGGCACAAATGTCCCCACCTTAAAAATCCAGAATGCCTCTTTTCTACAGAGTTCACGGTAACGATCCCCCCCCCCCTTATAGTCGCCCCGATCTGTTCAATTGCTTTTACTTTTAGATTTTTCAATCCCCCCTACTCACAATTCAATATGTGTCTCTGTACACTATCGCTTTTACATTTATTAACTATCCCTCTCCTATGTTCTAAAAACCTAACATTTGAACTACGGATAGTAAGGCCTACATACTGAGTTCCACAGCCACATGTAAGAACATAAATCACATAGGAGGACTGGCAATTCATAAAGTCCTCCAAAGGGTGGGAAATCCCATCTGTATGTGATATAACTACAATACTCCTATGTTCTGCATAGGGGCAGGTGATACATCCATTTCTTCCACATTTAAAAAACCCTTTTGGTTTTTGTGGTAGCCAATTTAGTGTATTATTTTGGCCCAAAGTGTCACCTATTTTCTTCTTCTGCAGCATACTGGGGGCTAATTTTTGTTTTAGGTTCCTAGACTTCCTAAATACTACCTTTCTTTTTATCATTTAGTAAAGGGGCTAAAAATGTATCATATTCTAATAATCGCATGTTTTTCTCAACAATAATTTTGATTTGTTGTGCAGCCGAATTAAATTGAGTTGTAAAAGCCAAAGAACTGGTTCCTACATCCTCTTTCATTTTCTTAGAAGTCTTACTCTTTAGGAGTACTGCTCTATCTATCTTCTCCACATCTTTATAGGCTCTACAAAGCAGGTCTTCTGGATATCCTTGTTCCACAAACGCCTTATGCATTATAACCGATTGTTTCTCAAAAACATCCTTTCAGGAACAGTTTCTCTTAAGTCGGAGAAACTGTCCTTTGGGGATGTTCTCTTTCCATCTTCTATGATGGCAACTATGGTAATTAAGATATTTATTACAATCCACACTTTTGGTGTAGGTTGATGTACGAATATCACCTTCTATAATACTGACCGCTATATCTAGAAAATTAATATAATTATAACTAAAAGTGCTCGTGAATCTTAAACGAAAATTATTCAAATTAAGGTGCTCAACAAAACCTGTGATGGACTCAACATCCCCATCCCAAATAAAAAATAAATCGTCTATATACCTCCCATAGAGGACCAGGCTCGCACCGTATTCGCCACCCCATATGAGGCGTTCCTCCAGAAGCCCCATAGGGAGGTTGGCGAAACTCGGCGTGAACCTGGTCCCCATGGCGGTCCCAAGTGTCTGTAAATAATACTGGGTGTCAAACATAAAATAATTGTGAGTTAATATGAATTTAATAGCTGCCAAAATAAACTCCCGTGATAAATCAGACCGTGACAAATCTTGTTTCAAATAATAATCTACCACGGTCAGTCCCATAGAATGCGGGATATTCGTATACAATGCCTCAACATCACATGTGAGGAGTTTATACGTACTCTTCCATTCCACACTTTCTAACTTCTGTAGGAAGTGTGTGGTGTCTTTAATGTGGGATTTTAAGGATAATACATGTCCCAACAATTGTGCATCAACATATGCTGACAGATTCGATGTCATGGAGTTAATACTAGAAATTATCGGGCGTCCAGGGGGGCGCTCGAGGCACTTATGCACCTTTGGTAAGTGATAGTAAATTGGTGTCACTGGGTAACGATTGAATAGAAAGAGCCATTCATCTTTTGAAAAGACATACTGTTCTAATGCTCTATCCAACATGGCTTTTAGTTCCTTTTGGAACTCAACCGCAAGGTTAGTGGAGATTTTCCTATAAAAATTTTCGTTATTAAGCTGTCTCCAAGCTTCTTTTAAATAATCCTGTGTATTCTGGATCACAAGTCCCCCCCCCCCCCACCCCCTTGTCAGCTTGTTTAATCGTAATGTCCCGGTCACCCATAAGTTTCTTGAGTGCCTGTCTTTCTCGTCTGGATAGATTATCCTTTTTCTTAAAGGAACCTGGATTTTGACACATATTTCTAAATTCCTCTAATGTGGATGCATAGAAACTTTCTACAAAAGGGCCTTGATATTGCAAAGGGTAGAAGTTAGATGGATTTTTAAATAACTTATTCTGTGTTTTATTAATATCATAGATTTTCTCTAAATTTAGTTCCTCACTCTCTGACAATAAAGATTCCAAAATATCCAACGGGACCTGATCATTTTTATCCAAGATGACAGGAACACCATCAATCCCCTTCCTCTGAAGATCCTTCATTGCTTATATTAGTTTCATCCATAGGATTTATTAAAGAATAGAGTGGAGAGAGTATATGAGGTCTTGAATATTATTGACAATTTATCAGAGGGGGAGAAAATTAGTATCTAGGGATCTATATGTTAATTTCTACCTGTTTTGGGTGTGCTTTTTCCATTACCATGAAATGGATGTATCACCTGCCCCTATGCAGAACATAGGAGTATTGTAGTTATATCACATACAGATGGGATTTCCCACCCTTTGGAGGACTTTATGAATTGCCAGTCCTCCTATGTGATTTATGTTCTTACATGTGGCTGTGGAACTCAGTATGTAGGCCGTACTATCCGTAGTTTAAATGTTAGGTTTTTAGAACATAGGAGAGGGATAGTTAATAAATGTAAAAGCCTGTACCGAGACACATATTGAATTGTGAGAAGGGGGGATTGAAAAATCTAGAAGTAAAAGCAATTGAACAGATCGGGGCGACTATAAGGGGGGGGGGGGGGGGGGGATCGTTACCGTGAACTCTGTAGAAAAGAGGCATTCTGGATTTTTAAGGTGGGGACATTGGTGCCGCAAGGCCTTAATGACTCCATTGAGCTAAATAACATCTAAGGAGACATGTAGTCTCCAGCACTAGTTCGTGTCCTGGTTGTAGTGTTATTCTTATATCAGTTTCATCCATAGGATTTATTAAAGAATAGAGTGGAGAGAGTATATGAGGTCTTGAATATTATTGACAATTTATCAGAGGGGGAGAAAATTAGTATCTAGGGATCTATATGTTAATTTCTACCTGTTTTGGGTGTGCTTTTTCCATTACCATGTTATAAGGTTATTGCTGATTAAACATAATCGGTAAATGAGTTTTTTTAGCATAAATTAAGCAAAGAAATTGAATGAAAGAAAGTAAAATCTAATTTAGTGATGATATCAGGAGTTGTATTTATTGAAACCATTGAATAAATAAAAATACAAATAAAAATACAAATAAATATGAAACCTACATCAATTAATGATTAATTCGAAAGGGAAGGTTTAGTAACAAAATGATGTTTTATGTGTGTCAGCTCTTGAAGAAATAGCCCAACGATAAGAACCTATGCTAGTAATGATAATGTATGTTATATTTTATTTATTAACACTATTTTTATATATAATTTATAATTGAGCATGTATACTGCTAATTACAACCCCTGATGGGGAAAGGGTTAATGCACAGGTGGAAATGATGATTACACCTTGTGAGGATAAAAGCAGTAGATGAGGACAAGGGGAAATTCACTTCTGAGGAAACAGCCACGGGTAACAGGCTGAGAAACATATTAAGTTTTTACCCCTGTATATGGACTTGAGCTTCTACAAAGCCGACATCACTTCTCCTAACGCCGGTGCCGGTGAGAACTTGTGCCGCCCTGCCATTACGGACCAAGCGCATAACAGCCGATGCAGTTCTGAACCACTGGCCGGAGGATCTCTGCGCTCCAAGCTGTTTGCACGCTTGCATCCAACCCACACCAACGGGAGGAATACAGTGCTGACGTCAGTGATAGAGCCGCTGAGCGCTATGTGCGGCAGAGACGGAGCCCGGCGGGAGATGTGGTAGCTGCACAAACCGGTGAGATAAGCTATCTCTACAGTTCACCTGCAGTGGACATTCAAGTTACTGTGCAATCAGTTTATTTCATAAGAATCTCATCCATAATTATTTTATGCTTAGACGGGGACGCCTGTCAGAAGCTAATCAGCTGGAAAGCTTCCATAGGAGACTTGATTCTTTGTTACATATTCAGCCTGATTCTAAGGCAGAGACACTTTGGACACATTGTATCACTACGCTGTCCCAGCGGGAGGTGAAAAAGCATTTATCAACTGTATGCATTTCCTCTAGATATGTTTGGGCTGTGAAAATAAGTGTTCCATATAAGTGTACTTAAGTATTTAGGAGGCTGAATAATATAATTTGCTACTAAGAATTGTCCACTGTGGGGCTAATTAGAGCACCTATTGCATGCTATATTGTTCTAATCAGCAATCTAGTATTCATTACCAGTGCAATCACAAGGTACCTGTGCTAAGGATCACTGAAGAAATAGGCTTTGTAGATATACATATTATGTTTTAGCTTTTTAAGTGTTTATATTAACAGTTATCAATACAAAATAAATACAATTTTATCTATCCTTTATTGTGGACAGCGCTTTCAATTTAGTTCTTTCTAGAGATGAGCGGGTTCGGTTTCTCTGAATCCGAACCCGCCAGAACTTCATGTTTTTTTTCACGGGTCCGAGCGACTCGGATCTTCCCGCCTTGCTCGGTTAACCCGAGCGCGCCCGAACGTCATCATGACGCTGTCGGATTCTCGCGAGGCTCGGATTCTATCGCGAGACTCGGATTCTATATAAGGAGCCGCGCGTCGCCGCCATTTTCACACGTGCATTGAGATTGATAGGGAGAGGACGTGGCTGGCGTCCTCTCCATTTAGATTATAAGAGACTGAGAGAGATTTACTGGAGCTGACTAGGAGGAGTACTGTTACTGTAGAAGTGTAGAGACTGAGTGGAGAGAGTTTACTAGTGAGGACAGTGCAGTTTACTTTATAATCCGTTCTCTGCCTGAAAAAAGCGATACACAGCACACAGTGACTCAGTCACATACCATATCTGTGTGCACTGCTCAGGCTCAGGCCAGTGTGCTGCATCATCTATTATCTATATATAATATTATATATATCTGTCTGACTGCTCAGCTCACACAGCTTATAATTGTGGGGGAGACTGGGGAGCACTACTGCAGTGCCAGTTATAGGTTATAGCAGGAGCCAGGAGTACATAATATATTATATAGTGAGTGACCACCAGACACACAGTGCAGTTTATTTAATATATCCGTTCTCTGCCTGAAAAAAGCGATACACACAGTGACTCAGTCAGTCACATACCATATCTGTGTGCACTGCTCAGGCTCAGGCCAGTGTGCTGCATCATCTATTATCTATATATAATATTATATATATCTGTCTGACTGCTCAGCTCACACAGCTTATAATTGTGGGGGAGACTGGGGAGCACTACTGCAGTGCCAGTTATAGGTTATAGCAGGAGCCAGGAGTACATAATATATTATATAGTGAGTGACCACCAGACACACAGTGCAGTTTATTTAATATATCCGTTCTCTGCCTGAAAAAAGCGATACACACAGTGACTCAGTCAGTCACATACCATATCTGTGTGCACTGCTCAGGCTCAGGCCAGTGTGCTGCATCATCTATTATCTATATATAATATTATATATATCTGTCTGACTGCTCAGCTCACACAGCTTATAATTGTGGGGGAGACTGGGGAGCACTACTGCAGTGCCAGTTATAGGTTATAGCAGGAGCCAGGAGTACATAATATATTATATAGTGAGTGACCACCAGACACACAGTGCAGTTTATTTAATATATCCGTTCTCTGCCTGAAAAAAGCGATACACACAGTGACTCAGTCAGTCACATACCATATCTGTGTGCACTGCTCAGGCTCAGGCCAGTGTGCTGCATCATCTATTATCTATATATAATATTATATATATCTGTCTGACTGCTCAGCTCACACAGCTTATAATTGTGGGGGAGACTGGGGAGCACTACTGCAGTGCCAGTTATAGGTTATAGCAGGAGCCAGGAGTACATAATATATTATATAGTGAGTGACCACCAGACACACAGTGCAGTTTATTTAATATATCCGTTCTCTGCCTGAAAAAAGCGATACACACAGTGACTCAGTCAGTCACATACCATATCTATCTGTGTGCACTGCTCAGGCTCAGGCCAGTGTGCTGCATCATCTATTATCTATATATAATATTATATATATCTGTCTGACTGCTCAGCTCACACAGCTTATAATTGTGGGGGAGACTGGGGAGCACTACTGCAGTGCCAGTTATAGGTTATAGCAGGAGCCAGGAGTACATAATATATTATATAGTGAGTGACCACCAGACACACAGTGCAGTTTATTTAATATATCCGTTCTCTGCCTGAAAAAAGCGATACACACAGTGACTCAGTCAGTCACATACCATATCTGTGTGCACTGCTCAGGCTCAGGCCAGTGTGCTGCATCATCTATATATATTATATATCTGTCTGACTGCTCAGCTCACACAGCTTATAATTGTGGGGGAGACTGGGGAGCACTACTGCAGTGCCAGTTATAGGTTATAGCAGGAGCCAGGAGTACATATTATATTAAAATTAAACAGTGCACACTTTTGCTGCAGGAGTGCCACTGCCAGTGTGACTGACCAGTGACCTGACCACACTGACCACCAGTATAGTTAGTAGTATACTTATATTGTGATTGCCTGAAAAAGTTAAACACTCGTCGTGTGACTTCACTTGTGTGTTTTTTTTTTTTTTATTCTATAAAAATAAAACTCATTCTGCTGACAGACAGTGTCCAGCAGGTCCGTCATTATATAATATATAATATATACCTGTCCGGCTGCAGTAGTGATATATATATATTTTTTATATCATTTATCATCCAGTCGCAGCAGACACAGTACGGTAGTTCACGGCTGTGGCTACCTCTGTGTCTCTGCACTCGGCAGGCAGTCCGTCCATAATTGTAATACCACCTAACCGTGGATTTTTTTCATTCTTCTTTATACATACATAGTTACATAGACATCTTCTCTTTATCAACCAGTCTATATTAGCTGCAGACACAGTACAGTACGGTAGTTCACGGCTGTGGCTACCTCTGTGTCTGCACTCGGCAGGCAGTCCGTCCATAATTGTATACCACCTAACCGTGGTTTTTTTTTCATTCTTCTTTATACATACATAGTTACATAGACATCTTCTCTTTATCAACCAGTCTATATTAGCTGCAGACACAGTACAGTACGGTAGTTCACGGCTGTGGCTACCTCTGTGTCTGCACTCGGCAGGCAGTCCGTCCATAATTGTATACCACCTAACCGTGGATTTTTTTCAGTCTTCTTTATACATACATAGTTACATAGACATCTCTTTATCAACCAGTCTATATTAGCAGCAGACACAGTACAGTACGGTAGTTCACGGCTGTGGCTACCTCTGTGTCTGCACTCGGCAGGCAGTCCGTCCATAATTGTATACCACCTAACCGTGGTTTTTTTTTCATTCTTCTTTATACATACATAGTTACATAGACATCTTCTCTTTATCAACCAGTCTATATTAGCTGCAGACACAGTACAGTACGGTAGTTCACGGCTGTGGCTACCTCTGTGTCTGCACTCGGCAGGCAGTCCGTCCATAATTGTATACCACCTAACCGTGGATTTTTTTCAGTCTTCTTTATACATACATAGTTACATAGACATCTCTTTATCAACCAGTCTATATTAGCAGCAGACACAGGACAGTACGGTAGTTCACGGCTGTGGCTACCTCTGTGTCTGCACTCGGCAGGCAGTCCATAATTGTATACTAGTATCCATCTCCATTGTTTACCTGAGGTGCCTTTTAGTTGTGCCTATTAAAATATGGAGAACAAAAATGTTGAGGTTCCAAAATTAGGGAAAGATCAAGATCCACTTCCACCTCGTGCTGAAGCTGCTGCCACTAGTCATGGCCGAGACGATGAAATGCCAGCAACGTCGTCTGCCAAGGCCGATGCCCAATGTCATAGTACAGAGCATGTCAAATCCAAAACACCAAATATCAGAAAAAAAAGGACTCCAAAACCTAAAATAAAATTGTCGGAGGAGAAGCGTAAACTTGCCAATATGCCATTTACCACACGGAGTGGCAAGGAACGGCTGAGGCCCTGGCCTATGTTCATGGCTAGTGGTTCAGCTTCACATGAGGATGGAAGCACTCAGCCTCTCGCTAGAAAAATGAAAAGACTCAAGCTGGCAAAAGCAGCACAGCAAAGAACTGTGCATTCTTCGAAATCCCAAATCCACAAGGAGAGTCCAATTGTGTCGGTTGCGATGCCTGACCTTCCCAACACTGGACGTGAAGAGCATGCGCCTTCCACCATTTGCACGCCCCCTGCAAGTGCTGGAAGGAGCACCCGCAGTCCAGTTCCTGATAGTCAGATTGAAGATGTCAGTGTTGAAGTACACCAGGATGAGGAGGATATGGGTGTTGCTGGCGCTGGGGAGGAAATTGACCAGGAGGATTCTGATGGTGAGGTGGTTTGTTTAAGTCAGGCACCCGGGGAGACACCTGTTGTCCGTGGGAGGAATATGGCCGTTGACATGCCAGGTGAAAATACCCAAAAAATCAGCTCTTCGGTGTGGAGGTATTTCACCAGAAATGCGGACAACAGGTGTCAAGCCGTGTGTTCCCTTTGTCAAGCTGTAATAAGTAGGGGTAAGGACGTTAACCACCTCGGAACATCCTCCCTTATACGTCACCTGCAGCGCATTCATAATAAGTCAGTGACAAGTTCAAAAACTTTGGGTGACAGCGGAAGCAGTCCACTGACCAGTAAATCCCTTCCTCTTGTAACCAAGCTCACGCAAACCACCCCACCAACTCCCTCAGTGTCAATTTCCTCCTTCCCCATGAATGCCAATAGTCCTGCAGGCCATGTCACTGGCAATTCTGACGAGTCCTCTCCTGCCTGGGATTCCTCCGATGCATCCTTGCGTGTAACGCCTACTGCTGCTGGCGCTGCTGTTGTTGCCGCTGGGAGTCGATGGTCATCCCAGAGGGGAAGTCGTAAGCCCACTTGTACTACTTCCAGTAAGCAATTGACTGTTCAACAGTCCTTTGCGAGGAAGATGAAATATCACAGCAGTCATCCTACTGCAAAGCGGATAACTGAGGCCTTGACAACTATGTTGGTGTTAGACGTGCGTCCGGTATCCGCCGTTAGTTCACAGGGAACTAGACAATTTATTGAGGCAGTGTGCCCCCGTTACCAAATACCATCTAGGTTCCACTTCTCTAGGCAGGCGATACCGAGAATGTACACGGACGTCAGAAAAAGACTCACCAGTGTCCTAAAAAATGCAGTTGTACCCAATGTCCACTTAACCACGGACATGTGGAGCAGGGCAGGGTCAGGACTATATGACTGTGACAGCCCACTGGGTAGATGTATGGACTCCCGCCGCAAGAACAGCAGCGGCGGCACCAGTAGCAGCATCTCGCAAACGCCAACTCTTTCCTAGGCAGGCTACGCTTTGTATCACCGCTTTCCAGAATACGCACACAGCTGAAAACCTCTTACGGCAACTGAGGAAGATCATCGCGGAATGGCTTACCCCAATTGGACTCTCCTGTGGATTTGTGGCATCGGACAACGCCAGCAATATTGTGTGTGCATTAAATATGGGCAAATTCCAGCACGTCCCATGTTTTGCACATACCTTGAATTTGGTGGTGCAGAATTTTTAAAAAAACGACAGGGGCGTGCAAGAGATGCTGTCGGTGGCCAGAAGAATTGCGGGACACTTTCGGCGTACAGGCACCACGTACAGAAGACTGGAGCACCACCAAAAACTACTGAACCTGCCCTGCCATCATCTGAAGCAAGAAGTGGTAACGAGGTGGAATTCAACCCTCTATATGCTTCAGAGGTTGGAGGAGCAGCAAAAGGCCATTCAAGCCTATACAATTGAGCACGATATAGGAGGTGGAATGCACCTGTCTCAAGTGCAGTGGAGAATGATTTCAACGTTGTGCAAGGTTCTGATGCCCTTTGAACTTGCCACACGTGAAGTCAGTTCAGACACTGCCAGCCTGAGTCAGGTCATTCCCCTCATCAGGCTTTTGCAGAAGAAGCTGGAGGCATTGAAGAAGGAGCTAAAAGGGAGCGATTCCGCTAGGCATGTGGGACTTGTGGATGCAGCCCTTAATTCGCTTAACAAGGATTCACGGGTGGTCAATCTGTTGAAATCAGAGCACTACATTTTGGCCACCGTGCTCGATCCTAGATTTAAAGCCTACCTTGGATCTCTCTTTCCGGCAGACACAAGTCTGCTGGGGTTGAAAGACCTGCTGGTGACAAAATTGTCAAGTCAAGCGGAACGCGACCTGTCAACATCTCCTCCTTCACATTCTCCCGCAACTGGGGGTGCGAGGAAAAGGCTCAGAATTCCGAGCCCACCCGCTGGCGGTGATGCAGGGCAGTCTGGAGCGACTGCTGATGCTGACATCTGGTCCGGACTGAAGGACCTGACAACGATTACGGACATGTCGTCTACTGTCACTGCATATGATTCTCTCAACATTGATAGAATGGTGGAGGATTATATGAGTGACCGCATCCAAGTAGGCACGTCACACAGTCCGTACTTATACTGGCAGGAAAAAGAGGCAATTTGGAGGCCCTTGCACAAACTGGCTTTATTCTACCTAAGTTGCCCTCCCACAAGTGTGTACTCCGAAAGAGTGTTTAGTGCCGCCGCTCACCTTGTCAGCAATCGGCGTACGAGGTTACATCCAGAAAATGTGGAGAAGATGATGTTCATTAAAATGAATTATAATCAATTCCTCCGCGGAGACATTGACCAGCAGCAATTGCCTCCACAAAGTACACAGGGAGCTGAGATGGTGGATTCCAGTGGGGACGAATTGATAATCTGTGAGGAGGGGGATGTACACGGTGATATATCGGAGGGTGAAGATGAGGTGGACATCTTGCCTCTGTAGAGCCAGTTTGTGCAAGGAGAGATTAATTGCTTCTTTTTTGGGGGGGGTCCAAACCAACCCGTCATATCAGTCACAGTCGTGTGGCAGACCCTGTCACTGAAATGATGGGTTGGTTAAAGTGTGCATGTCCTGTTTTGTTTATACAACATAAGGGTGGGTGGGAGGGCCCAAGGACAATTCCATCTTGCACCTCTTTTTTCTTTTCTTTTTCTTTGCATCATGTGCTGATTGGGGAGGGTTTTTTGGAAGGGACATCCTGCGTGACACTGCAGTGCCACTCCTAGATGGGCCCGGTGTTTGTGTCGGCCACTAGGGTCGCTAATCTTACTCACACAGTCAGCTACCTCATTGCGCCTCTTTTTTTCTTTGCGTCATGTGCTGTTTGGGGAGGGTTTTTTGGAAGGGACATCCTGCGTGACACTGCAGTGCCACTCCTAGATGGGCCCGGTGTTTGTGTCGGCCACTAGGGTCGCTAATCTTACTCACACAGCTACCTCATTGCGCCTCTTTTTTTCTTTGCGTCATGTGCTGTTTGGGGAGGGTTTTTTGGAAGGGACATCCTGCGTGACACTGCAGTGCCACTCCTAGATGGGCCCGGTGTTTGTGTCGGCCACTAGGGTCGCTAATCTTACTCACACAGCTACCTCATTGCGCCTCTTTTTTTCTTTGCGTCATGTGCTGTTTGGGGAGGGTTTTTTGGAAGGGACATCCTGCGTGACACTGCAGTGCCACTCCTAGATGGGCCCGGTGTTTGTGTCGGCCACTAGGGTCGCTAATCTTACTCACACAGCTACCTCATTGCGCCTCTTTTTTTCTTTGCGTCATGTGCTGTTTGGGGAGGGTTTTTTGGAAGGGACATCCTGCGTGACACTGCAGTGCCACTCCTAGATGGGCCCGGTGTTTGTGTCGGCCACTAGGGTCGCTTATCTTACTCACACAGCGACCTCGGTGCAAATTTTAGGACTAAAAATAATATTGTGAGGTGTGAGGTATTCAGAATAGACTGAAAATGAGTGTAAATTATGGTTTTTGAGGTTAATAATACTTTGGGATCAAAATGACCCCCAAATTCTATGATTTAAGCTGTTTTTTAGTGTTTTTTGAAAAAAACACCCGAATCCAAAACACACCCGAATCCGACAAAAAAAATTCGGTGAGGTTTTGCCAAAACGCGTTCGAACCCAAAACACGGCCGCGGAACCGAACCCAAAACCAAAACACAAAACCCGAAAAATTTCAGGCGCTCATCTCTAGTTCTTTCTTGTCACAATAAATATATTGGGAACCAACAACCCAATAACTTGAGAGCGGCAGTCTTTAATAAGGAGATGATATTAATGAACTGATAAAGCATTTTAGCAATTTGAGTTGGGACAGCTGACACACATTGAAGTTTAGCGCTTTTTTTGCTTGGAGTTTGGATTGTTTTGTTGATGTTAAAAAGCAGCTTTGCTGGACATCATGCCTGGCCTCAGGTGTACGTCTGAAAGACTTGAAAGGAGGAATAATTATGTTAGTAATCTAATAATCACTAAAGATGATTCTTCTGTGGATATAAATAATGATATGCATAAGCTATTTAACAAAATGGAATCACTCTGTCTAGCAGAGACACGCCATTGGTGGGATCAAGTTACCCTACAGAAGTATCTTGATAGGGACCTGATCCCCAGAGGGTTAAGGATATTTAAAAATTCCTCCTTTCAAAATGACGTTGGTTTTTTGAATATTTGGAACAGGACATTGGATGATTGTTCCAAATCTTTAATGCAATTATTAATTAAATATCGGATGGAGAAAGTAACAGAAATTCAGGGAGAAATTGAGAAAATAGCCAATGAATTAAAGAAATGTGAAAAACAAACAGGTTGCGAAGAAAGGGATCTGAAAATTAACAGGAGATTGGAAGATTTTGAGAAAAATCTAATATCAAAGAAAGATGACAAATTGGATAGAGATAGGACAGACTATGAGAGAGATATAGTCCGGACCTATAACAAAAGGCAGAGATCTATATCCACTAAGAGGAATTATAATACTCCCTCCAGACGGTGAAATCAGAGGTTCAATGACACTCGTAGGGGTTATAATTACCAACCAGGGGGACAAAGGAGACAGTTATCACCCAAGGGGAGCTATAGGAACACAATTAAATATAGGAAAACTTTGTGGGGTGATTATGAACACACCAATAAGTATGAGAAATTGAAAGCTATGGGAGTACAGGAGTCATCAGATCATACATCTCATGATATCAAACAATGTCGTTTTTTAGAGAGGGACAGGGAGACCAATCATCAGAGATCTCCAATACGGACACTCCCCCTAGCCCCAAGGGGAGAGTACAATGGGATATAATGGAACAAAAATAGAGACAGAGAGGTAGAAAGAGGGGAACTTGAGGTGGAAGACTTACCAAAAAATCCAAGCAAAAATTCCTGATGGAATTGAAACCAAAAGGTATTTTTAATTTGTTCTCCAAATCCCTTTCCTCTGAGGAAACTTCACTACTGAATAAGGGGTTAAGTTTTGCACCAGTTATGAAATCAAACATCTTCAATCTGTTTGTGGGTCTTCATAAATATGTGAGAACCCTCAGTAGAAAAAAATATTTTGCAATGAAGGATCTTCAGAGGAAGGGGATTGATGGTGTTCCTGTCATCTTGGATAAAAATGATCAGGTCCCGTTGGATATTTTGGAATCTTTATTGTCAGAAAATGAGGAACTACATTTAGAGAAAATCTATGATATTAATAAAACACAGAATAAGGTATTTAAAAATCCATCTAACTTCCACCCTTTGCAATATCAAGGCCCTTTTGTAGAAAGTTTCTATGCATCCACATTAGAGGAATTTAGAAATATGTGTCAAAATCCAGGTTCCTTTAAGAAAAAGGATAATCTATCCAGATGAGAAAGACAGGCACTCAAGAAAGTTATGGGTGACCGGGACATTACGATTAAACAAGCTGACAAAGGGGGGGGGGACTTGTGATCCAGAATACACAGGATTATTTAGAAGAAGCTTGGAGACAGCTTAATAACGAAACATTTTATAGGAAAATCTCCACTAACCCTACGGTTGAGTTCCAAAAGGAACTAAAAGCCATGTTGGATAGAGCATTAGAACAGGATGTCATTTCAAAAGATGAATGGCTCTTTCTATTCAATCGTTACCCAGTTATACCGATTTACTATCACTTACCAAAGGTGCATAAGTGCCTCGAGCGCCCCCCTGGATGCCCGATAATTTCTAGTATTAACTCCATGACATCGAATCTGTCAGCATATGTTGATGCACAATTGCAGGGACATGTATTATCCTTAAAATCCCACATTAAAGACACCACACACTTCCTACAGAAGTTAGAAAGTGTGGAATGGAAGAGTACGTATAAACTCCTCACATGTGATGTTGAGGCGTTGTATACGAATATCCCACATTCTATGGGACTGACCGCGGTAGATTATTATTTGAAACAAGATTTGTCACGGTCTGATTTATCACGGGAGTTTATTTTGGCAGCTATTAAATTCATATTAACTCACAATTATTTTTTGTTTGACACCCAGTATTATTTACAGACACTTGGGACCGCCATGGGGACCAGGTTCGCGCCGAGTTTCGCCAACCTCTATATGGGGCTTCTGGAGGAACGCCTCATATGTGGTGGCGGATACGGTGCGAGCCTGGTCCTCTATGGGAGGTATATAGACGATTTATTTTTTATTTGGGATGGGGATGTTGAGTCCATCACAGGTTTTGTTGAGCACCTTAATTTTAATAATTTTGGTTTAAGATTCACGAGCACTTTTAGTGATAATTATATTAATTTTCTAGATATAGTGGTCAGTATCATAGAAGGTGAGATTCGTACATCAACCTACACCAAAAGTGTGGATTGTAATAAATATCTTAATTACCATAGTTGCCATCATAGAAGATGGAAAGAGAACATCCCCAAAGGACAGTTTCTCCGACTTAAGAGAAACTGTTCCTGAAAGGATGTTTTCGAGAAACAATCGGTTATAATGCATAAGGCATTTGTGGAACAAGGATATCCAGAAGACCTGCTTTGTAGAGCATATAAAGATGTGGAGGAGATAGATAGAGCAGTACTCCTAAAGAGTAAGACTTCTAAGAAAATGAAAGAGGATGTAGGAACCAGTTCTTTGGCTTTTACAACTCAATTTAATTCGGCTGCACAACAAATCAAAATTATTGTTGAGAAAAACATGCGATTATTAGAATATGATACATTTTTAGGCTCTTTACTAAATGATAAAAGAAAGGTAGTATTTAGGAAGTTTAGGAACCTAAAACAAAAATTAGCCCCCAGTATGCTGCAGAAGAAGAAAATAGGTGACACTTTGGGCGAAAATAATACACTAAATTGGCTACCACCAAAACCAAAAGGGTTTTTTAAATGTGGAAGAAATGGATGTATCACCTGCCCCTATGCAGAACGTAGGAGTATTGTAGTTATATCACATACAGATGGGATTTCCCACCCTTTGGAGGACTTTATGAATTGCCAGTCCTCCTATGTGATTTATGTTCTTACATGTGGCTGTGGAACTCAGTATGTAGGCCGTACTATCCGTAGTTTAAATGTTAGGTTTTTAGAACATAGGAGAGGGATAGTTAATAAATGTAAAAGCGATAGTGTACTGAGACACATATTGAATTGTGAGAAGGGGGGATTGAAAAATCTAAATGTAAAAGCAATTGAACAGATCGGGGCGACTATAAGGGGGGGGGGGATCGTTACCGTGAACTCTGTAGAAAAGAGGCATTCTGGATTTTTAAGTTGGGGACATTGGTGTTGCAAGGCCTTAATGACTCCATTGAGCTAAATAACATCTAAGGAGACATGTAGTCTCCAGCACTAGTTCATGTCCTGGTTGTAGTGTTATTCTTATATTAGTTTCATCCATAGGATTTATTAAAGAATAGAGTGGAGAGATTATATGAGGTCTTGAATATTATTGACAATTTATCAGAGGGGGAGAAAATTAGTATCTAGGGATCTATATGTTAATTTCTACCTGTTTTGGTTGTGCTTTTTCCATTACCATGTTATAAGGTTATTGCTGATTAAACATAATCGGTAAATGAGTTTTTTTAGCATAAATTAAGCAAAGAAATTGAATGAAAGAAAGTAAAATCTAATTTAGTGATGATATCAGGGGTTGTATTTATTAAAACCATTGAATAAATAAAAATACAAATAAAAATACAAATAAATATGAAACCTACATCAATTAATGATTAATTCGAAAGGGAAGGTTTCGTAACAAAATGATGTTTTATGTGTGTCAGCTCTTGAAGAAATAGCCCAACGATAAGAACCTATGCTAGTAATGATAACGTATGTTATATTTTATTTATTAACACTATTTTTTATATATAATTTATAATTGAGTATGTATACTGCTAATTACAACCCTTGATGGGGAAAGGGTTAATGTACAGGTGGAAATGATGATTACACCTTGTGAGGATAAAAGCAGTGGATGAGGACAAGGGGAAATTCACTTCTGAGGAAACAGCCATGGGTAACAGGCTGAGAAACATATTACGTTTTTACCCCTGTATATGGACTTGAGCTTCTACAAAGCCGACATCACTTCTCCTAACGCCGGTGCCGGTGAGAACTTGTGCCGCCCTGCCATTACGGGCCAAGTGCATAACAGCCAATGCAGTTCTGAACCACTGGCCGGAGGATCTCTGCGCTCCAAGCTGTTTGCACGCTTGCATCCAACCCACACCAACGGGAGGAATACAGCGCTGAAGTCAGTGATAGAGCCGCTGAGCGCTATGTGCGGCAGAGACGGAGCCCGGCGGGAGATGTGGTAGCTGCACAAACCGGTGAGATAAGCTATCTCTACAGTTCACCTGCAGTGGACATTCAAGTTACTGTGCAATCAGTTTATTTCATAAGAATCTCATCCATAATTATTTTATGCTTAGACGGGGACGCCTGTCAGAAGCTAATCAGCTGGAAAGCTTCCATAGGAGACTTGATTCTTTGTTACATATTCAGCCTGATTCTAAGGCAGAGACACTTTGGACACATTGTATCACTACGCTGTCCCAGCGGGAGGTGAAAAAGCATTTATCAACTGTATGCATTTCCTCTAGATATGTTTGGGCTGTGAAAATAAGTGTTCCATATAAGTGTACTTAAGTATTTAGGAGGCTGAATAATATAATTTGCTACTAAGGATTGTTCACTGTGGAGCTAATTAGAGCACCTATTGCATGCTATATTGTTCTAATCAGCAATCTAGTATTCATTACCAGTGCAATCACAAGGTACCTGTGATAAGGATCACTGAAGAAATAGGCTTTGTAGATATACATATGTTTTAGCTTTTTAAGTGTTTATATTAACAGTTATCAATACAAAATAAATACAATTTTATCTATCCTTTATTGTGGACAGCGCTTTCAATTTAGTTCTTTCTTGTCACAATAAATATATTGGGAACCAACAACCCAATAACTTGAGAGCGGCAGTCCTTAATAAGGAGAGGAGTATTAATGAACTGATAAAGCATTTTAGCAATTTGAGTTGGGACAGCTGACACACATTGAAGCTTAGCGCTTTTTTTGCTTGGAGTTTGGATCTACCATATTGTGCGGAATATCCTTTTTGGATCTCATTGAACTTGGCTTACTACAAATATTATTGTGACCCTTTTAATCATTTTGATCCATTTTTACATAAAAATATATATATTTTTTGTAATGGTTTATCTTGTTTTTGTCTTTTTATATATTTACTGGTATTAGGAGATGACAAATTATATTGTTATATATACATATTTATCAGACTTTTATTAATTTTAATACAGGTTGGGTATCCATTATCCAGATACCTGTTAGACAAAATATTCCAAAAACCGGAATATTTTGTCCCTGTAGTGATGTCATGATGTGGCTGGTGTCATGACATCACTGAAGTCCACAGGAAATCACAGATAGGTGGGTAAGTGGCCATTCCCTCACCATCGCTACTCCCAGGACCTGCCACCAACTCTCACCGACACGCCAGAACCCCCACAAAGTGTTTATTATAAACAATAGGCTTTAATCCAGGGTCCTGTGCTTGCCCCTCCCACACAGGCCACGTCCAGACCCCTCCAGCCAGCTGCTGGTGGCTACTGGTGTCCTCTACCCCCAGACTGGGCAAGAGCTGTGCTTTTTAGCCTCAACCTCCACATGTGTCTCTAAGCTCCAGTCTCCCCAATTTGTCTTTCAGCCTCACCACCCCCCTGTGTTTCTCAGCCCCTTCATCCGATGGTTTCTCTCAGCCTCCCCATTTCCCTGTGTCTCTCAGCCTCCAACAGCTTCCCCCATGTCTCTCAGCCTTCCCCTGTGTTTGTCAGTCTCCTACTGTCTCTCAGCCTACAACAGCCTTTCCTTGTATCTCTCAGCCTTCGATAGACTCTGCCTGTGCCTTTCAGCCAATGCCTGTGTCTCTCAGCCTCTCTCTGTGCCTCTCAGCCTTGCACTGTGTTTGTCAGCCTCCCTCAGTGTGTGTCTGTCAGCCTCCCCTGTTTGTCTCTCAGCCTCCAACAGCCACTGCCTGTGCCTTTCAGCATCCCCCTATGCCTCTCAGCCTCCCCCTCTTCCTGTGTCTCTCAGCCCCTACTGTGTCTCCCGGGTGCTGTGGGCAGACGACTGGATCCTCTGTGCAGTGTGCAGGTCAGCACTCTCTATATGCACTTATAAGGGTCCCACTCTGTTGTACTGCTGGCAGCTTGCTTCTCACTTCCGGGTAGGGAGGTCAATCCTGGGCCTTTTTTTTCAATCCCGGGTATCGGGATTGAAAAATGATCAATCCCGGGATACCCTCAATCATAGATAATCTTGACACGGTGGAGACAGTGGAGGCTGTAGTCCTCGAAGACAGATGACTAACCATTGAAGTGATCATGAAAGAAGTTGGTCTAAGTTATAGCAGTGTATGGATGATTATGCATAAGCAACTGCACATGTCTAAAGCGTCATTTAGATGGTTTCTTCGATTGCTGATGCTGACCCTATTTCACAAGCAAACTCGATGTGAACTTTTGCAGCGGATGTTGAATCTGTTGGAGTAGGATGAAGAGAATTTCTTTGCACGTCTTATGACTGCTGATGAATGTTGGGTCTACCTGTATGATACAGAGACCAAAGAAATGAACAACAAGGCTAAAGTGCAGAAATCGTCAGGTAAGGTCATTCTGTCCATGCTTTGGGACTTTCATGATGTAATCCTAACCAATTACCTTCCGAAGGGTCTGACCATCACCAGCACTTACAACTGCACCCTTCTGCAGAAACTGCGAGATGCGGTGAAAGAAAAACACAGTGTTATGATCAGCAAAGGCATCTGTCTCCTAGCTTACAGTGCATCCGTACATTTTGCCCAAGCATCTGCTGTGAAAGCTGACAGGTGTGGCTATGAAATATTGCCCCATCCCACCTATTCACCTGACCTCACATCCAGTCACTTCTTTCTCTTACCTGGGATGAGGACGCCAGTTCAGGGTAAGCGATTTGACAACACAAATGATGTAATTCTGGAAGTGGAGCAATGATTCTCGAGGCAATCTCATGACTTCTATAATGATGGGTTGTGGAAGATCAGAAACATTGGCAGAAATGTGTGGCTCTGCATGACGACCATGTGGAAAAGACTTAAGTTCAACAAACCTCATTCTGTTCCTGGTGATAATTGAAACTTTGTGATACCCCCTCGTACATGTTATGCTTTATGTAATATATATGCTGGCTGTTATCCCAGGGATTGGCAGCGCTGTGTGTATCACAGGCGCTGTGCAGCATCCTGAACTCAGCATTAGACTTCATTCTCCATCTAAGCCGCCACCAGACTCCTGTGAAACTAGCCAATGGGAGTCTGGGGGTGGTCTTGGAAGGAGAGTATTTACATCTCAAAACATGGCAGTGCTAGCTCATGCTATTTGTAATGTCACAACAGGTATCCAATTAGTATCACACACACCCAAAAAACCCTCAATAACTGTATAGACAGAGAGATGTTGAATGCTGGGAATTCTGGTCCAGTTTTTTGTTGTCTTTTGATTTGTTTTAGAATAAAAACAATTATAGAATCGTTGAATTGTTGCTAATCCTTGGAATGACATCATAAGGTTCGGGGTGGATGGATTATCCACTGTTCCTCCTTTGTTTTAAATAACATAATTTACAGTACGTATCTTCAAGGTAACTCTTTAGACAACTGAACAGCCCAAATTAGACTGTTATGCTGGGCATACATGGTCAGTTAAAAAATGACTGTCAGACCAACAAGCATTTTATCTGACAGTCTGACACCCTGCAGATATCATGGGCATAAACTGTGCGATATTTCACTGGGTATAGCCACAGGATATCTGTGTTCTTCCCCTGGGGAGGAGACATTTTCCCTTATCTCCCATATGAAGTAAAAGGGGACATTTTCATGGCATACACTGTTTGATGTGGGCAACTTGCAACTTCAAACTACAGTATTACACATTCTTTAATAAATTGGGTGGGTTGTAGGGGGTGGGATTGGTTGGGGGGGGGGGGGGGGGGCATGTCTATTTTGTCAGACCTGGGCTCCACAATTTCTGATGGCAGCCTAGTCTGTAGGCCTATGAGATAGCAGACCTTAACCCATGATAAAAGCATAGTTTCTGTATAAGATCTGTGTGATACCTGGTGACAAAGGATGCAGAGCAAATGTCATGACTCAGTGTAGGTGTAATAAACCATTACATTGTGTAAAGGTGTGTTAGATTGTTCTTTTACCTTATCGTGAACACATTTTCAGTTATCTTATCCTCTTGGCAGGCCAGAGAGGAAAGGAGCAGCACCTGTACAATTGACAACCAGCTTGACTGCACATGTGCAAAACCCTGACGTCTATGAACTGCATTTGCTACAGTCCATAGAAGCTTGGCTAAGCCTGATGATCAGGGAGGGTGTGGCTTCCTACTGAAAGCATGATCTCTGCTAATCTCAGTCTGGTTTGGCAGTCCCAGAGGGAGGAAACACCTCTCAATGGAACTGCATGTTCTGCAGGTAGGAAGTCACTGCCAGTCACACTAAAGACAGTGCAGTCATGGACTGCAACTATCTCAGCTGAGCTCCCGAAAGTGGCAGATTTTACTTGGGGGGATATGCTCTCCTTCAGTCCATAGGTAATATCTGGAACTGGTAAGGATGGGTTTTCTCAGCACAAAAACATATACTGTATACCTTCAGGGGCATAACTAGAACATTGTGGGCCCTACAGCAAAATCGCAAAAGATAGGGGAAGAGAGAAAGAGAGGGTTTCATAGAAAAAGACAGCATGAGAGAAAGAGAGACAGGGAGTAAGGAAGAAAGAGAAATAAAGGGATGAGAAGGGAGAGAGAGAGAGGGTGTTATAGACAGTGTCAGAGAGAGACAGTAAGTGACAGTGTCAAGGAGAGAGGGAGAGACAGTGGAGGGGAGAGACAGAGTAAGGGAGAGATACAGTGTCAGGGAGAGGGAGAGTGTCAGAGAGAGAGAGAGAGAGAGAGAGAGAGAGAAAGAGGGAACGAGAGAGACAGTGTCAGGGAGAGAGAAATGGAGAAAGAGTAAGTGTCAGGGAGACAAGGAGAGAGAGACAGGGACAGAGAGAGTGTCAAGGAGAGAGAGGAAAGGTAGAAATAGTCTCAAAGAGAGAGGGAGAGACAGACAATGTGGGAGAGAGAGACAGTGTCAAGGAGAGAGGGAGACTGTGTCAGGGAGAGAGGGAGATACAGTGCCAGGGAGAGAGAGAGAGGCAGTGTTAAGGAGAGAGACAGTGCCAGGAAGAGAGAGAGGAGGGAGGGAGAGAGTGTCAAGGATAGAGGAAGAGGGAGACTGTGTCAGGGAGAGATAGAGCAATGTAAGGGAGAGAGAGAGACAGTGTCTGGGAGACAGAGAAAGAGAATGGGAGAGATAGTGTCAGGGAGAGGGAGACAGTCTTTGGGAGAGAGGGAGAGTGAGAGTATCAGGGAGTGAAAGAGAAAGTGTCAGGGAGAGAGAAGAAGACAGTGTCAGATAGAGAGAGAGAGAGAGAGAGAGTGTCAGGAAGAGACTGAAGGAGAGAGACAGTGTCAGAGAGAGATTGTGTCAGAGAGAGAGACAGTGTCAGAGTGAGAGAGTGTCGGGGGAGAGAGAGACAGTGTCAGGGAGAAAGAAAGAAAGAGAAAGTGAGAAAGACAGTGTCAGGGAGAGAGAAAGGTAAAGACAGTGTCAGGGAGAGAGAGGGAGTCAGTGCCAGAGAGAGAGAGAGAGAGACAATGTCAGTGAGAGAGAGGGAGGCAGTGTCAGGGAGAGAGAGAGACAGTGTCAGGGAGAGACATTGTCAGGAAGAGAGAGAGACTGTGTTGGGGGAGAGAGACTGCTGGGGCGAGAGACAGTGTGAGGGAGAGAGACAGTGGGCAATATTTACTAATATTCGTGTTTTGGCCGTTTTGAAGGGTGTTTGAACTCGAATGGTATCGGGTGCATTTTACTGCAACTTTTTGAATCCTGATACGATCATTCACTAAGCTGCCGAGTTTTGCACAATCGTTTTTTTCCGATGTCGATGTGATTCGTAATATCAGGCAGTGTTTTACGGGAGTGATGAGTAAAACACTGCCTGAAAAAACACAAGGAATCCCGGCCGGATCTGTGAGATCCATGCAGGGCTTCATTGTGTACCTTAAAAAGTTGATTAAAGTCTTTAAAAATCTGTAAAAAATTGCGTGGGGTCCCCCCTCCTAAGCACAACCAGCCTCGGGCTCTTTGAGCCGGTCCTGGTTGAAAAAATATGGGGGGGGAAATTACAGGGGTTCCCCCATATTTAATCAACCAGCACCGGGCTCTGCGCCTGGTCCTGGTTCCAAAAATACAGGGGACAAAAAGCGTAGGGGTCCCCCGTATTTTTGAAACCAGCACTGGGCTCCACTAGCTGGGGAGATAATGCCACAGCCGGGGGACACTTTGATATCGGTCCCTGCGGCCGTGCCATTAAAACCCCAACTAGTCACCCCTGGCCGGGGTACCCTGGAGGAGTGGGGACCCCTTCAATCAAGGGGTCCCCCCCTCCAGCCACCCAAGGGCCAGGGGTGAAGCCCGAGGCTGTCCCCCCCCATCCAAGGGCGGCGGTGAGGTTACTTTCGGTCAACCGCTGACCGCAAAGTTCCCACCATTGGCTACAATGGAGCGCATAGGCGCTACATTGTATCACTGCCGTGTGCTGCCTGACAGACACTACAGGAGCACACAGCCAATCGGGAGGGTGCCACGATGTGGCGCTCCCTGATTGGCTGAAGGGACCCTCTTTGACAGGAGTCATGGGGGTCCTGGCAGTCGGGGAAAGGGGTCCCAGCCTCGGGGTTCACCCTGAGGCTGGGACCCCTTGGATGGGGGGACAGCCTCCCTTGGATGGGGGGGACAGCCTCAGGGTTCACCCCTGGCCCTTGGGTGGCTGGAGGGGGGTGACCCCTTGATTGAAGGGGTCCCCACTCCTCCAGGGTACCCCGGCCAGGGGTGACTAGTTGGGGTTTTAATGGCACGGCCGCAGGGACCGATATCAAAGTGTTCCCCGGCTGTGGCATTATCTCCCCAGCTAGTGGAGCCCGGTGCTGGTTTCAGAAATACGGGGGACCCCTACGCATTTTGTCCCCTGTATTTTTGGAACCATGACCAGGCGCAGAGCCCGGTGTTGGTTGATTAAATATGGGGGAACCCCTGTCATTTTTCCCCCCCATATTTTTTCAACCAGGACCGGCTCAAAGAGCCCGAGGCTGGTTATGCTTAGGAAGGGGGACCCCACGCAATTTTTTTCCCCGTTTTTACACTAAACAGACCCTTTCCCATAGATAACCATGCACAGATCTCACTGATCTGTGCATGGTTATCCAAACTCGACTGGAAAAAGCAGGTCTATTTTATTGCTGCTTTTTTTAACGAATCGAAAAAAAACAGACCCGCACTTGAGCACTCAGAAACTAACACCCAAATACGAATGAATAGTGAATGCCCGTATTCTATGAAATAACAGCCGCGTTTGACCGATGGTCTATTCATTCGTATTTGTGAACGCTGTCATTCAAACCATTACGAATAGTCCAAACACTGCCGAGATTGGTGCTTAGTGAATTCCCGGATTGGGACTTAGAAAAAAAAAACACAAATCGGGCAAACTCGGATTTTTAGTAAATACTGGCCAGTGTCGGGGAAGAGAGAGTAGTAAGAGAGAGACAGTGTCAGGGAAAGAGAGAGTAGCAAGAGAGAGTATCAGTGAGAGAGAGAGACTATGGGCCTAATTCTGCATTGATTGCTAAAGCAAAATGTTTCTCTAATGGGTAAAACCATGTGCACTGCAGGTGGGGGAAATATAACATGTGCAGAGAGTTATATTTGGGTGGGGAGTGTTCAACCTGACATCTAAATTGCAGTATTTACCTTGCACAGACAGTATATACCCTGCACAGAAACAATATAACCAACCCAAATCTAACTCTCTTTGCACGCAGGGCCGGTTCTAAGAGTTGCGGCGCCCCGGGCAAAATATGGGGGCGTGGTTTCAATTGGGGGCATGGTCACGACGCTGCAAGAAAATAAATAAATAAATAAAAAGAATACTTACCATCCCCGTTCCTGATCCAGACCCCCTCCGCCGGCGGCACCGCTCTTCTCCCCTCTCTCTTCTCTTCGATCTATGGGAGAGACGCTATTACGTCTCTCCCATAGAACAGCATAGACACTAGAGGTCAATTATGACCCCTAGTGTCTGTGCCACTATGCTGTGCGGTGCGCGATGACGTCATCGCGCATCGCACAGCAAAGGTCCTCTACACGAAGGGAAACTAGACCGTAGCGTCTAGTTTCCCTTCATGGAGAGGACCTTTGCTGTGCGGTGCGCGATGACGTCATCGCGCACCGCACAACTAAGGTCCTCTCAATGAAGGGAAACTAGACGCTACGCGTCTGGTTCCCTTCAAAGCGGGGGGGCACAGCAGGGCACTGCGGGGGGCACAGTGGCGGATCTTGCCCTAGTGCGGCGCCCTCCGGATGGCGCCGGCGCCCTCCGGAAGGCGGCACCCCGGGCAAAAGTACCGCTTGCCCGTGGCAAGAACCGCCACTGTTTGCACGTTACATTTGCCCCACCTGCAGTGCAAATCGTTTTGCCTATTAGAGAAAGATTTTGCTTTTGCGATCCATGGTGAATTAGGCCCTGTGTCAGGGTGAGAAAGAGAGAGAGGAGCAAGAGAGAGAGTAACATGGAGAGAGCAGGGGGAGAGAGAGTGAGGGAGGGGGAGCGAGCACTACCTGATTACAGCACAACCATTGGTCGCTGATGGGGGTCGGCACGTCATGAAATTAGGACCATCCACTAAATACCCATGAATCTCAGCACAGCCCTGCTGCTGGGACTGAGCTGGCGAGGCTGGGGCAAATTGTGCTGCAGTGTATGGGGCCCCCCACTACATCTTCCGCGGTTGCAGCCTGGGGGGGGTGCTATCAGCGGCAGGTGTTGTGTCCAGCGGGGGTGGATGAAGTGGGGACAGTGGTAGCCCGTAATAGGGTGTAGGGGGAGCAGCGGGCTCTGGAAGCTGCCCAGGCTCCATAGCAGCTGCACCCATGGTAGTTACACCTCTATATACCTTTGTTCTCAAAGAAACTTCACATTCAAGAATACTATAAGAAAATTAATGAGTAGCAATGGCAACAATAATGTTTCCACCATGATACATAATCCCACACAATAAATATTTACAAAAAATATATACTCACAAACAAATTGACAGTTTTGTTACTGGAACTCTGTAGCTTAGGCTGTTTTAGTCAAATAAAAACCCTTTCAGCCATAAGCCTAAAACCTGTATTGACCATGGTCCGGCTTATGTATGAAACGGGTTACCTGGGTTGACAGTCCCAGGTCCATGACCCTGCTCACTATTAGAGTTTTCCTTGGGACTTGCAACTTGGGTAGACAACCCAGCTTAGGTCTCAAAAGCTGCGACCTGGGTCTTGATGACTCAGGTCACGCCTACAAGAAATTGATTGGTATGGGACTGTAGCGCTTGGACATCTGAATGCCGGAAGACCCGGGTCACTGGAAGACCCGCGTCTGGAATGAAGCAGTAGCCCCGGCTTAAGACCCGTGTTCATGTGTGAAAGGGGTAGCCCCGACTTAAACCCGTGCCCTGTGTCCCGGGTCCAAGATGGGTTGAAGCCGGGTTATTATATGTAAAAGGGGTATCAGTTAGTTTCTTTTCATGTAAGTGCAGTAAGTGCATCAATCAAAATGAAATTCCCGTTGTAACAAATCACTTGAATAAATAGTAACATTAAACATTACAGTATTCTGCGAGTCAATTCTTATCTAAAGGTTTCAGTTCACACTTGCCTAGTCCTGAAGTTTATCCATTTTATAAATCTATATTCATACTTGTACAACACAATTACACTTCTGTATTAGTCCCCTAAGTGAGTCTATGCCTTTTGGACAAATCTTTATCTGTTGTTGCACATATGGTTTATTATTTTCCATGGGTAAATTGATGAGGGCCATTCTACCTTTAGAGTTCCAGCTATTTAACACGGAGGGAGAAATGTTGAATTATGTCTTAGATTCCTTTAAAATAATGTGCTTCCCTCCAGGTTACAATAACATATTGTTATAGGAAGTTTAACAGTTGTTATCCCAGAAAAGATGAGTGGAATTATGCAGCAGATCAACTAGAAAAATTTAGCTGATGGCAACTGGGAATCTGCAGAGCCATCTTAACAGCAGTGTAGGCCCCTGGGCACAGCAATGCACTGGGGCCCCTACCCAACCATCAGCAGTAGGGGTAGAGGGTGCTATCAGTGGCAGCTTTGATGTCCCGTGAGGGGTAGGGGTGTTCTATCTTTCGCTCAGCATTTAGGACCTGGAGCAATAATTTCTGATAATTGCTCCTTTACTGCACACTAAACTGTAGAAGGGGATATTGTGCTGAATGAAGGGGCCCTGGTACATGACTTCCAGGGTGGTAGGGGGTGTTTAATACACAGGGGAGGGGTGGATAGTGGATTGGGCTTAATATTCATCCTTTTCCGGGGGTCAGGGCAGCTTGCTTGACTGCAGATATCTCCAGTTCCTGGAAATAGATTTCTAAGCTTTAATGGGATAAAAAAAAAAAATGAGAGTTCCTCCTTTCAGCAGGTACTGGGGACTTGGGGCTCATAGTTCAGGAGCCAGAGCAATCCACCAACAAAAATTTAAAACTGCACATTAGGCGTGTGGAGCTAGAGCAGGGACCAGTTGCTTGAAGGCTGATATCTCTGGTTCTGGGCATAGTAGAGGCAAGCTGCCAGTGTCCACTGAAAGGGGAGAGTCCCAGCTTTTGGAGTATACCCTCAGAAAAACTCTAAGTCAGACAGAACCCAAGATATCTGGCTGGGAAGAACAATTAACAGGCTTGGATGGGGACCACTGCTTTGAAGTCGGATATCTCTGGTTCCCTAGGGCCGATTTTCAAAAATCTGGTACCCCTGGCAAGAGGGGACCCTCAGCTATCAGCCTAGGGCCCTTTTACTCCTGGGGCCCTTGGGCAAGAGCCCATTGAGCCCATATGAAAAGACGGCCCTGGGAATCTGTGAACTGTCTTAGGGGTGTGAGGTCAGATACCGCCTGACGTTTAGAGATATGAATAAGAGTTTTTAGACTGAGTAGCTGCAACATTTCACCCACATCCCATGCTCCTTCCAATTTATAATATGCCACACATTGGTGCCCTCAATTTATAATATGCCACACATCAGTGTACCCAATTTATAATATGCCGTACAGCAGTGTCCTAAACTCATAATATACTATAAAGAAATAATATGACACACACACTCACATACCATGCCTGCACTCATTAACTCACACAAACACACACATACACACACCCTGTCAGAACTCCAGACATCCACCAATCCACTTACGGACAGCCATTCTCTGTCTGGCTGCAGGCTGGAAGCAGATAGAGAATAGTGTTTAATTCACAATCAGAGCGGTTGGGCAGCATTCTCTACTTGACTCCCAAGAAGCTCTGGAGGTCCTTGCTTGAAGGCCCTTAGAATCAGGGGCAAATTTAGGGATGAGGACACCCTTTTTACAACAGAAAAGGCCATCCACTGCTTGCCTAATTTTTTTTTTTTTGATTGGTTATAAGCCCTCACTTGATGATAGCCACAGGGCTGGCTCTACCACTGGGCAGTTGCCTATGGCATCGGGATCCTGGGGGGAGGGGGAGGCACCACTGAGTCTGCCTATCACAAAATCAAGGATGTTTCTGAACTGGGGTAATAACCTGAAGTTTTGCCTAGGGTGGTGAGAAACCTTGCACCGGCCCTGGGTAGCCAATTTAATAGTACAGTATAATTAATAAAATCCAATAATTATGACTTTTTTTTTTATAATGTATATATATTTATGAAGCAGAACTGTTTAAAGGGGCAGTATGTGCCTGTCCAACCAATTTAGACCCATTTGCATTCAAGGTGGCATATGGTTTATTACAGTGGAAATATTTTGCAGTTACTGGTACTTTTTGGGCTGACAGTACCAACACAAGCATCAAAGTGCCGCCCCCAGATGTGTGTCACCCCTAGTCAAGTGCCTATACATTAAGATGTAGTTGGTCAGCTGGACAAATGATAGCAATATTTTGGAACAAACATTTCCTGAAAGAAAGTTATATACAGTTTGGTGTGTAATTAGGTAAGTGCAGAGCATGTATGATTTTTATTCTATTACAATAGTGTGGTCATATACCCCAGGCATTGTATATAGGGGGTGATTCAGACTTGATCGTAGCTGTAAAGTAAATTTAACCCTGCGGCGCTAATACCTGCACAGAGAAGAAAACTTTGGAATGCCTGATTCCTGATGCAGCCAATGTAGCTGGAGGTGTGTCTAACCTCCCAAACTGAGGTCATCTTTAAAAAAAAGCTACACCTGGCGCTTCAGGAAGGCACAATCCACATACAATAAAATGTATGTTTTATTAAAAATCAAATATATTAAAAATACAAGTAGTACTCTCAGGAGCTAATTAGTCAGTCTCAATAATTATAAGTGTCCAATACTGGACAACGGCAGATTATACAGTATAGTCCTTCTAATAATTCTTAATAGATTCACATGTACAGATCATTAGGATACTCAGCTCCTTACTTATAGTAAATCCACAGTGATGTCCTGTGTGTAAATAGAGACTTCATACCTGTAACACTGTACGGTGGGGGTCTAGTAACATGAGACTTAGCAAGGTCCCAGCAGGGATGACCCCAGATCACAATGTCCCTTGTGGGTGTGTGATGATGGTCGTTGACGCTAGATGTAGCGTACTGGGGAATTCAGTTGTACCTTTCTGTAACGTCTGTGAGCGTTGTCACAATACCGGCCAGCCACCGGGAAGCAGATAGTGTGTAGCCGTGGATCTGGTCGCTGCAGTGCATCCAGGTGCGGTGGGTGCCCCTCGACTCCTGCTGGTCACCGGAGGAAACAACTGACTGATGAAAGATCCTGTGTGCCAGGTAATGCTGCCATGTCAAGTGCAGCCAGCACCACTCCATCACTGCTTAATTAACAGGGGAGACAGTGTGCTGGATCTTAACTGTCAGATTCTCAGTGCCAAATGGTGATGTTAGCTGGTGTGCTGATAGTAAGCCAAAATGTGCAGTGTGGCTTCCAATTCCTCCCAGGAGAACAGGCAATCAATTCAACATGTTTCACCACTCTATGGTTGGCTTTTTCACAGCTATGATCAGCGCACACTGACATGCGGGGGGGGGACACCCAGCACAGGGCTAGTCCGCCCCGCATGTCAGGCCTGGCCCCGCCGCACAAAAGCATCGCACAGTGGCAATGCTTTTGTACTTGAAGAGTAACTCCCAGCCAGCGCAGCTCCTGCGTGCTGGCCGGGAGATACTCGTCGTTGTGACGGTCGCAGCAGCTGCGTGTGACATCAAGCACCCACGGCCAGACCGCGCCCACAAAACGGAGGCCAAATGCTGCCGTGCCGCCCCCTCCCGCCCAGCGACCACCTCTGCCTGACAATCAGGCAGAGGCGATCGCTGGGTTACGACAGCCATCGGCTGTCTGGCATGCACTGGTGCACTGCGGTGACGGCGCATGCGCACTACTGACCTGGTCGCTGCGCTGCGATGAACGGCAGCATGCGATCAGGTCAGAATGACCCCCATAGTACAGTATATAGACACAAAAGCTGCAGGCATCAACATTTCAATACGTATGCATTTTCATCAGGAATTCCTACCTCTGTATTGCTAAGGCAAACACTTTACGTTCAGCTTCAAGGGATACGCTACTGCGCTTGTGTGGACTGATGATTGCGCATGCGTGAGTGGAGAGTGTCTACGTGTCCCTTTTTTTTGGTAACTTTTGTAATCCGCAGGCCATACACTATAATGGATGAATCGAATTAGCGACCACAAAATAAACTGGAGTTCATAGTAACTTCAGGGGCTTGAAAAGCATATCAATGTTACCAGAAGACTTGTCCAACTCTTGCGGCATTAACAGTATACAATGAGCAACAAATACAGGTTGAGTCTCCCTTATCCAAAATGCTTGGGACCAGAGGTATTTTGGATATCGGATTTTTCCGTATTTTGAAATAATTGCATACCATAGTGAGATATCATGGTGATGGGACCTAAATCTAAGCACAGAATACATTTATGTTACATATACACCTTATACACACAGCCTGAAGGTAATTTTAGCCAATATTTTTAATAACTTTGTGCATTAAACAAAGTGTGTGTACATTCACACAATTCATTTATGTTTCATAACCACCTTATACACACAGCCTAGATGTCATTTAATACAATATTTTTAATAACTATGTGTATTAAACAAAGTTTGTGTACATTGAGCTATCAAAAAACAAAGGTTTCACTATTTCACTCTCACTCAAAAAAGTCC
Source organism: Pseudophryne corroboree (assembly GCF_028390025.1). Taxonomy (NCBI): domain Eukaryota; kingdom Metazoa; phylum Chordata; class Amphibia; order Anura; family Myobatrachidae; genus Pseudophryne; species Pseudophryne corroboree. The sequence continues at coordinate 477,628,396 of NC_086446.1, forward strand.
GTATTTCGGAATATTCTGTATTTCGGAATATTTGGATATGGGATACTCAACCTGTATCTCCAAATTACCAGGCACCTTGGAAAACAGACAGCACCGAATGGATGACTGTCTTCAGCTGCTTTATGCCAGACAGTAGGGGTAATCTGTGATGCCAAAGTCTTTACTTTCACTGCATGGCATCTAGATGTCACTGGGAAGATGTCATCGTGGAGGAGGAACCTGCTTGCCGGCAAAAGGGGAGTATACTATGGGTGCAGGGTGTGCAATTTGGGACCCCCTGGATTCCGGGGCCCATGTGTAATAACACTGCACCCATTATAAATACGCCTTTGGTTCTTTATCATGACTTTTGATAATGACCCTTTGTACAATGAAAACAATCATTTTGCACATTATTCACCATGTGATGTACTAACAATGATTTGATATACCTTTGTTACCGTATATGACATGTTGCCTTTCTTTTGACTTGGAATTTGCCTTTATCTACCTTTGCCTTGCACAAGAGCTACAGTACATAACCTGATAGGATGCTAACGTTCAGCCCTGCATTATATTATTCTTTCTTCATGTCTCCATTTTGTAACTATTTTGGAATTCTATTCAGGATGTCGTGGATAAATGTCCAGTAACTTTACCCTGCGTCTCAGAGCAGCTGCATTTTCAGATCCCAGTGGGCGGATGTGCCAGGTCATTTAGTAGGAAACTACGCCTAGCCTCCATGTTACTGATCTGTCGCAGGGTGTCTTAGTGCAGCTCTGTCACAACTACACTATGGTAAGTACACTATGGCAGGATCAGATATTGTTTTAACTGCCAGGACCATCATGTATCTGTGACTGACAAGAGACCAAGAGGGAGATGTATTCAGCAGTGTAGAGTCTAGAAGTTATCCATAGAAACCAATCAGCTTTGAGGTAGCATCTGTCATCTCCCCCCAAATGTAACAGGCTTTAAGAAACTGTTGTGGGTGTAAAGGGGATCTTATAGTAGAGTGGACTACCATTACAACTTTTTTACACCACTAAAATTATACAGATTCTGCTGACTTAACAAGAAATTTTGAGCATCCACAATATAACATTTTTTGTAACCATCTTATATCACTATGGGGTTTCATGCACAGTTGCATAGAGAATGATGCCTGGCCATTCTGATTGATTAGAGCAGCCGGCCAGCCTTCTCTACCTGCCTCCCAAGAAGCTTAGGCAGTACCAGCCTGCTCAAGCGCCCTTAGAACCACGCGGTCCTGGGCAGCTGTCCGGTGTGCCTATACATTAAGGGGATGTAGTTAATATACCGGTTGCTGGAATCCCGACGATTAGGATCCCTATGCAGGAATATCCGACAGCTGGTAAAATGCCGGCGGTCGGAAAACCAACTGCTCCCCGGTATTCCCACTCGGGTGGTCGGCCCACGCTACCACCCAAGTGAGAATAGAACACGTGGTGAGTGAAGCTCGCCAACGGGCCCGGAGCATGGCGAGTGCAGCGAGCTGCGCTCGCTGACGTTATTGCAGCTCACGGGATGCTGCTGTCGGGATCCTTACAGCCGACATCCCATCAGCTGGGATATCATACTGAACCCACATTAAGATAGCTTTGCTTAATGAGGCTCTAGGGAGAAAGGATACTCAGTGCCTCAGGTACTGATGAGGATATGTAAACACAGTGGTTAGGAACCAGGGCCTCAGCAATCTACTGGAAGCCCTATGTATACGTGTGAGTTTTTCAAGATCAAACACTCAAATATGCTAAGAGTCGTGTTTGACAGAATTGTGTTTTTTGATGGTCTATGCCAGGCATGTCCAAACTGCGGCCCACCAGATGTTGAGGAACTACACATCCCAGCATGCCCTGACACAGCTTTAGCATTCTCTGACAGCAAAACTGTGTCAGGGCATGCTGGGATATTGAAAGGATATCAGCCTCTTCTTGTACCCCTCGATTTGATGGCCACTGACGTCAGTGAGAGCAATCCTTAAAATTACAGATTATACACGACACCATGTAATTAAGAATCACTCTGCGTTTATTGTTCATAACAATGGTATATAAGGCATCATTGTCTAGGGAGGGATTGGAATGTCCAGGGAGGGGTAGGCAAAAGTAAATACTTTATTGGTTTAACTTTACTGCATAGGAGGGGTAAAACAGGCTACATGGGGGGAAGTAGGATACAGCCTAGTACTTCATCTAGGGGTGGGGATTTCACACAGTTCCCAACAAACTATGGGTGGAACTATATTTATTTTATGCAATGCAAGCTAAATCCAAGGCAAAAGAAAAAGAAACAATATTTACACAATGCACAATGACAGAGGAGATTTAACCCTTCAATCCCCTCTTAGAATCATGATTGTTATATGACATGATTCTTAAGTGAGGCTCCTTTCTTGTTCCTCCAGTTCTTGAGATATTGGGCATAATCGTCGGGTCCCTTACTATCAGAGGAGGTGACAGGACTGGTGGTTATATCATAGTACATCAGGGCCTTATCAATGCCTTTGGAGGTAAGTTTCTTTCCACAGGGAATTACACAATAAACTATAATGCCTAAAAGAATTAAAGTTACAAGTATGAATATGCTTATTTGCACAAGAGCCTGTTTCCAATTTTCAAACCACCCAAAATATTGGCTCCATGGGTTATCAATACCTGAATTTTTCTTAAGTTCTATGGATAAGGTTTCTAACTTGTTTATGGCTAAAGTAACCTTACCGTTGGGACCAGTGTTGTCAGGAATATATGTACAACAGCCTTCCACCTTACTAATGTAAACACATGTACCGCCTTTTTCTGCTAGAATCATGTCAAGGGCCATTCTATTTTGGAAGGTCATTTGGGAAGTGGCTTCTAGCTGTTCAGCTATACCTTTAAGAGCATCTTTGGTATCATTAACAAATCTTTGTTGGTTATAATATATATAATTAATCCAGGCTACGTTTTTATTTACAGTTACTATAGGGAACAATGATTCAAAACCCGCAGCCACCTCATCTCTAGCTTTGAACTCATTTGGAACACCTCTTGGGACCCCTATAGCATCAATGTATACGTGGGGGTCAAAGCTACCTCCTGGGAGTGCTCTTTTCTTTCGATTAGCAGGAGTATTAGAGGGAGGAGTGGGGTCATCGGTGATCATTAGGAGTGGCATTATGACTTTGGCCAGGGCACACTCACCATACCATGGTGTGTCTAATTTACTTCTAAGTTTCATATCCCCACATATGTAATAAATGTCGCCTAATGATCTAGTTTGGTTGACTAAAACAGTTGTTCTTTTATTTGCACAATACCCTGGTGGGAAGGTTTTTAAATTTCTCCCTGTGGTGGTGTTAGATGTATAACAGGTATAGTTTCCAGGATATATGGTTATGGTGCTTCCTGGGTTGGGATTTTTTGACAATATGGGATATTCCCTTTTCCACATTTCGCACTGACTGTCATTTGTTTTGGTGTCATTAAAAAGGCTGAAAAAACAATTTTCCTGTTCTAGGGGTATATTAAGGGGCACTGTACCTAGGTGGGGCCTAGATTTGCCACAGACATAACAATTACTTTTATTATGTTTGCTAGCACTATACTTCATCCATTCTAACCAGAAATTGATGTCAGAGAAACCAGTTTCAATAGCTAGGGTGTCTTTAAAGGTGGGATTGTTAACGGCCATCATATCCTTGAAGGTGGTTATATGAGGTTTCAAGAGGTTGGGGCGTGGTTTAGGGGGCTTGAGCTGGGCATACTTTTCATTGTTAAACATATCCTGTAACAAGAATGGTGTAAGGGATGGGTTTAAAAAAAAGGATTCACCTAGGACATAGGTGCCTGCATCAGTAGACTGGGGATGTTTTATGCTTAATATGAATTTACTATCACATCTGTTTTGTCTATGAAGGGTAAGACGGGTAAGCAGGGACTCACCATATTTGTCTTTTCTTGAGAGAGCCTCTTTGGGCTGGTATCCATAACTATGGCCAGAATTCCATCCCACTGATCCCCAATACGCACATTTATTTCCCCAATATTTACTAGTAACACAAATATAGGCTTCAGTGGGGGTATTACGTGTACCATACTGATCACACTGCCAGGCATAATGTTTGTTAAGACAGGGAGCAATGGTACAGAAATCTATTTTATAGGCGGCAACCTCAGTATTGGAGGAGTTATACCAAAATGTGTAGGTGCCGGATTTTTGTGTAATGTCTACTTCAGCTGTAGCTTGGCAAGTGAGGACCATTAGGATTATCAACATAGTCCCCAGGATAGAGGTAGGGGACAGGTTCCTCATCCTCCTCTGTTCTTCTGTCTTCGCTAGGTGGGAGGTCAGGGCTGTCTGCCCCCGTTTGTACCTCGCTGGAATCACTTGCTTCCCTCTCTAGGTCTGGTCTAGGAACCTTTTTCACTCGGGATGCATGGATCCAGGTGGGGCTTTCCTCTGTCAGGACTGCTGTTCTGGTTACTGCTACGACCTCTGTCTCTGGACCGTAGGTAAAGTCTCCTGGGCTCTTGTTCCTGGGGAGCACCTTCACCACGACTCTGTCTCCGACTTTAAAGGGGTGTGTAGGTTCCTGTGGATTCAAAGGGTTTTTACAAACAACCTCATGTTCAATTTCATTCAGTTTTATTATCAGGGACCTGACATACTCTTCTCTGATAAGTTCTAGATCTCCCTCCTGTATTACTAATGGTTTCTTAGCCCAAGGTGTAGGGAAGGGCCTACCCATTAATATTTCAAAGGGGGAGTAACCCAAAGTCTTTTGTGGTGTCATTCTGATCTCTGCTAGGATAATAGGAAGGACCTTCTTCCATTTATGGAAGGTACCCCCTGTGGCCTTCCTAAGCTTGTCTTTGAGGGTCCTATTCATGCGTTCTACGACCCCTGAACTCTGCGGGTGATACGGGATGTGGAACTTCCATTCCACCTGCAGGGCCTTTACCAAGGCCTGTGTAATTTTTGCTGTAAAGGCGGAGCCTTTATCACTATTGATTTGCAATGGGCACCCCCATCTGGGGATGATTTCCTGAGTTAGGATCCTAGCAACTGTCTTTGCATCCTCAGATTTAGTGGGGAATACCTCTGGCCATCGAGAGAACATGTCTACAATGACCAGGGCATACTCCTGTTTACCAGTACCTGGGATATGGGTGAAGTCAATTTGCAGGTGTGTAAAGGGTGTGGTGGGATATTCAAGATGCTGATGTTTTGCCTTGTCAGGGTTGTTGGGGTTGTTTCGCAGGCAAGTGATGCATCTACTGACATACTGATCTACTAATGACTTGGCATCCGTGACATAGAAATCATTACGTAAGAGTAAGGTAGTTGTTGCCTTACTGTGGTGTCCTATGCCATGGTAGTGGGCAATAAACAAGGGTGCACTGGACTGGGGTATACAAGGTTTCCCCTCTTTGCAGATTAATCCTGTTTTAGGATTCTTCTGCAAAACTGGGTAAGTCCAGTCAGCTAGGTCGGCATTGGAGGCTGAGGCCTGTAACTGGGTGATCAGGTAATGGTTGTCGAGAGCTGGGGGGGTCATGATGGTCATGTGGGCCTGAGTGATGGGCTGTGAGGCTGCATGTTTGGCAGCAGAGTCAGCAAGGGCATTTCCAAGGGAGACTGCATCCTTCCCCCCGGTGTGTGCCCTGCAATGGAGGATTGCAATGTCAGAGGGTAAGGTTATGGCATGCAGAAGGTCAGAGATGAGTTGGGCATGTGATATGCCTTTTCCATCAGCTCCAAGGAAACCACGGCGTTGCCAAATGACCCCATGGTCATGCACGACGCCGTACCCGTATTTGGAGTCAGTGTAGATGGTGACTGGTTTATTCCGGTAAAGGTGACAAGCCCTTGTGAGAGCAATGAGCTCTGCAGCCTGTGCTGACTGGTAAGGAATGGGCTGTGCTTCCAGAATAATGTCAGGGAGAGTGACAATAGCATAACCCGCTTGGTACGTGGTGTCATTGGGTCTGCTACAGGAACCATCTACAAAAATGACATCCGCGTCGGGGACAGGGACAGGGGACATGTCCAGTCTGGGGGATGTTTCTGACTCAATGGAGGCTGAGCAGTCATGGGGTTCAGGAGGGTGGTCTTCAGGACCTTTGAGCCCCAGGAGAGCGTTGAGAATGGGTGCAGGACCTGAAGAGTTGGTGGCATACTTAATGGTGAGGGAGGGGTAGGCAAAAGTAAATACTTTATTGGTTTAACTTTACTGCATAGGAGGGGTAAAACAGGCTACATGGGGGGAAGTAGGATACAGCCTAGTACTTCATCTAGGGGTGGGGATTTCACACAGTTCCCAACAAACTATGGGTGGAACTATATTTATTTTATGCAATGCAAGCTAAATCCAAGGCAAAAGAAAAAGAAACAATATTTACACAATGCACAATGACAGAGGAGATTTAACCCTTCAGATATGTAGTTTCACAACAGCTGGAGGGCCGCAGTTTGGACATGCCTGGTCTATGCAGTCGTGTACGAGTTTAGTCGTGTTGAGCCCAAATTCTATTCACCTGCCTGTAAGCAGCGTGTTTTGCAGAAGCTTGCACAGATCCGGTGATCTGTGCAGTGTTTCTCGTTGCGTAAAAGTTAAGAAAGTGTTAAAAATCAGGAAACAAATATGGTGTGGGGTACAAAAATATAATCAACACCAGGCTCTTTGACCTGGTCCTCATCCCAATAATATGGGGAAAAAAATCTGCATTGGGGTCCCCCGTATTTAAAGAATCAGTACCAGGCTCAACTAAAAGGGGACTAATGCCACAGCCAGGGAACTTGATGGGGTCATCCCGCTAATTGTCTATGAAACAGACCACTCTCAGCCAATCAGCGCCTGTTCCCATGGCAACGGCCGCTCAAAGAGCCTGGTGCTGGTTTTGCTTTGGGAAGGGGGCAGTGGACATATTTTTTTCTCCTGATTTTTAACACTTTTTTTAAGGTTTGATATATTTACTCCTTAGTTTTAAAGGCATATGTATCATAGGGGGTCATTCCGAGTTGTTCGCTCGTTGCCGATTTTTGCTATGCTGCGATTTGTTGCTAACTGCACATGCGCATGGTACGCAGCGTGCATGCGCTAAGTTATTTAATACAAAACTTAATAGATTTGCTGGTGTACGTACGACGCTTTTCAGTCGCACTGCTGATCGGTGAATGATTGACAGGAAAGGGGCGTTTCTGGGCGGCAACTCAGTGTTTTCCCGGCGTTGGCTAAAAAACGCAGGCGTGTCAGGGAAAAACGCGGGAGTGTCTGGAGAAACTGGGGAGTGGCTGGCCGAACGCAGGGCGTGTTTGTGACGTCAAACCAGGAACTAAACTGACTGAGCTGATCGCAATCTGTGAGTAGGTCTGGAGCTACTGAGAAACTGCAAAGAATTATTTAGTAGCAGTTTTGCTAATCTTTCGTTTGCAATTCTGCTATGCTAAGATACAGTCCCAGAGGGCGGCGGCCTAGCGTTTGCATTGCTGCTAAAAGCAGCTAGCGAGCGAACAACTCGGAATGAGGGCCATAGTGTAACAAGTCTCATTGCAAAAGGGCTTGTTGTTGAAATGTCCTAAACATCGTTAGGTATTCTTACTGGATTTTGTTGGCATGGGATGCATATTTAACAAGAATTACTGCAAAACTGTTTCTGTAATTGCCAGGATGGTGAAAACAGAGCAAAATTGTTAAAAAAAAAGTTGTTGTTTTTTCTACAAATTAATATAAATTTTTTTTTTTACTTTTTTTAATAATTGCAACCTAAAGCTTAAATCTGTGCCCAGTACCGGATTTCCCATTAGGCACGTGAGGCACGTGCCTTTGGGCGGCACCTCCTGGGGGCAGCACAGAAGGCCGATGTCCGTACCAACTTCCAGAAGCGGACTTCCCACCAAGCAGCACAAGGGGGTGCTTAGGGCCCAATGGGTCCCCGGGGGCCCGCAGAAAGGCTGCCACTGATATAGAGTCTGCACACCAAATATGGTTGCACCCCCAGTCAGTTCAATAGCTGATTATGGGGACAGCAGCGGCTCTCCTGTCCAGCCTACGCGTGCCGCTCTGTCTCACGAGTGCTGAGTGCTGCGTGTGACTTGCTATGTCAAACGCAGAGAGAGAAGCTGAGGAGAAGGGGGAATGCCGATGTGCGCACAGCGCTGCCATTGAAGGTAAGCAGTGGTGCGCTGCAGCTCTGATTACTGTGAAGGGCAGGGAGAGCGGGGCATGTGCGGGGGGATCCAAAGTAGAGGCAGGGTTCTGTCATGGCAGTGGGTGAACAGGTGGAGGACACTGGAAGGGGGTGATCATCACTTGCATCCATGTCATGTGACCTCTGTACAGCACAGGGAGATCACAAGGCCCATGAAATCTGTAAAGTAGGAGAAGTAAGAGGAATGTGTTACAAAGGTCCACAGAAGGTGCGTGTAGGTGTGTGTGTGTGGAGGGAGGTGGGGGGTGCAATAATGTTGTGCCTAGGGACGGCCAGAGTCCTTAATCCGCCACTGTCTGTGCCTCTCTACTGTATAAGCGCGAGCTTGCAAACTGCATCACTTATGTGCACAGCTACAGAGACAGGCCTGGTATAGCTGTTTGTTAACTCAGACAGCACCTCAATAATGTATAATATTATCATTTCAACAATAAGTGATTTTCTAAAAAATAATTCTTATTGCCATGATGGGACTCCTAATATGCAGGCCACTTAGTCTTGCTAACATGTGTAAAGATACAAGGACAACTAATCAGATATATGTCAAGATGTATACTACAAGTATACTATTCATTTTAAAGTTTACTCTGAAAGTTTACTCCACTCCACAAATGACAGGGCCAGCACTTTTAAAATCTGTTACTAGCCATCTACAGTCTGATTCACATTTTAATTGGAAAATACACAATAGCCCTCTTTAATGAACAACATTTTCTATATCTTACCCACGGGACTACATTTTTGAAAGATCCTTTAATATAAAATACCAGTCATTAAAAAGTGCTAATCTTATCATATAACAATGTGGTGAATACTCCAATGTGAAATTAATAACTTTCTTATCCTCTCTGTTACTTATGAACATAATACTTTAATTTTCTTTTTAATACATCTTTTCTGTTCTGTCTATATTCTAGTTCACACACTTTATTTAGTTAATAAGTAATGAGCCTTTAGATAGAAACAGCCTATTAAGTAAAGTTGCTCTGCCTGGTAGAAAACTGAAGATCATTGCCATTATTCTTGCTTAATATCATAAATTGCTAATAAGGAATGGTATTAGAAGAAATATGGTGCTAATACGGAGTAAATCTTTTTCTGAAGGACAGAGATTTAACAGAGACAAAAGCAAGTTTTGCTGTTTTACTATTAAAAAAAAGAGAACAGATCAAGATTACAAGAAATGAATCTAATTTAATTGATAAACACTTTTACTTAACTGTTCAATAATGGACAGGGTTGAGATGGTCCACAGGGGTACAAAGGAAATCCCCCATAGGCCCCACCACCTGAGGGTACCAACCCTTCTTATAATGTCCGGTTGCAGATGGTGCAATCGCATTATACACTGTTTCTCTTTTAGAGGGTCAATTACCTGGTAGAGCAAGAACATGGATGCTTGGTTTGTGTCTATGGAAACTACACTAAAATCTGTCCTCCTGCCTATCAAATTTGGTGATTGGGTTAATATATATATATATATATATATATATATATATAGGTGGAGTCAGGGACAGATTAAGCCATGGGGGTGCCCGGGGCACTTAAGACTGGGGGACCCCGATGGAAGGTGGGGGGGTGTATATTAAATTGTGTATACCTCCCAATATGTCCCATTCACGGAGGGACAAAATGCTGTCTACCTGGACATCCCACCTAATATATGGTTGGCGTCATCTGTGTTGAACTATTTAATTGATAAGAAAGGTACTTCAACACAGGTGATTGCAATCATAAATTAAGAAGTAAGTCCAGGTAGAGAGCATGTTGTCCCTCCTGGAATGGGTCATGGTGGGAGATAAAGGTTGTGTATATAAAATTTTAACCAATGGTGTATATTAGTTTTAAATAATCGTTTAATAATGCCTGGCTACTCTTTATAGCGCCACCTAATTGAAAGACAACTATTTTATAAACTTTTCTTGTAGTGGAACAAAGACAACTTAAGCTTAAAATACACATAGTAAAATAAAAAAAATGATCTAGTCACATGCAAGAATAGCAGTAGCCTCTGTACTACTTACACACTGGGACAGGACTCAGGAGGACTCTGTGTGTGTGTCTCTATCTCTAGACCCGAATGGTTTAGTTGAATAACTGTTTACACAGGACTCAGACACCCAGGTGGGGAGGAGGAGAAGCTGGGATCCCTGTGTTACTTACAGCTCTCTCCGCCCTTCTATCTCTCCTCTGGTCAGAAAGCTCTGTCGGTAGCTCATGAAACATGATATTCCTGTGTCTCTGCCTGCTCTGCACACTTTCCTGCTCGCATTCTGGCTGCTGGTTCTGCTGCTGCTTAAGAGGGAAAGCTAGTGATGTCAGTGTGCTCTTGCCGGGGGCCACCTTGACAAAGTGGGGCCCAGGGTACATTATGCCCTGCATCCCCCCTTAATCTGGCTACGGCTATGGGGCTCAGAGCTGAGAGGGGCCACCTTCCCTGTCACAGTTACATGTGTTATGTACAGGGTGTAGCTCCCATAGGTGCAGGGAGTGCAGCTGCTATGGGGCCCAGAGCTGAGAGGGGCCACCTTTCCTGTCACAGTTACATGTGTTATATTTGTGGTGCTGTCTATGGAGGGCAGGGGGTGCTGCGGTGGTCATGGTGGCCCAGCTGTGCTGTCTGTCTATGGAGGAGGGGGGGATGGTCTCCATGTAGCTATATCTCTCTCCATGTAGCTCTCTCTCTCTCTCTCTCTGTAGCTCTCATCCCCAACTCCCCATTTACAGTAGCTCTCTCTCTCTCTCCATGTAATGCGCTCTCTTTCTGTCTTTTCCATCTCTCTCGACATGTCTGTCTCTCTTGCAATGCCTCTCTCTCTCGCCATGTCTGTCTTGTTATCTGTCACTTGCTCTCACCATGTCTCTCTCTCTCTCACCATCTCACTCTCGCCATATCTCTCTCTCTCTCTTGCCATCTCTCTCTCTCGCCATGTCTCTCTCTATCTCCCTTCCCGTGCCTCTCTCTCTCGCCATGTGTCTCTCTTGCTATGTCTGTCTCACCATCTGTCTCTTGCTCTCGCCATGTCTCTCTGTCTCACTTTCACCATCTCATTATTGCCATGTTTCTCTAACCCTTTTGCCATATCTCTCTCTCGCCATGTCTCTACCGCACCATTTTTCTCTCTCTCCCTTCCCGTGACTCACTCTTTTTCTCGCCATATCTCATCACGTCTCTTTCTCATGTCCCTTTCTCTCTCTCGCCATGTCTCTCTTCCTGTCTCCCACACTTCATGTTTGCACATACTGTATCCGGAAACCCCCATCTAAAATTCCTGCATTTGCCCCTGGCTCTAGGCTCTCTGCCGCTCACAGATGCCCGCCGCTCACAGCCTGCCACTGACCACTCACCGCCCGCCACTGACCACTCACCGCCGCTGACCACTAATGGCGACAGTCAGAGGTACCTCACCACCACCGCACCGAAGGCCACCTTCTCACTGCCGCCACTGCCGCTGCCCATGGGCTCCTCCGCCACCTACACCGCTGCACAGCAGCCAACCACAGTCCCTTCCGCACCTCCGCTGCTCATCTTATTAGGTAATGTTCCCCTGCTTCCCTATGTCCCTCTGTCACTCTCCATGTCCCTGCTGTCACTCTCACTGTCCCTGATGTCCCTGTCCCTGCTGTCACTCTTCCTGTCCCTGCTGTCACTGTTGTCACTCTCCCTGTCCCTGCTGTCACTCTTTCTGTCCCTGCTGTCACTCTCCCTGTCCCTGCTGTCACTGCTGTCACTCTCCCTGTTCCTGCTCTCACTCTCCCTGTCCCTGCTGTCACTTTTTCTGTCCCTGCTGTCATACTCTCTCCCTGTCCCTGAATTGTGGATCATACTGTGTGGGATAATGTGCATTTTGGCTCATACTGTGTGGCATATTGTGAATTTTGGCTCATACCATTTGGCATATTGTGAATTTTGGCTCATACTGTGTGGCATAGTGTGAATTTTAGCTCATTCCGCCCCCTCTCTGGTCCCCCTCTCGGCCGTAACTCCACTGAGTGGACGGCCAAAGCCCCACCCACTTACTCCCTCATGCCCCGCATCCATGCCTGCAGCTGCAGCATGGAGAGAGTGTACTACCTGTGCCTCCCCCACCGGCGCCTCCAGTACTGTGTGGTGAGGAACAGTTCCAAGGAACAGAGACTGGCAGCTGAGTGTTAGTAGTAACATAGAAAAATGTACAATAGCGCTTACACTGTTAAGATGAAAACAAAAGCTGCTATCAAGAGCAACCTGCTTGATAGAATATCACAATCCTTTTTCGTAAAGGGTAAGTCCTTTAACTTGAACCCAATGATGGAGAAAACTAACTGAAAATAGAGGAAACACAATAGGGCAGACTCCAAAAGATACCAGGTAATTGTTAATGATTATTATATCGCACTCACAAACGTTGATAGTAAAGAAGCATGTAACAAATTGTTGGTCCATGAAGATGCATGATTTAAGTCTAATGGATCTCTCAAAGATGTACTAAAAAAATAAATAATAACGTAATGGTGCAGACACCTATACAATAAGGTAGCTGATTTATTTTGCACTATGGGGGTAATTCTGAGTTGATCGCAGCAGGAACTTTGTTACCAGTTGGGCAAAACCATGTGCACTGCAGGGGGGCAGATATAACATGTGCAGAGAGAGTTAGATTTGGATGGGGTGTGTTCAATCTGCAATCTAAATTGCAGTGTAAAAATAAAGCAGCCAGTATTTACCCTGCACAGAAAAAAAATAACCCACTCAAATCTAACTCTCTCTGCACATGTTATATCTGCCACACCTGCAGTGCACATGGTTTTGCCCAACTGCTAACAAAGTTCCTGCTGCGATCAACTCAGAATTACCCCCTAAATGCAGTCACAAACGATAAGATAAAAATAGCATGTCAAGGTTACTGGCACACGGCAGCATAAATAATACTCGTCAGGCAAGCAGTCCCAGAGGTCCCACAAAGTTCCGGATACTCAAGATTCCCCCAAGAAGAAAGTCCTGGTAGTAGTAGCGCCGATTCCAGACAGTTCAAAAATAGCCACAGCTGCTTAATGCATTTCGAACCTAACAAGGTTCTTCCTCAGAAGCATTTAGTGGCTAAACTCACAGTGGTCTTATTTAAACTCCTTTCTAATTACTCTAAATTGGGCACAGCGGTCTGGTGTGAAAACACTTCCTGCTTCCGCAGGCCAGATCAGCCGACAGGAAGTGATGTTTTGTGTTCCAACTGCAATTCGTCACTTCCTGTTTCCGCTGCTCGGACCAGCGGACAGGAAGTGACACTTGCGTTTCACCTGGAGACTTGTATATTCCATTCAAATGGCCGCTCTGCTCATACCTGGAAGTATGCGTTCCAGTTCCCGATGTGCAGTCCGTAATAAACAGAGTCTGATGAAAGAACTGGAATTTGTCCATTGACGATCACAATAGGACACATTTACAGATGTCCTAGGTTTCTCTGTGTCTTCAGATAATTGTAAAATTCATAGAGGCAATGTACATAGAAACAAACAGAACAAGTATTAAAAGGAATAATAATACATAGTCTAAAGATATATATATATATATATATATATATATACACACAAATACACACGTGTGTGTGTGTGTGTGTGTGTGTGTGTGTGTGTGTGTGTGTGTGTGTGTGTATGGGTGTGTAAAAAAGGGGGGAACAGTACATGGACAATCTCATAGCAGCACACCAAATGGGTTAAAAACAAATATATTAAAATTATGTTAAAAACCACTTCATTTCAAAGTCGGTATTTAGACCCTTTGGTTGTAAAGATCCCAATTTAAAAATCCATTTAATTTCTGCCTTAGCTAATCGACCTTCTATATTCCTAGTTCTCCATGTGGGTTTTATTTGTTCCATCCCTAAGAAACTTTTTATACAGCATTCTTTACTATTGTGTTGATTTTTAAAGTAAGATAAAAGTGAACGGGTGTCCAACCCTTTGCGTATATTGTAAATATGTTCGGCAAGACGGAACTTAAGACTCCTGCTCGTCTTGCCGACATAAACAAAACCACAAGTACATTCAATTACATAAATTATATTTTTAGAATGGCAGGTAATAAAATCATTGACTTTATAAGTCTCTCCGTGACTATTTTACTAGAAGGGCTTTTTACTGTTCTACACATTAGACATTGGTGGTCATTCCGAGTTGTTCGCTAGCTGTTTTCGGTCGCTGCGCAGCGATCAGGCAAAAAAATGGCACTTCTGCACATGCGTATGCGGCGCAATGCGCACGCCCAACGTACTTTCACAACAGCCGATGCAGTTTCACACAGGGTCTAGCGACGCGTTTCAATCGCACTGCTGGCCGCAGAGTGATTGACAGGAAGTGGGTGTTTCTGGGAGGTAACTGACCGTTTTCGGGGAGTGTGTGGAAAAACGCAGGCGTGTCAGATACAAACGCAGGCGTGCTTGGGGAAACGCAGGCGTGGCTGGCAGAACGCAGGTCGTGTTCGTGACGACAAAACAGGAACTAAGCTAAGATACACTCCCTAGGGCGGCGGCTTAGCGTTTGCACGGCTGCTAAGAACAATTTGGAATGAGGGCCCTTGTCCACACCGGTGGAACCCTTTAGTTCTATCACTTATTCTGGTTCCATCATCCAAAGAACTTCTTACGAGTTTCTCCTTCAAGGAGGGAGCTTTTCGATGTATGAAAGTAGGGCGTTCTGGTATTTCTTTACCTAAAACAGGATCTTTATTTAATAAATGCCAATTTTTCTTAAAAGAATTCTCAATCTCTTTATGCAGAGGATTATATTGACTTATAAATGCCCACTTGTTTCTATCTTCATCATTCATTGCAGTTTTAGTTTTTTGTGCCAAAAGGTCTTCTTTTTTTAATGCAGTGCAGACAATGGTGTAACTAGAAATTTTTCTCCCCCAAGCCAAAACAATCTCTGGTGTCCCCCCCTATAATTGGCAGTAGTGAAGCAATGAATCTGCGCGCGCCACAAAAAGGGGCATGGCCTTGTTGGGATGGGCGTGGTTTTGCATAAAGGGGCGTGGCATTGCAGGAAAAGACTACCTTATACCCCAGTTTTGCAACCTGCACGCCCAGACGTTGGCCACCACAGGAAAAAAAATAATCCTGATTCATGCCCCTTACATTATTTGTTATTTTTCCTCATTATAGTAATGCCCAGTATACATTATGCCACATACTGCAATGGCCCTTAGACATTGTGCCACACACAATAATGCCCATGACACAATATGCCACACACCATAATGCCCCTGACGCATTATGCCACACACCATAATACCTGTGACACATTATGACAGGAATCGCAATGCCCGTTATATATTATGCTACACACTGCAATGCCCCTGATACATTATAGCACATACAAAGCCTGTGATACATTATGCCACACACTGCAACGTCCGTGATACATTATGCCACACACTGCAATGCCCGTGATATAGTATACCACACACCGTAATGCCTGTGACACATACCGCAATGCCCGTTATACCCTATGCCACACACCGCAATGCCCGTTATACATTATGCCACACACTGCAATGCCCCTGAGACATTATACCATATATATATATATAGTCCAGATGAAATCAAACTTTCTAACTAGAAAGCCGGGATGTTACCGGTGTGTGGGGTGCACTACATGTAGTTACCTTGAAAAAGGTGATACATTTGCACACCCACACACCGGCAAACGGATCCCCATAAAGAAAGTATTAACATGTACAAGTACTCATGTAGTGTACCTCATCCGGTGCCCGTGTGTTCTTCTCTATGTAGGGAAGACCACCAGGCAATTCAAGGAACGGTTGAATATGCATCGATCATCCATTAGAAAAGCCATAGAAGGACAAATAGTAGCCCAGGAACAACCAGTAGCAAGGCACTTTAGAATGTACAAACATGGTTTATCAACTTTAAGATATATGATTATCGATCAAGTGGAAAAAAGGGTTAGAGGTGGTGACAGAGACAAATGTCTATTACAATGTGAGGCCAGGTGGATACATAAATTAAATACTGTATCCCCATATGGCCTCTATGAGAATTTTGGCTTTAATTGTTTCCTTTAAATGTATATGACAGGTGAGAGGAATAGAGTGCTTTTTCTGGTTCTCATAACAGAATACACTTGGCATTTATGTATAAAAGTATATTAATGAGCCATTGATATGACCGATTATGATACCCAAATGCAGATTGGTGGGCACGTTGAACTGCTTTTTAAACTTTTTTGTACATGTATTTTTATATGTATTGTGGTGGAGGATACAAGTCACATGATTATGCCCCTTCTCGTCGCTAGGCAACGGGAGTCCAGTACGGAGCTTGGTGTGAGCGCTGGAGAGCGCACGTCGCCGATGTGTGACGTCATCAGGGGACGCCCGGAGCCCGGCAGCGTGAGGCGGCGTCTATTCACCGGGTGAGTTATAAATGTTTGTTTTTTGCATTATGTATTATCCTGAAGACGATTAAACAATCAAAACATTGATATCTACGGGGGCAGTCCCGTGTAGTTTGTGATAAAAGTCCCGTGAGTGCCGCCAGCCTACATCCCGTATATATATATACATATATATATATATATGGAAAAGCAGAAAAAAGGAAGGCGCACAAATGAGCAAAGTTTGAAATCTTTACTAATAAAAGAGTAAAAGCTCACATACATCGAGGTAAAATAATACCGTCTCCCTCCTCCAAAACCCACAGGAAACGTCTCCGGATCGCGCCCAGCAGTGTTTCAGACAGGGGAACTCTTAGCGGTTTGCATTCAGCTGTGCTTCCATCCAAGCACTCGGTCACAGAGCATGCGGCCGCTCGTTCAGTACTTGGTGTAGGCGTCCCGACCGGTTTCGTCACAATAGACTTCGTCAGGGGGCGTGTGGCCAAACGGAGTTTCCGCGTAACATTTATAGCACATCCATATCAATTAGATCTTTCAATAAACTTATCAATTTCATATTCTAATATACTTATTTCTTTATACATTCAGTAACCATCATCAAAATAAATCAATTTAATAACAATTCATATCTAAAAGACCCGAGGATACTCCATAGCCCATCAGACCGCAATATATATCATAATCCTTAATTAACTACAGTAGATCAGCTGTTCAAAATCTTCATCTGAAGATCACCAGCTATTTGTTGCTATACACATATACACATAGTCAATTTGGAGTGCTTTTTTAACCATTCATTGTTAAATAATCAAACATAGAGGTATTTAAATTTGCGTCTGTCAGTTTTATGTTTTATCCTCGGCTATAACATTACTAAATAAAATCCAAATATATAAATATACCATTATACTGATCTCAAACAATACAGTCACAATTTTTTCAGTCACAGGTTTTTATACTTTATCAAAAAGGTGTTCCTCTCCATTTAGTTACTAATTAATCTTTCTCTATTTTTTATTTTTTATATGTATATATAGGATATCGATAGTGTCCTTTACAGCACACAGTACGAGGGAGCATCATTCAAAAATAAGTGATAGAGTATATATGTAATAGAAAATATATATCTGTATGTATATTTACACAATTTATTGTTAGAAGTAGGAATAGATATAGCTAGACATTGAATATTGCACCATGTTATGCGCCTCACCATACACCCTATAGATGTCATTAAGGGGTGAAACACCCAACCAACAAAATGACATCAGTGTGCATGATCATCAGCATTCCATTAGTGCAAAAAAGGGACAATGTCAAAAGTCTCGTTAAGGCCATTGGGGCTCAGTGTTTTCAATTTGTGGATCCAATATGTTTCTCTTCTTCCTAGCTTCTTTAGGAGGTCACCACCTCTATCATCTAAAACAACATGTTCTATAGGTTTAAAAGAAAAATTATTTAGATTCCCACCTCCACATTCCACAAAATGACGGGGCACACTATGATTCGTCATCTTGTTATTTATACTCCTCATATGTTCAAGGATTCTTGTTTTTAACATTCTTTTTGTTCTACCTATATAACTGACCCCACATTTACATTCCAACTGATATATCATATGGGTAGTTAAACAATTAGCAAAGCCTTTTATTTTCCAAGAATCTGTCCGTTCCTTATTCCAGATCATCTTTCTATCTTTGCTCATATATTTGCATACTTTACAATGGCTACAAGGTGCACATCCATTCAGATCTCTTAACCAGTTATTATCATCTTCATTTTTTAAATTGCTAGGGGCCAGGGCTGCTTTAAGTGTTCTAGCTCTCTTGAATATTACTTTAGGTTTATCGGGAAGTATTCTATTCAGAACAGGGTCTAGCATTAGGACATCCCAATGCTTGAATAATATACCTTCAATTTGTTTATTCTTAGTATTAAAATTAGTTACAAAAGGAACCATTTCTTTATTTTTCACAGTGTTTATATCTTTATTTCTATATTTCAAAAGTTCCTTTCTGTCCAGCATATCTGCCTTATGTTTACATTTTTTAATTATCTCTGTGGGGTATTTTTTCTCCATAAATCTATCTACATATACTTCTGCTTGTTTTTCATACATATATTCATCTCCACAGTTTCTTTTTAATCTTAGAAACTGTGAGTATGGAATATTCCGCAGCCAGTTTTTTAAGTGGCAGCTGTCAAAATGTATATAGCTATTGCTATCAACTTTTTTGATATGAGTATAGGTGTTAATTTTCTTTCCAAGGGTCCATTCACTAGCATCCACAACCAGATCCAAAAATTAAATTTTCTCATCCTGATAGTTGGACGTAAATCTAAGATTGCTATCATTGGTGTTGATATATAACATAAACTTTTCGAAGTGCACTCTATCTCCTCTCCATACTATCAATATGTCATCTATATATCTATGAAAACTAACAATTTTATCAGTAAATTCATTTTCAATAAAGATATTTTCCTCTTCCCAACGACCTAAATACAAATTAGCTAGGCTCGGTGCATATGGGGTCCCCATCGCACACCCACAGGACTGATTGTAAAATTCACCCTGGAACTTAAAATAATTATTTTTAAGAATATACTCCACACATTCTACCAGAAAAAATCTCATCTCTTTGTTGACATTTTCATCCTTAGAGAGGAAATAGTGAATAGCTTCCAAACCTTTATCATGTGGTATGCTGGTGTACAGAGATTCAACATCTACTGTACACCAGCTATACCCTTCTTGCCATTCAATTTGATCTATTATATTAAGTACCTGTGTTGAATCTTTCACAAACGATCTGAGCGCAATCACATACTTCTTTAGAAAAAAATCCACATATTCAGATAGCTTACACGTAGCAGAATCTATTCCCGCAATTATAGGGCGTCCAGGGGGTTTGTCTAGACTTTTATGTATCTTCGGCATATAATAAAATATAGCTATCTTGGGGAACTCGTTAAACACATAGTCAGTTTCTTGTTTGCTAATACAGCCATTGTCATGGCCTTTTTTTAAGTAATTCTCTAATATCAGACAATATTCTTTTACTAGGGTCACCAGATAGTTTTTCATATGTTTTTTCATCATTAAGCAGGCGAAATGCTTCAGCCAAATAATCTTGTTTGTCTAAAATTACAATCCCCCCTCCCTTATCTGCCATTTTTATAACAATATTGGCATTTTCCTCTAATTCTTTAATAGCTTTTCTTTCACTCTGACCTAAATTGTCTTTTGATCTTTTCTCCTTTCTACAAAGTTCCTCCAAATCCCTAATAATTAGCCGAGAGTATGTTTCTAAATTACTCCCGCGAGATTCAATAGGGTAATAAGAGGAATATTTCTTTAAACCTGTGGCATTAGTTTCTTCTTCTCTATTTACTATTGTAGATGAGCCTTCATTATTTTTGGCGAAATGCCTTTTCAAAGTTAATGATCTAGTAAATTTATTAGCATCTATAAATAGATCAAAGTCATTAGGTCCTACATTAGGTGCATATGATAACCCCCGTGTAAGCAGTTTTTCTTCATTTGGTTTCAATATATAGCTAGACAGATTAAAGATACATACACTACTTTCTATATCCCTCTTCTTGTTTTTGACCCTCTTGCCTCCTCTCTTTCCTCTTTTTGTTCTTCCTGTTTTTTCCTTTTTATTCCCATCTTTGGACTGTTATGATTCGTTCTTTCTAAAAAATCTTTTTTCTCTTTCCATCTTTGGCCTTGTTGAGAAAAATCCTGACTCTCCTCCCTTCTCGGTGTGTGAAAAGCATTAAACCTATTAGACATAGAGATTTTCCATTGTTCTTTTTCCTCATATTTCCTTCTGTTCTTATAAGGTACATGTTGCCAGCTGTTATATCTTGATCCCTCGTTTCTCCTATATTGATCTGTACCTTCCCTTATCCTTTCTTTAACAGGATTCCAATTCCTAACCTTCCCTTCCTTATAATCATTTATGTCCCTCTGGAACTTACGTACCTTAGTCTCTATAATCTCTTTTTCTAATTTTTTTTACCTTCATATCACTCTCTCTTTTTATTTCTTTATATTCTTTTATGTCTTTAATAGGTTCTATTTTCTTTTCTAATTCACACATTTCTAGATCTACTTCCCCAGCTTCTCTTTTTCTTTCTTTAATGATTAATTTAATCAATTCGTGAGAGCACGCATCCAGAATCTTATGCCATGCATCAACAAAATCCTCTCTATCACTCCCAAATGTTGGTGTTTTTAATAATCGTAATCCACGTGGGATACGTCCAGCTTCTAAATAGTTCTCTAAGGTGGTTATCTCCCAACTTAACCTCATTTCACGGATACATCATTTCTCCACCTGTGCACAAAGAGTATCTACATCAGCAAACGAGTTTCTCTCAATATCCTCCACATAATTCTTTCCACCTAATTGATCAGAAAAAATCCTGTGACATTCATCTAAACGTCTCTGACGCTTTTCCATAGTAATCAGCTAGATATAACAAATATATAAAAAATGGCCACACTTAAAAATTATACCAGTACCAGACAAGACAGATACATACAATGACAATTAATTAAAATATTATCTTAAACCAGGAGCATAATCCACTGCTGCAATTAGATCAGATCATACAATTACCACAGTTGTTAACTGCGCATGGGATATTTCTCTCAGTTCAAATTCAAATAATCAGTCCTTTCTTTTTATCGATGTAAGTGCTGCCAGTTCCTGAAAAGCCGATCCGCCGGCTAAGTACATGTGGAAAAGCAGAAAAAAGGAAGGCGTACAAATGAGCAAAGTTTGAAATCTTTACTAATAAAAGAGTAAAAGCTCACATACATCGAGGTAAAATAATACCGTCTCCCTCCTCCAAAACCCACAGGAAACGTCTCCGGATCGCGCCCAGCAGTGTTTCAGACAGGGGAACTCTTAGCGGTTTGCATTCAGCTGTGCTTCCATCCAAGCACTCGGTCACAGAGCATGCGGCCGCTCGTTCAGTACTTGGTGTAGGCGTCCCGACCGGTTTCGTCACAATAGACTTCGTCAGGGGGCGTGTGGCCAAACGGAGTTTCCGTGTAACATTTATAGCACATCCATATCAATTAGATCTTTCAATAAACTTATCAATTTCACATTCTAATATACTTATTTCTTTATACATTCAGTAACCAACATCAAAATAAATCAATTTAATAACAATTCATATTTAAAAGACCCGAGGATACTCCATAGCCCATCAGACCGCAATATATATCATAATCCTTAATTAACTAGATCAGCTGTTCAAAATCTTCATCTGAAGATCACCAGCTATTTGTTGCTATACATATACACAGTCAATTTGGAGTGCTTTTTTAACAATTCATTGTTAAATAATCAAACATAGAGGTATTTAAATTTGCGTCTGTCAGTTTTATGTTTTATCCTCGGTTATAACATTACTAAATAAAATCCAAATATATAAATATACCATTATACTGATCTCAAACAATACAGTCACAATTTTTTCAGTCACAGGTTTTTATACTTTATCAAAAAGGTGTTCCTCTCCATTTAGTTACTAATTAATCTTTCTCTATTTTTTATTTTTTATATGTATATATAGGATATCGATAGTGTCCTTTACAGCACACAGTACGAGGGAGCATCATTCAAAAATAAGTGATAGAGTATATATGTAATAGAAAATATATATCTGTATGTATATTTACACAATTTATTGTTAGAAGTAGGAATAGATATAGCTAGACATTGAATATTGCACCATGTTATGCGCCTCACCATACACCCTATAGATGTCATTAAGGGGTGAAACACCCAACCAACAAAATGACATCAGTGTGCATGATCATCAGCATTCCATTAGTGCAAAAAAGGGACAATGTCAAAAGTCTCGTTAAGGCCATTGGGGTTCAGTGTTTTCAATTTGTGGATCCAATATGTTTCTCTTCTTCCTAGCTTCTTTAGGAGGTCACCACCTCTATCATCTAAAACAACATGTTCTATAGGTTTAAAAGAAAAATTATTTAGATTCCCACCTCCACATTCCACAAAATGACGGGGCACACTATGATTCGTCATCTTGTTATTTATACTCCTCATATGTTCAAGGATTCTAGTTTTTAACATTCTTTTTGTTCTACCTATATAACTGACCCCACATTTACATTCCAACTGATATATCACATGGGTAGTTAAACAATTAGCAAAGCCTTTTATTTTCCAAGAATCTGTCCGTTCCTTATTCCAGATCATCTTTCTATCTTTGCTCATATATTTGCATACTTTACAATGGCTACAAGGTGCACATCCATTCAGATCTCTTAACCAGTTATTATCATCTTCATTTTTTAAATTGCTAGGGGCCAGGGCTGCTTTAAGTGTTCTAGCTCTCTTGAATATTACTTTAGGTTTATCGGGAAGTATTCTATTCAGAACAGGGTCTAGCATTAGGACATCCCAATGCTTGAATAATATACCTTCAATTTGTTTATTCTTAGTATTAAAATTAGTTACAAAAGGAACCATTTCTTTATTTTTCACAGTGTTTATATCTTTATTTCTATATTTTAAAAGTTCCTTTCTGTCCAGCATATCTGCCTTATGTTTACATTTTTTAATTATCTCTGTGGGGTATTTTTTCTCCATAAATCTATCTATATATACTTCTGCTTGTTTTTCATACATATATTCATCTCCACAGTTTCTTTTTAATCTTAGAAACTGTGAGTATGGAATATTCCGCAGCCAGTTTTTTAAGTGGCAGCTGTCAAAATGTATATAGCTATTGCTATCAACTTTTTTGATATGAGTATAGGTGTTAATTTTCTTTCCAAGGGTCCATTCACTAGCATCCACAACCAGATCCAAAAATTAAATGTTCTTATCCTGATAGTTGGACGTAAATCTAAGATTGCTATCATTGGTGTTGATATATAACATAAACTTTTCGAAGTGCACTCTATCTCCTCTCCATACTATCAATATGTCATCTATATATCTATGAAAACTAACAATTTTATCAGTAAATTCATTTTCAATAAAGATATTTTCCTCTTCCCAACGACCTAAATACAAATTAGCTAGGCTCGGTGCATATGGGGTCCCCATCGCACACCCACAGGACTGATTGTAAAATTCACCCTGGAACTTAAAATAATTATTCTTAAGAATATACTCCACACATTCTACCAGAAAAAAATCTCATCTCTTTGTTGACATTTTCATCCTTAGAGAGGAAATAGTGAATAGCTTCCAAACCTTTATCATGTGGTATGCTGGTGTACAGAGATTCAACATCTACTGTACACCAGCTATACCCTTCTTGCCATTCAATTTGATCTATTATATTAAGTACCTGTGTTGAATCTTTTGGTTAAGAGATCTGAATGGATGTGCACCTTGTAGCCATTGTAAAGTATGCAAATATATGAGCAAAGATAGAAAGATGATCTGGAATAAGGAACGGACAGATTCTTGGAAAATAAAAGGCTTTGCTAATTGTTTAACTACCCATGTGATATATCAGTTGGAATGTAAATGTGGGGTCAGTTATATAGGTAGAACAAAAAGAATGTTAAAAACTAGAATCCTTGAACATATGAGGAGTATAAATAACAAGATGATGAATCATAGTGTGCCCCGTCATTTTGTGGAATGTGGGGGTGGGAATCTAAATAATTTTTCTTTTAAACCTATAGAACATGTTGTTTTAGATGATAGAGGTGGTGACCTCCTAAAGAAGCTAGGAAGAAGAGAAACATATTGGATCCACAAATTGAAAACACTGAGCCCCAATGGCCTTAACGAGACTTTTGATATTGTCCCTTTTTTGCACTAATGGAATGCTGATGATCATGCACACTGATGTCATTTTGTTGGTTGGGTGTTTCACCCCTTAATGACATCTATAGGGTGTATGGTGAGGCGCATAACATGGTGCAATATTCAATGTCTAGCTATATCTATTCCTACTTCTAACAATAAATTGTGTAAATATACATACAGATATATATTTTCTATTACATATATACTCTATCACTTATTTTTGAATGATGCTCCCTCGTACTGTGTGCTGTAAAGGACACTATCGATATCCTATATATACATATAAAAAATAAAAAATAGAGAAAGATTAATTAGTAACTAAATGGAGAGGAACACCTTTTTGATAAAGTATAAAAACCTGTGACTGAAAAAATTGTGACTGTATTGTTTGAGATCAGTATAATGATATATTTATATATTTGGATTTTATTTAGTAATGTTATAACCGAGGATAAAACATAAAACTGACAGACGCAAATTTAAATACCTCTATGTTTGATTATTTAACAATGAATGGTTAAAAAAGCACTCCAAATTGACTGTGTATATGTGTATAGCAACAAATAGCTGGTGATCTTCAGATGAAGATTTTGAACAGCTGATCTAGTTAATTAAGGATTATGATATATATTGCGGTCTGATGGGCTATGGAGTATCCTCGGGTCTTTTAAATATGAATTGTTATTAAATTGATTTATTTTGATGTTGGTTACTGAATGTATAAAGAAATAAGTATATTGGAATGTGAAATTGATAAGTTTATTGAAAGATCCAATTGATATGGATCTGCTATAAATGTTACACGGAAACTCCGTTTGGCCACACGCCCCCTGACGAAGTCTATTGTGACGAAACCGGTCGGGACGCCTACACCAAGTACTGAACGAGCGGCCGCATGCTCTGTGACCGAGTGCTTGGATGGAAGCACAGCTGAATGCAAACCGCTAAGAGTTCCCCCTGTCTGAAACACTGCTGGGCGCGATCCGGAGACGTTTCCTGTGGGTTTTGGAGGAGGGAGCCGGTATTATTTTACCTCGATGTATGTGAGATTTTACTCTTTTATTAGTAAAGATTTCAAACTTTGCTCATTTGTGCGACTTCCTTTTTTCTGCTTTTCCACATGTACTTACCTGGCGGATCGGCTTTTCAGGAACTGGCAGCACGTACACCGATAAAAAGAAAGGACTGATTATTTGAATTTGAACTGAGAGAAATATACCATGCGCAGTTAACAACTGTGGTAAATATATATATATATATATGTGTGTGTGGTATAATGTAATAATAAGATTTTACTCACCGGTAAATCTATTTCTCGTAGTCCGTAGTGGATGCTGGGTACTCCGTAAGGACCATGGGGAATAGACGGGCTCCGCAGGAGACTGGGCACTCTAAAGAAAAGATTAGGTACTACATCTGGTGTGCACTGGCTCCTCCCTCTATGCCCCTCCTCCAGACCTCAGTTAGGGAAACTGTGCCCGGAAGAGCTGACATTACTAGGAAAGGATTTGGAATCCAGGGTAAGACTCATACCAGCCACACCAATCACACCGTACAACTTGTGATAATTATACCCAGTTAACAGTATGAACAACAACTGAGCCTCATTAAACTGATGGCTTAGAACAAAAAACCCTATAGTTAAGCAATAACTATATACAAGTATTGCAGAATTCCGCACTTGGGACGGGCTCCCAGCATCCACTGCGGACTGCGAGAAATAGATTTACCGGTGAGTAAAATCTTATTTTCTCTGATGTCCTAGTGGATGCTGGGTACTCCGTAAGGACCATGGGGATTATACCAAAGCTCCCAAACGGGCGGGAGAGTGCGGATGACTCTGCAGCACCGAATGAGCAAACTCAAGGTCCTCCTCAGCCAGGGTATCAAACTTGTAGAATTTTGCAAACGTGTTTGATCCCGACCAGGTAGCAGCTCAGCAAAGTTGTAAAGCCGAGACCCCTCGGGCAGCCGCCCAAGAAGAGCCCACCTTCCTCGTGGAATGGGCTTTGACTGATTTAGGATGCGGCAGTCCAGCCGCAGAATGTGCAAGTTGAATCGTGCAACAGATCCAGCGAGCAATAGTCTGCTTAGAAGCAGGAGCACCCAGCTTGTTGGGTGCATGCAGGATAAACAGCGAGTCAGTTTTTCTGACTCTAGCCGTCCTGGAAACATAGATTTTCAGGACCCGGACTACGTCCAGCAACTTGGAAGCCTCCAAGTCCCGAGTAGCCGCAGGCACCACAATAGGTTGGTTCAAATGAAACGCTGATACCACCTTAGGGAGAAATTGGGGACGAGTCCTCAATTCTGCCCTGTCCATATGGAAGATCAGATAGGGGCTTTTACATGACAAAGCCGCCAATTCTGACACCCGCCTAGCCGAAGCCAAGGCCAAAAGCATGACCACTTTCCACGTGAGATATTTCAACTCCACGGTCTGAAGTGGCTCAAACCAATGTGATTTTAGGAAATCCAAAACAACGTTGAGATCCCAAGGTGCCACTGGGGGCACAAAAGGGGGCTGAATATGCAGCACTCCCTTAACAAACGTCTGAACTTCAGGCAGTGAAGCCAGTTCTTTTTGAAAGAAAATAGACAGGGCCGAAATCTGGACTTTAATGGATCCCAATTTTAGGCCCATAGTCACTCCTGACTGTAGGAAGTGCAGAAATCGACCCAGCTGAAATTCTTCTGTTGGGGCCTTCATAGCCTCACACCAAGCAACATATTTTCGCCATATGCGGTGATAATGTTTTGCTGTCACATCCTTCCTAGCTTTTATCAGCGTAGGAATGACTTCAACTGGAATGCCCTTTTCCATCAGGATCCGGCGTTCAAACGCCATGCCGTCAAACGCAGCCGCGGTAAGTCTTGGAACAGACAGGGCCCCTGCTGTAGCAGGTCCTGTCTGAGAGGCAGAGGCCAAGGGTCCTCTGAGATCATTTCTTGTAGTTCCGGGTACCAAGTCCTTCTTGGCCAATCCGGAACGATGAGTATAGTTCTTACTCCTCTCTTTCTTATTATCCTCAGTACCTTTGGTATGAGAGGAAGAGGAGGGAACACATAAACCGACTGGTACACCCACGGTGTCACTAGAGCGTCCACAGCTATCGCCTGAGGGTCCCTTGACCTGGCGCAATATCTTTTTAGCTTTTTGTTGAGGCGGGACGCCATCATGTCCACCTGTGGCCTTTCCCAAGGATTTACAATCAGCTGGAAGACTTCTGGATGAAGTCCCCACTCTCCCGGGTGGAGGTCGTGCCTGCTGAGGAAGTCTGCTTCCCAGTTGTCCACTCCCGGAATGAACACTGCTGACAGTGCTATCATGTGATTTTCCGCCCATTGGAGAATCCTTGTGGCTTCTGCCATCGCCATCCTGCTTCTTGTGCCGCCCTGTCGGTTTACATGGGCGACCGCCTTGATGTTGTCTGACTGAATCAGCACCGGCTGGTTTTGAAGCAGGGGTCTTGCCTGACTTAGGGCATTGTAAATGGCCCTTAGTTCCAGAATATTTATGTGTAGGGAAGCTTTCTGACTCTACCATTGTCTTTGGAAGTTTCTTCCCTGAGTGACTGCCCCCCAACCTCGGAGGCTTGCATCCGTGGTCACCAGAATCCAGTCCTGTATGCCGAATCTGCGGCCCTCGAGAAGATGAGCACTCTGCAGCCACCACAGCAGAGACACCCTGGCCCTCGGGGACAGGGTGATCAGCCGATGCATCTGAAGATGCGATCTGGACCACTTGTCTAACAGATCCCACTGAAAGATCCTTGCATGGAACCTGCCGAATGGAATTGCCTCGTAAGAAGCTACCATCTTTTCCAGGACTCGCGTGCAGTGATGCACCGACACCTATTTTGGTTTTAGGAGGTCTCTGACCAGAGATGACAACTCCTTTGCCTTCTCCTCCGGGAGAAACACCTTCTTCTGTTCTGTGTCCAGAATCATACCCAGGAACAGGAGACGCGTCGTAGGAACCAGCTGCGACTTTGGGATATTCAGAATCCAGCCGTGCTGTTGTAGCACTTCCTGAGATAGTGCTACTCCGACCAACAACTGCTCCCTGGACCTCGCCTTTATAAGGAGATTGTCCAAGTACGGGATAATTATAACTCCCTTCTTTCGAAGGAGTATCATCATTTCGGCCATTACTTTGGTAAATACCCTCGGTGCCGTGGACAGACCAAACGGCAACGTCTGGAATTGGTAATGGCAGTCCTGTACCACAAAACGGAGGTACACCTGGTGAGGTGGGTAAATGGGGACATGTAGGTAAGCATCCTTGATGTCCAGTGATACCATGTAATCCCCCTCTTCCAGGCTTGCAATAACCGCCCTGAGCGATTCCATTTTGAACTTGAACTTCCTTATATAAGTGTTCAAGGATTTCAAATTTAGAATGGGTCTCACCGAACCGTCTGGTTTCGGTACCACAAACATTGTGGAATATTAACCCCGTCCCTGTTGAAGGAGGGGAACTTTTATTATCACCTGCTGGAGGTACAGCTTGTGAATTGCCGCCAGTACTACCTCCCTGTCCTGGGGAGTAGCTGGCAAGGCTGATTTGAGGTAACGGCGAGGGGGAGACGTCTCGAATTACAGCTTGTATCCCTGAGATACCACTTGTAGAACCCAGAGATCCACCTGTGAGCGAACCCACTGGTCGCTGAAGTTCCGGAGACGGGCCCCCACCGCACTTGGCTCCACCAGTGGAGCCCCAGCATCATGCGGTGGACTTAGTGGAAGCAGGGGAGGATTTTTGTTCTTGGGAACTGGCTGTATGGTGCAGCTTTTTCCCTTCTACCCCTGCCTCTGGGCAGAAAAGGACGCGCCTCTAACCCGCTTGCCTTTCTGAGGCCGAAAGGACTGTACTTGATAATACGGTGCTTTCTTAGGCTGTGAGGGAACCTGAGGTAAAAAAGTCGACTTCCCAGCTGTTGCTGTGGATACGAGGTCCGAAAGACCGTCCCCAAACAATTCCTCACCCTTATAAGGCAAAATTTCCATGTGCCTTTTAGAATCAGCATCACCCGTCCACTGCCGAGTCCATAATACTCTCCTGGCAGAAATGGACATCGCATTAATTCTAGATGCCAGCCGGCAAATGTCCCTCTGTGCATCTCTCATATATAAGACTACGTCTTAAATATGCTCTATGGTTAGCAATATAGTGTCCCTGTCAAGGGAATCAATGTTATCAGACAGGGAATCAGACCACGCTGCTGCAGCACTGCACATCCATGCTGAAGCAATAGCAGGTCTCAGTATAGTATCTGAGTGTGTATACACAGACTTCAGGATAGCCTCCTGCTTTCTATCTGCAGGCTCCTTTAAGGCGGCCGTATCCTGAGACGGCAGTGCCACCTTTTTTGATAAACGTGTGAGCGCTTTGTCCACCTAAGGGGATGTCTCCCAGCGTAACCTATCCGTTGGCGGGAAAGGGTACGCCATTAGTAACCGCTTAGAAATTACTAGTTTCTTATCTGGGGAACCCCACGCTTCTTCACACAATTCGTTTAACTCATCAGATGGGGGAAAAGTCACTGGCTGCTTTTTCTCCCCAAACATAATACCCTTTTTTGTGGTAACCGGGTTAATGTCAGAAATGTGCAACACATTTTTTATTGCCGTAATCATACATCGGATGGCCCTAGTGGATTGTATATTTGTCTCATCCTCGTCGACACTGGAGTCAGACTCCGTGTCGACATCTGTGTCAGCCATCTGAGGTAGCGGGCGTTTTTGAGCCCCTGACGGCCTCTGAGATGCCTGGGCAGGCGCGGGCTGAGATTCCAGCTGTCCCAAAGCTGCGTCATCGAACCTTTTATGTAAGGAGTTGACACTGTCGGTTAATACCTTCCACATATCCATCCACTCAGGTGTCGGCCCCGCAGGGGGCGACATCACACTTATCGGCTCCTGCTCCGCCTCCACGTAAGTGTCCTCATCAAACATGTCGACACAGCCGTACCGACACACCGCACACACACACAGGGAATGCTCTGACTGAGGACAGGACCCTACAAAGTCCTTTGGGGAGACAGAGAGAGAGTATGCCAGCACACACCACAGCGCTATATAAACAGGGATTTACACTAACAAAAGTGATTTTTCCCTATAGCTGCTTAATATACTCAGTTTGCGCCTAAATTTAGTGCCCCCCCTCTCTTTTTTACCCTTTGAGCCTGGAAACTGCAGGGGAGAGCCTGGGGAGCTGTCTTCCAGCGTAGCTGTGAAGAGAAAATGGCGCCGGTGTGCTGAGGGAGATAGCCCCGCCCCCTTCTCGGCGGACTTCTCCCGCTTTTTTATATACTTTTATGGCGGGGGATTATGCACATATACAGTTTATTAGACTGTATTATGTGCTTTTTGCCATGTAAGGTACTCTAATTGCTGCCCAGGGCGCCCCCCCCAGCGCCCTGCACCCATCAGTGACCGGAGTGTGTGGTGTGCATAGGGAGCAATGGCGCACAGCTGCAGCGCTGTGCGCTACCTTAATGAAGACCGAAGTCTTCAGCCGCCGATTTCCTCCGGTTTCTTCCGTCTTCTGGCTCTGCAAGGGGGACGGCGGCGCGGCTCCGGGAACGGACGATCGAGGTCGGGCCCTGTGTTTGATCCCTCTGGAGCTAATAATGTCCAGTAGCCTAGAAGCACAAGCTAGCTGCAAGCAGGTAGGTTTGCTTCTCTCCCCTAAGTCCCACGTAGCAGTGAGTCTGTTGCCAGCAGATCTCACTGAAAATAAAAAACCTAACAAATACTTTTCTTTCTAGGAAGCTCAGGAGAGCCCCTAGTGTGCAACCAGCTCTGGCCGGGCACAGATTCTAACTGAGGTCTGGAGGAGGAGTATAGAGGGAGGAGCCAGTGCACACCAGATGTAGTACCTAATCTTTTCTTTAGAGTGCCCAGTCTCCTGCGGAGCCCGTCTATTCCCCATGGTCCTTACGGAGTACCCAGCATCCACTAGGACGTCAGAGAAATGACATTATACCACATACCACAATGCCCGTGATATAGTATGCCACACACCGTAATGCCTGTGACACATTATGACACACACCGCAATGTCCGTGATACATTATGCCACACAACGCAATGCCCATTACACATTAAGTCCTACAGTTAGGCTTCAATTTACTTTTAAATTACCTGCCTCGTTGCTAGTGGTTTAATGCTCTTGGTTCCATGCACGTGCCAGGAGTTTTCATGCTCAGGGTGTCATGCTTACTGCCAGGGGTTTCATGCGGTAGGTGTTATGCTTGTTGCCAGAGGTATCATGTGCTGGGTTTCAAGCTTGTTGCCAGGGGGTAATATTCATTGACAGGGGTTTCATGCACTGGGTGTCATGCTTACTGCTAGGGGGTAATGCTTGTTGCCAGGGATTTCATGAGCTGGGTGTTGTGCTTGTAATCAGGGGGTAATGCTTGTTGCTAGGGCTGTGCTCCCAGTGCCACATATGCCCCCAGTGCCATATATTCCCCCACAGTGCCAGGTACACATATGCCCCCAGTGCCAAATATGCTCCCCCAGTGCCAGCTCACACATACCCCCAGTTCCAAATATGCCCCTCCAGTGCCTGGTACACATATACCACCAGTGCCAAATATGCCCCCCCCCCCAGTGCCAAATAGCCCCCCCCCCCCGCGGCTGTGCGTTTTAGGAAGGAGGACACGGAGGGCACAGCGCGCGCCTTTCCTGTGTGTCCCTCCTGCGTCTCCGGAGGCAGCGGCGTGTCTGTTAAATGAAGTGCTGGTTTATGAGCCAATCAGAGCTCATGAATGGGCACTTAATTTAACAGACACACCGCTGCCGCCGGAGAAGCAGGAGGGACAGACAGGAGAGGTGCAAAATGTGCCCTCCGTGTCCTTCCCAGCAGAAATCAGTGGGGGCTAGGGCAACCCGCAGCCCTGCGCCTCCAAGCGACCGCAGTGGCTGCGGACCCCTAGTTACGCCACTGTGTGCAGATGGGATGTAAGTAAGTAGTGCAATAGTTGCTTGCTCACACACTCTCTTCCTGGTGTAATGTGTATAAGAGGTAACATATTGCAGTGTAATATGACTTATGTGTGCTACTGTGCTGTGTATTATGCTGTGTATTATGAGTAATTTGTGCTACTGTGCAATATAATGTGACTAACGTGCGCTACTATGTGGTGTAATGTGAGTAACGTGTGCTACTGTGCTGTGTAATGTGACTTACTCGCGCTACTGTGCGGTGTAATGTGAGTAACTATTCAGGGTAGTGTTCATAGACTCTATCTGCCTTAATGTATAAAAGGTACTCTACCTGCCATAGTGAGTAAAAGGGTACTCTACATGCTGTAATGTGTAAAAGAGAGATCTGCATTCCGTAATGTGTAAAAGAGGACTCTACCTGCTGTTATGTGTAAAAGGGAGCTCTGTTTGCCGTAACGTGTAAAAAGGAGCTCTGCCTGCCGCAACGAGGGCTCTGCCTGCCGTAATGTGTAAAAGGGTGCTCTACCTGGCGTAATGTGTGATAGGGGCTCTACTTGGAGTAATGTGTAAAATGGAGCTCTACCTGGCATAATGTGTGATGGGCTCTACCTGGCGTAATGTGTAAAAGGGGTTCAATCCTGGTGTAATGTGTGTATGTGGCGCTACTGTGTGCTGTAATTTGAATAATGGAGACTACTGTGCAGCTTAATATGAAATGGTATTATTTTGTGGCCATGCCCCATCCCGATGCCCCTATGTTTTTGGCTCGCTGCTACAGCGTGCAATGACTGACCCTATTTTAAATATGGGGGGGGGGGGCAATGCTGTTTCTTGCACGCAGCTCTAAAATGTCTAGCTACGGCACTGCATTCCGTGTGGCATATAGTGAATTTTGGCTCATTCCATGTGGCGTAATGTGAATTTTGGCTCATTCCGTGTGGAATACTGTGAAAGGGGCACCAGTACTAGATAGTATAAAGGGTCCTACTGTTGTGGTGCATAATGTGTATATGGTGTGGTACACTACACTTATGGACATGCACCCTTTTGAGTGACCACACCCCCTTTTGAGTGGACATGCCCTCTTTTCCGGAGCACGCATGTGCATAAATACAACCTTCGCTTTTCCATACCCCCACTTCAAAATTTCCACTTTGACCACTATATATATATATATATATATAGTCTTGGATGCGGTGGCACTCCAAGGGTCTTGAGGCAAATAACCAGTAACAATAAGGCGACTCACGCCATGCAGCAGGTTAACGTTTCAGTTTACTTTTAAACTCTCGGCAGAACAAAGAACAAGTGTACATGATCTTACCTTTATAGAAGATTCACCAAGTGAACGTGCAGGCATGGGCTCCAAGCTCGGCGCTGGGCCAGTGACATCACATGAGCGCGACATGCGCTCTGCAGCGCTACTTCCGGTTCCGCCGTATTTAAGAGACAAACTAAACAAAACAGTGCCATCACCACAGCAAGCCGATAGAAGAAAGAAACATAATAATGGACATAGAGTCCGCCAATAACTGAATACAGAAAACAATTAGAGCCACTATAAAAGGCTAATAAGTACTATATATATTAAATGTAAATTGAACTATAAGAGCAAAATGGATGCTAAAGCTAAAGGACAGTTAAGTAATCAGGCATCGGTTATAGAAAACAATTCCAATTCAACTGTTCGTTAAGGCCGTTATGGGACACAGTATCTAAGGTATATATCCAGCGTGCCTTGAGCTGAAGTAATCTTTTAGCTCGATCTCCCCCTCTGATGTTAGATGGAACTTGATCGATCATTTTATACCGGAGTGTAGCAAGGCTGTGCTGGAATTCTTTGAAATGCCTTGCGACTGGTTTTTCGGAATCTGATCCCTCTAATGCATGACGGATAGACAGGGGTGTATCTAAGGGTCCGAGCACCCCTGGCAAAGAAAGGGTCTAGTGCCAGGGGTGCTTGGACCCTTAGATACACCCCTGTCTATACACCCCATATTTGATATAGGGAAGGTGCGTGTAACTATGTATATATATATATATATATATATATATGTGGTGGATATTCGGCACTCACTATCAAGAAGAAACAGCTTGCCTGGTGCCATCCATAGTGAGACTTCACAGCATAAACAGACAAAGATTGTCGGCACTCGCGGACTTTTCAAAAGCTAAAGGACCACAGAAGCCTTCTAGCGCTTAACGTTTCGGTTTATTTCAACCGTCATCAGAAGCAATACACATCTTACAAATAGACATACCTTTATACACAAACATATCACCACACGTGCACGATCCCCGGAGCCCCGGTGGCGGACATCCGGTTGCGTCATCTCACACTGACAAGCCTGCCCAGCCGATGACGCTTCCTGGTTTCTGTGTACACCATCACCATGGAAACATCTACAGAATACATGAAGAGATCCAGCCTCAATGTTACAAACTAACTTCATATGTAACAATATGACATAAAACTGTAACAACTTCATGATACTTATATTCAACAATAAGATACTTCTTGATCCTGATTTATCAAGATATATACGATGCATTCATAACAGTATCATATCTGGCAGATGATAATAACACCTGACAACCCCCGTTATCCATGGGGTAATGGAGCATATTTTGGTAAAATGTTTTTATAAATAAATTATACAAGCAGTTATAGAAAACAGGTGAGAGATAGAGTCTCATTAAGGCCAAAGGGAGACACCGTATTTAAACGGTGTATCCATTGCGCTTCCCTTTGAAGTAACTGCCTTGCTCTATCCCCCCCTCATTTGGAAGATGGCACATGGTCCAACATTTTGTACCTCAAGGATGACAGATTATGCCTGCATTCCTTGAAGTGCTTAGCAACGGGCTGATCAATCTGTTTGCCTTCTAAGATTTGTTTAATGGCACTACTATGCTGGGTCATTCTCTCTTTAAATTGGCAGGTAGTTTTGCCAATATAATATGTCTATTTGTAAGATATAATATGTCTATTTGTAAGATGTGTATTGCTTCTGAAATAAACCGAAACGTTAAGCGCTAGAAGGCTTCTGTGGTCCTTTAGCTTTTGAAAAGTCCGCGAGTGCCGCCAATCTTTGTCTGTTTATGCTGTGAAGTCTCACTATGGATGGCACCAGGCAAGCTGTTTCTTCTTGATAGTGAGTGCCGAATATCCACCACATGTATTGAGCTTGATCCGACTGGACGAGCTTACTCATTAAGGCACCTGTACATCACACTGCATTCATTTTGCAGTTAATCTAGCATCAGTTTCATCAGCACTTGTGGTGGGTTTGTCACATTTGTGGTGTAACATGGAAACACTACAGGAGGAGGTGACTGGATTCCGACATACAGTTTTATTACAAGGTTATTGAGAAAGTTGTTGCAAATCAACTGGAAACCCGCCTGACAACCCATGATATTTATGATCCATTTCAATCAGGATTCAGGAGAAGACATAGCACTGAAACAGCCCTGGTGTGTGTGTGTTAAATGATCTTCTGATGGCAAAAGACAGAGGTGACTGTTCAATATTAATCCTTCTGGATCTCTCGGCAGCATTTGATACCGTGGACCATGGGCTTCTGATTGAGCGACTGATACATTTCTGTGGTCTGGATGGCACAGTCCTAAGCTGGTTCAAATCATTTCTCACAGGCAGGTCACAGAGAGTATCATCTGGATTATACTCATCACCACCAGTGCCATTGCCATGTGGTGTCCCACAAGGTTCTATACTATCCTCCATGCTTTTTGCAGTACACATGCTCCAGCTGGGTGAAATAATCAGGCGCCATGGGTTAGTCTACCACTGCTATGCTGATGATACACAACTGTACTTGTCCTTTGCTCTGGGCACTGATAACCCAATAGCAACCCTAAATGGCTGTCTAGCTGAACTACTGGAGTGGATGAGCGCCAGTTGGCTGCGACTGAACCCGGATAAAACAGAGGTCCTTATGATACGACCGCAACATCAAAGGACAAGACTGCAGCATAGCCAACCAACTGGACCTACACTTGGGGATTCAGAATTACAGACCAGTGATTGTGTGCGGAATCTTGGCGTTGTCCTGGATGGTGGCTTGACACTTAAACATCAGATATCAGCCACAATCAAATCCTCATTCTTTCACCTGAGGAACATAGCCAGAATCAAGCACTTAATTCCCATAGATGATATGCCAAAAGTCATACATGCATTTGTATCATCTCGTTTAGACTACTGTAATGCCCTCTACCTTGGTCTCCCAGCAAAAGAATTGCAGCGCTTACAGCTGGTGCAAAACACAGCTGCCAGGCTATTAACCAACCAGCCCCATTCTAGCCACATAACACCCATCCTCTACTCCCTTCACTGGCTGCCTGTACGATGGCGAATCATCTTCGAGATTGGCTTACTGAGTTTCAAAGCATTACATGGCCAAGGCCCAAGGTACCTGAAACAGCTTCTGACCCCATACTGCCCCACTCGATTACTGCGATCTGTAGATGAAGGACTTTTAGCAATACCTAGAATCTACCGTAATTCATCTGGGGGTCGAGCTTTTAGTCATGCGGCTCCGACTCTATGGAACTCACTTCCCCGCACAGTGCGAGAGGCCCCAACTATAGAATCCTTCAAAAGTAGACTCAAGACTTTTCTGTTTACTCAAGCATTTCCATAATGTCCCTTTTAGTATCTTCATGCTTCTGTATTTTATGAAAATGTA
This sequence comes from Pseudophryne corroboree, assembly GCF_028390025.1. Taxonomy (NCBI): domain Eukaryota; kingdom Metazoa; phylum Chordata; class Amphibia; order Anura; family Myobatrachidae; genus Pseudophryne; species Pseudophryne corroboree. Next base: position 477,665,473 of record NC_086446.1, read on the forward strand.
CTTCATTATTTTCTGTACTATATTATAGAGATGAGCGGGTTCGGTTTCTTTGAATCCGAACCCGCACGAACTTCACTTTTTTTTTCACGGGTCCGAGCGACTCGGATCTTCCCGCCTTGCTCGGTTAACCCGAGCGCGCCCGAACGTCATCATGACGCTGTCGGATTCTCGAGAGACTCGGATTCTATATAAGGAGCCGCGCGTCGCCGCCATTTTCACACGTGCATTGAGATTGATAGGGAGAGGACGTGGCTGGCGTCCTCTCCATTAGAATAGATTAGAAGAGAGAGAGAGAGAGAGAGATTGTGCAGACAGAGTTTACCACAGTGACCAGTGCAGTTGTTGTTAAGTTAACTTTTATTTAATATATCCGTTCTCTGCTATATCCGTTCTCTGCCTGAAAAAAACGATACACAGCAGTCACACAGTGTGACTCAGTCTGTGTGCACTCAGCTCAGCCCAGTGTGCTGCACATCAATGTATAAAAGCTTATAATAATTGTGGGGGAGACTGGGGAGCACTGCAGGTTGTTATAGCAGGAGCCAGGAGTACATAATATTATATTAATTTAAAATTAAACAGTGCACACTTTTGCTGCAGGAGTGCCACTGCCAGTGTGACTAGTGGTGACCAGTGCCTGACCACCAGTATAGTAGTATATTGTTGTATACTATCTCTTTATCAACCAGTCTATATTAGCAGCAGACACAGTACAGTGCGGTAGTTCACGGCTGTGGCTACCTCTGTGTCGGCAGTCGGCACTCGGCAGGCAGTCCGTCCATCCATAATTGTATAATTATATACCACCTAACCGTGGTATTTTTTTTTCTTTCTTTATACCGTCGTCATAGTCATACTAGTTGTTACGAGTATACTACTATCTCTTTATCAACCAGTGTACAGTGCGGTAGTTCACGGCTGTGGCTACCTCTGTGTCGGCAGTCGGCAGGCAGTCCGTCCATCCATAATTGTATTATTATAATATATACCACCTAACCGTGGTTTTTTTTTCATTCTTTATACCGTCATAGTGTCATACTAGTTGTTACGAGTATACTACTATCTCTTTATCAACCAGTGTACAGTGCGGTAGTTCACGGCTGTGGCTACCTCTGTGTCGGCAGTCGGCAGGCAGTCCGTCCATCCATAATTGTATTATAATATATACCACCTAACCGTGGTTTTTTTTTCATTCTTTATACCGTCATAGTGTCATACTAGTTGTTACGAGTATACTACTATCTCTTTATCAACCAGTGTACAGTGCGGTAGTTCACGGCTGTGGCTACCTCTGTGTCGGCAGTCGGCAGGCAGTCCGTCCATCCATAATTGTATTATAATATATACCACCTAACCGTGGTTTTTTTTTCATTCTTTATACCGTCATAGTCAGTCATACTAGTTGTTACGAGTATACTACTATCTCTTTATCAACCAGTGTACAGTGCGGTAGTTCACGGCTGTGGCTACCTCTGTGTCGGCACTCGGCAGGCAGTCCGTCCATCCATAATTGTATTATAATATATACCACCTAACCGTGGTTTTTTTTTCATTCTTTATACCGTCATAGTGTCATACTAGTTGTTACGAGTATACTACTATCTCTTTATCAACCAGTGTACAGTGCGGTAGTTCACGGCTGTGGCTACCTCTGTGTCGGCAGTCGGCAGGCAGTCCGTCCATCCATAATTGTATTATAATATATACCACCTAACCGTGGTTTTTTTTTCATTCTTTATACCGTCATAGTGTCATACTAGTTGTTACGAGTATACTACTATCTCTTTATCAACCAGTGTACAGTGCGGTAGTTCACGGCTGTGGCTACCTCTGTGTCGGCAGTCGGCAGGCAGTCCGTCCATCCATAATTGTATTATAATATATACCACCTAACCGTGGTTTTTTTTTCATTCTTTATACCGTCATAGTCAGTCATACTAGTTGTTACGAGTATACTACTATCTCTTTATCAACCAGTGTACAGTGCGGTAGTTCACGGCTGTGGCTACCTCTGTGTCGGAACTCGGCAGGCAGTCCGTCCATCCATAATTGTATTACAATATATACCACCTAACCGTGGTTTTTTTTTTCATTCTTTATACCGTCATAGTCAGTCATACTAGTTGTTACGAGTATACTACTATCTCTTTATCAACCAGTGTACAGTGCGGTAGTTCACGGCTGTGGCTACCTCTGTGTCGGAACTCGGCAGGCAGTCCGTCCATCCATAATTGTATTATTATAATATATACCACCTAACCGTGGTTTTTTTTTCATTCTTTATACCGTCATAGTGTCATACTAGTTGTTACGAGTATACTACTATCTCTTTATCAACCAGTGTACAGTGCGGTAGTTCACGGCTGTGGCTACCTCTGTGTCGGCACTCGGCAGGCAGTCCGTCCATCCATAATTGTATTACAATATATACCACCTAACCGTGGTTTTTTTATACCACCTAACCGTGGCAGTCCGTCCATAATTGTATACTAGTATCCAATCCATCCATCTCCATTGTTTACCTGAGGTGCCTTTTAGTTCTGCCTATAAAATATGGAGAACAAAAAAGTTGAGGTTCCAAAATTAGGGAAAGATCAAGATCCACTTCCACCTCGTGCTGAAGCTGCTGCCACTAGTCATGGCCGAGACGATGAAATGCCAGCAACGTCGTCTGCCAAGGCCGATGCCCAATGTCATAGTACAGAGCATGTCAAATCCAAAACACCAAATATCAGAAAAAAAAGGACTCCAAAACCTAAAATAAAATTGTCGGAGGAGAAGCGTAAACTTGCCAATATGCCATTTACCACACGGAGTGGCAAGGAACGGCTGAGGCCCTGGCCTATGTTCATGGCTAGTGGTTCAGCTTCACATGAGGATGGAAGCACTCAGCCTCTCGCTAGAAAACTGAAAAGACTCAAGCTGGCAAAAGCACCGCAAAGAACTGTGCGTTCTTTGAAATCCCAAATCCACAAGGAGAGTCCAATTGTGTCGTTTGCGATGCCTGACCTTCCCAACACTGGACGTGAAGAGCATGCGCCTTCCACTATTTGCATGCCCCCTGCAAGTGCTGGAAGGAGCACCCGCAGTCCAGTTCCTGATAGTCAGATTGAAGATGTCAGTGTTGAAGTACACCAGGATGAGGAGGATATGGGTGTTGCTGGCGCTGGGGAGGAAATTGACCAGAAGGATTCTGATGGTGAGGTGGTTTGTTTAAGTCAGGCACCCGGGGAGACACCTGTTGTCCGTGGGAGGAATATGGCCGTTGACATGCCAGGTGAAAATACCAAAAAAATCAGCTCTTCGGTGTGGAGGTATTTCACCAGAAATGCGGACAACAGGTGTCAAGCCGTGTGTTCCCTTTGTCAAGCTGTAATAAGTAGGGGTAAGGACGTTAACCACCTCGGAACATCCTCCCTTATACGTCACCTGCAGCGCATTCATAATAAGTCAGTGACAAGTTCAAAAACTTTGGGTGACAGCGGAAGCAGTCCACTGACCAGTAAATCCCTTCCTCTTGTAACCAAGCTCACGCAAACCACCCCACCAACTCCCTCAGTGTCAATTTCCTCCTTCCCCAGGAATGCCAATAGTCCTGCAGGCCATGTCACTGGCAAGTCTGACGAGTCCTCTCCTGCCTGGGATTCCTCCGATGCATCCTTGCGTGTAACGCCTACTGCTGCTGGCGCTGCTGTTGTTGCCGCTGGGAGTCGATGGTCATCCCAGAGGGGAAGTCGTAAGCCCACTTGTACTACTTCCAGTAAGCAATTGACTGTTCAACAGTCCTTTGCGAGGAAGATGAAATATCACAGCAGTCATCCTACTGCAAAGCGGATAACTGAGTCCTTGACAACTATGTTGGTGTTAGACGTGCGTCCGGTATCCGCCGTTAGTTCACAGGGAACTAGACAATTTATTGAGGCAGTGTGCCCCCGTTACCAAATACCATCTAGGTTCCACTTCTCTAGGCAGGCGATACCGAGAATGTACACGGACGTCAGAAAAAGACTCACCAGTGTCCTAAAAAATGCAGTTGTACCCAATGTCCACTTAACCACGGACATGTGGACAAGTGGAGCAGGGCAGGGTCAGGACTGTATGACTGTGACAGCCCACTGGGTAGATGTATGGACTCCCGCCGCAAGAACAGCAGCGGCGGCACCAGTAGCAGCATCTCGCAAACGCCAACTCTTTCCTAGGCAGGCTACGCTTTGTATCACCGCTTTCCAGAATACGCACACAGCTGAAAACCTCTTACGGCAACTGAGGAAGATCATCGCGGAATGGCTTACCCCAATTGGACTCTCCTGTGGATTTGTGGCATCGGACAACGCCAGCAATATTGTGTGTGCATTAAATATGGGCAAATTCCAGCACGTCCCATGTTTTGCACATACCTTGAATTTGGTGGTGCAGAATTTTTTAAAAAACGACAGGGGTGTGCAAGAGATGCTGTCGGTGGCCAGAAGAATTGCGGGACACTTTCGGCGTACAGGCACCACGTACAGAAGACTGGAGCACCACCAAAAACTACTGAACCTGCCCTGCCATCATCTGAAGCAAGAAGTGGTAACGAGGTGGAATTCAACCCTCTATATGCTTCAGAGGTTGGAGGAGCAGCAAAAGGCCATTCAAGCCTATACAATTGAGCACGATATAGGAGATGGAATGCACCTGTCTCAAGTGCAGTGGAGAATGATTTCAACGTTGTGCAAGGTTCTGATGCCCTTTGAACTTGCCACACGTGAAGTCAGTTCAGACACTGCCAGCCTGAGTCAGGTCATTCCCCTCATCAGGCTTTTGCAGAAGAAGCTGGAGGCATTGAAGAAGGAGCTAACACGGAGCGATTCCGCTAGGCATGTGGGACTTGTGGATGCAGCCCTTAATTCGCTTAACAAGGATTCACGGGTGGTCAATCTGTTGAAATCAGAGCACTACATTTTGGCCACCGTGCTCGATCCTAGATTTAAAGCCTACCTTGGATCTCTCTTTCCGGCAGACACAGGTCTGCTGGGGTTGAAAGACCTGCTGGTGACAAAATTGTCAAGTCAAGCGGAACGCGACCTGTCAACATCTCCTCCTTCACATTCTCCCGCAACTGGGGGTGCGAGGAAAAGGCTCAGAATTCCGAGCCCACCCGCTGGCGGTGATGCAGGGCAGTCTGGAGCGACTGCTGATGCTGACATCTGGTCCGGACTGAAGGACCTGACAACGATTACGGACATGTCGTCTACTGTCACTGCATATGATTCTCTCAACATTGATAGAATGGTGGAGGATTATATGAGTGACCGCATCCAAGAAGGCACGTCACACAGTCCGTACTTATACTGGCAGGAAAAAGAGGCAATTTGGAGGCCCTTGCACAAACTGGCTTTATTCTACCTAAGTTGCCCTCCCACAAGTGTGTACTCCGAAAGAGTGTTTAGTGCCGCCGCTCACCTTGTCAGCAATCGGCGTACGAGGTTACATCCAGAAAATGTGGAGAAGATGATGTTCATTAAAATGAATTATAATCAATTCCTCCGCGGAGACATTGACCAGCAGCAATTGCCTCCACAAAGTACACAGGGAGCTGAGATGGTGGATTCCAGTGGGGACGAATTGATAATCTGTGAGGAGGGGGATGTACACGGTGATATATCGGAGGGTGAAGATGAGGTGGACATCTTGCCTCTGTAGAGCCAGTTTGTGCAAGGAGAGATTAATTGCTTCTTTTTTGGGGGGGGTCCAAACCAACCCGTCATATCAGTCACAGTCGTGTGGCAGACCCTGTCACTGAAATGATGGGTTGGTTAAAGTGTGCATGTCCTGTTTTGTTTATACAACATAAGGGTGGGTGGGAGGGCCCAAGGATAATTCCATCTTGCACCTCTTTTTTCTTTTCTTTTTCTTTGCATCATGTGCTGATTGGGGAGGGTTTTTTGGAAGGGACATCCTGCGTGACACTGCAGTGCCACTCCTAGATGGGCCCGGTGTTTGTGTCGGCCACTAGGGTCGCTAATCTTACTCACACAGCTACCTCATTGCGCCTCTTTTTTTCTTTGCGTCATGTGCTGTTTGGGGAGGGTTTTTTGGAAGGGACATCCTGCGTGACACTGCAGTGCCACTCCTAGATGTGCCCGGTGTTTGTGTCGGCCACTAGGGTCGCTAATCTTACTCACACAGTCAGCTACCTCATTGCGCCTCTTTTTTTCTTTGCGTCATGTGCTGTTTGGGGAGGGTTTTTTGGAAGGGCCATCCTGCGTGACACTGCAGTGCCACTCCTAGATGGGCCCGGTGTTTGTGTCGGCCACTAGGGTCGCTAATCTTACTCACACAGCTACCTCATTGCGCCTCTTTTTTTCTTTGCGTCATGTGCTGTTTGGGGAGGGTTTTTTGGAAGGGACATCCTGCGTGACACTGCAGTGCCACTCCTAGATGTGCCCGGTGTTTGTGTCGGCCACTAGGGTCGCTAATCTTACTCACACAGTCAGCTACCTCATTGCGCCTCTTTTTTTCTTTGCGTCATGTGCTGTTTGGGGAGGGTTTTTTGGAAGGGACATCCTGCGTGACACTGCAGTGCCACTCCTAGATGGGCCCGGTGTTTGTGTCGGCCACTAGGGTCGCTTATCTTACTCACACAGCGACCTCGGTGCAAATTTTAGGACTAAAAATAATATTGTGAGGTGTGAGGTATTCAGAATAGACTGAAAATGAGTGTAAATTATGGTTTTTGAGGTTAATAATACTTTGGGATCAAAATGACCCCCAAATTCTATGATTTAAGCTGTTTTTTAGTGTTTTTGGAAAAAAACACCCGAATCCAAAACACACCCGAATCCGACAAAAATAATTCGGTGAGGTTTTGCCAAAACGCGTTCGAACCCAAAACACGGCCGCGGAACCGAACCCAAAACCAAAACACAAAACCCGAAAAATTTCAGGCGCTCATCTCTACTATATTATGCTATGTATCTGTTAAGCGCCTTGGGTCCTATTGGAGAAAGAGCGCTATATAGATAAAATTATTATTATTATTATTATTATTATTATGAACAACTGATACTATCTGATGTCGATGCAGAGAGAATTCTATTTAAGGAGAAGATGTAGTCTACTACTGCTGCTGATACAGTGGAGCAATTATATTTACAGTTACTAAAGTTGAAGAACCGTGAAACTGACTTCTTTTTACATGGTGTATCTCTGTCCGATTATTACAGAGAGAGGATGCTACCAAGGGGATTTCGGATTCGGAATAACCCCACCATTGGGAGGCACAACCCCGAGTTCTGCAGAAAATGGGCTGCAGTCCTAAATAATGCATCGTTTGATCTGATCCTGCTTGTGGTTGAGGAGGCGACCAGAGAACTTGAATTAGTATGACATAAAATCACATTGTTTGAGGATGAATACTTACCCACCATTTCTGCCGACTCCTCTGGTGATTGGTTGATCAAACTTGCTCAGCAAGTGGACAAATATAAATCTGACCTCATAAAGTTCAAGACCAAAAAACATGACACTGTGGTTAAAGACTATGAACAGAACCAGGTGTACATTTGGGCGAACAATCCATCAGGCCCACAAAAATCTTTTCGGATGAGAAATTTCAGAAGGAGATGCCGTTTTCCGGCAGAGGGGGATACTTCCAGTGGCGGCACTAATAGTGACTCTGACCAGCACACAGGTAACAAAGGTAACCCAGCACCACGAGTCCCATTGGGAGTGCAAACCAGGGCCCAGCGAGAAAGCCCTGCAGATCAAGAACACGGCGCGGCAAACAGTGCCAGAGGGAGAGGAAGAAAGAGTTCAAAACAAATAAGTAATTTATAACCTTTCATCCAGGACATTAACAGAGACTGAGATCAATGTTTTGTCTAAAGGACTTAACTTTGTGCCGACAAATTCCCACAAGGTATTTGAGAGTAAGATTGATTTAAGCCGTTTTAACAGGCAACTGCGTTTGAAAGAATTCTTTAATGATAGATGCAGTGATGAATCTGTGAGAACTACTGGTTGTCCTGTTGTGGCCAAATCAGTGTTTGATCCATATTCTAACAATCCAGCTATAAAAACGTTTACTAAAACGATGTCTTGTTGTATTGAGGAATGTGCCTTACAAGTTGACCAGTTTCCCTCAAACATAACTGCGGCTGAACGTAAAGCCTTAAAGGATCTGTCGGCCTATACTGACATCACTGTGCGCCCCGCCGATAAAGGTGGGGGCATAGTGATTCAGGATATAGCCGACTATAAGGCTGAAATATATCGTCAATTGAATGATGCTGATGTTTATGCTAAATTGTTAATGGATCCCACGCAGGAATATTTGCAGGAATTACATGCGTTACTAGATCAGGCAATAGAAGGGGGAATTATTTCTAAAGAAGTGTCATCAGCCTTAATTGTTCCTTCGCCCCGTATACCTGTGCTGTACACGATCCCCAAGCTGCACAAGGATGCGGTACACCCACCAGGGCGTCCGATCATTTCAGCGAGAGAGTCGTTGTACTCACAGGTAGCAAAATATATTGATCATTTCTTGCAACCGGTTATTCAAAACCAGGCAACATACTTAAAAGATACTACTACATTTTTGAAGAAATTAAATGAAACTGTCATCTCTGCTGATCAATGTTGGCTTTGTACAGCCGATGTAGTAAGCCTATATACTAGTATTCCACATGAACGTGGCTTACAAGCAGTTGAAGCTTTAATCAGGGATAACACACACTTTACAGGCCCAAATGTTGATTTTTTTTATGTCTCTTATTTGGTTAACCTTACATCGAAATTACTTCCTTTTTAATAATTAATTCTTCAGGCAATTGCAGGGCTGCGCAATCGGTTCTTGCGCAGCTCCGGCATATGCAAATGCCTTCATGTTTAGCATCGAACAGAATATGTTCTTCTCTAATAATCGTTTCAGTCCCTATATCGCGATGTACACACGTTACATCGACGATGTATTTATGCTTTGGACTGGTCCTAAAGATGAGTTTATTTCAATGATGCAGTATGCTAATTCCATTGATGATTCCATAAAACTTACCTTTAACATACAACTGGAAAGTATACATTTTTTAGATGTAAACATCACTAAAAACAAAGATAAATTTGTCACCTCGGTGTACAGTAAGCCCACTGCTGTCAACTGTCTTTTACTGTTATCTAGCCATCACCCAAGACCGTTAAAAAATGGTCTTCCATATTCACAATATCTCCGCATTCACCGCATTTGCAGTGATGCGGACGATAAGAGAGAACAAATGCAGAAGTTAACTCATAGATTTTTACAGAGGGGGTATTCCAATAAACTACTGCAGCATGCGATGACACGGGCGTTGAAAGAACCGCCTGTTTCGGTTTCCACGAAATCGGAAAAAAGAACTGATCAAGCCATGATCTGTCTTACTGAATATACCAACTCGAGTCACAAAATAATGGGCACGGCAATAAGAATCTGGCCTATCATCCAAACAGATCCAGATCTGTCCAGTTTGTCGACACATAGATTGTTACCATGTTACAAGCGTGGTCGCAATATTCCGAGACATGGTTGTTCATACAGACATTTCACAGTTTTCCTCTAAGATCAATACCACATTTTTAACGAAAAAACCTGGCAATTATAAATGCACAGGCTGCACCACTTGCCTTTACTTGGAAACGGGTGATTACATTTTACATCCGCAATCAGGTCAGCGTATTATGATCTCACATGTATTAACTTGCACAAGCAGATTTGTAGTTTACTGTCTGCGATGTCCCTGCGGGTTGTATTATATTGGCAAAATTACCTGCCAATTTAAAAAGAGAATGACCCAGCATAGTAGTGCCATTAAACAAATCTTAGAAGGCAAACAGATTGATCAGCCCGCTGCTAAGCACTTCAAGGAATGCAGGCATAATCTGTCATCCTTGAGGTACAAAATGTTGGACCATGTGCCATCTTCCAAATGAGGGGGGGATAGAGCAAGGCAGTTACTTCAAAGGGAAGCGCAATGGATACACCGTTTAAATACGGTGTCTCCCTTTGACCTTAATGAGACTCTATCTCTCACCTGTTTTCTATAACTGCTTGTATAATTTATTTATAAAAACATTTTACCAAAATATGCTCCATTACCCCATGGATAACGGGGGTTGTCAGGTGTTATTATCATCTGCCAGATATGATACTGTTATGAATGCATCGTATATATCTTTATAAATCGGGATCAAGAAGTATCTTATTGTTGAATATAAGTATCATGAAGTTGTTACAGTTTTATGTCATATTGTTACATATGAAGTTAGTTTGTAACATTGAGGCCGGATCTCTTCATGTATTCTGTAGATGTTTCCATGGTGATGGTGTACACAGAAACCGGGAAGCGTCATCGGCTGGGCAGGCTTGTCAGTGTGAGATGACGCAACCGGATGTCCGCCCCCGGGGCTCCGGGGATCGTGCACGTGTGGTGATATGTTTGTGTATAAAGGTATGTCTATTTGTAAGATGTGTATTGCTTCTGATGACGGTTGAAATAAACCGGAACGTTAAGCGCTATAAGGCTTCTGTGGTCCTTTAGCTTTTGAAAAGTCCGCGAGTGCCGCCAATCTTTGTCTGTGTATATATATATATATATATATATATATATAGAGAGAGAGAGAGAGAGAGATACTTATGAAGGGCATTGGATTGGAGGGACATATATACAGTGGCTCTCAGGGTCTTTCAATGTGGTAAAACTTCTTTTGGAAAAAAAAGTTTTACCACATTGAAAGACCCTGAGTGCCGCTGTTTATTTCCATGGATATCAGTTTGCAGCTGCAGAGGGCACCTGGGGAAAGCTAATACAGTTAGTGGAGTGCCTTACAGTGGCTCCAGCTGCTGCCTGCCGTGGTTGATGCCGGGCAGATGAGGAACTGCCAGGGGAAGGGGGAACAAAGGTGCAAAGTGTACTAAGTGTATCTACACCCTGGCCGCGTGTGGCACCGTCTGGTGGCGCCCCTGCTTGGCTGACGCCCCTGACGAGTACCATCCTGGCCAATTGGTAGATACGCCTCTGCGGATAGATATTCTTTGAGTTGCCATCCTCTCTTTTAAAGTGCAGGTGGTTTTGCCTGTATAGAACAGTCCACCGGGACAGCTAATAAAATAAACAACATATTTGCAGGTACAAGTTAGGATGTGTTTTATCATGGCCATCGGTTTGCCAGTATGAGGGTGTAAAAATGTTGCTCCAGGCTTAAGGTAACTGCATGTTATACAGCCGGTGCATTTATTGGTTGTAGACGAGTGATATCGTTCACCACCATCTTTGAGATTTTTGCCACGCGTAAAGCTAGGCATAATTGTGTTTTTGTTTAAATCCCTCAAGGTCGGTGTCTAAAGTCACTATTGGCCAAAGTTCCTTGTTTTTTTTTTACATTATATGTACTGTTAGGGTTGGTACTGCTGCACAAACACCACTTTATCCTTAACGTCCTTCATTGGTGCAGGCGTTACTAAACTATGCCTCGGTATAGCCAATGCTTAATCTTTAGCTTTAAGGAGTTCTTCATGTTGATAACCTTTGGCAAGAAACCGTTCTAATAACGCCTCAATCGCAGCTTCAGCTTTCTGTTTAGTGTCCAAAATGCGACAGACCCTCACAAATTGAGAGAACGGTAGACTTTCCTTTAGCTTTAGCATCCATTTTGCTCTTATAGTTCGATTTACATCTAATATATCTAGTACTTATTAGCCTTTCATAGTGGCTTTAACTGTTTTCTGTATTCAATTCTTGACGGACTCTGTCCATTATTATGTTATTATGTGTCCCCACTTTCTTCTATCGGGTTGCTATGGTGATGGCACTGTCTAGTTTAGTTTGTCTCTTAGATACAGCGGGACCGGAAGTAGCGCTGCAGAGCGCAAGTCGCGCTCACGTGACGTCATCGGCCCAGCGCCGAGCATGGAGCCCATGCCTGCACGTTCACTTGGTGAATCTTCTATAAAGGTAAGATCATGTACACTTGTTCTTTGTTCTGGCAAAAGTTTACTGCTGCATGGCGTGAGTCACCTCATTTTTACTGGTTATTTATCTCAAGACCCTTGGAGTGCCACCGCATCCGAGACTATTTGTATTCTGCTGTTCTAGCAGAACGTGGAGAGCACCGGGTGATTACACATCGCAGAGTGAGATGGAAGACCAAGGTGCATCGGGTACAGGTAAACCACCTTTAGGAGTTTGCACCCGCACACAGTGCGGTACTCCAGGAAAAACCATACTAGGCGCGGGGGGCAGTGGAGGAGGTACCTCCAGAAAACCGTCAAAGAACAAGAAATAAGTATTGTCTTCAATTTTTCAGATCATGTTTTAACTGATAATGAATTGAATATTTTAAATAAAGGATTATCCTTTATCCCACCGGGACATTTCGATGAAATGCAGTGGCAAGTAGATTCATACAGACTTGCTCGTCAATTAAGGATTAAAGAATTTTTCAACAACCACCACAACCCGTTATGATACGACAACCGATTCCACAGCAAATTAAAATTAAATCCAAATTCGACCCCCACCTCTCTCCAATAACATCTCAGTGTTTCTCCTGGACCCTAGACAAGGAGGTCACACGTTATGCACATACCCCTCATCCGACACGGAGCAATATTAATAAAGAAGAAAGAGCAGCTCTGGAAAATTTGAGAACATATACAGACATCATAATCCGCCCAGTGTCGTAATGAATTTGAGTGACTATAAAAAAGACATTTATTCCTAACTGGCTGATAGCATGGTTTATAAGAAAATCGACATAGATCCCACCAACAAATATAAAGCGGAACTCAACATTATTCTGAAGGATGCGCTCCAAGCGAATATCATCTCAGACCAGCTCTTCAAAAGTCTTGTACAGGAGTTTCCAATCCCTATAGATTGTAAATTTGTGAGCAGGGCCTTCCTACCTCTGACTGGTTGTTTATTATCCAGATTTGTTGTATCATTGTGTCCAATTGTAAAGCGCAACGGAATTTGCTGCGCTATAAAAGAAACTGTAAATAAATAAGTAAATAGCTCCTGTATTGTATACGATACCTAAAATACATAAAAACAGTACCAATCCTCCTGGCAGGCTGATTATTGCCGCGAGGGATTCTTTATTTTACAAGATCTCTCAATATCTGGATGTCTATTTGCAACCTATTGTGCAGGCACAAATGATGTACCTTAAGGACACAACCACCTTCCTCAGGAAAATACAAGAATTCTCTCCTCTACCATCTGGATGTGTACTATGCACCATGGACGTGGTTTCATTATACACCAACATCCCTCACGATGAGGGTTTACAGGCTGTTCGTGAATTGATAACGACTAATGTGGAATACACAGGCCCAAACATCAACTTTTACATGCAATTATTGGTATTAACGCTTAAATGTAATTATTTCTTATTTGATGGGAAATGGTATCTGCAACAGAAGGGTTTTGCAATGGGGTCTTGTGTGGCACCCACCTTTGCCAACTCCTTTATGTTCAGTAAGGAACAACAATTACTATTTGCAGAGACCTCTTTCTCTAATGATATTGTGTGGATCACAAGATTCATAGACGACCTCTTCTAATTTGGCGAGGTCCTCGGGCAGCCTTAATAGAGGCAATACAGGTCATCAACACTAAAGATGAGAACATTAAATTCACATATACTGTGAGTGAGGAAAGTGTCAACTTCCTGGATGTACAGGTCTCACTCATCAATAACTGTCTACACACGGATGTGTATCGGAAAGTGACTGATTGCATCACAAATCTACATGCCTCTAGTCAACATCCCCCATCGTGTATTAAAAGTCTACCGTTCTCTCAATTTGTGAGGGTCTGTCGCATTTCAGACACTAAACTGAAAGCTGAAGCTACGATTAAGGAGTAATTAGAATGGTTTCTTGCCAAAGGTTATCAACATGAAGATCTCAATAAAGCTAAAGATAAAGCATTGGCTATACTGAGGCATAGATTACTAACGCCTGTTTCACAACAGCTGGAAGGCCGCAGTTTGGACATGCCTGGCCTACACCAAAGCAGGACATTAAGGATAAAGTTGTGTTTGTGCAGCAGTACCACCCTAGCAGTACATATAATGTAAAAAAAAAACAAGGAACTTTGGCCAATAGTGACTTTAGACACCGACCTTAAGGGATTAAAGAAAAACACAATTATGTATAGCTTTACGCGTGGCAAAAATCTCATAGATCTATTGGTGGTGAACGATATCACTCGGCTACAACCTGCAACACAGACATATTTTCTACCTAGGAAGCCTGGATGCTATAAATGCCCCGGCTGTATAACATGCAGTTACTGTACCTTGAGCCTGGAGCAACATTTTCGCACCCTCATACTGGCAAACGGATGGCCATAAAACACATCCTGACCTGCACCAGCAAATATGTCGGTTATTTTATTCGCTGTCCGTGTGGACTGTTCTATATAGGCAAAACCACCTGCACTTTTAAAGAGAGGATGGCAACTCACAGAATGTCTGTCCGTCATGCATTAGAGGGATCAGATTCCGAACAACCAGTCGCAAGGCATTTCAAAGAATTCCAGCACAGCCTTGCTACACTCCGGAATCAAATGATCTATAAAGTTCCATCTAACATCAGAGGGGGAGATCAACCTAAAAGATGACTTCAGCTCGAGGCACGCTGGATATATACCTTAGATACTGTGTCCCCTAACAGCCTTAACGAACAGTTGAATTGGAATTGTTTTCTATAACTGATGCCTGATTAGTTAACTGTCCTTTAGCTTTAGCATCCATTTTGCTCTTATAGTTCGATTTACATTTAATATATCTAGTACTTATTAGCCTTTTATAGTGGCTTTAACTGTTTTCTGTATTCAGTTATTGGCGGACTCTATGTCCATTATTATGTTATTATGTGTCCCCGCTTTCTTCCTTCGGGTTGCTATGGTGATGGCACTTTTTTGTTTAGTGTGTTTCTTAGATACGGCAGGACCGGAAATAGCGCTGCAGAGCACACGTCACGCTCACGTGACGTCACCGGCCCAGCGCCGAGCATGGAGCCCATGCCTGCACGTTCACTTGGGGAATCTTCTATAAAGGTAAGATCATGTACACTTGTTCTGACGAAAGTTTAAAAGTAAGCAGAAACGTTAACCTGCTGCATGGCGTGAGTCGCCTCATTTTTACTGGTTATCTATCTCAAGACCCTTGGAGTGCCACCGCATCCGAGACTATTTGTATTCTGCTGCTCTATCTATCTATCTATCTATCTATCTATCTATCTATCTATCTATATCTATCTATATATATATCTATATATATATATACAGCAATTTCAGACCGGCACTCCACGGAAAATTCCAATAACTGCACCGGTGCCTCCACATATACCACTGTATAGATATATAGTCCCGCAATGGTGTGGCACTCGGCTGGATAATACATACATCCTGACGATAGTGCAATAAAGCACTGAAACGTTGTAAGACCTGACTGGTTTATTGTTCATTTATCCAGCCGAGTGCCACACCATTGCGGGACTATATATATATATATATATATATATCCATCTTGGCAGCAAATGTCATCATATGCATTCATAGGGGCCAACATTTTGAAATAATTAGGGGTGCTCATGATCTATGCAGCCCATGGCTGTGGCAGCACAACTATTGGGAGTACTAAAACACCACAGCAGTTTAGCATTGTTCAGTTTAGCATTGGTACCAAGGCCCTCATTCCGGGTTGATCGCTCGCTAGCTATTTTTTGAAGAGCAGCGATCAGATAGTCGCCGCCTCTAAGGGAGTGTATTTTTGCTTTGCAAGTGTGCGAACGCATGTGCAGCCGAGCGGGACAAATACGTTTTTTTGCAGTTTCTGAGTAGGCCTGAACTTAGCCCTTGCAATCACTTCAGCCTGCCCGGTCCTGGAATTGACGTCAGACACCCGCCCTGCAAACGCTTGGACACGCCTGCATTTTCCCTACCACTCCCAGAAAACGGTCAATCAATCTCCTTGCGGTCGGTTGGATTTGTCGCTAGAAGCCTTGCACAGCAACGATGATGTTTGTAACCGTACGACGTGCGTGCACATTGCAGTGCATATGCATGCGCAGTAGTAACCTGATCGCTGCGCAGCGAAAATCTGCAGCGTGCGATCAACTCGGAATGACCCCCCAAATACACAACTGTACATTAGTGTTAGTATTGGATATGACTGTACAAATTCATTTTCATTCCAGTAACGACTCTGCACATTAGCTTTGGCAATATATGTGGCTCTGCACATACGTTTTTACAACAGATATGACTTTGCATATTATACTTGGCACAATATATCGCTCTGCTCATTAGCCTTGGCAGTACATATGGCTCTGCACATTAGTCCTGGCACTGTGACTCAACTCATTAATTTGGGCACCAAACATGGTAATCTACAGTATGGTTGGTACAAATTATACCGTACTGTGCAAAAGTTTTAGGCAGGTGTGGAAAAAATGCTTTCAAAAATAGAAGTGTTACTAGTTTATTTTTATCAATTAACAAAATGCAAAGTGAATGAACAAAAGAGATATGTAAAAAATGTTTACCTAAAATGACCTCTGTGTAATAATGGAGGGCATTGGAAGACATACAATTCAAATTAATTAATATAAAATACATATGATGGGCATATGATAAAGTAACACAGTACAGATATGGAAATTTTGTCCATGTACAGGGTATCTCCCCATTTAAAGGAGCTGCAGCAGCCTTAGCTTTTTAATAAAGCAAAAGAAGGTCCCGGTCTGAAAAGCACAGCACCACCACAGATGGTGTGGATGAGCCCAAAAGCGACTTTTCCCTGCAAGGTCCACTCCCATATAAGATGCAGCATACAAGCACAGACTTGTATGCTGCATCTTATATGGGAGAAGTTATCTGTGCAACACAGGCATGTTTAATATACTGCAATATAGAGTCTTTTGCATTTTAGAGAGTCGTAATCTGATAATCTCTCCAAGAAGACGCAGTGTCTGAGTCATTTCCACCATTCCCCTGGTCTAAATGTGACTCACCCTGGTTAGATCGAGAAAACAGCTGTGAGGTTTTAATGTTTTTTATTGCTATGAATGGTTGTACCCTTGTCTCACCCAAGCAGCTCACTGCAGCTTGCTGAGCAGTGACAATGACAAGTGCTGTAAGTTAACTATTAACATCAAAACTATTTGCGATAACACAACCAAATGTGGTTTAAAATAGCAAAGAACATGCAAACATTTATTTTCCTGTCCAAGTGACTGTTACCTACATAAAGTACAGGAAGTCCATTTGTGGAATGCATACATAGCAAACGGTTCAAATTTTCGATGGACAAAAAGGATCAGGTCTTCATTAAAGGGCATAGGGCCTAATTCAGACCTGGTCACACGCAGGTGGGTTTTTGCAGTGCTGCGACCAGGTAATCGCCGCCTACAGGGGGAGGGGGTAATCACTGTGCAGGGGTGCGATCGGCTGTGCAGTGAGCTGCACAAACAAAAGTTTGTGCAGTTTCTGCACAGCCCAGGACTTACTCAGCCGCTGCGATGATCCGGGCCGGTGCTAACGTCAGGAATCCTCCTCCCGAACGGCTGGGAACATCTGCGTTTTTCCGGACACTCCCTGGTAACGGTGAGTTGCCGCCCACAAACACCTTCTGCCTGTCAATCTTCTTGCGATTACCGGTGTGTTTGCTTTCTTCATTAGTTCTGACGCTGCCCGGTGAACCCTGTCGCCGGCGGCCAACGCTCCTGCGCATTGCGGTTCATATGCATGTGCTGTTCAGACCCAATCGCACAGCTGCGAAAAAAGGCAGCGTGCGATCGGGTCTGAATGACCCCCATAGTCTCACCCGAAAATGGATGGGTCTTTGGACAGATCTGGAAGCATACTTGTGTACTATTCTTCTCTCTCCTCGGGGAGAGTTAACAGAGGGGAGTTCCAGGGTAGGAATGGGAATAAAAAAAATGTTTAATCAGAACTACTGAAGGATTGGTTTTGGTTCCAATGTCCACTGACTAATCCTACAGTGGTGACAGTCCAATATTTCCCACTTATTTCGAAAATTTCCCACATCCCACCTCCAGCCAATCAGCATGCAGCTGGGTGATGCCTGTGGGGTGAATCAGCCTTGTCCTGCTCTGAGTCACAACAGAGCAGCACTCTGTGGCTTGTTGTGATGATTATGTAGAGAACTGATTGGCTAAGCTAAAGGGGCCCACACATCAACAATCACAATTTATTGTTTCACAGATCTAGCAAATTTCCCCCCAGATATATTGTTTCCACTATCCAGGGGCGGATTGGGAACAAAAAGCGGTCCTGGAAAAATTTGTACTAGTGGCCCCACATGGGCAGCACCAGAGGTGTAAGGTCTAGCCATGGGCCATGGCAGCAGCACCCTCCCCCCAAGACTTTCCAGATAGTGGGCATGTCCAACATCAAGGGGGAAGTTAAAAAGAAATAATTAAATATTATGAGCACATTATATGATACACCTTCACAATTTAGGAAACTATCTAATTCTTTAGAAAGATTTATTTTCTTGCTTATTACACCAACCGCGTATCCCAATCACTATTCACTCAATCTTATATGTTAGCCAAGCAGGAAGACAGAGCATACACTAGATCATCTGCAAACACAGGCTAAGTGGCAAAGTAATTTTCATATAAGTAAAATATTTTGCATCTTATTCATTATGTCTATAAATAGGACCACATGTAATAAAAACAAAACAGGCCCCACGGGTGCGTCGGCCCACCGGGGATCTTCCCTGTAAGCCCTATGGCCAATCCGCCTCTGCCGCTATCTATCTATCTATCTTTGCCCATACATTACAGATATCTTTTAGTGATTTGCAGATAATGTTCAGTAAAACAGATCTGACAATCTTGAAAGACTCAGCATTTTACTAGAAATGGTCTGCAGATCTGCTGATTGTTACCCATACACTAGCAATCTACAGTCCCAATTGATATGTGAAATCAAACATGTTGAAAAATCTGATTTAACAATCCCAAATGATTTGTGGCCGAAATCAGAGATCTGACAAGACAAGAAACAATGCAGTTGTTGGAAATCAAAGTAACAAAAAATACAAACCATATTGAGATTGCAGATCAATACAGTGTCACAGTAATAAGGTACAATGTATATAAATTACATACAATAATAATTAAGTTTGATATATCCAAATTGAAAAGTTGCTGTGCTATCAGTGTCCTGCCATCTCCCCGCCTGCCCTCCCAGTCATAGAGGGTGTACATGAGTCGCTTAGGCCCACATCATTTCAATTATCTGTTTTAATTACTTTTACTTGTAGCCAGGGCCGGATTGGGCATAGAAGTCACCGGGAGTTTCCCCGGTGGGCCAATTGGTGCGTGGGGCCGCCTGCCCTACGCGGCCCGCCCCCTCTGCGTCACCAGGCTGTGACCCGTTTACTGAAATAACTGCAGGCAGCGGTAGCTATGGGGAGAGCTGGCCCTCCCTCCTCCCTTTCACAATACCTGCATAATGTCTTGCTGCGGCCGCTGTCAGGAGAGCCGGCCCCGCCCCCCACACGTCAACCTCTTATGCTGGCCCCCCTTCCCCTAAACAGCTTATGCCTGTGTGCGGCTATCAGGAGAGCTGGCCCGGCTCCCCCCCGCACGTCACCAGTCCATGCTGCCGCCACCCCCCCTCCTCCCTTCTCCCTCAACAGCTTATTCCTGTGTGCGGCCGCTATCAGGAGAGCTGGCCCGGCTCCTCCCCTCACGTCAGCAGTTAATGCTGCCCACCCCCTCCAGCTTATGTCTGTGTGCGGCATGTATTGTAGGCACTGCAGCTGCCAGTATCTAGTGAGCGGCTCCACCCCCACCCTGCTGGCCTGAAGAGGAGGTCCGCGCGCCAAACGTCTCAGACGTCATCAGCATGGACCGTGCGGGAAGGGAAGGTGCGGCCGCGGTGGGTTCGCATTCTGCAGTAGGAGAGGTTAGGATCATGTACTGCAGAAGAATGATTTCCCTAAATGCATGTTCCTCTCATGAGGTGAGGGGTGTGAGGTGCAATTTTATGTCTGGAGGGAGGTGTAATTTTATGTCGGGGGTGGGGTGGGTGTGAGGTGTAATTTTATGTCGGGGGGTGTGAGGTGCAATTTTATGTATGGGGGGGTGTGAGGTGTAATTTTATGTCAGGGGTGGGGTTGGTGTGAGCTGTAAATTAATGTCTGGGGGGAGGTGTAATTTTGTCGGGTGGGGTGTGAGGTGCAATTTTTACGTCTGGGAGAGGTGTAATTTTATGTCGGGGGGGATGTGAGGTGTAATTTTATGTCGGGGGTGTGTGAGGTGTAATTTTATGTCTGGGGGTGTGAGGTGTAATTTTATGTCTGGGGGAGAGGTGTTTATGTTTCGGGGGGAGGCATCATTTTATGTCTGGGGGTGTGTGAGGTGTAATTTATGTCGGGGGTCGGGGTGTGAGGTGTAATTTTTTGGCTGGGGCGTGGTGTGAGGTGTAATTTTATGTTGGGGGGTGTGAGGTGTAAATTTTATGTCGGGGGTGGGGGTGAGGTGTAATTTTATGTCGGGGGTGTGTGAGGTGTGATTTTATGTCTGGGGGGGTGTGTGAGGTGTAATTTTATTTCTGGGGAGGGGTGTGAGGTGTAATTTTATGTCTGGGGGAGAGGTGTAATTTTATGTTTTGGGGGGGAGGCGTCATTTTATGTCTGGGGGGGTGTGAGGTGTAATTTTATGTCGGGGTGTGAGGTGTAATGTTATGGCTGGGGGTGGGGTGTGAGGGGTAATTTTGTTGTTGTTTTTTGTTGGTGTAACTCCATGTACGTTATATTTTGAAGTATTAATCCCGCCTACTTTGGTATTGGCTCCACCTACAGTTCATTTGGTGCTGCCCACATGAGGCCACTTTTAGAAATTTTTCCAGGGCCACTTTTGTTTCCCAATCCGCCCCTGCTAGTAGCTACCCCCTTTTTGAAGCCCAGAATCTCCTGACTGCCCCTATCTCCTTCCTCCACCCCTTCCGTCCCTAATACCTATATAGCATTCATGAATTTAACTTTAGTGCTCTTTGTTATTCAGTTACACTGTTATTTATTACGTCAGGAGGCTGACATATCTGGAATTCCTACCCACTACATGTGGCATTGCAGTCAGACACTCTGTTCTATGAGCTTACATAGAAAGCTAGGGAATTTTAACTATTTGAAATGTTCAAGTACTTAAGTAATTAATGAGCTGGATGTAACTCAATATAACATATTAAAAAGTAATTAGCAGCCTAGCAGCTCTTCCAACACACCCATGAGGTTGCTGCCTAATGTCATTTTTTTTGGGGGGTGTCGCCAGCAGCCCTAATCCCCATTTCCTTTCTGTTCAGTTATATTGGGTTATATTTTTTCTGTGCAGCATAAATACTAGCTGCTTTTGCATGTAACCCACAATATTAGACAGCTTTATTTTTACACTGCAGTTTAGATTTCAGTTTGAACTAGTGATGAGCGGGTTCGGTTCCTCGGAAACCGAACCCCCCCGAACTTCACCCATTTTACACGGGTCCGAGGCATACTCGGATTCTCCCGTATGGCTCGGTTAACCCGAGCGCACCCGAACGTCATCATCCCACTGTCGGATTCTCGCGAGATTCGGATTCTATATAAGGAGCCTCGCGTCGCCGCCATTTTCACTCGTGCATTAGAAATGTTAGGGAGAGGACGTGGCTGGCGTCCTCTCCGTTTATTAATGTTGATGCAAATATTTGTGCTTATTGCTTAATTGTGGGGACTGGGGAGCAGCTGTATTATATAGGAGGAGTACAGTGCAGAGTTTTGCTGATCAGTGACCACCAGTTTTATCCGTTCTCTGCCTGAAAAACGCTCCATATCTGTGCTCAGTGTGCTGCATATATCTGTGCTCACACTGCTTTATTGTGGGGACTGGGGACCAGCAGTATTATATAGGAGGAGTACAGTGCAGAGTTTTGCTGACAGTGACCACCAGTATATATAGCAGTACGGTACGGAAGGCCACTGCTCTACCTACCTCTGTGTCGTCAAGTATACCATCCATCTAGATTCTATACCTGTGGTGCATTTTAGTTTTGCAGTTTGCTGACAGTGACCACCAGTATATATAGCAGTACGGTACGGAAGGCCACTGCTCTACCTACCTCTGTGTCGTCAAGTATACTATCCATCTAGATTCTATACCTGTGGTGCATTTTAGTTTTGCAGTTTGCTGACAGTGACCACCAGTATATATAGCAGTACGGTACGGAAGGCCACTGCTCTACCTACCTCTGTGTCGTCAAGTATACTATCCATCTAGATTCTATACCTGTGGTGCATTTTAGTTTTGCAGTTTGCTGACAGTGACCACCAGTATATATAGCAGTACGGTACGGAAGGCCACTGCTCTACCTACCTCTGTTTCGTCAAGTATACTATCCATCTAGATTCTATACCTGTGGTGCATTTTAGTTTTGCAGTTTGCTGACAGTGACCACCAGTATATATAGCAGTACGGTACGGAAGGCCACTGCTCTACCTACCTCTGTGTCGTCAAGTATACTATCCATCTAGATTCTATACCTGTGGTGCATTTTAGTTTTGCAGTTTGCTGACAGTGACCACCAGTATATATAGCAGTACGGTACGGAAGGCCACTGCTCTACCTACCTCTGTGTCGTCAAGTATACTATCCATCCATCAGTGGACGAAGTCGAATGACGAAACGCGTATGGGCGTGGTCTGACGTTTGGATCTCGAATTGAGAATGCTGTTTTGCACAGTGGGGTAAATTCTATGCTGGTTATACGAGTGGTGGTTTGACCGCCTTTTATGGTACGAGTTTTTACTTGTCAGTGATTTGGATTTTTAAATTAAAATTACTTTACTCTTTTAATGCACTATTGGCGCTCCCTACTTCTTTAATTTCTTGAGATATATATATATATATATAGCAAAATTGAGTCGGCACTCGCATGCTGTCAAACACTGCTGCTCCGGTGCCCTCCCTGAGACACTTGGACCCTCGTATATAGCATATATGGGCGGCACTCGTGAGGCTTTCAATCGGCGAATAAAGAGACGAACAGCGTCTGCGTGTCAACGTTTCAGTCTATTTGACTTTTTTCAAGAGCAACTTACAACAAGTGAAATCTTACCTTAAATAGTGAAAAGCCGTCCTGGCCGCCATGACCGCCTCTCAGTCGCCGCGAGGCCCCTTCCGATGACGTCATCGCGCTGGTCCCCGTAGCTTGCTGCCGCCTTCCGTCCGTCACCTCACCTCTGCCCTGCTCGTGACAACTTCCGGCGCCGGCTGCCTGGAACGCAGACACGTGACCTTTCAGCGGAGGGGATAAGGGAGACTGGTGGTGGCCATGGTGACCTGTAAACAGCAACAACAACACGTGAACATTACTGATAAAAGTGCATCAAATTAACATCAAAAAGAATTGAATAAAAAAGAATTGAGTAAAACTTGAGTGTGCATGGATCAATGACAGTAATCAAATGTAAAAGAGTGTTGTATACAAAGTCTACTGACCGAGCTAAATAAGATACAGCGGGCAAAACACACTTAGGTGCCCCTGTAATAGTAAAAAAAACGTGAAAAAAATGTGTAAAAGTGGAAAGCGGCGTACCGCCTGTTAGGTAATAATAGAAAAATATAATAAAATTAAAATCCTCCTAGGAGGAAATTTCGTGTAGGAAACACGAAAAATGAGTGCTGGTAACTGATACATAAATCTAAATAAGTACAGCCTCGATTGGCAATGCCAAACTTAAAAATATGACTACTGTATAAGTGTACCCTCTACGAAAAACTGCCATATTGTAGAATATCCTGCTGAGGGATGTAACACAGGAAGTTAAATGTATTAAGATGAAATCTTAAAAAGACCTTCATTTTACTGAGACTCTACTGCTAGCCATGTACTCTGCTAAAGAAAGGCATTCAGGGTAAAGAGAACATTGTATAGAGAGAAGTCTCGTTGGGCATTAATCATCTGACTCTGACTATGTCGCTGAATGCTACACATTCAATGTGTCTAATATGTTACACTAAATGCTGAGAGCTCATGGACTCTGTAGTGTTACAAGAAGCAAGAAAATGATAGCGACTCATTTAGACCAAAAGGTGTAATTGAGTTCATTCTGTGGATCCATTTCGCCTCTAATTGGAGTAATTTCTTGTCTCGGTCTCCGCCACGTATGGACACAGGTACATGATCGATCAGTTTATACACCAAAGATGATAGCGGATGCTTCCTTTCCTTGAAGTGCCGTGCCACTGGCTGATCTACGGGCTTGCCCTCCAGTGCCTGCCGTATGGCAGAGCGGTGTTGGTTCATCCTTTCTCTTAAGGTGCAAGAGGTCTTCCCGATGTACACCAGACTGCACGGACACCGGATCATGTATACAACGTATCTGGTGGTACACGTGAGAACATATTTGATGGCGATTTTCTTCCCAGAATATGGGTGTGAAACATAATGTCCTGTTTCCAAATACCTGCACATTGTGCAGCCGATACAGCGATAACAACCCGCTTTTTTAGTGAGGAAGTGAGAGGTACTCCCTTGTATTGGAGTTACAACATTATTATGAACCAACCAGTCCTTCAAATTTTTATTTCTTTTGTAGCCCATCATAAGTCTGGAACCTGTGAGAGATGGTAAAGTCTGGTCAGTGTTGACAATGGGCCAATATTTTTTGACCACTGAGTTTATTGTGCTTGATCCAGTATTATAATTGTTAACAAAGATGGTTGTCTTGGTGGTCCTCTTCCCCCTCTGTTCTCGTTTGTTCAACTGTGTCCTATCCAATTGCATCACTTTTGTTTTGGCTTTGGCTAGAGCCAACTTGTCGTACCCCCTGGCTTGAAATTTCAGGATCATCTTGTCAATCTCCAATGATGCTTGTCCCGCATCCATTGTTATTCTACGGATGCGTAAAAACTGTGAGTACGGTAACCCCAGTTTTAAAGCTGCAGGGTGATGACTCTGCGCATGTAGTGCATTGTTTACATCTGTCGGTTTGATGTATACCGATGTGCTCAGTTCAACACCGTCCCAATGTACGTTTACATCAAGATAATGAATTTGTTGGTGATTACACTCATACGTAAACTTAATATGTGGATGAAGTCCGTTGAGCTCTGCCATCATCTGTCTAAAGCTGTGTTCAGGACCTGACCATAAAAGAAAAAGATCGTCTATATATCTTGTAAAGAAAAAAGTGTACTGTTGAAACAACCCATGATCCAGAAACAAAGATTTTTCTATTTGAAACATGAAAATGTTCGCGTAGGAGGGTGCCACGTGACTTCCCATGGCACACCCCCTCAGCTGAACAAAAAACTCGTTGTTGAACAAAAAGTAATTACGGGTAAGCGTTTTCTCTAATAGATCTACAAAAAAATGCACAGGTGGTCCAGTGTACTCAGGTTTCTGTGAAAGATATTCCTTCAGACAAGTGAGACCTTCGCAGTGCGGTATACTTGTGTACAATGACACCACATCTATGGTGCAAAGTAGGACATCTGCTGGAAGATTCCTCAAGCTTTGAAGTTTATCCAAGAAGGTGTTCGTATCTTTAAGGTAAGTATCTTCCAGCTGGACCAGAGGTTGAAGAAAATGGTCTAAAAATTTAGACACATTACTGTACAGGGAATTTCTGGCCGAAATAATGGGGCGGCCCGGAGGTGCATTCATGGATTTATGAATTTTCGGCAGACAATAAATCAGGGGGACCACAGGGTGCTGAATAGTCAAGGCTTCACATGTTTTTTGGGATATGAAACCCTCGTTGACTAATTCTCACATCAGCAGTCAACGAGGGTTTCATATCCCAAAAAACATGTGAAGCCTTGACTATTCAGCACCCTGTGGTCCTTCTGATTTATTGTCTGCCGAAAATTCATAAATCCATGAATGCACCTCCGGGCCGCCCCATTATTTCGGCCAGAAATTCCCTGTACAGTAATGTGTCTAAATTTTTAGACCATTTTCTTCAACCTCTGGTCCAGCTGGAAGATACTTACCTTAAAGATACGAACACCTTCTTGGATAAACTTCAAAGCTTGAGGAATCTTCCAGCAGATGTCCTACTTTGCACCATAGATGTGGTGTCATTGTACACAAGTATACCGCACTGCGAAGGTCTCACTTGTCTGAAGGAATATCTTTCACAGAAACCTGAGTACACTGGACCACCTGTGCATTTTTTTGTAGATCTATTAGAGAAAACGCTTACCCGTAATTACTTTTTGTTCAACAACGAGTTTTTTGTTCAGCTGAGGGGGTGTGCCATGGGAAGTCACGTGGCACCCTCCTACGCGAACATTTTCATGTTTCAAATAGAAAAATCTTTGTTTCTGGATCATGGGTTGTTTCAACAATACACTTTTTTCTTTACAAGATATATAGACGATCTTTTTCTTTTATGGTCAGGTCCTGAACACAGCTTTAGACAGATGATGGCAGAGCTCAACGAACTTCATCCACATATTAAGTTTACGTATGAGTGTAATCACCAACAAATTCATTATCTTGATGTAAACGTACATTGGGACGGTGTTGAACTGAGCACATCGGTATACATCAAACCGACAGATGTAAACAATGCACTACATGCGCAGAGTCATCACCCTGCAGCTTTAAAACTGGGGTTACCGTACTCACAGTTTTTACGCATCCGTAGAATAACAATGGATGCGGGACAAGCATCATTGGAGATTGACAAGATGATCCTGAAATTTCAAGCCAGGGGGTACGACAAGTTGGCTCTAGCCAAAGCCAAAACAAAAGTGATGCAATTGGATAGGACACAGTTGAACAAACGAGAACAGAGGGGGAAGAGGACCACCAAGACAACCATCTTTGTTAACAATTATAATACTGGATCAAGCACAATAAACTCAGTGGTCAAAAAATATTGGCCCATTGTCAACACTGACCAGACTTTACCATCTCTCACAGGTTCCAGACTTATGATGGGCTACAAAAGAAATAAAAATTTGAAGGACTGGTTGGTTCATAATAATGTTGTAACTCCAATACAAGGGAGTACCTCTCACTTCCTCACTAAAAAAGCGGGTTGTTATCGCTGTATCGGCTGCACAACGTGCAGGTATTTGGAAACAGGACATTATGTTTCACACCCATATTCTGGGAAGAAAATCGCCATCAAATATGTTCTCACGTGTACCACCAGATACGTTGTATACATGATCCGGTGTCCGTGCAGTCTGGTGTACATCGGGAAGACCTCTTGCACCTTAAGAGAAAGGATGAACCAACACCGCTCTGCCATACGGCAGGCACTGGAGGGCAAGCCCGTAGATCAGCCAGTGGCACGGCACTTCAAGGAAAGGAAGCATCCGCTATCATCTTTGGTGGGGGTGTGCCATGGGAAGTCACGTGGCACCCTCCTACGCGAACACCTGTGTCCATACGTGGCGGAGACCGAGACAAGAAATTACTCCAATTAGAGGCGAAATGGATCCACAGAATGAACTCAATTACACCTTTTGGTCTAAATGAGTCGCTATCATTTTCTTGCTTCTTGTAACACTACAGAGTCCATGAGCTCTCAGCATTTAGTGTAACATATTAGACACATTGAATGTGTAGCATTCAGCGACATAGTCAGAGTCAGATGATTAATGCCCAACGAGACTTCTCTCTATACAATGTTCTCTTTACCCTGAATGCCTTTCTTTAGCAGAGTACATGGCTAGCAGTAGAGTCTCAGTAAAATGAAGGTCTTTTTAAGATTTCATCTTAATACATTTAACTTCCTGTGTTACATCCCTCAGCAGGATATTCTACAATATGGCAGTTTTTCGTAGAGGGTACACTTATACAGTAGTCATATTTTTAAGTTTGGCATTGCCAATCGAGGCTGTACTTATTTAGATTTATGTATCAGTTACCAGCACTCATTTTTCGTGTTTCCTACACGAAATTTCCTCCTAGGAGGATTTTAATTTTATTATATTTTTCTATTATTACCTAACAGGCGGTACGCCGCTTTCCACTTTTACACATTTTTTTCACGTTTTTTTTTACTATTACAGGGGCACCCAAGTGTGTTTTGCCCGCTGTATCTTATTTAGCTCGGTCAGTAGACTTTGTATACAACACTCTTTTACATTTGATTACTGTCATTGATCCATGCACACTCAAGTTTTACTCAATTCTTTTTTATTCAATTCTTTTTGATGTTAATTTGATGCACTTTTATCAGTAATGTTCACGTGCTGTTGTTGCTGTTTACAGGTCACCATGGCCACCACCAGTCTCCCTTATCCCCTCCGCTGAAAGGTCACGTGTCTGCGTTCCAGGCAGCCGGCGCCGGAAGTTGTCACGAGCAGGGCAGAGGTGAGGTGACGGACGGAAGGCGGCAGCAAGCTACGGGGACCAGCGCAATGACATCATCGGAAGGGGCCTCGCGGCGACTGAGAGGCGGTCATGGCGGCCAGGACGGCTTTTCACTATTTAAGGTAAGATTTCACTTGTTGTAAGTTGCTCTTGAAAAAAGTCAAATAGACTGAAACGTTGACACGCAGACGCTGTTCGTCTCTTTATTCGCCGATTGAAAGCCTCACGAGTGCCGCCCATATATATATATATATATATATATATATGTTCCCTAACAAATTGTAATAACAGGAATGTGTATGTATGTATATGTGTATATGTATGTATGGATGTATATATATATATATATATATGTATATCTTGAGGATGGAAATGGATAATCATATCATGTGTGGGATCATATTGTTCAGAGTCACACAAGCATTAATCTGGTGGGTATAAGAATATTGTCACATATTGCAACAATAAGTTATTAATAATACCAGATTTATGTATGATTAATGTTATGGGTTTAACTGGTCATGGGGCGGGAACTCAGATGCAAACAACAGAAATCACATCTCAAGTCTTAGCCATCGCCCACCGCTTGAGCTGACCAATGATCCCCGGTGCACAGGAAATGTCCCACCCCCGAACCAATGGAAGAAGAGCACACAGTGTCTATTGTATTATGTTTTGATCAACTGTATAAAAAGCCAAGCTGCCTAGCCGGTCGGTAATCTCTCTCTCTGAAGGGTCATCTTGCCTGATAGACCTGAGCACCGGGACCGCGTGGCACTGGCAAAACCAAACGTATGTACCATTGTATTGTAGCCTCTTTTCTGTTATTGTAATTGTATCTTTGTTCTATTTTAAAGTGTATTAGGTGTGGTTTTAAGTATTGCTTTTAGTCCTGTAAGTAAATCAGCATTTACAACCCTGACAGCACATCACTGCTGTGCAATGACTCCTACACCCCATTTCCTGCAAATGAGAGGAAAGAAAGAAAGAAAGAAAGAAAGAAAGAAAGAAAGAAAGAAAGAAAGAAAGAAAGAAAGAAAGAAAGAAAGAAAGAAAGAAAGAAAGAAAGAAAGAAAGAAGAAAAGAAAGATCTCTCTAGGTAAGTATTTCTATATTGAATATATTATTATTATTATTATTATAGCATCCCTTTCATACACCTGTAGTATAGTCCTGTGTAGGGATGGTGTTCACATAGCAAATCCTTCCCTCACCTTTCTTTTTCCTGATTCATGGCAGTGCCTCCACCTATACAGTATCTGGATAGGTGGAAGGTATGGACTTCCTTTACAGTGGCAGTTGCAGTGGTAGTTAATCACCAGAGATGAATTCAGGAAACCTGTGCCCCATCACCTCACGATCTTAAGACTCAACAAGCACAGAACACACAAGGTTTGCTGCCAAGACCACCACTGTATTTTTATTTACCGCCAGTGTATGGAAGGGTGGCAAATTTATACAGATGGAGCCCTCCTCATCTAACCGTTTAATAGGAATAAGTGAGCCAGGGCAGTCGGACTTAATCCCCTGCTGCAATGATTTAATCCCCTGCTGTATTGTATAGTTCTCTCTGTATTGTATTGCAGCTGAGAACAATAGATGAAAGGCTTATGCTAATAAGCCATGGTGCACCTAGGCGTAGAAGAGAAGCCAAGATGATCGAGGCTCTATCTGCTGTCAATAGCACACTAAATAGCAGCAGCAAATATCCTAAAAATATAGGGCCTGATTCAGAGATGTTCGCTTTAACTACAGCTGCTGCTTCTGTGTATGCAGCGGATGTGGTAAATATGTAAAAGCAGCAGGAGGCGTCTGTAATAGAAAGATGCCAAATGCAGGCTTTTGGAATCCACTGCTGTGTCCTAAGCTGCAGCATCGGATCATCTGTGTGAACGTTGGTCATCTTCCTCATGTTGCTGTGAAATTCATGCTGCTGGAGCTAGTGAAGCTGCATCCAAGTACTCTGTCCCCATGCAGCACCTGTAGCCAGGGGAAAGAAGGGAAGCTGCAGATTCCCTGATCCCTTTTGAGCTCCGGCTGCAGGAACATTTCCCCCCTTCAGCAACCTGGCTGGTAGGCGGAGCCAGCAGGGAGTAGGGATGGCCATCGACCATCCATAATACAAATTCATTGATGGTCTATGGCACATGTCGAATACTTTTACCATCGATGGTGTATAACCAGATGGTTATACACTATTGATGGTAGCCGTTTCCCCAATGGTTTCCCTACCACCCCGTCGTTTTCAGGGCTGCTGATACTGCACAGGGCTGCTAGGCCGTCAGCCAGCAGCCCTGCGCTGCCCCCACCGCTTGCATTGTGTGTAAGTGGCGGGAATGGGATGTCCAGCCTCTTTCACAGGTTGAGCTGTCAGTCACAGTAAAGCTCCGCCCCCTGGCTCTCGGACAGAAACAGACGGAGCCGTTGCGCATGTGCATAATCAGTGATGGTAAAAGCCATCGATGATAATGCTCTGAAAAGTTGCCTGACATTGATGGTTTGTGTCACCATCACAATCGATGGTAACCATACATGGCAGCAACTCCGATGGCCATCCCTAGCAGGGAGGTTGCTGTGGCAATCAAGGGGCCAGCCAGGTGGGCTGAGCCTGGCAGCTGCCGGTAGATTAGTCTTCAGAGGCTGCTGGCACGCTCTTCTGACACGTCAGATGCAACTGTGTCAGGGAAAGTACAGTTTACAGTGCCCCGCGGGTGGGGTGGTCAGATTGGGAGAACCAGTTATCACTGCTGCTCTGCTCTGCAAAGCAGCCGGTGATCACTGAATAGCTGCCATCTATCAGTGCAGGGAGGGTTAGAAGGGGGCTGCCCAGCTAGTCAGGGAGCTCACCCCCAAAATGATGAAAACGTGGGTTGCGACACACTAGACCATGCCCTTCATCCCGAGGCCCCACCCACTCCTCCCAAGGCCATGCCCTCTTTTCGGCTGTGGCTCCAGCATGGCAGGTCCGACCAGCAAAGGACAAAAGTTGGGAGGTATGGTTAACTCCCTTTGAGACCTATGTTAATTTAACACTGATTTCTAACTGAATAGCAGAAAATTGCAGCCACAGGTTTTAAAACCACATCAAGCAATTTTCGGTGTCTAATTGAATTGGCCGCTTTGTGTCAACCTCGGTTTTTTTTGTTGTTTTTTTTTATAGGAGACTTTTCCCATTCCCTAGACCACAGGTTCTCAAACTCGGTCCTCAGGACCCCACACGGTTCATGTATTGCAGGTTTCCTCACAGAGTGTGGACCTTTTAAAATGTGTCAGTGAGTAATTAATACACCTGTGCACCTGCTGGGTTACCTGCAAAACATGCACTGTGTGGGGTCCTGTGGACCGAGTTTGAGAACCACTGCCCTAGACTAATTGGCACATGTACTAGGTGAGTCCACCTTTGATTGTTTTACATGATTTACTAGCTGACATGTTTTTAAACCAGACCAGAAACCTGATCAGAACTATGGGCCTAATTCATGTTTGTACCCAAATGCAATTCTCCAGGATACAAAGCTGCTTCTGTTAGCAAAAGAATCTGACACCCAGGAATGAAAAGAGACGCCCACTGGACTCATCTCAAGCTCAACTGCAATTACATACACATTAGCGGTCTATGGGGGTCATTCCAAGTTGTTCGCTCATTGCCGATTTTCGCTATACTGCGATTAGTCGCTTACTGCGCATGCGCAAGGTTCGCAGAGCGCATGCGCTTAGTTATTTTACAAAAAAGTTAGGTATTTTACTCACGGCATAATGAAGCTTTTTCATCGCTGTGCTGATCGTAGTGTGATTGACAGGAAGTGGGTGTTTCTGGGCGGAAACTGACCGTTTTATGGGAGTGTGCGGAAAAACGCAGGCGTTCGAGTTGCAAAACGCAGGAGTTGCTGGAGAAATGGGGGAGTGGTTGGGCAAACGCTGGGTGTGTTTGTGACGTCAAACCAGGAACGAAAAGGACTGAGCTGGTCGCAATGGCTGAGTAAGTCTGGAGCTACTCAGAAACTGCTAAGAAATTTCTATTTGCAATTCTGCTAATCTTTCGTTCACACTTCTGCTAAGCTAAGATACACTCCCAGAGGGCGGTGGTTTAGCGTGTGCAATGCTGCTAAAAGCAGCTAGCGAGCGAACAACTCGGAATCACCCCCTATATGCAGTATGGAGAACATTAGAGCTAAGAATTCGTCTATGGCTACACCGATTGGCCACAGTAGTAGCGACTCAGACGCCATATATTTGCATGTATGATCATGCAGCCATCACAAGATACAGGGACGTGCGGTGAGGTAAATGGTTTAGGATGCACTGGCTAGTCCCAGTGACAGATTTACACATAGTATATGAGTCAAAGGACATTGGGGGTCATTCCGAGTTGTTCGCTCGTTATTTTTTTCTCACAACGGAGCGATTAGTCGCTAATGCGCATGCGCAATGTCCGCAGTGCGACTGCGCCAAGTAAATTTGCTATGCAGTTAGAAATTTTACTCACGGCATTACAAGGTTTTTTCTTCGTTCTGGTGATCGGAGTGTGATTGACAGGAAGTGGGTGTTTCTGGGCGGAAACTGGCCGTTTTATGGGTGTGTGTGAAAAAACGCTACCGTTTCTGGGAAAAATGCGGGAGTGGCTGGAGAAACGGAGGAGTGTCTGGGCGAACGCTGGGTGTGTTTGTGACGTCAAACCAGGAACGACAAGCACTGAACTGATCGCAGATGCCGAGTAAGTCTGGAGCTACTCAGAAACTGCTAAGAAGTGTCTATTCGCAATTCTGCTAATCTTTCGTTCGCAATTTTGATAAGCTAAGATTCACTCCCAGTAGGCGGCGGCTTAGCGTGTGCAAAGCTGCTAAAAGCAGCTAGCGAGCTAACAACTCGGAATGACCACCCTTATACACAGATACAGCAGTATATGCTGCTGGAAATTTGGTGAGTTTTGATCAGAGGTGGGCATAAAAGATAAGCACTGCCTCACCTGTCATAGTCTTTTTACTCCAGAGTTTTGTCTATAAAAATTATTAGAATACATTACAAAGAAGATATTTCTAACATATTCTTTGTATTTTTCATATACTTTATACAGTCAAAACTCTGGCTTGTACATTAGTATGACAGGAAAGGCTCTGCCTCATCTCACCACACGTCACTGCCATCCCTTAAACTCCCCGTTAACACCACCAGACAGTCACTTGGCTATCACTCTGCGACACAAGGCCTAATTCAGACCTGATCACTCCTCTGCGAATTTGCGGAGGTTTGCGATTGGATAGTCGCCACCCAGACAGATTTAAATTCTGCCCTGTGCAAGTCTGCATATGCCCTGTAAAAAGCTTTGCAAATGCTGGTCAGCTGCAAATCCGTTCGCAACTCACTAACCATCAAATATTTTTTTCCAGTCTGTGCGTAGCCCAGGACTTACTGTACTCCTACAGTGCGAAAAACACAGGCTGATCGTGCTGGAGCTGATGTCACACACCCTCCCTAAAATAGAGTGATCATATTATCCCTTTTACCTGGGATGCTCACAGATTACACAGGTTCTGTGGCTGATTAAAACCAGCTGAAATGTAGGCTTGTAGTCAGCCAGCCACAGAACCTGTGTAATCCATGAGCGTCCCAGGTAAAAGGGATAATATGGTCACTCTACCTAAAAACACTTGGGAAGGCCTGCGTTTTTCCTGACACTCCCAGCAAAAAACATCCAGTTACCACCCCCAAATATCTGCTTCTTGTCAATCAACCTGCGTTCGCCTAGCGTGGCCTCGCACGTGCACATTACGATCCATACGCATGCGCAGTTGTTCGATAATTGGCCATCTTGTGAATTCGCACAACAGCGATCAGGTCTGAATTACCCCCATACAATAGTTCTCAGTGCAAGTGGCATTGCAGCAGCACCCTCGCGCATGTGCATTGCGATCACAGAATATGTGCAGTTTGCGATAATCGCTCAGTTTTGTGAACATCGGTCATTTAATACAATCATAAATTAAGCCTAATATACAAGTAAAGATCTCAAATCACTGTTTCCATCAAACCATCAAATTAATTTAGTTACTTTGGAGGCATTTCCTTTTTTTTTTTTTTTTTTTACTGCCTGCTTGATGTTCTACTGTAGTTTAGCACTGGATCCACATTGTCTGTGCTGCATTCTGGTGTGTAGGCCTTGTAAGCGCCAGGGTTAATCCATGTTATATGTTACATAAACTAGGCCACAGCTGAAAAGTTTCTGCACCACTGAGCTCCCAGCAAGTTAATGCAGAGCGATATCTCTCAGAAAATAGGGAGATTTCTGAAAATGTGAAGCGTTTCCGCAGGAGAGAACTGTGGCTTTGCCGGAGGCTGGAAACGGGGTGTGCAGGGGTGAGGGCTTAGTATGGCCTTGTATTTTATTCCTATAAAAACAATTTTATTGTAAGCAGTTTCACTTAAGCTAAGGGATCTAGATAAATAACCTCTTTACCAGAACCACCCAATCTTGAGGTATTGATAGCAATGATGTGAGCATTCACTGTACAGTATCACCCTCATGTGTGATCCATCCCAAAACCTGGAAATGGTACTGAGTGTTGAAAGAAGAGCTCCGTGTAAGTGATGGATTTAGGACACATAAAACAATTGTGTATAATGGTGTAGATTGTCAATGTGAACGTTTTTATGTGTGCATTTCAGGTGCAGTGGTGCATTGACATTGGTTATCGACATTGACACTTGCGCGTGTGCAGCAGGGTGCACTTGTGCTTCTGCCTAGTTCTGAGCCAATGCACTTTTTCATCGGCTGTGCAACGGTAGTCTGTGATTGGATGCACTATAATAACCTGTCTCTGATTGGCGGCACAGTGCACCATAATCACAGGGGGTGTTCCCAGACTCCCCTGTCTGGAATTGCAGAGACTGCAAGGTGAATCTGAGGCTGATAAACAGAAGTGTCCATTAACCAACTGGAGGGACTTGTTTGCACCATAACAGGTAATTTATGATTACATACACATACCATACCCCCAACCGTCCTGATTTTGGTGGGACCGTCCTGCTTTTTGTGCATTATCCCGCTGCTTCACCCGCAAGGTGAAGTGTGCCACAGTGTGGGGACGTAGAGCAAGAAGTGAATAGATGGCTTTCCCGGTGTCCGGCAGCTCCAGCAGGGGCGTAGCTCATGGTCATGCATTTCCCACAAGACCACACTCCTTGCCACTTTTTCATACTCGTGTGCAGAAGGTGCGCAAGGGTCCCGTTCTCCACTTAACAAAAGTTGGAAGGTATACAGTACACACACAAACAATACTAGATGTTATAGACCCGGGATCTGTGGTATCAACCTCAGACAGCTGTTGCCCCCTTCCCAGCTCACTGTCTACCCTCTCCCTTCCACTCTATGCCCTTTTCCTGTCACACCCCCTCCCATCCCATTACTAATTCTAAACCTCCTCCTTTCCCGGTCCTCTAATGTCCCAGTGCTCCTGTGCACGTTACACCTAATGTGCACAGGTTGCACAGTGGGACGCATACCTCCCAACATGATCCTCTCCAGGAGGGACAGAGTGCTCTGCTTCTCGACTTTTCTCTTCATTTATGATCACCATCACCTTTGTTGAAACACCTTTCTTATCCATTAACCCAGTGGTTCCCAAACTTTTGTGAGTCACGGCACCCTGGAGTGTCAGATTTTTTTTCACGGCACCCCTAGGCCACAAGTTTCTTATTGAGAAATTTTGAAAAAAATATTAGATTAAGTAAATTATGTTTATATGTCATCCTTAGGGTCAGTTATGTGGTGAGGGACAAGATTTGATTCTGTTTGTCCACATATTTTATTTTTATTACTGGAAGCCATCAGCACTGGTTTTGCCTATTAAATTGACAATAAATAGTTTGAATTGGTCCTTGACCACCAACCTGAGGCACCCCTGCAAGTGTCCCGCGGCACCCCAGGGTGCCACGGCACACAGTTTGGGAACCACTGCATTAACCTGTTCACAACAGGTGCCAGCAATCATACATTAAGAGAATAGTCCAGAAGCAGAGCATTTTGTCCCTCCTGGAAAGGGTCATGTTGGGAGGTATGGGGACATGTACATGCCACAGCCGCGATTACGAAATCACACAAAAACGTGCGTATCTGACAGGCTGTTTGTAGCATGGACTCATTATCAGTTAAAAAACCTACACATGCATTCTAGAGTCAGGATTTGTGGGGAGGTTGGGGGAGAAACACTGGGGTTGTTGCTGAGTTGGACTTATGCCAGTTTGCATAGCGTAAAATACAAATGTATGCATGTACAGTATGCACATTGGCTGCAATATGACACTTGCTGTCACTTGCTACTAGAGAGACAGGATTTGTGAGAGAATTGGTGGTCTATCAATACATTTGTTTTTGGGATCGAGCACCCTGCTATGCAGTATTTTTGCAAAAGTGTGTTCAGTTTTCCTGTGTTGTACTATTATACATTTATGTTAACCTGCAAATCAATCATTATTGTAGGATTTATACGGATTACCTCTGGCAAGTCTATTGTTCCTTATGCTTTAAGAAATACGGGCAATGAATTTATCTAGTGTGGATATGGCTATTCAGAAATTGGTGAAGCCATGCCTTATGTTAGACAATCTTTGCTCTCTGCTGCATCCACAAAGACCAACGTGGATGGACTGTTTTCCCCCCCAGCACATATTACATTTAGGGGTCTATTTACTAAGCCTTGGATGGAGATAATGTTGCTGGAGATAAAGTACCAGCCAAGCAGCTCCTAACTGTCTTTGTTCAAACACAGCTTGTGGCATGACAGTTAGGAGGTGATTGGTTTCTACTTTATTTCCGTTGACTTTATCTCCATCCAAGTTTAGTAAATAGACCCCTTAATTTCATAAAATGAGAGAATCAATGGGGGTCATTCCGAGTTGTTCGCTCGGTAAATTTCTTCGCATCGCAGCGATTTTCCGCTTAGTGCGCATGCGCAATGTTCGCACTGCGAATGCGCCAAGTAAATTTGCTATGCAGTTAGGAATTTTACTCACGGCTTTTTCTTCGTTCTGGTGATCGTAATGTGATTGACAGGAAGTGGGTGTTTCTGGGCGGAAACAGGCCGTTTTATGGGCGTGTGGGAAAAAACGCTACAGTTTCTGGGAAAAACGCGGGAGTGGCTGGAGAAACGGAGGAGTGTCTGGACGAACGCTGGGTGTGTTTGTGACGTCAAACCAGGAACGACAAGCACTGAACTGATCGCACTGGCAGAGTAAGTCTCGAGCTACTCAGAAACTGCACAGAGATGTCTTTTCGCAATATTGCGAATCTTTCGTTCGCAATTTTAAGAAGGTAAGATTCACTCCCAGTAAGCGGCGGCTTAGCGTGTGTAAAGCTGCTAAAAGCAGCTTGCGAGCGAACAACTCTGAATGAGGGCCAATATTGTGACATTGGCACATCATAAGGACTGCCCTAACCCTGGGTCCAAGTTGCCAAAATAATCTTTTATTCTGCTAAAAAAGCAGTGCTAATCTAAATAATTTGGTGACTGTCACTCAACAAACTATGACCCCTCTCTTACCAGATCTTTCTTCTGCTGGGGTGCTTCCACTGGTCACTACAGCAAACATAAACTAATTGAGTCCGAATAGCTGCTGCTGATTTGGGCATATTCCTGTTTTCTGCATTGCATGGGCATTGCCATGTTGAATTGATCAGTTGACTCCGATTTCTCCCAATCACATAGGGTCTAGCTTCCATAGGACCAGAGGTACCAATGACTGATCAGAGCGCCTAATTTAAACCCCTTACTTGCATCTGTTCATTACCAGTACAACTTGTATCTCTCCAGTCACTGGTTCCAGTATCAGCAGCTCCACTTCCCAATTCCTTTTTTGCTTGCTACCGTCTGGTGTACATTACATGGTGTACACTCAAGTTTTGAGTTCATCAGTTCCTGTTCTCAGCTCAAGCTTCTCCTATCTTGTGTCTGTCTGCAATCCTGTGCAATATCCACACTGCTCATTGGGGGTCATTCCGAGTTGATCGCTCGCTAGCAACGTTTTGCTGTGCTGCGATCAGATAGTCTCCGCCTATGGAGGAGTGTATTTTCGCTTTGCAAGTGCGTGAACGGACGTCAGATTGACGAATTGACATCAGACACCCGCCCTGCAAACACTTGGACATGCCTGCGTTTTTCTAAACACTCCCAGAAAACAGTCAGTTGACACCCATAAACGCCCTCTTTCTGTCAGTCACCTTGCGATTGGCTGTGCGAATGGATTCTTCGCCCAGCACCGATCCTCTTTGTACCCGTACATGCGCCTGCACAGTTTGGTGCATACGCATGCGCAGTTTTAACCTGATCGCAGCGCTGAAAAAGTTGCTAGCGAGCGATCAACTCGGAATGACCCCCATTATCTCCGGCTAGTAAAGCATGTGCATTTAAACACTGCAGTCCTGTGCAGTTTCCACACTGTTTGTCAACTGCAGCTAATCAATCACGTGCAGTTAATCACTGCAACCCTGCCACACTGCTCATCAACTCTAACTATTAAAGCCTGTGCGGTTAACCACTGTTAAGTTCAGGCATGGTACAGTATATAGATATGTGTATGGTTGGTTATTGTGAGGTGAAAAACATAATTCACATAATGTATACACGGGGTATGGGGGGATCCAAAGCAGGGCCGTAACTGGGGGGGGGGGGGGGCGGCTAAGGGGGCATGTGCTTCGGGTGCAGGATTTGAGGGGGCACTGAGGAGTTAGTGAGAAGCAGGGTTTTTTTTTAAACCGACAGTGCTGTGCTGCTTCAGTGAGACAGCAGATGGCTCCCGTTGCAGTGTCTCTGACCCACCTGTCTGCCCGGAGCTGGCTCCGATGCTGTGCGGGTGAGCTCCAGTACCTGGGATCTCTCCTATGCCGGCTACTGTCTTAAACTCTCTTCTTTGCCATGCAGTGCTGCAACTAGTGTGCAGTGCACCGTACAAGCTATAGAAGCTGTTGGTGCTGTGTTTTTCAGCAGGCTATGATCCCGGCTGCCTGCCCAGCACCAACTGATAACAAGCTGCCGGCTACACACCATTGAGAGGACACACTGCCCCAGACTTATACTTGTTAACTAGAGATGAGCGGGTTCGGTTTCTCTGAATCCGAACCCGCCAGAACTTCATGTTTTTTTTCACGGGTCCGAGCGACCCGGATCTTCCCGCCTTGCTCGGTTAACCCGAGCGCGCCCGAACGTCATCATGACGCTGTCGGATTCTCGCGAGGCTCGGATTCTATCGCGAGACTCGGATTCTATATAAGGAGCCGCGCGTCGCCGCCATTTTCACACGTGCATTGAGATTGATAGGGAGAGGACGTGGCTGGCGTCCTCTCCATTTAGATTATAAGAGACTGAGAGAGATTTACTGGAGCTGACTAGGAGGAGTACTGTTACTGTAGAAGTGTAGAGACTGAGTGGAGAGAGTTTACTAGTGAGGACAGTGCAGTTTACTTTATAATCCGTTCTCTGCCTGAAAAAAGCGATACACAGCACACAGTGACTCAGTCACATACCATATCTGTGTGCAGTGCACTGCTCAGGCTCAGGCCAGTGTGCTGCATCATCTATTATCTATATATAATATTATATATATCTGTCTGACTGCTCAGCTCACACAGCTTATAATTGTGGGGGAGACTGGGGAGCACTACTGCAGTGCCAGTTATAGGTTATAGCAGGAGCCAGGAGTACATAATATATTATATAGTGAGTGACCACCAGACACACAGTGCAGTTTATTTAATATATCCGTTCTCTGCCTGAAAAAAGCGATACACACAGTGACTCAGTCAGTCACATACCATATCTGTGTGCACTGCTCAGGCCAGTGTGCTGCATCATCTATTATCTATATATAATATTATATATATCTGTCTGACTGCTCAGCTCACACAGCTTATAATTGTGGGGGAGACTGGGGAGCACTACTGCAGTGCCAGTTATAGGTTATAGCAGGAGCCAGGAGTACATAATATATTATATAGTGAGTGACCACCAGACACACAGTGCAGTTTATTTAATATATCCGTTCTCTGCCTGAAAAAAGCAATACACACAGTGACTCAGTCAGTCACATACCATATCTGTGTGCACTGCTCAGGCTCAGGCCAGTGTGCTGCATCATCTATTATCTATATATAATATTATATATATCTGTCTGACTGCTCAGCTCACACAGCTTATAATTGTGGGGGAGACTGGGGAGCACTACTGCAGTGCCAGTTATAGGTTATAGCAGGAGCCAGGAGTACATAATATATTATATAGTGAGTGACCACCAGACACACAGTGCAGTTTATTTAATATATCCGTTCTCTGCCTGAAAAAAGCGATACACACAGTGACTCAGTCAGTCACATACCATATCTGTGTGCACTGCTCAGGCTCAGGCCAGTGTGCTGCATCATCTATTATCTATATATAATATTATATATATCTGTCTGACTGCTCAGCTCACACAGCTTATAATTGTGGGGGAGACTGAGGAGCACTACTGCAGTGCCAGTTATAGGTTATAGCAGGAGCCAGGAGTACATAATATATTATATAGTGAGTGACCACCAGACACACAGTGCAGTTTATTTAATATATCCGTTCTCTGCCTGAAAAAAGCGATACACACAGTGACTCAGTCAGTCACATACCATATATGTGTGCACTGCTCAGGCCAGTGTGCTGCATCATCTATTATCTATATATAATATTATATATATCTGTCTGACTGCTCAGCTCACACAGCTTATAATTGTGGGGGAGACTGGGGAGCACTACTGCAGTGCCAGTTATAGGTTATAGCAGGAGCCAGGAGTACATAATATATTATATAGTGAGTGACCACCAGACACACAGTGCAGTTTATTTAATATATCCGTTCTCTGCCTGAAAAAAGCGATACACACAGTGACTCAGTCAGTCACATACCATATCTGTGTGCACTGCTCAGGCCAGTGTGCTGCATCATCTATTATCTATATATAATATTATATATATCTGTCTGACTGCTCAGCTCACACAGCTTATAATTGTGGGGGAGACTGGGGAGCACTACTGCAGTGCCAGTTATAGGTTATAGCAGGAGCCAGGAGTACATAATATATTATATAGTGAGTGACCACCAGACACACAGTGCAGTTTATTTAATATATCCGTTCTCTGCCTGAAAAAAGCGATACACACAGTGACTCAGTCAGTCACATACCATATCTGTGTGCACTGCTCAGGCTCAGGCCAGTGTGCTGCATCATCTATATATATTATATATCTGTCTGACTGCTCAGCTCACACAGCTTATAATTGTGGGGGAGACTGGGGAGCACTACTGCAGTGCCAGTTATAGGTTATAGCAGGAGCCAGGAGTACATATTATATTAAAATTAAACAGTGCACACTTTTGCTGCAGGAGTGCCACTGCCAGTGTGACTGACCAGTGACCTGACCACACTGACCACCAGTATAGTTAGTAGTATACTTATATTGTGATTGCCTGAAAAAGTTAAACACTCGTCGTGTGACTTCACTTGTGTGTTTTTTTTTTTTTATTCTATAAAAATAAAACTCATTCTGCTGACAGACAGTGTCCAGCAGGTCCGTCATTATATAATATATAATATATACCTGTCCGGCTGCAGTAGTGATATATATATATTTTTTATATCATTTATCATCCAGTCGCAGCAGACACAGTACGGTAGTTCACGGCTGTGGCTACCTCTGTGTCTCTGCACTCGGCAGGCAGTCCGTCCATAATTGTAATACCACCTAACCGTGGATTTTTTTCATTCTTCTTTATACATACATAGTTACATAGACATCTTCTCTTTATCAACCAGTCTATATTAGCTGCAGACACAGTACAGTACGGTAGTTCACGGCTGTGGCTACCTCTGTGTCTGCACTCGGCAGGCAGTCCGTCCATAATTGTATACCACCTAACCGTGGTTTTTTTTCATTCTTCTTTATACATACATAGTTACATAGACATCTTCTCTTTATCAACCAGTCTATATTAGCTGCAGACACAGTACAGTACGGTAGTTCACGGCTGTGGCTACCTCTGTGTCTGCACTCGGCAGTCCGTCCGTCCATAATTGTATACCACCTAACCGTGGATTTTTTTCAGTCTTCTTTATACATACATAGTTACATAGACATCTTCTCTTTATCAACCAGTCTATATTAGCTGCAGACACAGGACAGTACGGTAGTTCACGGCTGTGGCTACCTCTGTGTCTGCAGTCGGCAGGCAGTCCATAATTGTATACTAGTATCCATCTCCATTGTTTACCTGAGGTGCCTTTTAGTTGTGCCTATTAAAATATGGAGAACAAAAATGTTGAGGTTCCAAAATTAGGGAAAGATCAAGATCCACTTCCACCTCGTGCTGAAGCTGCTGCCACTAGTCATGGCCGAGACGATGAAATGCCAGCAACGTCGTCTGCCAAGGCCGATGCCCAATGTCATAGTACAGAGCATGTCAAATCCAAAACACCAAATATCAGAAAAAAAAGGACTCCAAAACCTAAAATAAAATTGTCGGAGGAGAAGCGTAAACTTGCCAATATGCCATTTACCACACGGAGTGGCAAGGAACGGCTGAGGCCCTGGCCTATGTTCATGGCTAGTGGTTCAGCTTCACATGAGGATGGAAGCACTCAGCCTCTCGCTAGAAAAATGAAAAGACTCAAGCTGGCAAAAGCAGCACAGCAAAGAACTGTGCATTCTTCGAAATCCCAAATCCACAAGGAGAGTCCAATTGTGTCGGTTGCGATGCCTGACCTTCCCAACACTGGACGTGAAGAGCATGCGCCTTCCACCATTTGCACGCCCCCTGCAAGTGCTGGAAGGAGCACCCGCAGTCCAGTTCCTGATAGTCAGATTGAAGATGTCAGTGTTGAAGTACACCAGGATGAGGAGGATATGGGTGTTGCTGGCGCTGGGGAGGAAATTGACCAGGAGGATTCTGATGGTGAGGTGGTTTGTTTAAGTCAGGCACCCGGGGAGACACCTGTTGTCCGTGGGAGGAATATGGCCGTTGACATGCCAGGTGAAAATACCAAAAAAATCAGCTCTTCGGTGTGGAGGTATTTCACCAGAAATGCGGACAACAGGTGTCAAGCCGTGTGTTCCCTTTGTCAAGCTGTAATAAGTAGGGGTAAGGACGTTAACCACCTCGGAACATCCTCCCTTATACGTCACCTGCAGCGCATTCATAATAAGTCAGTGACAAGTTCAAAAACTTTGGGTGACAGCGGAAGCAGTCCACTGACCAGTAAATCCCTTCCTCTTGTAACCAAGCTCACGCAAACCACCCCACCAACTCCCTCAGTGTCAATTTCCTCCTTCCCCAGGAATGCCAATAGTCCTGCAGGCCATGTCACTGGCAATTCTGACGAGTCCTCTCCTGCCTGGGATTCCTCCGATGCATCCTTGCGTGTAACGCCTACTGCTGCTGGCGCTGCTGTTGTTGCCGCTGGGAGTCGATGGTCATCCCAGAGGGGAAGTCGTAAGCCCACTTGTACTACTTCCAGTAAGCAATTGACTGTTCAACAGTCCTTTGCGAGGAAGATGAAATATCACAGCAGTCATCCTACTGCAAAGCGGATAACTGAGGCCTTGGCATCCTGGGTGGTGAGAAACGTGGTTCCGGTATCCATCATTACTGCAGAGCCAACTAGAGACTTGTTGGAGGTACTGTGTCCCCGGTACCAAATACCATCTAGGTTCCATTTCTCTAGGCAGGCGATACCGAAAATGTACACAGACCTCAGAAAAAGAGTCACCAGTGTCCTAAAAAATGCAGCTGTACCCAATGTCCACTTAACCACGGACATGTGGACAAGTGGAACAGGGCAGGGTCAGGACTATATGACTGTGACAGCCCACTGGGTAGATGTATGGACTCCCGCCGCAAGAACAGCAGCGGCGGCACCAGTAGCAGCATCTCGCAAACGCCAACTCTTTCCTAGGCAGGCTACGCTTTGT
Source organism: Pseudophryne corroboree (assembly GCF_028390025.1). Classification (NCBI taxonomy): domain Eukaryota; kingdom Metazoa; phylum Chordata; class Amphibia; order Anura; family Myobatrachidae; genus Pseudophryne; species Pseudophryne corroboree. The sequence continues at coordinate 477,709,835 of NC_086446.1, forward strand.
ATCACCGGTTTCCAGAATACGCACACAGCTGAAAACCTCTTACGGCAACTGAGGAAGATCATCGCGGAATGGCTTACCCCAATTGGACTCTCCTGTGGATTTGTGGCATCGGACAACGCCAGCAATATTGTGTGTGCATTAAATATGGGCAAATTCCAGCACGTCCCATGTTTTGCACATACCTTGAATTTGGTGGTGCAGAATTTTTTAAAAAACGACAGGGGCGTGCAAGAGATGCTGTCGGTGGCCAGAAGAATTGCGGGACACTTTCGGCGTACAGGCACCACGTACAGAAGACTGGAGCACCACCAAAAACTACTGAACCTGCCCTGCCATCATCTGAAGCAAGAAGTGGTAACGAGGTGGAATTCAACCCTCTATATGCTTCAGAGGTTGGAGGAGCAGCAAAAGGCCATTCAAGCCTATACAATTGAGCACGATATAGGAGGTGGAATGCACCTGTCTCAAGTGCAGTGGAGAATGATTTCAACGTTGTGCAAGGTTCTGATGCCCTTTGAACTTGCCACACGTGAAGTCAGTTCAGACACTGCCAGCCTGAGTCAGGTCATTCCCCTCATCAGGCTTTTGCAGAAGAAGCTGGAGGCATTGAAGAAGGAGCTAAAAGGGAGCGATTCCGCTAGGCATGTGGGACTTGTGGATGCAGCCCTTAATTCGCTTAACAAGGATTCACGGGTGGTCAATCTGTTGAAATCAGAGCACTACATTTTGGCCACCGTGCTCGATCCTAGATTTAAAGCCTACCTTGGATCTCTCTTTCCGGCAGACACAAGTCTGCTGGGGTTGAAAGACCTGCTGGTGACAAAATTGTCAAGTCAAGCGGAACGCGACCTGTCAACATCTCCTCCTTCACATTCTCCCGCAACTGGGGGTGCGAGGAAAAGGCTCAGAATTCCGAGCCCACCCGCTGGCGGTGATGCAGGGCAGTCTGGAGCGACTGCTGATGCTGACATCTGGTCCGGACTGAAGGACCTGACAACGATTACGGACATGTCGTCTACTGTCACTGCATATGATTCTCTCAACATTGATAGAATGGTGGAGGATTATATGAGTGACCGCATCCAAGTAGGCACGTCACACAGTCCGTACTTATACTGGCAGGAAAAAGAGGCAATTTGGAGGCCCTTGCACAAACTGGCTTTATTCTACCTAAGTTGCCCTCCCACAAGTGTGTACTCCGAAAGAGTGTTTAGTGCCGCCGCTCACCTTGTCAGCAATCGGCGTACGAGGTTACATCCAGAAAATGTGGAGAAGATGATGTTCATTAAAATGAATTATAATCAATTCCTCCGCGGAGACATTGACCAGCAGCAATTGCCTCCACAAAGTACACAGGGAGCTGAGATGGTGGATTCCAGTGGGGACGAATTGATAATCTGTGAGGAGGGGGATGTACACGGTGATATATCGGAGGGTGAAGATGAGGTGGACATCTTGCCTCTGTAGAGCCAGTTTGTGCAAGGAGAGATTAATTGCTTCTTTTTTGGGGGGGGTCCAAACCAACCCGTCATATCAGTCACAGTCGTGTGGCAGACCCTGTCACTGAAATGATGGGTTGGTTAAAGTGTGCATGTCCTGTTTTGTTTATACAACATAAGGGAGGGTGGGAGGGCCCAAGGACAATTCCATCTTGCACCACTTTTTTCTTTTCTTTTTCTTTGCATCATGTGCTGATTGGGGAGGGTTTTTTGGAAGGGACATCCTGCGTGACACTGCAGTGCCACTCCTAGATGGGCCCGGTGTTTGTGTCGGCCACTAGGGTCGCTAATCTTACTCACACAGTCAGCTACCTCATTGCGCCTCTTTTTTTCTTTGCGTCATGTGCTGTTTGGGGAGGGTTTTTTGGAAGGGACATCCTGCGTGACACTGCAGTGCCACTCCTAGATGGGCCCGGTGTTTGTGTCGGCCACTAGGGTCGCTAATCTTACTCACACAGCTACTGTACCTCATTGCGCCTCTTTTTTTCTTTGCGTCATGTGCTGTTTGGGGAGGGTTTTTTGGAAGGGCCATCCTGCGTGACACTGCAGTGCCACTCCTAGATGGGCCCGGTGTTTGTGTCGGCCACTAGGGTCGCTAATCTTACTCACACAGCTACCTCATTGCGCCTCTTTTTTTCTTTGCGTCATGTGCTGTTTGGGGAGGGTTTTTTGGAAGGGACATCCTGCGTGACACTGCAGTGCCACTCCTAGATGGGCCCGGTGTTTGTGTCGGCAACTAGGGTCGCTTATCTTACTCACACAGCGACCTCGGTGCAAATTTTAGGACTAAAAATAATATTGTGAGGTGTGAGGTATTCAGAATAGACTGAAAATGAGTGTAAATTATGGTTTTTGAGGTTAATAATACTTTGGGATCAAAATGACCCCCAAATTCTATGATTTAAGCTGTTTTTTAGTGTTTTTTGAAAAAAACACCCGAATCCAAAACACACCCGAATCCGACAAAAAAAATTCGGTGAGGTTTTGCCAAAACGCGTTCGAACCCAAAACACGGCCGCGGAACCGAACCCAAAACCAAAACACAAAACCCGAAAAATTTCAGGCGCTCATCTCTATTGTTAACAGGTGCAGTCACCGATGTTACAGAAATCAAAGGTTCACTTTCCTAGTTATCTACTTAACAGTGGAAACTTAGAGCCTGTATAGCCTCCAAATCTCACCGTGTATCACTATAGCAGATTTGTGGTGAGTTTAAAGACAGACTTTATTATCGGCACTGTGCTCCCAGTTAGCAGTATCAACCTCCGCTTTGCCTCCCAGATGGGGGGATTTGGTGTAGCTTATAGGGAGATGTAATGTAGTGTAGTGATGTATGTAGTGTAGTAATGTATTGCAGTATATAGGGGCATGTAGTGCACTGATGTGGTGTAGCATATAAGGGGATGTAGTGCAGTGATGTAGTATAGCATATATAGTATAGTAGTGCAGTTGATAGGGGAATGTAGTGCATTGATGAAGTGTTATAATATAGTGCAGTGATATTGTGCAATGTATAGGGACATTGGGCGGGATGTATTAAGATACATTGCCGCCCCTCGCCGCTTACCGCAGCGATGTTGATCGCATATGTACTAACATATGCGATCAATATCACAATGCGGTGACGGAGGCCTCCCGCGATACCTGTGAGGTGGTCTGCGGGGGGGTCTCCGTCACCTCCCCGGGATCTTCACACTGCCTAGACGCTGGGAAGCAGCAGCAGGCTGCCCCCGGCACCACCTCCTCCCCCTGCAGCTGGAAGGACCTCTGGCTGCGTTGCTAGGGGGAGGAGGAGATTACCTTCCGGGTCCAGGACAGCCTTGAGGAAGGTATGCCAGGGGGGAGGGGGGGAGGCATCTGTGGCAAAGGCAGCGGGTTGCGGCAGTCGGCGATAAGAAGCCCATAGGATTCTATAGGGTATCGCCATCCAAAATTGGCGATACCCTGGACGGCGAAAACGCGGCGGTAGGGTCTTAGTAAATTTTAAAATGCAGTAAAACCCTGTTTTCGGGGGTTTTACCGCATTTTTCCTTTAGTACATCCCGCCCACAGAGAGAAGCATGTATTTGATCACGCTACTGGAGGTGCATGTGCCGCTAAGGGCATTTAAGGCACATAGGAGAATATTGTCCAATAGTATCCCCTTTTTCCCCCAAAATGTTTGATAATCTAATTATTTTAGTCTGACAGGGTTTTTTGGGGGGTGGGTGGTTGGGGGCGCCAAATTGCTGCTTTGCCCCGGGTGATGAAATTCTTAGTTTCGGCCCTGTCCAAAGGAAACATTCGCCCTGAACTCCACATGGTCTAGAACTGACCTTGATGGTGGATGCTGGTATTAGCTTATGAGCTTGCCACTTCTTGTTTGGCTGTATACAGAATCACAGCTTTGTTAGTGTATTTCGTATTTCAATTATTTTCACTAAAAACCAAATTGGGATCAAACAGGTTTGCCTCCTGTGTATGTCAAATGATATTTGATTTAAACATTTCAGCAGTGGATAAGGTATGAATTGAAGACAGCTGCTAACCAGCAGCAATTTTAGACAGGGTATATAAGCAGACTTTGTGGCCATATGGTCATACTGCACCTTCTAAAAGCTGTATGACCACTTACAAGCAGCCACTTTATCTAATGAACTCCTTGGCACTTTAAAAGAACCTGCAGTCTGTTTTGGACTTTCCAGCTGACTTGCCATGCATGGGAAATAGCAGACTGTGTGTTGTTTCCATCGCTAATTTGGACCCCAACAATCTTCCATGGAACTGGTAATATTCCTAAAGCTGCATAGGCAAACACAGAGGGGGGGGGGAAGAGAGGGGTTCCAGTTGCCCATAACCCCCCTCTTCTTGGAATGTGGCTAAAATTATGACAATAGCAATGGTATATTATACAGGTTGAGTATCCCTTATCCAAAATGCTTGGGACCATAAGTATTTTGGATGTCGTATTTTTCCATATTTTGGAATAATTGCATACCATATTGAGATATCATCAGGGCGATGGGACCCAAGTCTAAGCACAGAATGCATTTATGTTTCATATACACATTATACACACAGCCTGAAGGTAATTTTAGCCAATATTTTTAGTAACTTTTTGCATTAAACAAAGTGTGTGTACCTTCACACAATTCATTTATGTTTCATATACACCTTATACACACAGCCTGAAGGTCTTATAATACAATATTTTTAATAACTTTGTGTATTAAACAAAGTTTGTGTACATTGAGTCATCAGAAAACAAAGGTTTCACTATCTCACTCAAAAAATTCTGTATTTCGGAATATTTGGATATGGGATACTCAACCTGTAATACTATTACTAGAGCGGCCGCCACATTATGCAGTTTAAGGGACCTAGCAGAACTGCTGCACGTGCCCAGTGGTAGCAGCTTCTTCTACCAAGTTTGCTGTGTGTGTGGATCTGAGTTTTCTCCTGCAGGGTCCACAGGATAACATTGGGATATGAGGTAGTGACAGCGGATTGGCACCAATAGAAATACCACTGATTTTGTAGTAAAAGGAAAAAGGTATAAAATAAGAGATTTTATTACATGTCATTCACGGAATGTAGTCTACCTTATGGAGTGTACCTGTGAAAAAATATACATAGGGAAAACTACAAGGTACTTAAAAACAAGATCCTCTGAACATATTTATAATATTAAAAGGGTTTAGTCACTCATTCCCTGTCGGAACATTTTGCAATCTCACATAATAAATGTGAGGGAGCAATAAAGAGATTTTTAGGTATCCAATTAATTAAGGGGAATTGGAGATGTAGAAACACAGAGAAAAAGTTAGCTCAAAGTGAAATGAGGTGGATTTTTTATTTGAATACTATTCAACCAGAAGGACATAATGCTGACTTTGAGTTGAAATGGTTTCTCTGGTGATTTTTAAACCTATTTCAGTTATTTTTATTTTTATCTATTTTTAAACTATTTTTAATAATGTATTTCTTATTATCTTTATGCCCTCTCTTCTTTTGCATGCATCTTTACAAAATCCGAATGGACATCGTTATAAGATTTCGATCCATCAAGTTCCCCTTCTCTCCCGGTAATAGGGATGGACTGGCCCGGAATGTAAAGTACGGCTAATTAAAGGTGAGGAGGAAGGGGAACTGAATCTTATATATTGGAAATCCCTTCCGAGTATGAATTAAAGATGACCGCTAACCGGAAGTTCTATGTGGAACGCAAGTTGTATTCCTGTACAATGGCCGCTGTTTGGAATGCAACCGAAAGTCAGCAGTGGAACGCAGACGTCACTTCCGGTTGACGAATCCGGAAGTGGACGGGCGTTGTTTGGACCGCAACCGGAAGTCAGTAGTGGAAGGCAAATGTCACTTCCGGTTGACGAATCCGGAAGCGGATTTAAACATTTCAGCAGTGGATAAGGTATGAATTGAAGACAGCTGCTAACCAGCAGCAATTTTAGACAGAGTATATAAACACACTTTGTGGCCATATGGTCATACAGCACCTTCTGAAAGCTGTATGACCACTTACAAGCAGCCACTTTATCTAATGAACTCCTTGGCACTTTAAAAGAAACTGCAGAATGTTTTGGACTTTCCAGCTGACTTACCATGCATGGGAAATAGCAGACTGTGTGTTGTTTCCATCGCTAATTTGGATCCCAACAACCTTCCACGGAGCTGGTAATACTCCTAAAGTGCAGCAGATTGGCACCAAACGATCAAAGCTTTTCGGCCTCCCAGAATACAATGGGCCCATCCCTATATCCCCGCCCCCTGGCTCAGGCAATTCAGTTTTTTGTTTGGTGCGGCAGGAGTCTGACCATGGTCAATGGGCTGCTGGATTTTTAGCAGCCATAAGCTTTTTTATTTTATTTTTATAGTCTTACTATTTTTTTTTTTTTTTTTTAGCAATCTTTCTAAAAAGCGTCTTATACGTACCTTAGAAAGAGTCGCTCTAGCAACTCCCCGCCGGGACGCGACAACGCTTACCCACGTGTGCAGTGCTGTTTCGTCGGACGTCTGTGTAGGATGTACTAGCAAGTCCAGCAGATGTTACCAGGCTCTGGCCGGAGCACAGGGAGAAGGTAAAGCATCGGTTCCGCTTAGTAGGGGAAATGCAAGACACAGCCGCACTGTTTCGGGATGGAGACTACTGAACAGTCGCTGACGTAGCTGCCAATTTGGGTGCACCAGTGCTAGGTCTCAGGGATCATAGGCTCCAGGGGTAGTTTGAGGCCGTGATCCCTAGGGTTGATGTCAGCAGTGAGGAGTAAGATGCTCCCTTGGTTGCCCCTCCCCCCGGTTCATGACCAGTTTCCTCCGAGTTTCCTGCCATGAACTGAGTTCCCGCTTCTGTCTGAGACACTGTGTGTCTAAAAGGACCCAGCCACAGCATAGGCAGCTGTATGACTGGTGCGTCGGTGTTCACTTGGGCGTCTGTGTTCACTGTAGGTTCACAGGGTGGTTGTGTACACCAATAGCATCTGGATCCACTCAGCGTTCACTAACGTATTGATTGATTCTGGAAGCAGGATGAAGTCTCCCTATATCCCACTCTCAAGAGCCGGGTGATACAGCACTAGGGTACCATTCCAACCTGATCACTAGCAGACTACTTTTAGCACTGCTGTGATCAGGTAGTCACCGCCTACAGGGGAGTGGGGAATCACTGTGCAGGGTTGCGCTTTCTTGTGCAGAGAGCTGTGCAGTTTCTGCACAGCTCAGGACTTACTAACCAACTGCGATCATCCAGGTCGGAGCTGACGTCAGGATCCCTCCCTCGAAACGGCTGGGCACGCCTGCGTTCGGACGGACACTCCCTGAAAACGTTCAGTTGACGCCTCCGGCTGGCCTCTTCCTGTCAATCTTCTTGCGGTCGCGGGTGCGATTGCTTACTTCGTTAGTTCTGTTGCTACCTGGCGACGGCCATCGCCAGGGAGCGATGCACCTGCGCAGTGCGGTCGCGGCTCATGCACAGTTCATACCTGATCGCACCGCTTCAAAAAACTGTAGTGTGCGATTGGGTTGGAATGACCCCCTAAGTCTCTATCAACCTTTGGTATGAATAGTTGCATAAGTGCCTGATGCATATGAGTCTGTAAACTATTGCTGCTGTTTTCTTTCACTGTGCGACTGAATACGTCTAATCTCCTATATAAGGTAATGCAGTAATATGTTTCTCCTACATACTTGAAATGTATCTGTAGTTGATTATGTGCTCATATTGCTTATTATACTAATGTATAACCTGTGACGGATTGCTAGTGTGATTGCTGACTTTACTATTTTTTTGTCAGTTTCTGTGTATTCCGATCCTCAAGGTTGGTGCAAAGCAGGGAGGAATCGGATTGTATGTCACTTTAACAAATTTTAAAGTGATTGCAGTCACAATTTGTGTAGTTAACCCTGCAAAGGTGTGTGATTTATTTATCATGTCTAAGAAAGGCAAGGGTGAGGAGGACAACAGCACCAACACTCATGTCATGTTTGTCTTGCAAAGCTGGGTTAAACTCTCAGGATCTGGTTCAAAATGGATTATGTGCAAATTGTTTTAGCTTTCACCAAAGCCTCTTGAATAATCCAAGGCAGGCACAGGTTCAAGTTGAACCTCCATGGGCTACTTTTGCACAGACATTATCCAGTATAGCTGAGCGGATAATGCCAGCTCCTATACCAGGGATAGGTTACCCTATTAACCCTTACATGCAACATTCCACCTGAGGGTTATCACATCCAGTACAGGAATCGGCACCATCTCAACAGAAACAGGCTGAAAGGCTGGTGGTAAGTAAATCACATAGACATGAAACAACATCTTCACAATCTACACATGTTTCAGATGAGGACTCGTCGGAGGATGAGGACTCATTGCACTCCGGGTCTGCATACAGAGAAACGAGGAGGAAGTCCTCAGCTCAGTGGACAATCCTGAGCTAATTAGTGCTGTGAAAGCCATTCTATCCTTAGAGGAGGCAGCAGAGCCTTTGTTAAAATCTAAGCCACCTGTGTTTAAACGGGATGCAGTCAATTTACCTCCAATCAAAATCCCGACGGTTGAAATCCCGACAGCAATTGACCGACGGTCAAAATCCCGACATGGACAAAATACCGACATTTAAAATACTGACATGGTCAAAATACCGACGTGTAAAATGCTGACATGAGTTTTTCATGATTTTTTTTCATTGAAACTGACTTGTTCATACTTTACCATCCCAGTGGACCTGGAGGGGGAATATAATAGTGTGCTGAGCGCAGCGAGCCATGTGAGGAGATGTGGCACACTTATATGGTGTCCTTGTCGACCTATGTCGACATACACACAAAACAATGAAAAGGCATGTCGGTATTTTGACCTGTTGGCATTTTACATGTCGGTATTTTGACCTTATCGGTATTTTAAATGTCGGTATTTTGTCCATGTCGGGATTTTGACCTTGTTGGGATTTTGACCGTCGGTCAATTGCTGTCGGGATTTCGACCGTCGGGATTTTGATTGGAGGAAATTGACTGCATCCCGTTTAAACACAGGTGCCTTAGATTTTAAATCGTTAGTTATAGTTAGGACTGAGTTTCCTGGGTCAGAACAGCTGACGGAAATTATGCAAGAGGCTTGGGTTACATCTAGTAAGAAGTTTCGAATTCAGAGGAAATGGAATTCTCATTATCCTCTTCCAGCTGGGGACTGTTTAAAAAGGGAGGTGGCTCCCAAACTAGATACGCATGTCATCCGATTGGTACGAAAATCTACATTATCTTTGCCTTCAACATCATTGAATGATGTCATGGATAGGAAAATAGATGGGTTTCTTAAAACTATTTTCTCCTTGTCTGGGGCAATCATAAGACCAGCCATGGCTTCAGCCTGGATGTCAAAAGCATTGGCAGCCTGGGCTGATGCATTGGAGGAGGACATTTCAATGGCATCTAGAGAGCAAAATCCCATATTGCACATATCAAACAGGCAGCTATTGTTATGGAAGAAGCAGCCATGGACATGGGTACAATTGCCTCTCAGTCATCAGCCTCAGCAGTAGCAGCTCACAGTGCGGTTTGGTTACGTACATTTAAAGCTGACTCAGAATCCAAGAAGGTTCTGGAGTCTTTGCCTTTTACTGGAGATATTCTTTTTGGTAAAGAAATAAACAGTATTTTGGAGTCAGAGGCAGACTCCAAGAAAGTGAAGTTTCCTTCCACACACAAATCCAAGCCTAGATTTTCAGCTTTTCGGCCCTTTCGGACTCAAGGAAAAGCAAAAGGAAAGGGTTATGGCAAACAGTCTCAATCTGACAAGTCTGGTAAGACTAAAAAGCATTGGGCTACCAGAGGTCTGGCTTTCAAGCCAGAAGATAAGCCATCAGCCTGATGGTACGGGCCTCCACCTGGGGAACCCCAGTGAGGGAGGATGACTTCCTCAGGTTGCACAGAACTGGCAGCAGTCTACCCCAGATGCCTGGATGCAAGAAGCGGTATCTCACAGTTATGTGTTTGCTTTCAAGAAACACCCTCCTCAAAAGTTTTTTGTACCAGCCGGTCTTCAGTGGAAATGAAGGCCAGGGCTTTGCAAGAGGCAATTCAGAAGTTGCTTCAGTCAGGAGTGATAATTCCAGTTCCTCCTGCACAACGAGGACAAGTTTTTTATTCCAACCTGTTTTGAGTCCAGAAGCCAACTGGGTCGTTCTGGCCCATACTCAGTGTCACGCGCCAGAGGCGGCGTTCGCCGCGCTTACCCCTGCGTGTCTGCTGGTCTGTGTTGCGGCCTCTGCCTTCGGTGGGCCACGGGCTCCAGCGTCTGCCTGGCGCGGCTACCGGCGGTTCTCCAGGGCATGGGCGCCGCCATGACACCCGGCATCACGTGGACGGGGGGCAGGTGACGTCATCAGACTGCTCCGCCAATCCAGCGGTGGCGGAGGATTCAAAGTCAGACGCCGGACAGAGCCTCAGCGCCTGAGTATCGTCTTTCCCTGACGTGGATGCCAGCGCTCTTGTTCCCGGCAAGGATCTCTGAAGTTGTACTCCAGTGTCTCCGGCATTTCCAGGTGCCAGTTTGCTGCACCGGTTCCAGTGTATTCAGCGGCCGGTGTATCTCTCTGCGGTCCAGTCACCAGTGCTACTAGGAATCAGCGTGGGCTGCGGGCCTAAATCACCGTTCTCAAGTTCTACGAATCACCAGCGTCCTAAACCACTGCACTTCAGTTCTTCACATCATCAGCGTCTCAGTCACCGTTCTCAAGTTCTACAAATCAACAGCGTCTTAAACCACTGCACTTCAGTTCTTCACATCATCAGCGTCTCAGTCACCGCTCTCAAGTTCTACAAATCAACAGCGTCTTAAACCACTGCACTATAGTTCTTCACGTCATCAGCGTCTCAGTCACCGTTCTCAAGTTCTACGAATCACCAGCGTCTTAAACCACTGCACTTCAGTTCTTCACATCATCAGCGTCTCAGTCACCGTTCTCAAGTTCTACAAATCAACAGCGTCTTAAACCACTGCACTTAAGTTCTTCAAATCATCAGCGTCACAGTCTCCGTTCTTACTTCTACAGATCATCAGCGTCCTAAACCTCTGCACTTAAGTTCTTCAATTTACCAGTGTCCTAATCTCCGCTCACAAGTTCTTCAACCATCTGTGTCTTTAACCACCATGTATAAGTTCTTCAAGTTATCAGTGACTTTTAACATCACCCACAGTTTCTTCAGTCACCAGCATCTCTAATATTGCTCACAAAACCCTCAATGGGTCTGGGCATTCCCACATAAATCCCCTTTTGACATATGACTTTAAGTTGTTCTTTTCCTGCAATAAAGCTCTACAATATTTCACCAAACTTCACTGTTCAGTTGTGGTTCCTCTTCCCAACCATCGGAAGAATCCCCGAGTTCACAACACCCTCAGTCTAGGCCAGTGACACTCAGTCTCAAAGTGCATTTGAGTGCCTCGGATTCATATGGAGAGTTTACGTTATCCAGGACACTTACCTTCATGTTCCTATAGCACTGTCCCATCAGCGCTATCTCAGGTTTGCTATCCTCCAGCAACATTTTCAGTTTCAGGCCCTACCATTTGGACTGGCCACAGCTCCCAGAGTGTTCCACAAAATTATGGTGGTAATGGTATCTTATCTCCGACAGCAGGGGATAAGGATTTTTCCATACCTCGATGACTTATTAATCCTGGCACAATCTCAGGAATTGCTTCAGGGTCATCGGCGAAAGACAATAGCTTGTTTGCAGAGACACTGTTGGCTCATAAATTGGGCAAAGTCATCCCTGGTTCCATCACAATGGATGACTCACTTGGGGGCTGTGTTGGATTCAAGTCTTCAGTGAGTAATTTTACCTCTGAACAAAATATCCAAAATTCAGTCAAGGATTCAGGAGTTGCTACACAGTCGAAAGGTATCCATTCACGCAGCAATGCATGTGATGGGGTTGATGGTGTCCACATTCAACATGGTGGAGTATGCTCAGTTCCACTCGAGGCCTCTGCAATGTCTGATCCTTTCCAAGTGGAATGGTTTTCATCAGACAATAAAAACACAGACTATGGTCCTTCCTCTGGAAGTGAGGAGGTCATTAGCTTGGTGGCTACAGACATCCCATCTGGACAAGGCGAGACCCTTTTGGATATCAGATTGTAAAAATTCTAACAACAGATGCCAGCATCAGGGCTGGGGAGTGGTGTCAGGAAGGAGTTGCTTCCAGGGGCAGTGGACCAAACAAGAATGTCACCTGCCAATAAATATATTGGAACTTTGGGCCATATACAGTATATGGAACTTCTTCAGGCAAAGGACATCCTTCAGGGGAAACCAGTCCAAATCCGCTCGAACAATGCAACGGCAGTAACATACCTCAACCATCAGGGAGGAACTCGCAGCCAAAACGCAGTGAAGGAGGTAAGTCACACGTTCAAGTGGGCAGAACTTTATTATCCTGCCTTGTCCGCAGTATTCATTCCGGGAGTCCTAAACTGGGAAGCGGATTTTCTCAGTCAACATGCCATTCATGCAAACAAATGGGTTTTACACCCCAAGGTCTTCCAAATTCTAGTAGACAAGTGGGGGTTACCAGAGATAGATCTCATGGCATCCCGTCAGAACAACAAGGTTCCCGCATATGGGTCAAGAACAGAGGATCCCAAAGCGATCTTTGTGGATGTCCTGTCAGTGAGATGGCACTTTTGTCTGGCCTATGTGTTTACACAAATCGCTCTGTTATCCAGGGTGAAGCAAAAGGCAAAACAAGGAAGGGGCGCCATGATACTAATAGCTACGGCTTGGCCCAGAAGACATTGGTACACAGATCTGCAGAGGCTGTCGATGAATGTTCCATTCCTATTCCTTCAATGTCTAGATCTACTGTTTTAGGGTCCTTGCTATCCCAAGCTCTTGGATCAACTGTCTTTGACGGCGTGGCTCTTGAGACTTCCATCCTGAAAGCAAGAGGATTCTCACAACAGGTAATTCAAACAATGCTCAGAGCAAGGAAACCTTCCTCAGCTCGCATTTATCACCGAATATGGCAAGCCTATATTCAGTGGTGCAGTGACCAGAAATTTGATCCTAGGTTTATCGGAGTTTCCAGAGTCCTAGTATTCCTTTAGGCAGGAATGGACAAAGGTCTAAGGTTGGCTTCCTTGAGAGTGCAAGTGTCAGCATTGACTGTATGGTTCCAAAAGAAAATAGCTAACCTACAGGATGTGCACACTTTTTTCCAGGGAATGCTGCACATTCAATCTCCTTTTGTTCCTCCTACAGTGCCTTGGGACTTAAATTTAGTTCTAAAGGCCCTTCAAGTTGCCCCATTTGAACCACTAAAATGAGTTTATCTTAAATGGTTGACAGCTAAAGTTCTCTTTCTACTGGCTACTGCTTCAGCTAGAAGAGTTTCAGATTTAGGGGAACTGTTGTGTCGCCCTCCTTTTCTGATTTTTTTTTATCCAGATAGAGCGGTTCTCAGAACCAAATCTGATTATCTTCCTAAGGTGGTGTCTAAATTCCACCTTAACGAAGAAATTGTAGTCCCGGCCTTCCAAGTGCTGACCTTTCTGCAGGAGATGCATCGTTGGACGTAGTCCTTTCTTTAAGGATCTATGTGGATTGTACCAGTGCCATCAGAAAAGCAGACACTCTCTTCACTGTCTATGGATTTCACAAGAGAGGATGGCCTGCTGACAAGCAGACACTGGCGAGGTGGCTTTGAATGACAATTTCAGAAGCATATTCTCAAGCTGATCTCCCTGTTCCAGCTAATGTCTCTGCCCACTCTACTTGTAAGGTAGGTCCATCATGGGCAGCACAACGTGGTGCTTCAGCAGAACAGATATGTAAGGCAGCCACATGGTCTTCCATTATCACATTCATTAGACATTATGCCGTTGATACCTTTTGCCTCTCAGGACGCTGAATTCGGGAGAAGAATTCTCCTGTCCAATCACGAGTGTCCCCACGACTAAATTTCTTTGGGACATCCCAATGTTATCCTGTGGATAACCTGTGGACCCTGCAGGAGAAATAATCGTCACGGTAGACTTACCGTTGATAACTCTATTTCTGCTAAGTCCACAGGATCCACAGGGATCCCACCCTGACGCACCTGATTTGAGGAACCTTTCACTCACTAACCTCTTCCTTCTTGTACGGAAGGGTGTGCATGTGTCTTCTTCTCGCATGATTAGGGATCTCTATGATGCTCCTGCCTTGAGCTTTTGAAAACAACTGAATTGCCTGAGCCAGGAGGCGGGGATATAGGAACGGGCCTGTTGCATTCTGGGAGGCCGAAAGCTTTGATCGTTTGCTGCCAGTCCGCTGTTGCTACCTCATATTCCAATGTTATCCTGTGGATCCATACCATAACGATTATTTCATTCAGTACACTGGACCAGAGAGTAGTTACCAGGAAGAAGAGTCAGGAGCCTTACTATGAAGTGGGAGAATGTGTCCTTAGAAAATGCAGAACTGGTTCTATTATATTTGTGTATATATTTATTATGGTATGTTTAAGCTTTTCCCGACCACTTATCTTATTATATTATTTAAATGTTTTATACAGCCTGTACCCTAGACCATGGTTTCTCAAACTTGGTCCTCAAGACCCCACACAGTTCACGTTTTCCAGGTCACCAGGCAGGTGGACGGTGTCTCACAAACTGTCACATCTTAAAAATCCACAGGTGTCCTGGAAAATTAACTGTGTGGGGTCCTGAGGACAGTTTGAGAACATATGTCCTAGACCACAGGTTCTCAAACTCGGTCCTCAGGACCCCACATGGTGCATGTTTTGCAGGTCTCCTCACAGAATCACAAGTGACATAATTAACTCCACCTGTGGACCTTTAAAAATGTGTCAGTGAGTAATTAATACACCTGTGCTCCTGCTGGGTTACCTGCAAAACATGCACCGTGTGGGGTCCTGAGGACCGAGTTTGAGAACCACTGTCCTAGACCATCTATCGTGTTAAATATTAATACTGTATTCCATACAGTACCCAGTGTATAAAAGACCAATGTTATATGTCCAGGGTCATTACTAGGTTCCTATACTGCTTTCCCAGACTCATCCACGTGCTCCAAAGTATTGCAGAGTGGGAGATTGTGGATTGTATTTAGAACCCCCCTCTAGAAATTCTGCGTTTGCCACTGAGCTGGACTCACACCTTCCCATAAGGGACTTTTAATATAATCAGGTTAATATTGCATTTATAAAGAAAGGTCAATTTGGAGGACCACTGAATTTTATTACCGCTGCTATTAATTGATGCTTTTTATTACATTATGGCCCTCATTCCGAGTTGATCGCTCGCTAGCTGCTTTTAGCAGCAGTGCACACACTAAGCCGCCGCCCTCTGGGAGTGTATCTTAGCTTAGCAGAAGTGCGAACGAAAGGTTAGCAGAATTGCTACTAAAAAATGTCATGCCGTTTCTGAGTAGCTTCAGACCTACTCCTATTTTGCGTTCACCTCAGTCTGTTTAGTTCCTGGTTTGACATCACAAACACGCCCTGCGTTCGGCCAGCCACTCCCCTGTTTCTCCAGCCACTCCTGCGTTTTTTGCCTGGCACGCCTGCGTTTTTTAGCACACTACCTGAAAACGCAGAGTTGCCGCCCAGAAACACCCACTTCCTGTCAATCAAACAACGAACACTCGAGCGACTGAAAAACATCGCTCGAGCTTCTGTAAAACTACAAAGTTTTGTGTGAAAGTACTTAGCGCATGCTCGCTGCGTACCATGCGCATAATTGCCGTTTTTTCACCTGATCGCTGCGCTGCGAAAAACGGCAGCGAGCGATCAACTCAGAATGAGGGCCTATGTGTGCTAATTTTGTGAAGATTACAGACCCATTGTGCCATTTTATA
Source organism: Pseudophryne corroboree (assembly GCF_028390025.1). Lineage (NCBI taxonomy): Eukaryota > Metazoa > Chordata > Amphibia > Anura > Myobatrachidae > Pseudophryne > Pseudophryne corroboree. Next base: position 477,725,682 of record NC_086446.1, read on the forward strand.
TGTCTTTATGAAATATATTGCTTACTTTTACCTTATCTTACCTTATCAGAATCCATTTTAGACTTCAAAACTAATTGTGCACTGTTAATTTTTCTATTCTTTCCAGATTCACAGCTAAAGATGATAGGCGCTTTCATCATTGCTCAAGCATATATTATATGATTTGCAAGTGTATTTAACAAGATCTTTTTTTCGTACACAGGAATAACAGTTACACCTACTGTAATCAAGACTTTGTTTTAATTTCATTGAAACCTAATAACAGCTGCATACTGTATTTTGCTAAAAAAAAAAAAAAAAAAGAAATGTTTAAGAAAATTGGGTGTAAGTGTACTTGATGTATGCTGCCTGACATAATCTGGTGCATATAGCAGTGGTGCAGACCAGTGATGTATGCCTGACGTAATCTGGTGCATATACCAGTGGTGCAGACCAGTGATGTATGCCTGACGTAATCTGGTGCATATAGCAGTGGTGCAGACCAGTGATGTATGCCTGACGTAATCTGGTGCATATAGCAGTGGTGCAGACCAGTGATGTATGCCTGACGTAATCTGGTGCATATAGCAGTGGTGCAGACCAGTGATATATGCCTGACGTAATATGGTGCATATAGCAGTGGTGCAGACCAGTGGTGTATGCCTGATGTAATCTGTTGCATATGCAGTGGTGGAGACCAGTGGTGTATGCCTGACGTAATCTGGTGCTTATACCAGTGGTGCATGCCTGACGTAATCCGGTGCATATGCAGTGGTGCAGGCCAATGATGTATGCCTGATGTAATCTGGTGCATATGCCAGTGGTGCAGACCAGTGGTGTATGCCTGACATAATCTGGTGCATTTGCCAGTGGTGCAGACCAGTGGTGCATGCCTGACGTAATCTGGTGCATATGCCAGTGGTGCAGACCAGTGGTATATGCCTGACGTAATCTGGTGCATATGCCAGTGGTGCAGACCAGTGGTGTATGCCTGACGTAATCCAGTGCATATGCAGTGGTGCAGACCAGTGGTGTGTGCCTGACGTAATTTGGTGCATATGCAGTGGTGCAGACCAGTGATGTATGCCTAACGTAATATGGTGCATATGCCAGTGGTGTATGCCTGACGTAATCTAGTGCATATGCCAGTTGTGCAGACCAGTGATGTATGCCTAACGTAATATGGTGCATATGCCAGTGGTGTATGCCTGACGTAATCTAGTGCATATGCCAGTTGTGCAGACCAGTGATGTATGCCTGATGTAATCTGGTGCATATGCCAGTGGTGCAGACCAGTGATGTATGCCTTGCGTAATATGGTACATATGCAAGTGGTGCAGACCAGTGATGTGTGCCTGACGTAATCTGGTGCATATGCCAGTGGTGCAGACGAGTAGTGTATGCCTGACGTAATCTGGTGCATGATGTAATCTGGTGCATATGCCAGTGGTGCAGACCAGTGATGTATGCCTTGCGTAATATGGTACATATGCAAGTGGTGCAGACCAGTGATGTATGCTTGACGTAATCTGGTGCATATGCCAGTGGTGCAGACCAGTGATGTATGCCTGACGTAATCTGGGGCATATGCCAGTGGTACAGACCAGTGATGTATGCATGGCGTAATCTGGTGCATATGATAGTGGTGCAGACCAGTGATGTATGCCTGATGTAATCTGGTACATATGCCATTGCTGCAGAGCAGACCAGTGATGTATGCATGGCATAATCTGGTGCATATGCAGTGGTGTATGCCTGATGTAATCTAGTGCATATGTCAGTGGTGCAGACCAGTGATATATGCCTGACGTAATCTGGTGCATATGCCAATGGTGCAGACCAGTGATGTATGCCTGATGTAATATAGTGCATATGCCAGTGGTGCAGACCAATGATGTATGACTAGCATAATCTGGGGCATATGCCAGTGGTGCAGACCAGTGATGTATGCCTGATATAATCTGGTGCATAGGCCAGTGGTGCAGACAAGTGATGTATGACTAGTGTAATCTGGTGCATATGCCAGTGGTGCAGGCCTAACCAGTGATGTATGCCTAACGTAATATGGTGCATATGCCAGTGGTGCAGACCAGTGGTGTAATCTAGTGCATATGTCAGTGGTGCAGACCAGTGATATATGCCTGATGTAATCTGGTGCATAGGCCAGTTGTGCAGACCAGTGATATATGCCTGATGTAATATGGTGCATATGCCAGTGGTGCAGACCAATGATGTATGCCTAGCATAATCTGGTGCATATGCCAGTGGTGCAGACCAGTGATGTATGCCTGACGTAATCTGGTGCATATGCCAGTGGTGCAGAACAGTGATGTATGCCTTATATAATCTGGTGCATATGCCAGTGGTGCAGACTAGTGATGTATGCTTGATGTAATCTGGTGCATAAACCAGTGGTGCAGACCAGTGATGTATGGATGATGTAATATGGTGCATATGCCAGTGGTGCAGACCAGTGATGTATGCTTTATGTAATCTGGTGCATATGCCAGTGGTGCAGAACAATGATGTATGCCTTATATAATCTGGTGCATATGCCAGTGGTGCAGACCAGTGATGTATGCTTTATGTAATCTGGTGCATATATCAGTGGTGCAGACATGGAAGTATAATATTGCACTGTGGTACAATGTGTTCGTACTATATATATTCCAAGATAGAAAATGTATGTTGAAAAAATATATGAACTGCAACATTTTCCTTGCATCTTCTTACTTTAAGTTAGACTAGATGGGATCACGGGCTACATGGCACTGCCACCTTATTTAGCAAAAGTTTAGACATAAATATAAATATAAGATCCTATGTGAGAGATTTATCCAGACAATTTGTGAAATGTGAGATGAGATCATTATAGATGCGGCACATGGAGACAGTGTGAAGTAATCCCATAAACTAACGCTTCAGGAGCTTGTGATCGCCACGTTTACCAGTGGGAACACATC